>NC_053472.1:0-658293 GCF_015227805.2 Hirundo rustica
TTACAATTGTCAGCTGCCATGGGTGTTTTGTGATCTGTGCTATCCAGAGCAATGAGCAGATGTAAATGCTGGAGGATTTTGGCCATGGAATTCTCCATCCATGCCCAGCACATGCCCCACCTGCACTCAGGCTGGGCAAGGCAAGCGCAGATTTGGGATGGCAGCACAGCCACACCTTGGCCAAGAACTCACTGAAAAGGCCTGCCGAGAAAACTCTGGGACTCCACGGAGCTTAGAACTGCAACCAGAGCCACCCAGGGAGGACAAATCCAGCCCCCATGGCACGGGCAGCTCTTTGGGAAGCGCTCCAAGGGTCCCTCTGAAGGTCATCCTGGAGGCCAGAAGCCAACAGGGATCCTGAGCCAGCTCCGCTGCCTTTGGCAGCACTTTGGCAAAGGAGCTGCAGCAAGGGGGAGGCAGCAGTGACTGTGACTGCTGCAGCAAGGGGATGAAGGAAGGGCCAGGGACACTTGTGCTGGGATGTTCCAGAATCCAGAGGGATGGGGGAGAACTGGGAAGCAGCAAGTTCTCACAGCCACTCCAATGCTGGAAGCCCTTGGTGTGCAGTTCCCTGCAGGAACTGGCAGGGGAGTTGCTGCCAGGATCAGCAGGAGCAGGAGGCAGCAGGATCTGCTCCTTTTCCTGCCTCTGTGTCCAGGTCAGGCTGGGATGGCCCCTGCTCCCACAGAGCCCCTGCCCATGGAGGCTGCAGGGTAAAAGCAATCCCAGTGCAAAGAGAGGCTTTGCAGTTGGAGTCCACTGCCCTTGTGTTTGGGGCTTGAATGGCTCTCATGGCAAAGCACAGCAGGGAACCAGGGCCCTACGAGTGTTCCGTGTGTCAGAAGTGGTTTCAGACCAGCTCCACTCTCCTCCGGCACCAGCGGATTCACACAGAGGAGAGGCCCTTCCACTGCCCCGACTGCAGGAAGGGCTTCAATTGCAACTCCACCCTCATCAGGCACCAGCTCATCCACACTGGGGAGAGGCCCTGCGAGTGTCCTGAGTGTGGGAAGAGCTTCACCCACAGCTCTGCCTTGACCAGACACCAATGGAGGCACCGGTAAGGGAAGCCCTGCCAGTGCCCCGACTGTGGGAAGAGCTTCATGTGAGTCTCCAACCTCATCCTCCATCTGAGGACCCACATTGAGCAGAGCCCTGGTGGCCCACATTTCCCGTGATCCACGCTGGGAAGACACCTGTCCCTTTCCCTGCCTCTGGCAATGATGTGATATGGGACTGAAGAATGTGAGGGTCTGGCCATGGCCCCTCCATTGTATTTGATCCCATCTCGGATCATTGCCAGGGGCAGGAAAGGGACTCTCTCTCCCCCCCCAAGAGAACGATGTCCTTTCCAGGCAGGAGGAAATACATGGCCAGGCAGAGCCAGTCAGTCTTGTTGTAGTTTTCCCTGTATATCCTTTGTCTTATCCCGTCTGTTGGCAATATTGTTTCTGTTCCTAGGTGTTCCTTATCTTGTTGCTGTTTCCAGTGAATTGTTCTTATCTCAGCCCTGGAATCTTTGCCTTTTGTACTTTCCATGGGAGGCTGGAGGCCAGTGAGCAGCGGCACGGTTTTCGCAGGAGCACGAAACTGGGGAATCCCATTCCTAAACCCCGGCCTGTGGAAACCCAGCATCCCAGCTGGTCCCAGCCCTGGTTGCCCTGGCAGCAGCCTTGGGAGCGCGTCCCTGGCTGGGGGCTGTGGGAACCTCTTCACTCTGGTGCCCAGGGACAGGACTGGAGGGAAGGGCTGGAGCTGAGTCGGGGCAGGTTTAGGTTGCATCTCAGGAAAAGGTTTTTCCCGCAGAGGCTGCTGGGGCACTGAACAGGCTCCCAGGGAAGGGTCACAGCTCCAGGGCTCTGGGAGCTCCAGCAGCGTTTGGACACCGCTGCCAGGCCCAGGCTGGGATTGTTGGGGTGTCCTGTGCAGGGCCAGGAGCTGGACTCGAGGATCCTGATGGGTCCCTCCCAACTCAGCCAATTCTGTGCTTCTGGGATCCCATGGCCCTGGGAATGGGACTGCAAATGGTTGCCATGGCAACGGGCTCTGGCTCCAGGCCTGAGCTGGTGTCCATGGAACCACCCCTGGCCTGGGATCTGCATGGAGCTGCCAAGGGACCGACCATAGCAACAGGGGCTGGGGATGGTTGTCATGGAAACTGACCATAGCAACAGGGGCTGGTGATGGTTGTCATGGAAACTGACCATGGCAACAGGGGCTGGTGATGGTTGTCCATGGAAACTGACCATGGCAACAGGGGCTGGTGATGGTTGCCATGGAAACTGACCATAGCAACAGGGGCTGGTGATGGTTGCCATGGAAACTGACCATGGCAACAGGGGCTGGTGATGGTTGCCATGGAAACTGACCATGGCAACAGGGGCTGGTGATGGTTGTCATGGAAACTGACCATACCAACAGGGGCTGGTGATGGTTGCCTGCTAAGGAATCGAGTTGTCACAGGTCCTCAGAGGGGTTCCATGGGGACTTTCCAGGAGTCTCCAGGCTGTTCCAGAGTTGGAATGTCACAGGCACTCACAGGGGCTCCATGGAGACGTCCCAGGGGTTTCTGGGGATGATCAAGAGCCCTGTGGTCAGAGGCAGTCACAGCCATTCCATGGTGACATCCCAGGGGACCTTGGGCTGCAAAGGCACCGATCTGTCACAGGCACTCACGGGGGCTCCACGGTGACATCCCAGGAGTCCCCAGGCTGCCAAAGAGCCGGGATGTCCCAGACACTCACAGGGGTTCCTGTCATGGGCACAGTGAGAGCTTCAGGCCAAAGCTTTGTTCTTCATTGGAGAAACTCCTGCTGAGTCATGAGGTGGAGAAATGACACCCAACAGCCACCATGGATCCGCAAACCCCTCCAGGATGCCTAGACTTTTAAAATTCCATATGAGAGAGGAGACTGGGAGCAGCTGGATCCAATCCCATCCCCACATTTTGTCAAAGGTTTCTGTGGAAATGATTGGACAGGGTAATGCAATTTGTCCCACAGGATTAACAATGGAATACCAGATATATTTCTATAAATACAGCTATGATTGATTCTGATCAGGATTAGACAGAAATATTTATTTACACCACAGAGTAAATTTAAAAAAGAGTTACTTACTCCACAGTATACGAGCTACTTACTTGTAGTAAGTTACTTACTCCACAGTATAACAATTATAAAATATAGTGCTCTAGAAAGCAATTTTAAAATAAACGGGGCCTTGTTGGAGTTGTATGAGCCTCTTCCAGGCAGAGCCTCCTTCTCCAGCAGGAACTGCCTTTCCTGTGCCATGGCCAGGGCAGATCCCGCTGCAGGAAAAGCCCCAGGCCAGCCCCAGCACAGTGAAGGCCTCGGGCACAAGTGCAGAGTGCCGTGCTGGGAGCTGTGCCAGGGAGAGCCTGAGGCACCAAAGGCACCTTGGCAGCAGCAGCTGCTTCCAGGCCATGGCCAGAAGCCTCCCTTGGCAAGGCGGCCTGGTGGCCACTGATACATGACTTTCAAGAGTTAAGATTTTAGCTAAGGGTTAGAAGCAATTTATATTGATCAAGATGTAAGTTAGATTAGTAAATGGTAGGTTAATGATTATTAGATGCCCAAGCTAGAGCTAACTGTTCTATTATGAGCTTGTTTATAGAAAAAGTGGAGTAAGTGAACCGTCATAAGAACAGATTGAAACCAGTAAGAACAATGGCCAGCACCTGGACTTGGTATCAATCAATCACGAAGCAGAGGACCTTGGACAGTGCCAGAGGGTCACAGAGACCTGATGAAGACTCTCCTGACTTCGTCCTTTGAGACCACTGACCCAATTCGAGACCACCGACCCAATTCAAGAGAAGGATTGCACACACGTGAAGGACCGATAGCCTCATTTTAATACAGAGCGGGGATGGGAGGTGCTGGGGTTATGCATACGTATTGTATGTAAGATCTTGGAAAATAAATAGAGAGCAAAGAGCCTTGTTCGGGGCGGCCACGCCTTTCGGAGATGACTCCCGTGCCGCCCGCCGGTGAATAAACATACCACTTTCTAACTTTAATTAGTTAGAGGGTATTTTCCGTGACTATATCGGTTTTCAATGACTCAATTTGGCGAGCCAGGCAGGAGAAGGATCTGCTTGGCTGTGGGACCAGCTCGGGTGGAGGACCCCCTCAGGGTGCCCCCAGGATATTCCTGGAAGAGTGGGCTCCGCTGCTTGTCCTGTTCATCCAGCAGCAGACAAGAACTCCTCACTACTAAAACTCCGGACAAAAAGGTATGTTTATACTTGAAAAATAGGTACCTTTTTGGTATAGGCAGTTGGTAAGACACTGAGAGACGTCTCGTGCACAACATATGCCTAAGTTGTGACAGCTCTGCAGAGCCTGGTTTGGCTTGGTTTGGTTTGGTAACCCGTGTCCCATGGTGGGGAGCGGCAACTGGTTTTTGTTGTGCCTTGATAATCTGTGTCCCGTGGTGGGGGCAACAGCGGCAATAGGACAACCGGTTTTGTTGTCAGTTTGTGGTTTAAAGGTACCTTGGTCATCCATAATTCGAGCGGCTAGCCTGAGTTTTAAGACGCAAAGGGTCCTGTTGTGGGTCGCAGAAAATCCTGATTGCGGCTCTGTGCGCGCCACGTGTGTGTGTGTAGTGTGCACAGATTTGTGTTTTGTGGGTTTGCGTGTCTAGGCTGTGGAAGAATTTTTGGTGCACCGTGTGTGTTGTGTTTTGTAAGAGTTTGTGTTGTAAATGATTTGACCTGTAAGGCGTAGGCATGGTCAGGAAAGGCTGTTGGTAAGTCGTGGGAGACGTCCCACGCACAACTTGTGCCTCTGTAGTGTGCTTGGAAGCTTGATTGGTATCTGGGCAGTTGTACTTGGTTGCCAGCAGAGAAAGCTGTTAAGCTGTTGTACCGGGCCGTGGAGAGCTCGGATTGTTGTTGCTGGCAGAAGGGGATTTTGCCATTTGCTGTGCCATAGAGGGCTCAGTTTGCTAGAATCCCGGGCCAGCAATTGTAAGGGCAAATCCTGATTTGTGGTTGTTACACTGTGTGAATGCGTCCTGACCGTGAGAACAATTGAAAGAGAGTTTGTTGAGACGTGCTACCAGCACGAAGCGATTGAGGAGTTTGGACCCGCGGTTCTGTTTTCGGGCGACTGAAACAGCCAGGGAAAAACAAAGCGAGTGGGGTGTATGAAAACCCTTAAAGCCCCCTCCCTGCTGTGACTGTGGTGTGTGTGTTTTGGTTATTCACTGTAACTATTTTTGAGGCAACATCCATCTTGTGTTAAAAGTTTTAAGTGCAGCATATGCTGAGTGAAAGAGTTGATTAGCCTCTGAGAGCTGAGGCATGAACCTTTTTGAAGTAGATTGAGGACAGACAAAGGACAGAACCAGTTTGGCAAGAAGGAATAGAAACCCTTGACAAGAGCTTAGTTGTGATTTTAGGTGTGGAAACTGTGTTTGTAGATTGTTGGAATTAAAATAAGGGTAACTTTGGTCTGAGAACTCGATCTGGCCAGATGAATAAAAGGAATTCCTTTACCTAAGTGGTTTAGGCTTGACTCGTAGGAGTTTCTGAATTCAGCAAACTGGTGAATAGACAGAGGAAATAAGAGAATGTATTTAGAAGGTTTATATCAGATGTCTGTTGGGAGACTAGTGGCTCTGGATTGGGAGCAACAGGCTGTGGAGAATTTAGAAAGTCAAAAAGAAGTGAATGGAATAGCTTGTATTTTTGGGAATTCTCCTGCAGCTTTTGGTGCATCTAGAGGTTGTCATTGTGCCTGGGTGCTTTTGCAGTGTAAAATTTGTGCAGGACATTACTATTGTTCTTCTGCTAACCGATACAGAGAATGTGCCCAGTGTAGGCAACAGCTCCTTGATCAAGCTGATTTAGAGCAAAGATTTTAACACATTTAGTAAAATAATTCCTGTTTCAACTCCAGCTCCACCTTTAACTCCAACTCCATCTTTAATCAACTCTGATTTCTATTTCAAGTTCAGCTTCATCTTCTATTTTATCCCCTACTCCGAGTACTCCACTTCTAAATCTCTCCCACTGCCCAGCAGTGACAGTGAGGAAGAGGAGCCCTCTCCAAAGGTTCCTACAGCATCCCGGACTCAGAAACAAACCAAAGAAGAGAACATCACAACGGGGAGGCAGTGGTTGCTCATGTTAAGAAAAACTGAGATGGACCGGAGGATCTTACCCTAGGAGACCCTCTGGTTATACTGAAACTAGGGAACAAAGAAAAAGAAATGAAGTTTTTGATAAACACAGGGGCAACATATTCAGTGTTAAATAAAGCTTTAATACCAATAACAGATGATGATGTTATGGTAAAAGGGGTAACTGGCCAATCTGAAAAACCTATTTTTGTAGACCATTGAAATATAAACTTGGGAAACAACTGGGAATTCATAGGTTTTTATATATGCCCAATGCTTCATCAGCACTTTTGGGCAGTGATCTACTGGAACTATTAGAGGTAAAACAACAACAACAACAACAATTAAAAATTGAGAGATTACTTTGGAGATTGAGGACCAACAATATGTGAAATTGTTAAGCTTGATGTAGATAACTAATGAGGCTAAAGTTAAAAGTGAAGGTGAGATTTACAGGAAAATAATAGATCAGGTATTTTCTGGGGTTTGAGCTTCTAACATACCAGGAGAGCAAAGAATGCAACCCCAGTGCAAGTTAAGTTTTAAGTTAAAAAACAACAACAACAACAACAACAACAAAACTAGTTAGAGTTAAGCAATACCCCCTGAAGAAAAGTTAAGGGATTAGCCCAGTGATTGAATTTCTTTTTCCTGTTAAAAAAGCCTGATGGATCATAGCTGTTAATAGGATAACTGAGGATTTATACCCCATGGTTCCCAACCCTTACACTTTGTTAACTTGTTTAACACCTGAACTAACATGGTTTATTGTTTTAGATTTAAAGGATGCTTTCTTTTGCCTTCCTCTCCATGAAGCCAGCCAGAAATATTTTGCATTTGACTAAAACACTCAGCTCACATGGACAGTGCTTCTGCAGGAGTTTAAAAAAAAAAAAAACAAACAAAGAAAAACAACAAACAAACAAACAAAAAAAATTGCCTACCTTGTTTGGAGAACAACTAGCAAAAGATCTGGAATCCTGGGAAGCTCCATCATGAAGACAACTGTTACAGTATGTGGATGACCTCCAGATAGCTACCAAAACTCAAGAGGCATGTCTGGAGTGGATGGTAAGCCTCCTAAACTTTTTGGGCCTACAGGGGTATCGCATATCCCAGAAGAAAGCCCAGATGGTGAAGCAGACAGTTATTTACTTGGGCTTCGAGGTTAGTACTGGACCAAGAACCTTAGGACAGGATCACAAGGAAGCAATATGCCAGACCCCAAAACCCCAGACAGTAAAAGAACTGAGAACTTTTCGAGGCATGACAGGCTGGTGCAGACTGTGGATTTATAACCATGGGTTGTTTGTTAAACCTCTGTATGCCTTGATCACAGAAGGGAGCAGGGATCTCCAAAAGAAGCAACCAAAGCCTTCAACCAGCTAAAGAAGGCCCTCATGTCAGTTCCAGCCCTGGGACTTCCAGACGTGAGTAAACCATTCTTTTTGTTTTCACATGAGAAGCAGGGGATTGCCTTGGGAATACCAGCACAAAACCTGGGCCCGTATCGCAGGGCAGTCGCCTGAGCAGCTGCATGCAGCAGCTAAGGAACGGCCAGGGTGCCTCAGAGCCATTGCAGCAGTGGCAGTGAACATCCAAGTTCACCCTAGGCCAGAAGATGACCGTGCTAGTATTCCACACACTGTCTGCAGTCCTAAAAGTGAAAGGGGGACATTGGCTCTCCCCACAGAGATTTCTGAAGTACCAAACTGTACTGGTAGAACAAGATGATGTTGAGATTGTGGTAACTAACACTGTGAATCCAGCTTCCTTCCTCAGTGGGAACATGGGAGAACCAGTGATCCATGAGTGCCTGGAGGCCATCGAAGCCACCTACTCCAGTTGCCCAGATCTGAAGGACACCCTGCCTGAGAATACTGAGACCTGGTCCACCGATGGAAGCAGCTGTGTCATCAGTGGAAGGCATGCTGGGTATGTGGTTACCATGAGCAGAGAGGTCATAGAGTCTGGACCATTACCAACCAACACCTCGGTACAGAAGGCTGAAATAACTGCCTTAACTTGGGCTTTAGAGCTGGCAAAAAGAAAGAAAGTTAATATCTACCCAGACTTAAGGTATGCATTTGGGGTAGTTCATGCACATGGAGCCGTCTGGAAAGAAAGAGGACTGTTGACAAGAAAAGAAGTATTAAACATGCACAAGAGATAATAAAACTCTTGGAGGCAGTCCAGCTACCTGAAAAGGTAGCCATCATGCATATGAAGGCACATGAAAAAGTGAGCTCTGAATTGGATGAAGAAAACAAGCTGGTGGACAGAAAGGCAAAGGAAGCAGCTAAAGGTGAGATAGGCAGTCTTAATTCCAGATGGGCAAATTTCCATTGAAGGTAAGCCAAAGCACAGTAAAAAGGACAAGAGGGGTGGGCTATTACAGATAAAAGGAAAGGAAGACTTATGTTCCCCCTCTTACGTGCTATAGTCATTAGTGAAAGAGGAACATGAAAAAAACCCACATTGGGGAATAAATTAATTATTTGAAATACTGAATCATAGCTAGAAATTTGTAAAATATAGTAATTTAGGTGACTTGCCAATGTAGCCTTTGCCTCCAAACTAATCCCAAAAATATTTTTAAACCAAAGCTTGGGCAAATCGGGAAAAGATATGTACTGGGCAGCAATAGCAAATTGATTTTTCAGTACTACCCAGGAAAAGAGGGTAGCGATACCTATTGGTATTAACAGATACCTTTTCAGGGTGGCCAGAAGCAAAGTGCAAGAGGTAACTAAAGCAGTGTTATAAGAAATAATACGATGCTTTGGAGTCCCAGCCACAATGTTTTTAGATAGGGGGCCATATTTTTTTTCAAAATTGTGCAGCAAATTAAGCAGCAAATTAGAAAACTGGGGCTCAAACCAGAGAACTAGATGGACCAGTACATGATGTATAGCCTGGGGATTATGTATTCATTAAGTCTTTTGCAGAAAAAACTTTGGAACCACAGTGGGAGAGACCATTCCAAGTGCTCCTCATCATCTTTAATACAATCAAGATCAAGGAACAAAGCACCTGGATCCATCACTCACAAGTGAAGAAAGCTCCTGAGAAACTCTGGAAAGTTATATTGGGTGACGACAATGAACTAAAATTAAAACCTTTTTGGGAAAATAAATGATAAGTCTAATATAACAACTTTTTGAAAAATAGGAAAGCTTGTAATTGTAATGGGTAATCAAATAGGTATAGCCTGGAAAGTTGTGGCATTTATGACCATCGCTATAGCCACAGCTGATGCAGCACCACTGCATTAGAATGTGACTGGTAAATAGAAGTGCCAAGGGAAAGCTTATGATTTTATCTCCTGTAAGTCTCTGATCCAGATGCTAAAAATTACAAATGCAACTGTGTAAGAAAATTTAACTTGTACATTTGTAACTTTGTCAAAACTGAAGAATGTGATTTTTCCTATTAGGCACAGTTTTAAAGGACCCCTACCACAGAGTTTTGCTAGATAAAGTAGAATTTACATATTAGTAAAAGAATTTACTAACTTTGAAGAAGGAGTGGGGAAATGATACATGACTTTCAAGAGTTAAGATTTTAGCTAAGGGTTAGAAGCAATTTATATTGATCAAGATGTAAGTTAGATTAGGAAATGGTAGGTTAATGATTATTAGATGCCCAAGCTAGAGCTAACTGTTCTATTATGAGCTTGTTTATAGAAAAAGTGGAGTAAGTGAACCGTCATAAGAACAGACTGAAACCACTAAGAACAATGGCCAGCACCTGGACTTGGTATCAATCAATCACAAAGCAGAGGACCTTGGACAGTGCCAGAGGGTCACAGAGACCTGATGAAGACTCTCCTGACTTCGTCCTTTGAGACCACTGTCCCAATATGAGACCACCGACCCAATTCAAGAGAAGGATTGCACACACGTGAAGGACCGATGGCCTCATTTTAATACAGAGCGGGGATGGGAGGTGCTGGAGTTATGCATATGTATTGTATGTAAGATCTTGGAAAATAAATAGAGGGCAAAGAGCCTTGTTCGGGGCGGCCACGCCTTTCGGAGATGACTCCCGTGCCGCCCGCCGGTGAATAAACATACCACTTTCTAACTTTAATTAGTTAGAGGGTATTTTCCGTGACTATATCGGTTTTCAATGACTCAGCCACCACTGCAGAGCTGCTGCTCCAGGGCTCATTTCTGGCTGGGCTCTGCCCCAGCCCACAGAGTGTGACCTCAGCCCTGACTCTGTCACAGCCGCTGTGCCTGATGCCTGCAAAGCCTAAAGGTCACCTGTGCCAGCCTGGCTCTGTCAGCCCCTGGGGCAGGGCAGGGAAAGGCCAGAGAAGGGGCTGGCTTTGGCTGCTGGATGTGGGCTCCAGCAGAGACAATGAGGAGTCAAGGGAGTGGATGGAGTCCAGTGAACAGCCCCTTCTCCCCATGCAATCCTGGAATGCTTTGGATGGGAAGAGCCCTGCAGTGCTCATCACATCCAAGCCCCAGCCATGAGCAGGGACATCTTTCACCAGATCAGGTTGTTCAGAGCCCTGTCCCAGCTGGACTTGAATGTTTCCAGGGATGGGGCATTGACCACCTCCCTGGGAGCCTGTCCTGGTGTATCAGCAATATTGTCATCTGTTGCTGTGTATTTGGTTTCATATTGTATTTCATTTTTATATTGGGTTTTATAATGGTTTATTCGATACCTCTCTGTTTTCCTGGAAAATGTAATGTCCCGAAGTTTGTCCCTGCCCTTCTCCCAGTCCCCTTCCGGGAATGTAATCCAACCCTGTCCCACTCTCACCTTATCCCTGACTAGGTATTGGCTTGTCCCCACCTTTAGCCCCTTCCCTGGATATAAGCCCAAACCATGCAGTCCCCTCGTGCTCTTGGCTCAGGCAGTGGGGCAGGGCTCATGACCCAGGCCTAGGTCTGGGGAGCACCACAGAAGAAAGACTGAATAAAGCTCTGGTTTCACTCCCTGGAGCAAGTGCAGACCTCCTTCCTCTGCCATCAACGGGGCCTCGCTCTCTCTCCTAAGGGAAAGGTTCTCGGCTGCCTCCTGGGTTTTGGGACCCTGAGGAAATCCTTCCAACAGCAGTTTGTCTCTTGAGCTAGCCAGGGCGACAACAGAGCTGGAGAGCTCTGTGAGAGAGACAAACTACAGTCATCAAAAATTTCTTATCTCTTCTTGTCTGAACCTCTCTTCCTTTAATTTAAAACCACCACCCTTTGTCCTATTGGCACAAGCCCCACTAAAACCTTTGTCCACCATTGCATTTCCAATCAGCCGGGTTTCCACGGCAATTGCCACGACAGGTGACCCAGGTGTGGTGTCCCAGTGAGGGCTGCCATGGAAGCAGTGCCCAGCACTGCCCCTTTCTGTCTGGCTGAGCTGGCCTTTGGCCCTGGCAGTGGCGTTTGCTGCTGGTTCCGCGGTGCCTGAGCAGCCAGCGCGGCACAGGGCAGGTGGCCATGGCACAGGCCCCCAGCAAGGGATCCCCTCTGGCTCTGGGCAGTGGCATCAACACTGAGCAAGGGGCCCAGGGCAGGTTTCCATGGCACCCAACCATCACCAGGGGTCCAGGCCTTGGTATCCATGGCACCAAACCAAGAAATGGGTCCCTGTGGCCTCTGCTGTGGCACCTGAGGGCATCAACGAGTGTCAGTGCAATTGTACCTGGAACAGCCCCGGCACCGCTTTGTCCTCAGGGGTGCCCTGGCAGCCCAGGACAGCAACAACTCTGCATGCAAGTGGCCACAGAACCTGGCTGCAGAAATGGGTCCTTGGGGTGCTTTCCAGGGAAACTTGAACTGATGAGGGTTGCCGTGGCACCCAAAGCCAGCAGTGGGGTCAGTGCAGTGTCCATGGCCACAGCCCCTTGCAATGGCCCAGGGCAGGTTGGGATGATGATCCACCCTCTCTCCTGGCCCAGGGCAGGGCTGCAGGGCCCTTCCCCACGGTCTGCACAGAAGCACTTCCAGGGCTCTCTGCATTTCCCTTCCTCTCACTCTTGGCTCACTCACACATCTCCCAACAACCCACCTGGAGCTTTGAGCTGCAAGGAATTCAAAGCTTGTCTGTCCTTCAGGAGCTGCTCTAATTCTGCCTTCAGCCAACTCTGGATTTATCTTTATTGTAGAAATTTGTGTGTGTCTTAAGCATTCATTGCATTGTTCTGCCTTGGGGAAGGGCAACGTCCTTGGTGGCACCTTGGGCTTGGCACACACTTGGGGAGATTGTCTGAAACTCAAGAGTTTTAGCTTGCTAAAAAAGAAAGAAAGCTCCTCTTTGATTGCATGCGGCCAGTTTTTCAAGCAAAGCAGGTCCCAGGTGACAGCAGAGATACAGGATGGGTTTGGGGAATGTGGAACAAGGTTGTCTACACTGGGTCACGCCTCAAGGCACAGCTTCTCTGAACAGACCAGACCTCCTTGGGAGAGACCTAGGTCAATATCAGTCACTGAATGCTGCAGTCACCTCTGCTCTAAAGAGAAAAATACACCCCTTGAAACAGGAATACATATTTATTAAAAGCACTTTGAAATATTTCTCCATAACTCTTGGAAAAAAGACTTCCTAATAAATGGCACTAGACCAGAGGGAAATCAAGGCACAGCCATGGTTTGTCAGGACTTGCTTGATCCTAATGAGCCCTGTGGTGCATTTGGTGCTGAGCCCTGGAACCTCAGGGCCTGAGAGGAGATTGCACAAACCTTTCCAGGAGTCAAAGTCAGAAGAAAAACCCAAAGTCTTTTGAGGCATCAATGGGTCCCACTGAAGTCCCTTCCTAACACAGGCTCCTCATGGACTCCTTGAAGGAGAGAACTGGAGGCCATCATTGCACAAACCTCTCAGAAACTCCAAGTCAAAAGCAAAACCCAAAGTCCTTTGAAAAACCTGCAGTCCCTGGGAGCATTCAGGAGCCCCCCAGGGCCATTGCTGACCAAGGCTCCCCAGGGACTCCTTCCAGCAGATCCTTGAGGCCCCTGGGATGTGAGGGGGATGCTGAGGGCAGCACAAGGGGCTGACAGTGCCCAGCCTTGCTGGGGCTGTGCCAGGAGGCCCCAGGGCCTCAGGACAAGGTGTCTCCTCACAGCCCTTGGTGGCACAGAGGCTGCTGTGCCCCAGGACACCAAGACCTGGCTTCTCCTGGGCACTGCCAGCCTTGTCAGGGCCCTTGGCCATGTCCAGCACAGCTTGTCCTGCCCTGTCCCACAGCTGCTGCACACTCCCATCTCGCTGCCCCCCTGGCTCTGCCCTGACATGGCCAGCCCTGCCCTGACCTCTGCCCAGGGCATGTCTGACACCCCCCATCCAATGGTCTGGGGGTGGGAAAGTGTTCCTGAGGGCACAGGGAGGGGACAGCTGGGCTGGACTGACCCAAGGGATCTCCCATTCCTTGTGATGTCATGGTCAGCAATAAACTGAGGGGAAAGAAGGGCGATGGGGGTGGCATAGTGGATGTCTTTTATTAAGACATTTCTCATACCAAGCACAAAGTAAATGTACTCCATCCTTTCCTGCCAGGAGGTGGCTGGACATTATCTGGTGATGGGAAGTAGAGAATTGACCTAATTAGTTATTTCTGTGCTTCCACATGTAGCCTTTGCCTTTTGAGGTGCTTGCTGAGGAGGGTGAAGAAGCCCAGAAGAGCAGGAGTTGGTTTGTGAGTCCCAAACACCAAACGCTGAATGGCTGTGGGACCAACCAAGGATTTTTGGGAAGAACAGCTGTAGAGAGTTATTTCCTTGAGACGGGAGAAACCCCTTGATTAATGCCTTGGGAAACCCCTTTCTGAGTTCACTGATCAGTACCAGAAAGTTCTTAGCTCTCTATGATGTTACAGGTCACCTTTTGGTGCAAAAAAATTAATACTCAACCCCGTTGGACCCTTCCCTCAAACCCTGCCTTAGTTCCACCCTAACTCCTGCCCTTACCAAGTTGTATAAGCTCCTGTGCCTGACCCCACCCCTTGCTTTTTAGCCCCTTGTGCCTGCTTGCTCCAGTTGCTCCATGTAACAGTGTACGCTTTGTTGTTAGTTGCTTTTGGATTATTAAAGTTCCCTTTCAGAGCAACCAGAGCTTGTCTCTCTCTCTTTAATTTGCCATTGGGCTCAAGTCCTGTAGAAACCCAGAAGGATCCAGAAGGCCGGGTGTGGACCCCCAGGGGATTACAAACAGCCAAGGATTCTTGGCAGTAACACACCGTGAGGAAGGACAGACTGTGGCTGGAGAAGGGGCCATGCAGATAAAGGCAGCACTTTTCCAGGATCAACATCCTTGTTCTGGCTCCTGGGCATAAGCACAACACAGCACAAGTGCAGGAATGAGGTTGAGAAGTGGGCATGGACTGTGGGGGGATCAACACCACAAAAGACCCCCAAAGCCTCTGACTCATTTCCAGAAAGCTTTAGCTCTGCCTTTCCCAAGTGCCCAGGACCCTCTGGGAGGGCTCTGGCCTTTCCAAGGGCTTTGAGAGAGCTCTCACAGTGACACTACCCAGCGTTCTCAATATCCCTGACACCAAAGGCCTTTTCCACATCCCACAGTTCCAGGTCAGTGCCCAGGACACAGGATAGCCCTGTCCAGGTCCTTGGGGTGATTCAGAAGGGAGGAAGCTGTGATTTCTCCCCACAGAGCCAGCACTCCAATGTCTCTCTGTGCCATCCATAGCTGTCCTGAGCATTTTCCCTGGAGCCTCCTTCCCCTGGATGTTTCTCTCCACGCAGTCCTCAGCACAGCCCAGCAAAGGATTCAGGTGGTTTCCCAGAGGACATTCCTCTGGAGTTTAGTGGCCTCAAGGCACTGTTTGTGCCACTGTAATTGTGCCAGCACGAGTGCTGCTGATGATGTTTGTGCTCACTGGGCTTCATCTCCCCACACATGCACGGTGCACTGCTGAAGTCTCCTCAGCACAGAGCAAACATGCACTGCAGGCCTGGATGCTTGGTGTCCCTCCACGCAGGGGCAAACAACCTCCTGCAGGTGAGGGCAGAGGCCAGTGCTGGCAGTGGCGGTTGCAGGGGCTGGTGTGGGACAATTGCTGCGGGACACCATCCCAGGCTGTCCCCAGAATAAAGACACAGCCCAGGCCCTGGCCCAGGCCCACACACCAGCTCTGCTGCTCCTCCAGGTCCATGCCAGGAGCTCTGGCTGTGCCAGGACACTGCTGTGTGCCCCCCTCTACACACTCCCCCTCTGCCCCAGGTACTGGGGTTTGCTTTGCCAGGGCATTCCTGGAGCACATTCCTGACAGCAGCTCTGGAGGAGAGCCAAGCCTTCCTGCCCTGCCCTCAGGAGGTGCCCTTTGCTGATGGAACTGCTGTGCTGGAGCCCAGCTGTGTCCGAGCAGTGCCCATGGCCTGTCCCTGCCTGTGGTCACAGCAGTTTACAGCTTACAATTAGATTATTTTATATATCTTTGTACAGAATAGGTTATAGTTTTCATCAATAAAACTGTCTCTTTATCCCAATTAACTGACTTGTGTGCATTAAAAAAAATAAATATTCAAGTCCAAAATTAATGTTTTTATATGGTTTCTTGTATCATCCATGGAACACCTGCACGGAGAATGGAATCAGGGTCAGGTGCCAGGGCTTTGTGATGACCACTGTGACATCACGGGGCCCCACTGTGACCATGGCAGGAGTGAAGGAGCGCAGAGCCCTGGGGTGCCCACTCTCGGGAGAGCACTTCCCACAGGAGGCTGCATCTTCCCTGGAGCTCCTGGCAGCTCTGCAGCACAGGGTGTCACCAGGTGACATGGAGAAGCATTGGAAGCAGGGCAGCTCCCTGGTGCACAAGGGGCTGCCGAGCATGGACTGGATGCACCAGATGATGGACGTGGCAGGAGGGACAGGCTGGTGGTGGGATGAGGCCGCATGGAGCTAGCTGGGGACCAGGGCTGGGCTTGCTGGCACCATGAGGGACGCTGTGCCATGGCAGCTGCCTCCATCCCACTGCTCTCCCACCTCCTGGTCTTGTTTCTCAATGGTGAGTCACAGGCAGGCAGAGGCAGCGCCTCTGGAGAGCCAGGCCTAGGCCTCAACCGTCCATCCCTCCATCCTGTCCCATCCTGTCCCATCCTGTCCCATCCTGTCCCATCCTGTCCTTGGCAGGGACAGCATGGCACAAGATGGGACAGGATGGGACAGGGGAATGAGCCTCCCTCTGGCCAGGGCCAGCTGCTGCACTGCACCACTGCAGCCCCATCACTCCAGGGCTCTGCCACCTCAGTGTAAAGAAGTTCTTACTCAAGCTGAGGAAGAACTCCTCCAGAAATGCCTCTCTCCCGTTTCTCACCTGCCAGCAGAAAACATTTCTCAACCTTGGGCAGCCATTGCCAACAGGCCTGGAGGAGCTGGAGGCCTTTTCGAGCACACAGAAGGTGCTGTGGTGGCTTGAAACCCATGTTCCCAGTGATTCAGGGAGCTTGGCCAAGGAGGACGAGGACTGGGGAAACAAGGTTGACAAGGAGCATGCCCAAGAGATGTTGGAAGAGGACAGCACAGGTCCAGTGTCCTCAGAGAGATGGGAAGACAGGAGCCAAAAGCAGGAGTCCCGAGACACGGCAAAAGAGGACAGTGGCCAAGAGATGTTTCAAAGGCAGGAGAATGAGAAGCCAGCAGCAAGAGGAGAGGGAATCAGCAAACTGCAGAGCACATCTCCTGCCCTGGCTGCTTCCATGGACACCAAGGATAAGGCAGGCACGTCCCCAGGTGGAGCAGGAGCTTGCCTGCTGCCCTCAGAGCCCCCTGGAGACAGATCTCCTTCCCTGGCAGCCACTCACGCCCCGGAGCAGCCGCAGCCACAGTCCCTGTTCAGGAGGGCACTCAGGGCTGTGCGCAGGGCGTTCCTTGGCTCCTGCCGCCCACGGCGGCGGCAGCACCCGTGCCCTGCTCCCAGTGCCAGGCAGGGGCCAGGAGATGGCTGCTCTGAGCCTCAGCAGTGTCCCTGAGAGAGTGACCCAGGGATACACAGCAGGGATGGATGCAGGGACAGTGCCTCAGGCATCTGGCTGTCCCCAGGCCATCCTGCTGCCAGTCTGTTCCTGGCCGTGCCTGCGTAACACCAACCTAAGATTCCCCTTCACACACTTGGGTTAGAAATAGTTTATTAATATCACACATAGTTTACAATTAGGCTATATTTTATATCTCTTTGTACAGAAGAGGTTATAATTCTTCTACAATAAAGCTGTCTGTTTATCCCAATTAACTGACTTGTGTGCATTAAAAAAAATAAATATCCAAGACCAAAATTAATGTTTTTATATGGTTTCTTGTCTCTTCCATGGAAGAGCTGCTCCGAGAATGGAGCATTTCCTTTGCTTCACCTTGGCTTTCTTTACCCTTCCTGCTAGAAATTTCTTCCTACTGCCCACCCCTGTTCCCTTCTCTGCAAACAGCCCATCCCTGGTTGCCCTTTCCTCTCTGGCCCCACTCCCCATTTCAGTTCCTGAGTTCCCGGCACCATGGGAACATCCCCTGGGGAGCAGGATCATCCTCCAAGTGCTTCAGGAATTGTCTGCAGGCTCCTGCAGTGCCTCGTGCTGCTCCCTTGCCACAGGCACCACAGGCCAGGGGGGCACATCTGGGCTGCTGTGTCTGGATGTGGGGCTCCCTGTTCTGGGCAATGAGGAGGAGCTGGACCCTGTGCAGAGCCCTCCTACCCTCCAGCAGATCCACACTCACACCCAGCTTGGTGTCATCTGCCATTTGTTAATGGTGGACTCGATCCCCTCACCCAGATCATCAGTGAAGACATTAAACAGGACTGGGGCCAACACACATCCCTGGGGGACACCACCAGTGACTGGACACCAACTGGATGCAGCACCAGCCCCAGCACTCTCCGGGCCAGCCTCCAGACAGTTCTTCATTCTCCCAGTGAAGAGGGAACCTGCCCAAACTGTGGGTTGCAGCTTTTCCAGGGAATGCTGTGGCTCACCGTGTCAAAGGCTTTGCTGCAGTCCAGGCAGACACATCCACAGCCTTTCCCACATCCACCAGGCGGGTCACCTGGTCATAAACGGAGCTCAGGTTGGTCAGGCAGGACCTGCCCCTCCTAAACCCACGCTGGCTGGGTCTGATCCCTCAGCCATGCCGTAGGTGCTGTATGATGGCACTTGAGGTGATCTGTTCCATGACCTTGCCAGGCACCGAGGTCAGGCTGACAGGCCTGGAGCTCCCCAGATCCTCCTTCCAGCCCTTCTTGGGGATGGGCTCACATTGGCACCTGCAGCCCTCTGAGAGCTCCCCAGTGAGCCAGGATTGATGAGAAATGATGGAGAGCAGCTTGGGGAGCTCAGCCCCCAGCTCCCTCAGCCCCCGAGGATGGATCCCATCCAATCCCATACACCTGTGAGCATCTGAGTGGCTCAGCAGGTCACCAGCTGCTTCCTCCTGGATTACAGGGGCTGTTCTGCTCCTTGACCACATTCACCAGCTCAGGAGGACATTTGTCCTCCTCAGGAGGCTAGGGATGAAGAAAGAGCCATGAACACTTGTGCTGAGATGCTCCAGAATCCAGAGGGATGGTGGAGAACTGGGAAGCAACAAGTTCTCACAGACATCACAGTGATGGAAGCCCTTGGTGTGAAGTTCCCTGAAGGAACTCCCAAGGGAGTTGATGTTGTAATAACTGGTGCCTGAAGGCACAAATGTAGTAACACTAGGAGATGGCCTATATGAGCCACAGGTAATGGCTTAGAAAAAGATCAATATATATTTTATATATTCTATTTATTATGGCATATATAAAAAGACATAATATGCAGCATTATATATTAGAAATTACATATTTGATACATATAAATATGTATTATTCTATGCATTTTGATAAATATTTTCCTTTCATATAGATTTGATATATTCCTCCAGCTCAGGGGAGTGAAGATGTACTGCTGTTGAAAACCTTCAGCCCACACAGCAGTCAGCGCACCGGGCTGTGCACGCACACCCACCCACTGCCCTTGTTCTTCTCGGCATCTTGGGGCTGCTGTGGGCACAGAAATGGGATGAATTTAAATCCACACTCGTCCAGCCTGTCATGAACGCTGATGTGGGAAGGCACAACACAGAGCTCTCAAATCACTTACATTATCATACATGCTTTCCGTCCTGCTGGGGACTAAGGAACTCTTAAAGGCACCAAAGACACAGAAAAGAGGTGGAAAAAGTTGGCATCCTGCCACTGCTGGTACTCTCATGGAGGAAGTTTTGTTGTGATTTTTAAGGTCATAACTTTCCAAAAACTAGGAAAGCTGCTCAGCATCGGTAGCCCAATTGTGAATGGTTTTCCTGATTTGGTGAAACTGGAGTGTAAACTGTGGACTCCATCCTTGGTTCAAATCACCTGCCCTGACCTGCAGACAAAAGCACCACCACCAGCAGAAGCTACATCAGTCACTCTTCTCAAAAAGCTATCTTAAATTTGCGAGAGGAAAGGAAAACATGTCTGTGGATTAGTGACAAGACTCCGAGGAAGAGTTAAAAAGCAAAGGGCTGGAGCTGCTCTGGGACGCTCCTTGTGCTCCAAGGCAGGCTGCCCCGGCTGCCCAGGGCCCTGCGCTCCATGGGCTCTGCAGAGCTGCACACCAGGGAGGCAGCTTGGGGTACCTCAGCCCTGGGCACCAGTGACCTTCTTGGTCTGGACGCTGCCTCTGGGCAAATGAAGGGCGCTGGCCTTCTGCTCCTGGCCCTGGCCCAGCCGTGCAGGGCTAATCCTGGTCCTGCTCTGAAATGTGCTCAAGAGGGATTTGTTTGTTTCCAGCTTTCCAGGGCATTGATTTGCACCACAAAATACTGAAGGACTGAGGCCTGAACAACGGGCCCTGACTGAGGCCTGCACAACAGGCCCTGAGCTAAATTTGCCCTCTAGGTGACCCTTCCAAACAAGTGTTCGATCTATCTGCTCCTTAACCAAGTATTACTGTCAACAGGATCTGTGCATTCATTCATTGGGGAATCACATCTTTACCTTTCAGCATTAAGAAACCAGACAAGGCCACATCTGGCCTTGGTTCCTCCTGGAGCCCCGGACAGGCTCGGGGAGAAAACCAAGAGGAGAATGCAATCAGATCTCCCGCTCCAGGAGTTCTGTCAGATTGCTCGTTCAGCACTGGCAGAGCTGGGCTGTTCTCACAGCACAGTCAGAAGCCTCGTGGCTGGCAAAGGTGGAGGCAGTGGAGGATTTCCCAGCTCCTGGCAGTGGCTCTCCAGGGCTTTGCTGGGACAGCTTTCCCCAGCTGATGAGGGCATCTGGATGAAGGAGAAAGTAGAAGGGTGTCTGGTGATGTATCTTTCTTAATCACTAGAGGCAACATTTTGTAGCAGTGATGAGGTGCATTGCTTAGCTTATCCTTTGGATTTTTCTTTGCACTTCTGCACTGTAGCAAATTACACTATTGCTTCAGCTGGTGTGTGTGCCTCTGACTCTCCTGTTGCAGACAGGTAAAAAATGTTATAAAAGAAAGGTCTTAAAAAATATGGATTAGGCCCTGCTACTTTAGCTAAGCAGCTAGCAATAGCTTGCAAGTTGCCAGTTGAAAACTATTTTGAGAATGAGAAGTTTGTTAACACAACAGCCTATTCTCGGGGAGAAAAACAAGTGCACCTGCATAAATATTAGCTCCTGTTCCATGAGAACCCACAAAGGAAAAACGGAAACAACCTGAATCCTAGCACGTACACACAAATGACCTTCTGATCAATAAATGAAGTAGTAAGAAAACTACCAGCCAACAGGTGCTGTGCACAAGGTCTGTGAGAACTGTATAAGTGATGTGAATAAAGAATTGGCTTTTCCTGCATGAAGAATATGGAGTCTCGGCTGATTTATTACAACATCTCCCCACCACCAAAACAAACACACAGCCAGTTTGGCACCAGACCTGCCTCTCTGCCAGCCCATTGCTTGGAAAACACCCCTGATTGCCATCTCTGCAAATGCAATTCCTACTTTCCAACCACCTTTTCTGCAGCCAGGCGAGAAAAGTAGTCCCTCCCAGCTCCGGACACCTCCAGACACCAACTGCTTTCAGCAGTCACAAGCCTGAAATATCAACTTCCTTCCTTAACCAGCCCACGAGGAGCTCACACAGGGAGGCCTTTTTGTCCAAGGATACCCACAGAGGAGCTCGAGGATGGAGCAGTTTGAAACGCAACTCCTCCAGAGTTTAAACCTCCCTTTATCAAATGAGCACGCACCAACCTGCCCCAGAGGGCAAAGCAGGCAGGCAAGAGAAGCTCCTCTCCCACAACAGCGAGCTCTGTGCTGTGCTTCCTTCTGTTCCAGCTGGGGAGCGGAGGCCATAGGCTACTCCTCAGTTTGGGAAGGGACCCAGGGGAATGGCCTGATCTGGGAGAACAGCAGAGGGAAGTTCCCCAAGAGGTAGGAAAAGGTTCTGCAGGGGAAAAAAAAAAAAAAAAAAAAAAAAAAGGCATTTCAAAAAGTTTCCAGGCAGAAATTTCTGCCCCAACATGACAACGCCAAAGTCTCTGTGGTGTGTCAGGAGACATCATCTGTGTCCGTCCCCCAAAGCACAATCAGCTCCCCAACAAGACTTCAAGACTAAAGGACAAACCTTCCCCCTCCACCTCTCCACACCAGCTGGAGGGAGTCTCTGTCCATGGCAAGATCTCCTTTGTCGGTCTACATTGACACGAGTTGGCTGCAGGAGGCATTTGCATTGGACATCTCCCCAGATGGGGTGGAAAAAAAGCAGCAGCGATTCCTGTGGAAAGAAAAAAGCAGCTCCATTTGGGAAAACACCAGCGTGAGATCCCTACAACTGCAGGCCTTTAATCCCTTGCATAAAGCAGCATCCATCCATGGGGCAGCACAAGCGTTTTGATGACAAAGCTGACAAAACTGCCGTCCTTTCCTGCTCCTGCAGGTGACTCCAACTCACAAGGAATGTGCCAAGTGTGCCAAAGACAGGCAGACATGGTGAGAAAAAAACAGCTGGTGTGCTGAAAAGGTG
Organism: Hirundo rustica; assembly: GCF_015227805.2. Taxonomy (NCBI): domain Eukaryota; kingdom Metazoa; phylum Chordata; class Aves; order Passeriformes; family Hirundinidae; genus Hirundo; species Hirundo rustica. The sequence continues at coordinate 22,119 of NC_053472.1, forward strand.
GCCAAAAGAATGCTTTGTAATCTCCCCTTTTCATCCTTTCCCCAGCCAAGACAAAGCAATGTCCTTTTCCCCCATCACCGATGGTGACCCAGGCGAAAATGCAGCGTGGGGACAGAGTCCGGCACTGCTCCCAGAGCCCGCCCTGGCCAGGGCCGTGCCGTGCCGGGCCAGCCCCGGGAGCCGCCGCGCCCGCGCTGTGCCGCAGCCCCGGCTCCGAGCGCTCGTCCCCGCCGAGTCCGGCCCGCGCCGGGACCGCGCCGGGCGCGCGCGGGGCCGAGCGCAGCGCCCCCCTCAGGCCGCGCGCCGCCGGCGCAGCCGCGGCCGTTGCGCTCCGGGCGTTGTGGCCAAGGCGGCGATGGACGCCATGGCGCAGCTGCCGCTGCCCTGCCGGGCTCGGCGCCGGCACTTTCCCCGCAAAGCTGTGGAGCCTGGCGAATGACCCCCGCGTCCTCTCCGTGCGCTGGGACAGCGAGGCCCGGGGGCTGCTCATAGACCGCTCCCTCTTCGAGCGGGAGCTGCTCAGGCCGGGCGGTGCGCAGGGACCGGCCCCGCACGCCTTCAGGGCCACGCAGTTCCGCAGCTTCGTGCGCCAGCTCAACCGCTACGGCTTCCGCAAGGTGCCGGGCCGGGCTGGCGCGGCTGCGCCGGGCGATGCCGGGGCCTGGGTTCACTACACGAACCCCTGGTTCCGCCGCGACCGCCCCGATCTCCTGCTCCGCATCAGGCGCCGGAGCGCGGCCAACACGCAGCGGCGGGCGGCGGGGCCGGAGGGGCACAGGCCCCCGCCCTGCGGCTCCCAGCAGCTCCCCGGGCCGCGGCCGCTGCCGAACGAGCGGCACGGGCGCCCTCGCTTCCAGCCGCTGCCCAGGGAGCGGCCGCCGCTCGCCCGGCGCCCGCCCTGCGGCTTCCACCTGCTGCACCGGGAGCGGCCGGGGCCGGCCCGGCGGGAGGGGCCGAGCCGCTTCCAGGAGCTCTACGGGGAGCGGCCGCAGCCCGCCGAGAGGGAGCTGCTCCGGGTCCCGCCCTGCCACTTCCAGGGCTTCCACGGGGAGCACCTGCTGCCGCCCCGATGGGAGGGGCCCCGCAGCCGCATGCAGGAGCTCTACGGGAGCAGCCGCCTCCGCTCGACCGGGAGGTGCTGTGGATGCAGCCCTGCAGCTTCCAGCAGCTCCACAGGGAGCAGCAGCCCCCAGCCTCCAACCCACCAGGTAGGAGAAGAGTTCTAGCCTTGCTTTTCCAAAAGGTCATGAAAAGCGACCGTTTGAAGTATATTCCCCACAATGCTCTGTCGTTCTGAGACAGAAATTGTCAAGCCTACTAGGAAGGGGCACCTAGAAAGTCAAAAGATTCTCTGCCTGGTTTTCCTGTGTGCTTCCTGTGATCTGTGATCCAAGGCAGCAGTAGAGCTCTGCGTCCCAAAGCCACATTCTGGAGCCTGACTCACGTGTTTGGGTTCTTGCAGCCGCACCGGGCACTTCAGCCCCGCATGCTCCAGCTGGCAGTGCTGGCTGTGCAGCATCAACGGCCTCCAGCTCAGCGCAGAATGCACCTGCGCAAGAGGAATCACCAGCGCTGGATCTTGGCCTTGAAATTGAGAAGATGATCCGGGAGATCAGGAACTCCCTGCCTGTAAAGGCTCCCTCTGCTCAGGTAACCCCACTGGACGGGAATGAAAGTGGCTGGGCTGAGAGCTACTGAACTGATGTAGCTGAGAACTACTGCTGAGCTACTGAACTTATGTAGCTGAGAAGCAAAGGTTTCTTGAATTTCATTCTTTTCATTCTTATTTAGTTATCTGATTATTCTTGGGCAAGCCAGATTTCCCAAAGAAGAGGGAATGAAGAAGTCTTCCCCCACAGTGAGGATGAGGGGTGTGAGCCTGTGTTGGCCACATTTGGTTGTTCCTTTTCCTTGGGAAGAATGTCTGGTGCAGGGGCATTTGTGGTGATGCTTTGTAGGTTCTAGCAGGCTTTGTTTGGTGGGAAAGAAGGGCAGAGTGTTTGGAGAATTGCCACTGAAGGCAACAAGGAGAGCCCCTGGCTTTCTGCTGGCTGATTTCCTACAGCTCATGGGATAAGGCAGGGTCAGAGCGTGAGGCCACGTCCCCTCACTTGGTGTCTTCTGTTTTTCTGCGTTCATGTTTTGTCTCAAAGGTCATTTTGTGAGAGCTTCAGTTTCACCTTGGCCACCCAAATACTGAGTTTAAAACACTTGTCATGTGAACCGTGTGGGCAGTGTTCCCCTCGTGTTACGTGGCCTTTGGGAGTGGAGAAGAACTGTATCCCTGGTGTGATTCCAAGGAAATCCTGAGTGATCTTTGGGTTCCTTTCTTTCTGTTTCTCTTTCAAGGGGAATATTAATGTTGCCCCTGAGTCTCCAAGAGAGGACCCCGTGAACAGGGCTGCAGCAGAGGAAGCTTCATCTGGCACCGAGAGCTGCGGGAAGAGTTCCCCAGAGCCCGAGGAGCCTGGTAAGGAGAGAGCCCACGTTGGTTTGGAGAGGTGTGAGACGGCTGCTCTGAGCCTGCCTGGGACAGGAAGGGAGATCAGAAGAGCTGAGTTCTTGTCTGCAGGGCTGCTGCTTCCTGGTGCCTTTAGTTCCAATCCTGCAGTGGCACAAGCTCCCCGAGCCCTGCCCTCCACGCTTCTCCAGAGGCTCTGACACTGAGTCCTCTGCTGTGGCAAGAGAGCCGGGACTAAACCTGACCTTGTGGGAGTTGTGTCACCAACTGTCATAGTTTTAATTTTAAACCGGGCAGAAACATTAATTAATGTGGTGGTTTCACATTTACTAAATTTTGGTCTTGGTATTTATTCTTTTTGTGGGAGAGAGACTAGGAGAAAACCAAAGCAGGCTTAACTTTAAAATTAACAAATAGTTTATTAACATACACTAAAAGAATAGAAAAAAAGAAAGTTGGAAAAAACCGAAAATGGAATGAAACTTTAAAAACACTTTTCTCTCTCTTTACAAACTGTTCACTTTCTTACAAAACAACATAAAGAGACAAAACTTGTAATTTTCAGTCAGTTTCACTATCTGATAATAGTCTTTCATCAATTCATTAGGGGAAGAGTATCTTTTCGAGTCAGGGATCCCACTGACAACTTAGAATCTGAGTTCTCTTGTGGGTTTTAAACTGTCACAAAAACAACCGCCCAGAGAAACCTGCCTTTGTGACCCTCCCAGGAGCAGTTTCTCAAGCTGCTTATGGGTCATAGGTCTTAGACTTTTGCATACTGGGGTGTCACTTTTTAAAGATGAATAACTCTAAAGCAAAGGATTCTTCATCTCAAGGATGAAGAATATCTTCTCACTTCTTCACTGGCGCAGGGGGCTTCTCATTTTTATCTCTGTTCAAGCATCTTAAAGGATATTACTTAGTTTATTGCAAACACCTTTGCTTCAATCTACACACAAATTAAAACAATCATCTCCTCAAATGCATATTTTTCTTATGATTTAAAGGAATGACTTAAATATAAAGTTCATTTCTATGGTTCAAGTAAGAACAGAACAACTAACTCTTCAACCTTCTGTCCTAATAGTCTTTTCACTCTTGCTTTACTGACTTCATCTTGCTGTTCTTTATGTTCACTCTGTCTTTTCTTACTCTCTCAGAGAAGGGCTGAGCTCTGGAAGCTTCATGCTGCTAAGAAAGAGTTAAATCCACCCAGAGTCTTTGTCTCTCCCTCTGTGGCTCGTGCTGTTAGATGTTCAAGGCTGCGCTGGTGAGGGAGGAAGAACTTACACAGAAACATCAGAGATCAGAGCGCCCGAGCAGTCTAGAATCACAAAAACCAGGCAGGATCATAAATGCCTTCTCAGCCCACCCCTCAGTGTAAATTGGGGTGGCTTCAGCCCAAATAGTGCCCATAGCTTTTATCAGGGCCCAGCAGAGATCTCTCCCTGCTCTAAACAAGTCTGAAGAAAGTAGCTGTTAAAACCCAGCAACTTCTCCTTCCCATCCCCCTTCACCCGGGAGCAGATAGAATCCGGCCAGGCCTCAGGCCAGCTTCCCCTCAAAAGGGGGGAGAGGCAGGCCAAGCCCGATGTTACCTGTCTCTCTCTGGCCAAAAGAAGGGAAAAAAAGACCCACTTACAAGAAATCAAAGCGTTTTATATAGTACTTGCCAAAGTTGTAGCCAACAATTTCAGTGGTCAGAGTAGATGTTAATATGCTAACTAACTCTCTGATAAGTCTCTGTTTCTTCTAAAGCAATTCCCAAGTCCTGACCTAGAGAATTATTTTATATTCTTTTATAACTAAAAAACCAAACTGTACTAACCTATGACACCAACCCATGTGTCCCAATTTGGTTTGTAACTCAGCTCACAGCACCCTTCAGCTGCAGCCATTTCAGCGAGGACTGAGGGCTCTCTGTCAGCACAGAGAAAGAACAAGGCTGGGCTTCTTTGGGGGAGCTGGGATTGTTCTGTGTTTCAAGCTCTCGTGGGTGCCATTAGCACCGCGAGTGCTGAGACTTTATTGAGGTGCTTCCATGCTTTACACAGTTTTGGAAACTCGGAAGGATCCCTGTTCTCTAAAGAGCAGGCTTCCAATTCCCAAGGGAGACTCTGCCTTTCAGGCCATCTTTTACAGTCTGTGATGGAAGGACAATTGCTGCCCCAGGGAAACGTGCACAAGGGCCAATATTGACTCAGGGTTCTGTTTTCTTCCCAGATCGTGTGTGAGTGACATCTCCTGGAGGGGTGCCCTGCGTGGCAGGAGGAGACAGAGGGAGAGCCTGTGACTGCCAGGCAGGTAGAATCCCTCTGTCTATAGTGATGTATTTAAAATCATATAGTTCTATTTTTCTTTATAACTGATATTTATAGATATTCAGTATAATATAGTCTATAGTTGTGTTCAAATGCCGATATAGTTATAGATTTGTAGAGGTGAAATGATATATATATATATACTTAGATTTCTATAGTTATAGTAATGTATGTGTAGTTATATTTCTAGATATACATAGTTACATATACTATGTAGATAGTTACATTTTTATATATATATACCGTTATTTTTATAAATACGCATAGTTTTATACTTACAGCTACACAGGTGTTTAGCTCCATAGATTAGTATCTGGGTAGGTATAGACTAGTTTTTAACCCCTTTCCCTGTCTCCCTTTGTGCTTTTCCCCCTGTGCCCTCGCTGTCCCCTGTCCCTGTGCTGGGTCCGAGCTGGCGGCCGGGCTGGGCGGAGCAGCAGCTGCAGCCCCGGGTGTCCCTGGAGCGCTGGGAGCTGCCGCTGGCCCCAGGCGCTGTCCCCTGAGGAGCTGCTGAAGGACGGTGAGGACTGAGGGGGCTGAGGGGGCTGAGGGGAGGGAGGGGGCCAGCAGGGAGCACAGAGGGCTCCGGGACTGCAGCTCTGCCAGGCCTTGGAGCCAATTCCAGAGCCTCCACCTTTGCCACAGCTGCCAAGGAGAGCTCGAGGACAGGCGGAGTTTGACAGGAGCCAGCAGGGAGAAGCTGAAGGCCACCAGAGAGAGCAGTGAACAGGGAGCTGCTGCTGCCAGCCCAGAGCCTGGGTGAGGCCACAGGGCCGGAGAGGCAGGGTGGGGGTGAGGATGGTGTGGGCTTTGGCCGTGGGCTTTGGCCAAACATTTTCTTTCTAAGCCTCCTGGGGAAGCACTGAGATTTTCCCTGACTGAAGGGCAGGTGCTGCCAAGGGAAACGTCCCGATCCTGACTCAGTGTTCCCTTTGCTTCCCAGATGTCCCATCTGCTGTCCCTGTCCAGGAGAGCTGCTCTGCACGGGAGGGAACAAGGACCAAATGAAAGGCTTTGAAGACTGGGCAGCTGGAATCCTTCTGCTTAGAATTCTGTTTAAAGATACATGGACTTATGAGATTTATTGCTGTATATTTGTATTGATGAAGATGGATGGGGTTTTAGATTGGTGCAGTTACCCATTCACAGATAGTTTGTTTTGTGTGTCTATTTTTATATATATATTGTATGTAATACATAATATTTTTTCTGTATTTACTCATGTTTATTGAAGTGGTTCTGTATATCTTTCTATTTAAGCATGTATAAAGATGTATAATTGTATCATCTGAGTTCTTGTTAGAGGGCTATTTAGATAGAGATAGCGATATTGTTGTATTCCTAGATGGGCTTTAAGCCCGTAGTAATATGTAATAAATTAAGTTGTTAAACATCTCGTTGATCTTTGTGTAGAGTGAGGTTGATCTTTGTGTAGAGTGAGTTGTTGTAAAGGTTAGCAATAAATTAAGTTTTTGTTAACTGAAGTTGGTATTTGTATATATTTACATAGCATTGTTGTAGAAGTCTAATAAATTCCTTTTTTTTTAAACATAAACTGAGATTGGCAGAGTTCCATATTGTCAGCGTGGGTGTAGCAATTTATAATAAATGACATTTTTCACGTGAAATGAATTCTTGTGTATTTGTTGATCAGCTGTGCAGCAGTAGCAATCTGCAAGAAATTACCATTGTCAACTGCCATGGGTGTTTTGTGATCTGTGCTATCCAGAGCAATGAGCAGATGTAAATGCTGGAGGATTTTGGCCATGGAATTCTCCATCCATGCACAGCACATGCCCCACCTGCACTCAGGCTGGGCAAGGCAAGCGCAGATTTGGGATGGCAGCAGAGCCACACCTTGGCCAAGAACTCGCTGCAAAGGCCTTTAATCAACTCTGATTTCTATTTCAAGTTCAGCTTCATCTTCTATTTTATCCCCTACTCCGAGTACTCCACTTCTAAATCTCTCCCACTGTCCAGCAGTGACAGTGAGGAAGAGGAGCCCTCTCCAAAGGTTCCTACAGCATCCCGGACTCAGAAACAAACCAAAGAAGAGAACATCACAACAGAGAGGCAGTGGTTGCTCATATTAAGAAAAACTGAGATGGACCGGAGGATCTTACCCTAGGAGACCCTCTAGTTATAATGAAACTAGGGAACAAAGAAAAAGAAATGAAGTTTTTGATAAACACAGGGGCAACATATTCAGTGTTAAATAAAGCTTTAATACCAATAACAGATGATGATGTTATGGTAAAAGGGGTAACTGGCCAATCTGAAAAACCTATTTTTGTAGACCATTGAAATATAAACTTGGGAAACAACTGGGAATTCATAGGTTTTTATATATGCCCAATGCTTCATCAGCACTTTTGGGCAGTGATCTACTGGAACTATTAGAGGTAAAACAACAACAACAACAACAATTAAAATTTGAGAGATTACTTTGGAGATTGAGGACCAACAATATGTGAAATTGTTAAGCTTGATGTAGATAACTAATGAGGCTAAAGTTAAAAGTGAAGGTGAGATTTACAGGAAAATAGTAGATCAGGTATTTTCTGGGGTTTGAGCTTCTAACATACCAGGAGAGCAAAGAATGCAACCCCAGTGCAAGTTAAGTTTTAAGTTAAAAAACAAAAACAACAACAACAACAACAAAACTAGTTAGAGTTAAGCAATACCCCCTGAAGAAAAGTTAAGGGATTAGCCCAGTGATTGAATTTCTTTTTCCTGTTAAAAAAGCCTGATGGATCATAGCTGTTAATAGGATAACTGAGGATTTATACCCCATGGTTCCCAACCCTTACACTTTGTTAACTTGTTTAACACCTGAACTAACATGGTTTATTGTTTTAAATTTAAAGGATGCTTTCTTTTGCCTTCCTCTCCATGAAGCCAGCCAGAAAATTTTTGCATTTGAATAAAAAACTCAGCTCACATGGACAGTGCTTCTGCAGGAGTTAAAACAAAAACAAAAACAAACAAACAAAGAAAAAAAATTGCCTACCTTGTTTGGAGAAGAACTAGCAAAAGATCTGGAATCCTGGGAAGCTCCATCATGAAGACAACTGTTACAGTATGTGGATGACCTCCTGATAGCTACCAAAACTCAAGAGGCATGTCTGGAGTGGATGGTAAGCCTCCTAAACTTTTTGGGCCTACAGGGGTATCGCATATCCCAGAAGAAAGCCCAGATGGTGAAGCAGACAGTTTTTTACTTGGGCTTCGAGGTTAGTACTGGACCAAGAACCTTAGGACAGGATCACAAGGAAGCAATATGCCAGACCCCAAAACCCCAGACAGTAAAAGAACTGAGAACTTTTCTAGGCATGACAGGCTGGTGCAGACTGTGGATTTATAACCATGGGTTGTTTGTTAAACCTCTGTATGCCCTGATCACAGAAGGGAGCAGGGATCTCCAAAAGAAGCAACCCAAGCCTTCAACCAGCTAAAGAAGGCCCTCATGTCAGTTCCAGCCCTGGGACTTCCAGACGTGAGTAAACCATTCTTTTTGTTTTCACATGAGAAGCAGGGGATTGCCTTGGGAATACCAGCACAAAACCTGGGCCCGTATCGCAGGGCAGTCGCTAAGCAGCTGCATGCAGCAGCTAAGGAACGGCCAGGGTGCCTCAGAGCCATTGCAGCAGTGGCAGTGAACATCCAAGTTCACCCTAGGCCAGAAGATGACCGTGCTAGTATTCCACACACTGTCTGCAGTCCTAAAAGTGAAAGGGGGACATTGGCTCTCCCCACAGAGATTTCTGAAGTACCAAACTGTACTGGTAGAACAAGATGATGTTGAGATTGTGGTAACTAACACTGTGAATCCAGCTTCCTTCCTCAGTGGGAACATGGGAGAACCAGTGGTCCATGAGTGCCTGGAGGCCATCGAAGCCACCTACTCCAGTTGCCTGGATCTGAAGGACACCCTGCCTGAGAATACTGAGACCTGCTCCACCGATGGAAGCAGCTGTGTCATCAGTGGAAGGCATGCTGGGTATGTGGTTACCATGAGCAGAGAGGTCATAGAGTCTGGACCATTACCAACCAACACCTCGGCACACAAGGCTGAAATAACTGCCTGAACTTGGGCTTTAGAGCTGGCAAAAAGAAAGAAAGTTAATATCTACCCAGACTTAAGGTATGCATTTGGGGTAGTTCATGCACTTGGAGCCGTCTAGAAAGAAAGAGGACTGTTGACAAGAAAAGAAGTATTAAACATGCACAAGAGATAATAAAACTGTTGGAGGCAGTCCAGCTACCTGAAAAGGTAGCCATCATGCATATCAAGGCACATGAAAGAGTGAGCTCTGAATTGGATGAAGAAAACAAGCTGGTGGACAGAAAGGCAAAGGAAGCAGCTAAAGGTGAGATAGGCAGTCTTAATTCCAGATGGGCAAATTTCCATTGAAGGTAAGCCAAAGCACAGTAAAAAGGACAAGAGGGGTGGGCTATTACAGATAAGAGGAAAGGAAGACTTATGTTCCCCCTCTTACATACTATAGTCATTAGTGAAAGAGGAACATGAAAAAAACCCACATTGGGGAATAAATTAATTATTTGAAATACTGAATCATAGCTAGAAATTTGTAAAATATAGTAATTTAGGTGACTTGCCAATGTAGCCTTTGCCTCCAAACTAATCCCAAAAATATTTTTAAACCAAAGCTTGGGCAAATCAGGAAAAGATATGTACTGGGTAGCAATAGCAAATTGATTTTCCAGTACTACCCAGGAAAAGAGGGTAGCGATACCTATTGGTATGAACAGATACCTTTTCAGGGTGGCCAGAAGCAAAGTGCAAGAGGTAACTAAAGCAGTGTTATAAGAAATAATACCATGCTTTGGAGTCCCAGCCACAATGTTTTCAGATAGGGGGCCATATTCAATTTCAAAATTGTGCAGCAAATTAAGCAGCAAATTAGAAAACTGGGGCTCAAACCAGAGAACTAGATGGACCAGTACATGATGTATAGCCTGGGGATTATGTATACATTAAGTCTTTTGCAGAAAAAACTTTGGAACCACAGTGGGAGAGACCATTCCAAGTGCTCCTCATCATCTTTAATACAATCAAGATCAAGGAACAAAGCACCTGGATCCATCACTCACAAGTGAAGAAAGCTCCTGAGAAACTCTGGAAAGTTATATTGGGTGACGACAATGAACTAAAATTAAAACCTTTTTGGGAAAATAAATGATAAGTCTAATATAACAACTTTTTGAAAAATAAGAAAGCTTGTAATTGTAATGGGTAATCAAATAGGTATAGCCTGGAAAGTTGTGGCATTTATGACCATCGCTATAGCCACAGCTGATGCAGCACCACTGCATTAGAATGTGACTGGTAAATAGAAGTGCCAAGCGAAAGCTTATCATTTTATCTCCTGTAAGTCTCTGATCCAGATGCTAAAAATTACAAATGCAACTGTGTAAGAAAATTTAACTTGTGCATTTGTAACTTTGTCAAAACTGAAGAATGTGATTTTTCCTATTAGGCACAGTTTTAAAGGACCCCTACCACAGAGTTTTGCTAGATAAAGAAGAATTTACATATTAGTAAAAGAATTTACTAACTTTGAAGAAGGAGTGGGGAAATGGAAGAGCTGCTCCGAGAATGGAATCAGGGTCAGGTGCCAGGGCTTTGTGATGACCACTGTGACATCACGGGGCCCCACTGTGACCATGGCAGGAGTGAAGGAGCGCAGAGCCCTGGGGTGCCCACTCTCAGGAGAGCACTTCCCACAGGAGGCTGCATCTTCCCTGGAGCTCCTGGCAGCTCTGCCGCACAGGGTGTCACCAGGTGACATGGAGAAGCATTGGAAGCAGGGCAGCTCCCTGGTGCACAAGGGGCTGCCGAGCATGGACTGGATGCACCAGATGATGGACGTGGCAGGAGGGACAGGCTGGTGGTGGGATGAGGCCGCATGGAGCTACCTGGGGACCAGGGCTGGGCTTGCTGGCACCATGAGGGACGCTGTGCCATGGCAGCTGCCTCCATCCCACTGCTCTCCCTCCTCCTGGTCTTGTTTCTCAATGGTGAGTCACAGGCAGGCAGAGGCAGCGCCTCTGGAGAGCCAGGCCTAGGCCTCAACCGTCCACCCCTCCATCCTGTCCCATCCTGTCCCATCCTGTCCCTGCTGTTATGGAAAAAAAAGAGCCAGGAGACTTGCTCCTTTTTATGCCTTTATTATCAAGCTTGGCCTTGGGGGAGAGCTTGCTTTCTCCCTTGGCAACGCGGAGGAGGAGGTACACACAGCTTCGCTTCACAGCAAAGCTGGGGACTCCCACCCCCCCTCACGGGCTTTTTCCCTTGCCGGGGAGTCCGTTTCGCTTCGCTGGTCAGGGGTCATCCAGCGATGGGGGACTCCTTCTCAGGTCACGGCGACTAAATAAAGCTGCTTCAGCGGACCCCCGTACCTTTTGCACTAGTCTAAATTGCGACTTCAGTCCTGGATTTTACTTTGGTTCTCTGCTTTTCAGAGTCTCTCGTTCTTGAGTTGTTCCCAGAATTCCAGTGTTCTTTTTATTTGCATATTCAGACCCTATCCGATGAATGGGAGCAGAGATACAGGTAATAAGGTGGATTCTTAATTAACAAATAAGTAAATAAGATGATTAATCAATATTAAAACAGGATTAAGACAAATTCTTTAAACAGAACTAGCATTAACAATCTTAATGGAATTACTTAACAATTAAGTAACCAAAACATAGATCATTTGAATAGAACTCGTTTATAACAGCTTGGACATAAAATGACTAATCCAGCAAGTGCTTCTCTCCTGCCACATTTCGCTGAGCCAGAGCTACATCAACAGTGTGGAGTCTGCAAAACAAAAAAGATATGTGTGTACCTAAAGCTGAGAAAAACTGTGCACAACACACAGTGGTTGTGTGTAGTACCGGCGCTGTAAAGGGGCAAAGCTGAATGCTGTAGCTGGGCTTCAGTTCTGTCTGGATCACATAAGGCGAAGAATGAAGCCTTAGCGTGTGAGAAGTCACTGGTGCCATTCTGTTTGGATCCTGTCTCTGTGAAAATGAAGGCTTAGGAGGGTACCTAGAGCTGAGAAGGAAAGTGCCCATAGCAGGGTGTGTGCTTGTAGTTTGATGGGCGCAGTTGAAATTGTAGGCAGGAAGATCTTTCTCAGCTGGCAGTTTGGTGAGCTCTGGTTTTGGCAGATATTTTCAAGTTGGTTAGCGGACTCTGAGAGAATGAAAAGCTTTGTTAAGGCAAAGGAGCTCGTGTTTCCCTTTGAGTTTGGTGCAAAGAAGGGTATGCAGTTAGAAGGGGAAGATCAGGGAAATCTTTTTGTACTGGCACTGTAGATTTATTTGAGACCAGGGATGTTCGCAATTTTGGCTCAGCCCTCCAGGCGCATCTCTTTCTCTCGCGAGTCGGCAGCGCCATGGTGTGGTTGTTTTGATGTGTGCTGAGAACGCCAAGGAAAAGGGCGAGCGCCTTTCCTGGCCCGGCCCTGTTATGTGGGGGCAGGGTAGGGAGGAGTTGTCACGATCCGCTCGCACAAGCGGGGGTCGTGATGGTTCGTTTACTGATCTCAGAGTGCAAAACACAACACAGAGGGGATTTCAGCATTAAAACAAATGCACCTTTTATTGATTGACCACAGCAAATGCGATAGAGGGATTAAGAGTGAGAGAAAGAGATAGAGAAAGAGACAGAGGAAAAGGAAAACGTGGAGACGGAGTCCTCGTGGTCCAGTCGATGGGTCTGCCCGTCACGTCGGGGAGAGTCTCTCTCTCCAAATCTCTGGTTAACTCAGGGGTTTTTATTATAGTCCTCAATCACGGGGGGGAACAGGTAAATCTATTGAAGCCATCGAGGGGGGAACAGGTAGTCCATGTCCTTAGCAGTAAGCGAGAGCCATTGTCTTCTTGGTCCAGCGATCACGCCTCCAGGCAAACATCTCGCTTCAGTTAAGTCAGTCCCCATCCCTGAATTAGGGTTGCAGGGGTCTCATGTCTCAGTCCTTGAGAGGGGCTTTATATAGGGGTCTCAATCTCAGTCCTTGGAAGGGGGTTTTGATCTCTGTCTGTCATGGTGGTTGCGAAGCAGATGAAGGATTTTCTGTGGGGGACCACCAAAGTTACCCCAGAAAGTTCCCTTGGCCAAGAGGTGGGGAAATTCATAGGCTATTGTCATGAAGCAGGGACCGTGAAGCAGATGTAATCTTCAGGTACAGAACTACCATTACACTGCTCAAAGCCCGTGTACCGTAGCATGGTGACACAGGAAAATGCACCTGCAGATGATTGGCAAGCATCCACCTCGAGCAGGCCAGAACTGCAGTGGGTCCTCGGGGTCCTTATGACGATCGTGAGGCAAATGAGGGGAACTTCAGACAGACTCTTACAGGAGTTCCGCTGTGCATCCTGGCTCTTGAAGACTGAAAGAATGTTAAGGACTCACAGTGAGAATTGATGCCTGGGGTCAGCCAAGAAGGCCAGGAGGCAGGGAAGTGGGGATTTGACAAGCAGGAAGAGAGCCAGTCCTCTTTTATGCCAAGAGGACCTTTTAAGCTGCCAAGACTGCTGTGGGTGTGCAGCTGCCTGGAGCAGCCTGTGGCATCCAAAGGAGAAGGGTGAAGCAAGATGGTCTGGGTACCTCAGGGTGCAGGGGCAGTCCCCCAGCCTGGACTTGTTGCTGCCCACACGCATGGGAAGAGCTGGTCTGCCCCAGCTAGGGGGGGTGAAAGGCTTTCCAAACATTCATGTGGGATGTTTTCCTATGATTCATCAGCTGTACTTCCTCCTGGAGACATGCTTTTCTCATGGCTTGCCTCCTGTAGGTCAGCTGTTCCTGCTTGGGAGCTGACATCTGGGCAGCCTTGCCTGGGTTCACTTTCATGGAATGCAGCCTTTCCTTCCACCCAAGTTTTCCAGTGCACATAACACTCTTGGCTCCCGCTTCCCTGACCCTGTTCTTTGTGTTCCCAGGCTGACGTTGCCCCTGACGAGTTTATTTGTCTCTGTGATCTCTTTACTTTTCTCACCATTTCTAAGAAGATGGGTGTAATGAGACCAAAAAAGTTTTAAAAATGTTTAAAAAAAGACTGGAGATGGCACTCAGTGCAATGATCTAGTTGAAGCGTTTGGGCTGGGTTGGACTCTATGATCTTGAAGGTGTCTTCCAACCTAGTGATTCTGTGAGTGTGTGTGTGTGAAAACTTGTATTTTGTGTAGGGGGACAAGCCTGAGCTGTTGCTGGATAACACAAACCCCTGGTATTGCCATAATTTGATGGGACTCCTGAGTTTCCCATCCCCGGTTTAGTGGAATTTTGCCCTGACCAGAACTGAGCACCAACTGGGGCTGGTTTGTGTTGCCAGAATCCTGAGCTGTCAGAAATGTGCTGCATCAACTTCCTGGCAATGCTGTTTCAGGAGTCCTTATGCCTTGGCCAAAAGGGACATCTAGTGGGGTTGGAGCTCAGCGACCCAGGGTTTGTCTTAATTCCTTGCCTTTTTTTTTTAAATTATTCATTCCTGATCCTTATGAAGGAGCAGGAACTGAGGTTTCACATGTTCCTGGTGGCCTGGTGGCAAGGTGGACCTTTGGTGGCCAGCTCATGGGCTGTTTCTCTCTTTATACTTGGACACAGGAAAGTGACTGTTGTATGGGGCTTTTGTGGGAAGGCGCTGTGACAGGTGACACTGTACTCAGTAAATCAAAACCTGTCTGAACACACTTCTCTGTGGATTTGGTTGCACAGGGTTTGCAATTCGACTTGGAATATCATCTCTTGCCCTCTTCTTGCTTGCCCATGATCCTGCTGGTTGTGGCAGGATCCCCAAACTGCATGTGGGCACAAGGGAGAGAGAGTAGACACCGGATCTGGTGTTCAGGTGATGGAACAGCCCACTGCAGTTCCCATGGGTGCAGGTGCTGGGGCCCAACTGCTGGGCTCTTCTCATGAACTGTTTCATCCTTTTGCATCCTGTGTTATCCCAGATACCTTTGGGGGACCATAGTCCATAACAACTCAGGTTTAGGGAAGCTTTTAGTGGGCCATGTGTCTGGGGAGCCTAACTGCAAACTGTGGGACTGGAATGAAAACATTGGTACTTTTATTTGTTCAGTGCTGCGAAAGTGCTGCTGATGCTCCCCTTGGCAAGAGAATGACCACCGTAAATGCTTCTTTTTGTGTTGCTGTAGCACTGTGTAAGCAGATCTCAGAATGTTCCTGAACTCTCTGTAGAGAGGCCTGAGGCACAAACCATCCTCTTACGAGTCCTTACAGCCCTTACAGCTGTTTCTTGTGAAGATTTCTCCCCAGGCCCTTCATGTCTCTCCCCCACAGTGGAGCTGCTGCACATAGCAGCAGTGAAGTGTTTCACTGGGAGAGGTTCATTTTCTCCCTTAGCACTGGGGTCTGTGCTGCAGGTTTCTGTTTCAGGAATACTTGCACAGAAGCTCAGGAAGAACCACACAGCCAAAGTATTAGAAAATATCCCAGTTTATTGCAGCATCTCAGTTCTGAGAGTTTTACAAAACAATGTATTTACAGGTGAGGAAGGGACTAACTCAGCTGGAGTGTGCTTTGCTGGGGCAGGAACAGAGAAGATAAAGGAAGAAAATCAGCACATTCACAAGTCACATTTTTCTTTACAAAAGTAAGATAGGTGTAAGGCTGGTGTGCACAGCTGACTGATGTTGTCCTTGTGGGGAGCACCCCAGGAAGAATTCAGTGCAGCCCTTGTGCTCTTCACAGTGACTTCAGGCACCTGGGGCTCAGCAGACACTGCATCAGCTCAGCTCAGTGATATTAAGGCACAATGTGGTGATGCCAATGGCTCTGGGTCTCCATGTGTGCCAGCAGCTCTGCCAGTGGGTTCCTTCACAAAGAGTGATGGGTGTTTGAGCCCTGCCCATGGCTTTCTTTGGGGGGAGTGATGGCATTTGACCTCTGCCTGTGGCTTCCCTTGGGGTGAGTGATGGTGTTTCAGCCCAACATCTCTCTTTCAGGCCCCCAGCCCTGGACTTGGCCATGCCAGAAGCAGAGGACAGAAGGAGGAGACCATGGTGTGGGACAAGGGAGGGATCCCAAAGGGAATCCCCCCACAACTACAGTAACACCTCCCTTCAAACCCCCTATGTCTGAACACCAGAGAAAGGGGTATGGATGGCTGTTTGAAAACAAATGGGTGACAGAACAAATGCTTGTTTTTGAACTAGTCCAATAAAGTTTGCCTCTAAACACAAAGTATTTGTCTTTTTTTTTTTTTAATTTGATTTTTTTGAAGTTTATTACTATATGTGATGTTGAATGATGGCTCATTCAAATTGTTCATGGGAGCTGCACTAGCTTACCCCTCAAGGGAAACTTCTCCAAACATGGATTTCTAAGACTAAGGGCTAAACCAAACCATCAGCTCTGGTTGCACATGGAGTCCCAGGCGCTTGCAGCGAGGTAGAGGGAGGGTTGAAGTTCACAGTAGAGGCTGTGCATGGCTGGCACTGCCAAGTGTCTCTAGCCAGCGCTGTCCAAGGTGTCCAGGAAGGGATCCATGCCTAGAGGCCTGTGTGCTCCTGGATCCAGTCTCGCAGGCTCGTGAGCCGACTGTACACGCCAGGTTTGTTCCTCTGGGCACAGCCATCACCCCAGCTCACCACGCCAGCCAGGAACATCCGACTGCTGGGCTCCACACTGACCAGGGGCCCCCCAGAGTCTCCCTGCACAGAACCACACAGGAGCATAAGCACCAACCCCACAGACCACCCTCGTGCACAGTGTTAAAGTCAATCACAAAAACTGAACAAGAAATAATCAATCAGTAAATCCCCATCTAAGTCAGCTGTCATTACAATTTTTTGGCTATTTCCTGAAACTAATACTTAAGCATGGTAATAAGAGCCACAGTGCCAGAACAAAGAGCTATAAAACACCAGTCAAGCAGCCTGGCTTGCTAACTACGACTGAGTAACAGCCAGAAGTTGGAGTACATTTGTACATCCTACCTGGTGAGATCGAGTCTAAATCCTGCAGTTTTGGGCTGTAGTTTTTGAATCTTAGGTGTGCATCAACATAACTTGCTGCTGGTGCCCACTGTAATCTGCCCATTGTCTGAATCCAGGAGGATTCCCCCCGATTTGTTTTATGTTAAAAATGTAAATAATATAAGTGGAAGTACCAGAATGAGCTGAGCTGAGCAAAGGCCTGTCTCCCTGCCTAATAACCAGCACTAAATCCAGGTGCTACCTTACCTGGCAGGCATCCACACCACCGGTCAGGATCCCCACGCACATCATGCGTGGCGTCAGCTGGTCTGTCAGGAGCTGGTTACACACAGTCTGGTTGATGAGCCGGATCTCTGCCTTCTGCAGGATGGAGGCTCCCGTGCCTGCCAAGATGGAGGAGCAGCTTAAGTAAAAAACTGCATTTTCAAGCAGCTCCCTGTTTTTTTTCCCCTCAAGAAACACAGAAATCATAGACTCGTAGAATTCCAGAACGGTTTGAATTCAAAGAGAACTAAAGACTGTCTCATCCCACCCCCTGCCACAGGTAAGGACACTTTCCAATAGACCAGGATGTTCCAAGCCCTGTCCAACGCGGCCTAAAATGCTTCCAGGGATGTGGCAGCCACAGCTCCTCTTGGCAGCCTGTTTAAAATGCATCAATCCAGCCCCAAATCACATGGCAGTGCTCACCTCCTTCTGCAGTCGCTCCCCATCCGGTCACCCACAGGTCCTTGCCCACAGGGAAGTTGTGGGTGGCATCAGGCAGGCAGATGGGCTGGACGACAGCCGTGAAGGTGGCGGGGCTCTGCAGCTCCAGCACAGCGATGTCGTAGTCGTAGGTGTAGTCGTTGAAGAACGGGTGGGAGATGATGCGCTTGATTTTGCGGGTTTGCACATTGGGGCCACTGCGGTCACCTTGGTCAGTCAGCCCCAGGTAGGCTGTCCATAGGCTGGGGTCTGAGTACCTGCATGGGAGCCATGAAACAGAGGGTGAGACCACGTCTTGGAGACAGCACCGCTCACTAACTCAAGGAGTTCCCTGGTGGAACGCCTCTCAGAGTTACTGTTGGAATACTGTGTGCGGTTTCGGTCGCCACAATATGAGAATAATATTAAACTATTAGATAGCTTCCCAAGAAGAGCAATGAAGAATGTGAAGGGCCTTGAGGGAAAGGCGTACAAGGAGCAGCTGAGAGCACCTGGTCTGTTCAGCCTGGAGAAGAGGAGACTGAGGCGAGACCTCACTGCAGTTACAAATTCCTTGTGAGAGAGAGAAGAGGGGCAGACTGATATCTGTTCTGTGGTGCACAGTGACAGGACCAGAACGAATACCCTGAAGTTGTGTCAAGGGAGGTTTAACTTGGATATCAGGAAAAGGCTCTTTTCCCCAGAGGGTGGTCAGGTACTGGAACAGACTCCCCAGGGCAGTGTCACAGCACCAAGCCTGACCAAGCTCAAGATGCATTTGTACAATACTCTCAGGCACATGGTGTGACTCTTGGGGATGGTGCTGTGCTGGGCCAGGAGCCAGATCTGGTGATCCTTGAGGCTTTCTTCCAACTCGCCTTATTCTGTGATTCTGTGAAATACCTACAAGCACAGGGATGTGAGGCCAGTACCTGATTCCTTGCAGTGGCAGGAAGCAGTGTGCTGCTGACACCAGCCACCTTGCTGACACCAGCGAGGCCCCACAAATGTGGCCCTGGCCCTTGACGTGCAGGCTGACCTGCCACGGCCATTCTCCCACGTCCGAGTTCTGCCCACCAACGATCCGCGACTTCCTGACGTAGGAGCGGAGCCCACAGTCTAGGGCAGAGAAGGAGAAGGGGCACTTGGTTTCTCCTGTTCCCATCCCACGCCTCCCCTCTGTTCCTCCAGGACATCTGACAGGACAAGTGCCCTGTTACCCGTGTCAGGAAGGGCTGATGCTCTATGCACAGATGCTAAATTAGCTACAACATTTACTGGCAAACTCTGTAAAGGGGAGATAAGCTCCTGTATTGTTCATCCAAGCACTGAACAACACAGACACTCCACAGACCACTGAAGAACGTGGCTTGGATATTTCCAGATCAAGCTCCCACACAGAAACACCCCGGGGCTCTCTCTGCCACACAGGTTGCTTCTCTGAGAGACCCAGCCCAGAATCCCATGCATGTCTCCCCCATTCCTCGGGCACTCACTGCAGTTGTCCTCATCAGAGTGGTCCTCACAGTCCTGCTCCCCGTCGCACTCGGGGTTCTGCTTGCTGATGCAGCGTCCGCTGCGGCACTTGTACGTGTACTCCTTGCAGGGGACTGCGGTCTGGCCCGCTGCAGGCAGGATGGAGGCACAGGGGTTAGCCCCGGTTCTAGGGAGATCACATCACCTTCACCTCTTCTGCCCACCCCTAGGGCACTTCCATCCCATGCAAACACACACACGAGGGCGCCCAGCCCCAATGAATTCCGTCAGAGGCTTTGTTTGATGGCAGTCTCCCTCACCTGTGCTGCAGCTGCCCTCATCGCTCCCGTCCCCACAGTCGTCCTTGCCATCACACTTCTGCGTGCTGGGGATGCACTTCCCATTGTCGCACTTGAAGCTGTCAGCTGCACAGCCTGGGGACAGAGAGCAGCTCCTGAGGGCTGGGCATGAACCCTGCAGCACCTCAGAACACAACGCAAGTCACAGCCTCTGCAGCTCCAACATACTGTGTCTCGAATCTCTTCCCCAAACTACACACCACTACTCAGTTATTCAGCCCTTTCTATTCCTACACCTCCGATCATCCTTCTTTCTTCTGAGCTCTCATTCACCTGTACCAGGTGAGTCCTCACCATGCCTGGGTTTTTTTGCCTGCTCATTTCCAGCACAGCACTTGCTTCCCTCCATCCCACGAGCCTCCATCATCCCCATCGCCCCCTGTGCCTGCTTGAGCCCTCAGCCCTTCGTGCCTGCAGCGTGAGTCACTCACTACATTGTAGCTCATCGCTGTTGTCGCCGCAGTCGTTCACGTTGTCACAGACCCAGAACTTGGGCTTGCACCAGCCGTTCTGGCACCTGAACTGCTGCTCGGTACAGGCTGGAAGAGCAGAGTAAGAATTGCAGAATCATTTAGGTTGGAAAAGACCTCCAATAGCATCAAGTCCAACCCAAGACCAATCACCACCTTGTCAACCAGACCAGAGCATGGAGTGCCACATCCAGTCACTCCCTCAACACCTCCAGGAACGGTGATTCCCCTGGGCAGGCTGTTCCAATGCTAGAAATGAGGGGAGAGGCCTGCAAAAGCACCTGTGGAGTCACCAGCAACCCACCCGCCATGGCAGCTCTCCCATTGGGTGTGCAAGCACTTGGGAACCCCAGCAATCAGCTCACGACTGTGCACATGTACATAAACACACAACACACTCAGTACATCCACAGTATTTCCACTTTTCTGGAGAACAAAGCCCTTTGGAGCTGTCGTGTCTGAGGCAGTGGAGGCTGAAGCTGACATCACAACAGCAGGACAGCCAGAGGCAATACTGAAGTAAAGCAATTGCTGCAAGCAGTGGGAAAGCACCTGAGAAACCAGGATCATGGGCCAGCAGCACATTCTTCCCCAGATAACTGCCCTCCCAAACCAGGGCATCTCGTTCCCTCTAATGAACTGCACACCCTGGACAGTAACATTAACTATAGGACAGCTCTGCTAATCCAAGAGGAAAACTTGTTGCACAAAGAAACAACTCCCACGCCTCCCACCGTCCTCCAGATGAGCTCTGCCAAGTCCTGCCTAGCTGGGTAATGAAACGTATCCTTCCACACCACTCAGCTCAGCCAAACCCACAACCAGCAGGATTACACAGAGGAACACATTCCCAGTTGGGAGGAACTGGAAAGGGAGGCCGATGCCAGTGGGACAGGGCTGGATTCCTCAGCAGGAACCCACAGTTCCTATGCTGAGAAGGGATCCCAAATTGTGCACTGAGTCTCACTCCAGCCTGGAGAAAGGTGGCAGTGCTGGCTCCAGCCAGCACCGAGTCACATTACCCAGAACAAGCCTTAACCCCCCGGGGCAACATGGCCTTTCCTATGCTGTGCCAAAGGGAAGCAAAGGCTGGACTTACTGCAGGACCTCTCATCACTGCCATCCACGCAGTCCAGCCATCCGTCACAGCGCATGCTCCTGTCGATGCAGCGGCCGGTATTGCAGGTGAACTTGCCAGGGCAGGCTGAGAGAGGGAAAGGGACAAAATCACACAGGAGCCCTCTTGGTGTCCCCTCTACATCCCTTCTGCAGAGTTCCCTATGCCTGCTTACAGCAGAACACAGCAGGAAGACCAGGAGGTTTGCAGGAAAGCAAGGAATGCTGCTATCCCCCTGGAAAAGGCTGCTTCCCAGTTTACAGGGCAGTGTAAGCACAGAGGAGCTCCAGAACTCTCAAATCACTTTCCTCACCCCAACCCCAGGGTTTCAACTCACGGTCACTGGAGTCATAGGACAGGAACTCTGCAGAGAAGCCTGTGTCTGTGTAGGACTGGTCCGAGTGGAACCGGAGCTCGATTTTGTTGGTGGTACTGGCCACCACAAACTGGGAGCGCTCCCCACAGTACCTGCAGGGAGAGAGCAAAGGGGAGTCAAAGGGCTGGAGGTCAGCACCAAGAAAACCTCCTTCTGTCCCTAATCTCCCTTCACACCCCAGGAGCGGAGGGGGCAGGACAGCAGGGAGCAGGTCTGATTCCAGCACAGACTACTGGGCCTCAGGGTCTGAATTCTGCTACTGCTAGCAGAAGGTTTGGACCAGTTGTAAACACCGACTTGTGTCCTTAGAAATGACTGGAAACAAGTTCTTCCACATCCCTGCCTGTCCCATGATGTGTCTGATCTCAGATACACTGGACTTGTGCAGGATCTCATCTCACCATGGGCAGGTGGGATCATATACATGAACAGCACTGCAGAGGCAAGTGCTGACCTTGAAACCCTCTCTCTGAGGCAGGGTCAGTTCCTTTGTCCAAAACATTGTGAAACAAGATTAATCACCTGCCTGTGAGGTACCAAGTTTTCTGTCTGGCCCAGCTTATATTAGGCTGGGGAATGCAGCAGGAAATGCATCACAGGATACGAGAGCCCTGAGAATGAAGAGCTGCTCGTTCAAGCAAACCCGCCCCAGATGTTCCTGCCTTCCCACAGATAAGCTATGTTCTGTGATGCTCCTCAGCATCTGGCCGGGGCTTAGCTTCAGCATACCACAGAACGAAGGGTGGGACTCCTTACTCATCATGGGGCAGTCCTGGGCATCCTCCTGCCTCCTCCCAGCCCTGACAGCACCAGCACACTTGTTCCCACAGCAGATTAAGGAAAGCACAAGGTTCTGTGTAACTAAGCAGAGCCCCTCCATGGGTTCAGCCACTCAACACCCACCTCGTGCCGTTGATCTGCACATAGTCTTTGGTGCAAGAGCTTACTGGGATCCCGGGCTCCAGCACAAAGAACATGTTGAAACGCACCTTCACGTTCTTTATAGAAGGAACCTGCAAAAGGAAGCACAGTCAGTGGGATGTTACTTTCTGGAGCAAGGAAAAAACAATATTTTCACAGAAAGAGGGTTGTGCTTGGGGGAAGGACAGAAGATAACTGAAAAGGGGAGGTCAGTTTTCCAGCAGGAAAAGAAACAGCTTCATAAAAGTTACTGAGTCACTTTGGCCCCAGAATCCCCAGTGGAACAAGCATACAGAGGGGTGGAAGCCAGACCTCTGATCAACAGCCAGTAATTGGCCTGTCCCAAAGCCCACATTCTCATCCTTCTTGTGTAAAGTTACAGGACTTTTCATGGGCTCCTGTGGGGTTCAGGCCTTTTGCAACCTCTTCTGCCTTTGCCCCCAGCTCCTAAAGGCTCCCTCAGTCATGCCAGGCTGGGAGACTCTGGGCCCCAGCTGCTGCAAGCTCCTTTGCACCATGTCTTGTACAACCAGGGTCATTTGACAGCCTTGTTAAGGGAAAGAGAGGGCCCATCTCACCTCAATGTTCCAGACACAGTCCATGTCTGGGGGGTAGTGTGCTGGGTAATAAGGAGTTGTGAAGGTGCCACTGTCTCCTTTCAGGGTCCCACCGCAGGCTAAACACAAGCAGGAATGTAATAACAAGTTAGAGATTTAGATGTGGTTTTTCCAAGCCTCAGCTGGCTGCCATCGGAGGCAGAGGCAACAGTCCCTAACAAGGTTAAGTCACTCTCTGGAGAGAGCAGCTCTGCTCCAAGGCTTGAGAGAACCCAGGAGATCTACGATGTGCTTCCTGTATACATCCATCTGCATGTCTAACCCAACATAATTCTCATTTTTGCCTCCTCAGGGGACATCTTTACCAAGCAGCCAAGAACACTGTACACAAGGCAAGCACTAAGAGGTGACCTGCTTCCAGGCGCTCCAGCCCTGGAAACATCCCTGACAAACTGACTGCAGCCACAGTCACCTTCCTGATCAGCTGCCCATGACAGAGAGATAGGGAAACAGGCCAAAGCCTCTGCTCACCTTTCATCTTTGGGAGCTGGAAGAACTCAGCCTTAAAGCCAGGGAATCGCCCCTCCTTGTTGGTAACTAATGTGACTAGCATGACATTCTGGGAGGACAGGAAGGTCAGGTTGTAGGATGGAGCATAATTCCCACAAAGCCTAGGAAGAAAAGGACAGAATCCATAAGGCACTGCTGCACAGGGAGCCTCAAGCAGCACAGCTCAGCTCTGAGCAGTGGCAGGAGCAGGGTATCTCAGGATCGCTCTGGATTTGGTCCCATAAAGGAACACCCACCTAACCAAGGCGTGGGGCTCCACGGGGCTCAGAGAGTCGTACACCTTGATGTAATCACTGTCATCTCTGCATGGCTCCAGCTCCAGGGTCTTGAAGGTGAGACTGATGGTGGAGCTGGCATCTGCTCTCAAGGCCCAGTAGCAGAGGGCATTGTTGGGGTATGGGCTGTTGGGGAAGCCTGGCGTGGTGAAACTGGTGACTTCCCCTTCCTTGGCGTGAAGGGAGAACATGCAGCTGTCTGCCCGGAGAGTAGGAACAGTTAACAAGGCAAAAAACTCTTGCTCTGCCTTTCCCTGGGATACAGAGAATAATTCCTGCAGGCTATCACAGGGCAGATGGCTCTTCCTGGATAACAGCAAGGCCCTTGCCACAGTCTGTCCAACCCCAAACCAGCTCCAAGGAGCACACTGTGGTCTGCCTTTCATGCAGAGCACCTCTCTCCAGACCCTTCCCCATCCTGCAAGAGAAACACCACCCTAAAGAGACCACTGAGATGGAAGAAGAGCTGTACTTACTGTCCCGGGCAGAGTGAGCTATGCTGGGGTCCACAGCTGCAGGAGAAAACAGAGCTGGCATCACACTTTGGGCTATGGGAAATCCCTGGGCACAAAGCTGAGGCTATTCCTCGGACTGTCATTGATCTGCACTTGCTTGTGGAGGCTCTCCCTACAAACTGGCAAGGGAAGCTGCTCTTGCCTGGCCTCTGGCAGCTGAGGGAGCAATCTTTTCCTCTGCAGAGGGAGAACTCATCCCAGTCCCTCTTCCCTGGGCTCAGAGAAGACAGAGCATTCTAGCAAAGGGAAGCAGGTCTCTGCAGCCCCCTTCAGGCTGTACATGCCATTAAGCTGTGCTGCGATATCCAGGTCCTTACACCACCCTCAGGGGCTGTCTTTCCTGTGGGAGGGCTGTGACCAGCAGCTTCTCCTTCCAGAGGAATATCCCACCTGGTCCCATGCAGAGGCCCAGGGACAGCAGAACCAATACTCACGGAAAGCGATGACCGACTCCACCTTGAGCATGGGGTTTCTCAGGCGGGGGTTCCACCTCTGTACCAGGCTCTGCTTATCAGCCATTGCCCTCTCCAGGCTCTCTTCCCGGTACTTGGGCACAAGGAATTCTGACCAGTAGTAGGCAATGACACTGCCTTCACTGTGGAAAAGGCAATTGTGGGGTAAGGGCAAGGACAGACATGGGAGGACTCAAATACGACTAGAAGTAGGGGCCAGACTTCTTGACGAGCCATTTCTGGAGCTTGGCCACAGGGAAGGGAGAGTTTCAATGACAAGTTAAGCAAATAGCAAAGGCCTCTGCCAGCCCAGGGAGTCTCTCTTAATGCTGCCAGGCACCACCCACTGCAATTCACTGCACCACACCTTGATTTTCCCAAGACATCTGGCAGAAAACAAAATGCATTTTCAGGTCAATTTTTACTGCTCATCCTCTCCTGTGTCACTCAGGATGACGACTGGGGTGCTTCCATCCCAGCATCCTGGAAAGGAGGATAAATGGCTGGTGTGATATCCCAGCATTCTGGACAGGGTTCAGGCAGTGCCTAACACTCACCTGAAGGCAGTGATCACTGTCTCTTTGTGGTAAGGACCAATATCAGCATGATTCTTGTAGATCTCCTCCACCTGAAAGGGTTAAAAAGGAGTGTTCAGCACGTCTAGAAGTGAGGAAAAGGGAAAGGCTAAAGACAGACAAAGCTTCAAGCCCGTGAAGGAAACCAGGACACATACCTGGCATCCCTGGGTGCACGAATCTGCAGAGCCAAAGAAAGAAAGAAGGAGAGTTGAGAGCCCCAGAAGAACCCAGAGCTGCCCATCACAGCCTGTTCCGACCCAGCTCACCCCAATCTTCCCCTAGGGAAGTGAATCCCTACGTCTGAGCAAAGAGGCAAGACCAGCCACAGCCTCAGCCTCGCTCAGACGCCCTTCTGCCTCAGCTCCTGGCCCTGACTCATCCAGTGATTCTGGGACATGCCCTGGAAGTTCCTATGGCACAGGGAGATCCCATGGTATTGGACTGGAGCTGGGATGTCGAGATCCAGCTCCAAGGAAGGTCCCTGCTCCCAGCCAGTGTGTCACAGCAAGCAGGGAAACTCCAAGGAATCTTACATGGCATATCCCCATGGCTATGGGGCAAGAGAAAAATTCCTTGCTTGCAGAAGGAGGGAGGCAAGAAACCTCTTACCGTGCTCTTCACCTTCTTGGCCAGCATACTGAATTCTGGAGAGCTGGAGTTCTCATAGGCATCCAGGAATTCCCAGTTCAGAACCCGCAAGTGGCCATTGAAAACCTTCTGGATGGATGCGTTCCTGTCTGGAAGAGAACAGCTCAGGGTCAGGAAGGGCAGTAAGGGCTGGGACTGGTGTCACAGCAGATCCTCAGTGACAGCAATTGGGGCAGGGAGGTGGAAATGGTGTCTCCAGGGCTTGAGAGAGCACATGTGAGCAACACCGGGTAGCAAAGCTTTTCCATGTGGATGGATATGTTCCCAAGGTGTCACCCTATATGCCACCACCCACCAGATGTCACACTCACATTTGAAGTGCCAAAACAGGAGGCCAGTGGTGAGGGAGACAAGCATAAAAACAATGATCAGGATGGTGACGACCACCTGGCGCTTTGGGCCACGCTTCTCCATCTTCTTGGAGTTCATGGCAGGGAGGAACTCCACCCCTTCGTCCAGGTTGTTCATGTCCTGGGAGAGAAGGGAAAGCAGGACAGTGGGAAGG
The DNA here is from genome assembly GCF_015227805.2 of Hirundo rustica. Lineage (NCBI taxonomy): Eukaryota > Metazoa > Chordata > Aves > Passeriformes > Hirundinidae > Hirundo > Hirundo rustica. The sequence continues at coordinate 48,389 of NC_053472.1, forward strand.
CTGTTCCTAAAGCCTGGTTTGGGAAGGTCCAGCCACTGAGCAGCCTGAAGCACATCAGGGGACAAGGAATGTGGCAGCACTGAGGAAAAACCTGAGCATCAGCAGCTCCACAGGCATGGCAGGACAAACCCTGAAGGTTTCTTTGCTTTTCTGCACACACCTAATTCCTTTTTGGGCCTAATATAAGGTCGTGAGCTCAAGCAACTCAGGGGCAAGTCCACATACCCTCCTGTGACCACAGCAAGTCAAAAGCCCATCGGCTCCAAGACCTGCCTCAGCAGATGAAACTGCAGAGAAACATTCACCCCCACAAAGTGCTCGCTGTATGCAGGTATGTCACCCAGAGCTCATGGGGCACAGCATGCCATAAATAGCCTTTCCCTAAAAGAAGAGATCAAGCTGCATCCTTCCTTTACATTTTCACAGCTCTCTGTCATGCCTCCTGGGCAACCAGCACACCCTTCTGTTTGGAATCTCCTACACAGCACAAACACTCGTTAAAAGAAATAAAACAAAAAGCTAAGATGAACACACAAAACACAGCCCATGAGCAGCCATGCTCTCGGGACAAGATGTGGAAGAGAGGAACGAGGAATGACACAGCTCTTGCTGCCATCACTACCACATAATGGGCTGGGTGAGGAAGAGGAAGATGTGTTGAAGCATCGAGCTCTGTATCAGCTGTAAAACCATTGGTGCCCCAGGGTTTAATTTTCTCTCACCTTCTGTTCCATTCCTCCATCCTTGCCTTGCTCGTGTGTCGCTGTAGGACACGAAAGAAAGACGAAAGACTCCGAGTATTTCAGAAGGCAAAGACTATAGAAGGCTTTATTGTCTAATTCTTACCACCTTTGATAAGGCGTTCCGATACAGATTTAACATGATTGGTGACTAGGAACGACACCTCTCTAATCCCATTGGTGAAACTAGAGAAACAGCAGAACACCACCTGGAGAAAGATTGTTTTGGGAAAGGATAGTTGTTTTGCCAAGGTTGTTTTGAGAAGAGGCTTTCTCGAGAACTTTTCTCTTGGGGAACAGTTAGCACTGCTAGCAAGACAAAATCCCTTCAGACTTAGAAATGTCAGGCCCACACTCGTGTATCGGCACCTCTGACCTGGGGGGGTGGGTTTGGAACAGCTGCAGACCCAGATGTTTTCAGAGCATCCCACACAGCATCCTTGGTACTGTTGGACATCGTGGGGGCCCGGATCCGCACCTACCCTGGCACCTCCTCTCCTCCCAGCAGTGGTGTGGGCAGAGCTCACCACATCTGCTTCCGATCTGGGCCTCCCTTGGGCAGGAAGGGCACTGCGCCTGCTGCAAAGGCACAAAGCAGGAGAATCCCTCACCTTTCTGCTTACCACCTTCCCATTTTCTCCTTAGCAGGCATTCAGCAGCTTCCCGGGCTCTGGAACCTGAGCACAGACACCACGGCACAAAGTGCCAACTGGGACAAATCTGCGACATCTCCACACGCCCCACGCTGTCTCCACAAACACAGGGTCAGACTCTGCCTGTCCTCTCTCAGCCCAGGGCTCACACAAACGTACTCCAACAGCTTCAGTCAATTTGATGCAAATGTCACAAGCCCCTAAATTCAAGAAAAATATGGACAAGGGGGATATGGCTCGATAGGACACGGGGAAATGGTTTTGCAATGAAAGATACCAGGGTTAGATGGGATACTGGAAAGAAATTCTTCCCTGTGAGGATAGTGAGGCCTTGGCACAGGTTGTCCAGAGAAGATGTGGCTGTCTTATCCCTGGCAGTGTTCAAGGCCAGGTTGGACAGGACTTGGAGCAGCCTGATCTAGTGGGAGGTGTCCCTGCCCATGGCAAGGTGTGGGACTGGATGGGCTTTAAGGTCCCTTCCAACCCACACCACTCTGGGATTCTGTGAAAGACAACGAGCAAAGGGGATCCTGCTAACAGAGGGACCTCTGAGCCTGCTGTGCAGACACAAGGAACAAGCCATCCTCACTGCTTTTCCTCACTAAACTTCCAGTAGGTGCTTCATCTTATCTTTCCTCAGCCTCACCTGGCAGGAAAGCCTAGCTCCCACTTGAACCAGTCCCCCACTTCTTTTGCCCTTTTCTTCACCCAATGCCTGTGCTCTCCTACCATCCTCCACACCCCACTGCAGCCTCTCCTCCCTCTGGTATTTGCCCAGGGCCCTTCACAATAGAAAGGGAAGTGGTTGACACCTTACTCCAAGTTTCTGTCACGGACTCTGTAAATTTAATCCTCTGCAAACACCAGAAGACCACCAAGACCAGAGGAACCCACTGGTTTTCACACCAGCTGCTCTCAGAATCCTCCCAGTTCAAAATCTGGTGGTTCAGGGAAGGAGCCTTTGTTAATTTTTGAGTTTTACTGCCTAAGGCTAGGCAGAAAGAACTGTCTCCATCCCTAAAATCCACCCACTTCCAAAATAGACAGACCTAGCAGGGCTGCAGAGGACAATCCCATGGGGAATGCTCTGAATCCTCTTCGGCTTCTGATCATATAGGAAAAGCCTGAAGATATGACCCAAGGAAACTTTGAAACAGATGACACACAAAATAAAGCTTAAATACATAGAGACATCCTAAATCAAGAAACTCTTCAATCAAAGTCAAGACTACATGGAGTTTGACACACTGTCTTCCAAACATCCATCTGGCTCCTACCAGTTTTCCAATCATTTAATAAAACCCCCCAAACCTAGTAAAGAGAAGAAACTGGTCACAAAACTTGCAAACATATCCTCTCTCCCTCCCACAGGGCTGCTCGCAATGCTGAGCCTTTTCAGGACTTCCAAGACATTGCTGCTGTTGGCAGAAATAAAAGTATTTAATTCTTTAGTAACATGTGCAGAAGCCTGTGGCAAGAAGACTCAGGGGCTTAAATGATCTATCAGTTTCCCCAGACTTCCCAGAGCCAGCAAGGAAGAACTGCAAAGAAAACCAGTTTTCCATAAAAAAACCTTCAGCTGTGGGGACCTTCAGCCCTCTGCAGAATTCCTATGCTTCAGTTTCACCGAACTGCCAGAAAAAAAGTAAGGCTCCGTGGCAAGCAGGAGCTCCTGCTGTACAATACTGCACAACAACGTGGTTGATGCACTGTAACGTCTTCTTTGAGCTAAAGATCGTGTCTTTGCAGAGAGAAAACTCTCCCAGGGAGAAAATCATCACTGTGATTAAATCAGATGGCAAACGAAGCTCCCCTCTGCCTCCAGCACACACAGGGACATGCACTGCTGCTGGCAGCAAGGAAATCAGGCAGGAAAACTCAGCATCTGTTCTTTCTTTAGGCAATTTCTCTGCCTTCCTTGGGGGGAAAAAAAAGAAAAAAAAGAAAAAAAAAACAAAAAAAAAAAAACGGAAATAAAAAAAAAGTTAAACCTGTGAGAGTTTACAGCATGCCTTTGTCAGTTTGTTCTTGCTCCAAAAGCTGAGCCAGCAGCAACACAGGAGAAATTACAAGAGTGCAGGGACTTCTGGGAAGGTTACTTTTGTTTTTTCTCCAGTACAAGGTGCATGGACATGCAGCCACTGACACTGTTACTTGTGACTACAGACAGGCAGGATGATCTAAAGAGGTTTCCCTCCCTCCTTGCCCTCTGTGTTGTATTCCAGCTCTCATCCTCTCCCATTCCCGTACCTTATGGATGCCATTATGTTCCTCAGCCAACACAGGTGTTATGGCAAGAGCCCTCACCCCTCACAGCCTGGGTAAGCAACACCCATTCCTGCAAACTCTTCCCAATACCCCGTGAAAGGTCTGAAGCATCCCCCAGGCACTGCTGAAATAAGGAATCATGCAGAAGGTCTCAGATGAGGCCCCATGTCCTGAACTCTAAGAGGCTGAAACCTCCCTGCCCACAGAGCATAAAAACCACCTGTTTGACATGAGGACTAGCCTCACCTGTTCCCCACCAGCTCAGCCTCGCCCCTCTCCTTCCCTGTGCTCCACATCCCTTTCGCTCCCAGCTCTTGGGAGGAAAAATACCCTGCCACCATCCTTCGAGCTAGATGGAAACCAGACAAAATTACATGCAAGACAGGCTCAAAGATCCCAGTTAAATCAAGAAAAAGACAACTGGAATGTGAATCTCCTTCAGTTGATGGCTGCTGCACATTTCCCTCATGTGGGAAGAGTGGCAGCTGTAAACCAGAGAGGAGCTGAATACATCCTGCTCTCACCTTGTCCATGGCTCCTCCAGAAACCGTCTCTAGCCCCAAGTGACTCAAGGTCTGACTGTCTCACCTCTCTTGAGGAAACTGCTCCAATAAACATTATTAACACAAAACCTCCCTTGATATTCTCTCTGCCTTAGTCACTGGAGCAGTTACTTCCTCTTGTTCCTCCTCACTGAGTCCTTGCTGGTACAGCCAGGCTCCCCACACAGGGTCAGAGGGATCTGGTCACAGCATCAGCTGTGGCAGCAAAACCAGTCCAGGGAAAGGTCCAGACAGGCACTGCCCCAGTTCTCTCATGCCTCAGTTTCCCCTGGAGTACCAACTCCATGAAGAAACTTGGAAAAGAAGTGCACATAGATGGATTTATTGAGTGCTTGGAGGGCTCCTGCACCTCTGTGCAGAGTCTGAGCTCAGTCCTGGGAAGAGTAGACCTCCCACTCCTCCTCTGTAAGCCTCATGATGTATTTTTAGACAGTAATTGTGCTCTGTCCAACTGGACAAACCAGATGCAGAAGTGACTAATTCTGTCAGCAGGAAATGCAGCTGGCACATGAGGGTGGTGGGAACCAGCTCTGCACTGGAGATCTTAGGGAAAGCAGAGAGATTCTCCTGCAGTGGGGGATCATAGAAAGGCTGGGATATGCCATGGAGTACATCATCCAGCATGATGTATGCAAAGCAGCGGTCCCTCTGGGATCAGCATCCCCCTAGAAGCTGGTTTCTGCCTTGTTTGGCAGTCCCACCAAGATGGTGATGTGTCCCAGGCACCAAACTCCTCACTGCTCCCCGCTTCTCCAAAACAGCTGCTCCATCTCTCCCTCAGTGTCTGCACCTGTCCACAAGACCCTGACCCAGAGAAGAACTGGGCTCCTGGCCATTAGTTTCACCTGTCCCTTATGCCCACAATGTAATTTGTTCATCCAGCACTGGACATGAGATTCACCTACTTCCTTTGACTCTCCCAACTCCAGACTCTGCTGGTCTGGCACAGGTCTGCTCAGGGCCAAAGCTGCCCAGATCATATAAGGTAAGAGCAAGTGTGCAACCAAATCAAATCTCACAGCAAAAAAACTGTATCTGTCTGATACCAAGGAAAGTACACAACCAAGGAAAGGAACCCATAAAATGCCAAGCTGGAGGAGGCGTGGGGAGGTCGGGGATGAAGCAGAGTCACTGGACTGCTTGGTTTGACTCTTGAGGGTAATTACAGCTTGCAGATCCCAGCCTGTGTATCCAAGAGGCAATTCCCACCTCTCCTTTTCCAGCCACACCTGCCTCGGGTGGTGTTCAATAAAAACTAAAACAAATACCACATGAGAAATGAGAGGAATGAAACCTGTCGACGCAGCCACCATCCCAGGACACAGCCAGAAAGCTCATTCAGAGCTCAGGAGACCAACAGATGGGCTTGTGTGGCAAAAAGAGCCAGAAAAGTCATCTTTTCAAAAGCTGAGAATTCCTGGATCACCCTGAAAGGCACCATCAGCTTTGTGGTGCTGGCATAAGGAGAAACAGCCTGTTTCCCACCGGAAAAAGTAAAACAAATGTAAACAGCATGTGCAACTCACTTCACCCAAGTAGCTCAAATACAGCTATGCCACCCTTAAATCAACTCCTGCACCAACTCTTGCAGCAAACCCCAACAACTCTCCTGGGAAAAGATCTGGTAAGAATCATCTCACTTCTCTTCTTACTCCTTAAAAAGAAATACATGGAAACAGCACACATGGGAGTAAAGCTTAAGTAAGGCATATCCATGCTGTGTTGCCCCACCATGGGCAGCAAAGCACTGAAGAAACTTTGCCAGCGTATTATTTATCGTCTTCGGTTCTGTATTAAGGGTCATGAAGCTATAAAATGATGACGTCAAAACCAAAAAGGGGAATATGGGGCAAGAGCTCAAGGACAGAGTCCTCCAGACTGTGTATCTTTCAGACACAGAGGGCAGGTGCAATAGTGAAAGATACAGGTCACACACACCTAATTCACACACTAAGTTCAAGCTTAACCCTCCACAGCACTTGATTGTCTTGTGACCACCCTGAGACATATGAGAAACCAAATTCCTTTAGGTTTATTACAGAAGAAACTCATGTTAATATTTGCAGAGATAGCACAGGCTTGGCTTGCTGCCTGATCCAGGCTGATCAGTGCAGCTCTGTCCTGCATCACAGCAGCTCAGAAAAAGCTACCATGCTTCTGTGTGTCTGTGTTAGCAAAGAATTTTACACTTAGGTCTTAGCAACTCCTGAGGAGAAGCTGGGAATAAAGGTACCCTACAGCCCTGATCTGTAGCTATGAGCCATGAAATTCCTCCTTACAACTCAGTGATGTCCCAAGAGCAGCAGAGAAGCATGCCACAGATGCAAACAGCTCATTTAAATTACTTGTATGTATTTCCTGGTACAGATAGAATTGTCTGGAAAACAGAACTGCTTCCAGCAGCTTAACCAAAGCAGCTGAGCCCCAGACCTTGGCCTCCACAATCCTTGTGACACTTGACTCATTCCTGCAGTTCTGAGGTGGATCAGGACCACGAGTGTCCAATGTCTGAAGCCAACAGCAAGGAAAACACGAGCACCTCCAACCAGGAAAGTCTCTGTCTGCCAAACTCATCCCTGTTGGCTGCTCCCTCCCCGCCCTAGCCCATGGCCTGGATATGGCAGGACATTACTTCCCAGTCTGTCCCTGGAGGCCTTTGGATGGAAATGATACATTTCACTCCGGGCAAGGGGAGAACCTTTGCTCCGATACCTTCCCCACAGCCAGGCCCTCAAAACACTCTCGCTGCTCCCTCAAGGGTTTTACAGAGTGATCTTTCATTTGCTGAGCAAAGGTCTGGCCTCAGCCCTTTTCTCATTGTGTCTTCCTTATCCCTGTTTGCTTTTGGCACCAACAGCAGCCAAACTGGCCTGAGCAGCACCTCACCTGCCAGCCACTACCCCAAGGAAACACTGCACCTTTCCAAAGAAGAGCAGCAGTTTCTCCTCAGCCCAAGAACTACGGCAGCTCCTTTACCAAGAGAGGAGGAGACACAAGACATTGCAAAACCACTCATTTCCCCCACTCTCCTGTTTATAAGGGGCCAAGTCCAACAACAGTCCACAGGGGACAAGCTCCTTTGGTCGTTTCCTGCCAGGAGGGCAGGTACTGTCTTCAGGGAAGCTGTTCTGAATCAGCCCCTCTTGAACTGGCACAAGGGGAAAACTGATCCAGAAGCAGGGAAGGGACCCACTCAAGCCCTCAGTCCTGCATAAAGACAAATCGGAGCACAAAGCTACCTTCTGCCAGGAGAACAAACCAGGCAAGGAAGATCATGTCCCACAAGTGTCACCCTGATCGGGCCAGGAGCTTGAGCCGAACTGCTTCAGTGAGAGCATCTCCTTCCCACTCCCAGCCATGGCACACACTGGACAGTGGGACTGGAGGCAAGGGAAAATTTCTTGCTGCAGGCCAGCTTTTTGATCAATGGCAGAACCAGCAGCTCCTTTGTTGCTGTGAGATTACTAAAGCCAGGCCTTGGAGGCAGGCACCACACAGGCTGCAGGTGGGGTGGAAATGCTGCGGTCCTGATTTAACCCAAACCCCTGTATTTGGAACAGCTCCGTGGTACAGAACAGGCTCTGGAGGCGCAACCAAACTCAGCCGCCCCTGCCTGACCCTCAGCCAGGAAGATCTACACAAGGAGCTCACTCAGGTCTCAGAACACACTGATAATGCAGCAGTTAATTAATGGAGCCCCACAGCCCTCGGTTAAAATTGGTCCTTAGGACGCTCGAACAGGTTTAGTTGGATCTATTGCTAAACAACCCAGAGCCAGGCTCTGCACACAGCTCACCAGCACGGAGTTTACCTTTACTCACAACCCCAATGCCCTTAGCTTAAGCTGAAACCAAAACCCCTGGAGCAACAGCAGCACCGACACCAAGGAGATCCAAAGCCGGCACAGACAGGTGGCGATCTCCACTTCCCCAAAGCTGGGTTGTTTTTTTTTTTCTGCTCTAAGCTCAGCAACCTCCCCCAGACAGGTTCTCCTGACCTTACCCGAGAGCGAGGTGGAATCCCCCCGCTCCTGAGGGATCCAGAGCCACCTTGAACCCACCAAGCTTGAAGGAGCCAGAGCAAGCAGAGGACGAGGCAGCTCAGCCAAAGGCTGGCAGGCGTTCTGGGAGCTCCCCGGTGTGCCCTCACCTGCAGCTGGGTGCTGTACCGCACGCCGGCTCCGTTGGCCGGGGGACCGCGCTCCATGGCCGGGGCAGCGCCGTGCGGCTCAGGCCGCCATGGTGCGGTGGCTCCGGCCTGGGCGCGGGGCCCGGCTCCTCCTCCCCGCGCTCCCGGCGGGCCAGGACAACCGGAAACAGCCGCGGGCGCCGGGCCGCTCCCGCCTCGCCTCGCCTCGCCTCTCCGCAGGAACAAGGGACAACGCCGTGCCCGAAAAGCTGCGCCCAAATGCCCCGTATCAGCTCTGCTTCATCCAAGAGATCCTTCAGCCACAAGCTTTGCTTTAGGAAATTCAATTAAAAAAAAAAAAAAAATCTGTCTTTTACCAAGAGAAGCCGCTCTGCAGTCAGTAGGAGGGCTGGCTGGCACCGTTCCTAAAGAAAAGCTTTGTGTATCCACGGTCCCATCCCTCCTCAGGTGACGACATGATCATGCTATGAAACCCCGCTGCAAAGAGGGCACTCTCAGCAGGAACAGATCGTTTACCCCAGGGACAAGCCTCATGCTCCCGCAAACATTTGGTACACTCAGAAACAAAATACTCCCTTTTCCCAGCCTGAAACCTGCCCTCAGCAAGGCTACAGCACTGTAGGAATGAGCTTTCTCTCGGCTAACAGAGATCGGATGCAAAGTGAATGTGATAGTGAACAACAGAGCAGTGCTGCAGAAACTGCACGTGCACCCAAATGTGGCACTTAGGGGATCCTCACCCAGCAACAGCCCCCGGGGACTGTGTGGTTTAGAATTAAACAGAGAAGGAAAGGGGGGACTGGAGTTCTGAGAACGCTCTAATGCAGGTTTGAAAGAATTTATAACACTGACAGCTGCATTCAGTCTTACTTCACCATTTACCCCTTCTTGAAAACATGATTCATACACACGTACTCCTATATTTAGGTTTCTCACATTCAAGAGCAAGTTAGGATTAAAACAGCTGGATCAGACTCACTTTTTCATGGAAAGGTTCTTCATTTCTCCACCTTACATATGACAGTCCATATGAATATGTGATATGCTCATCAAAAACTGAACCGGGCCACCCTACTGCTGATCCAAACCTTTATACAGCAATGACATCCAGCCCTGAAACTGAATTTTTTAAACACCTGAACACTTAAAATTTCCCAAAACTCCGGTTCTGGTACAACAAGAGTTATTGATCACACACAGAAAATTCCTTGCTGAGACTCCTTTGTTTTCCCTTGCTCTAAACTGTCTCCTGTGGAGCAGTTTTGAAGACTTTTTGCAGGTGTCTTTAGGGGGGAAAAAACAGAGACGGAGTGAGGTCTCGATCCTGCTGTGGTGAAAAACACAACCTAACTTCCGTGCTCTTGTAGAAACACATAACCTACCGCCTTCCCTGCCCCCCTCAGCAGCCGCCAGAATTCCACCCACCGCGAACACGGCACAGGAGGAAGCATCCCTGGATTTGAGGTCCTCCCCTTGAAAAGGTGCCGTGTTAGTCAGGCTGCTGATGTCAGGAGCTCTCAGCGCTCCCGCTGATGCCCAGCCCTGCCCAGCGCTGTTTTTACAGCCACTCCCTTTACCTGCCTGCTGCAGTCAGCCTTAACGCCCTCGTGGAACAGCATACTTTGGGTACAAAGCAGCTGCTCCCAGCTGAACCACTGCTCCTGCACTCTACACATTTTTCCTGCTTGGCACATCCACTGATCTCCTCCAGGCTGATGCCAGGCAAATACCCGTGCTGAGCGTGGATGATGAGGGCAAAATGTGACGATCCAAAATCCCTGGTTCGACTCAGCTGTGAACGCTCACTGTCTCCTGCCATTCAAGCCACTGACATTTCACAAACTAATTCACGAGTCCTCTTTGAACAAGGGGACACGATCACTGTGGGAAAAAACAGCAAGCAATACATGTGCTCAATGTAAATATTATATAGCTGGGAGGCAGGTGGTTCGAGGCCTCAATGCCAAGATTCCCGTTTCTCTGTCGCGGCAGCACGGAGATTTCCTTCGTGGCTGTGCTGCAGCCATTACCGAGCCACCGTGGTGGGAGCAGGTCCCCTCCTGGGCACTGCACAGCCCAAAAACATACAATAACAATTCCCTGCCAAGTGCTTTTTTTGGTGAGACTTCCACGTCTGACAGAAGGATGCTGAGCCCAGCTGAGGAACGGTGAAAACGCAATAAGGCATAAAGTTCAAGGCACTCACCCGCGTTCAATGGCAGCAGTCAGCCGCAAAGTCCCTGCTTGTTTCCGCTGGAACCAGTTTATCCAATAAAAGCTGTCACCTCCTCCTCGCGTCGTCTTAGTGTAGCCACAACAGCATCGTGAAAGCAGAAGTTTGGGTGGAAGGAGAACCCTAAAATCTGAGAACCAAGCCCGTCTTGGTCAGTCTGTGCGAGTTGCAAGAGCTAAATCGCCCAGACAAGGATCAGCTGCAGGCGCAGCAAACACTGGGCAGACAGGATCCTTCCGCATCAGCTCCCAACCCTGGGAATGCCATGCACGTGAAAGGAGGGAAGAACGGCTTACATAAAGAATGAAGGCCGGTTGCCTGCGGGGGAAGTCTTCTGGTGGAGGCAGTTGCTAGGAATCCTAGCAAAGGAGCACCATCCATCCACACCAGCGACGGGCCGGATTCAGTCAGGGACAAAGGCTTTTCCTTCCTGTAGTGTGGCTCAAGGATTGTGCTCTTAGCGCGACTCTCAAATTCAGATTTCACCGACAGTGCCCTCCCACCCAGATTCCTGCCAGGCAACCCCGAAACCACCCCATCTCAAACGCTCAATCCGGTCCGGCAACTCCCAAAGCATTACAAAAGATTGGGAGAGAGATAAAACTCACAGGGTGTCCTGTTACTTTGCATTCCAAAGAGTAAATAAAAGGCTGATTCAGTGGGAGGAGAGGGAAACGTCATCCAGCAGCGCTGTGCTTTCCAGCTGAACCGGCCGCCCCCAGAGAAAAGGCTGGGTACCGCTGGGGATGGGCACTGTCACCTTGGGCTGATCCAGTCTCTCTCCATCTGCAATGCAAGGGAATAATTACTGACTGTGGAGAATGGGAGCTGGAAAAGTGTAGTGAGTTGCCCTCAGTTGGCCACACGCAGCTTTGGGGCAGAACAGGGCGGTGCCACTCCCCTTCCCAAAGCTGGTCAAGGATTACTTTGGCATTTGGAGGGGAACGTCTCCTTTGATCTCAACTGCTGCTCTCACGAGCTCGGGAATGAGAGCCCTGCTCCCAAAATATGATTTTGGCAGAGATCAGAAGTAGCTTTGCCCTCCTGAGATCATGAAAGCTGGCTAGAGCCAAGGGGTCTAGCGCCCTGCTCCATCCTAGGGGTGACATGGGCATGAGAGCAGCCACCAACACACCCCAAGACTCGCTTCCAAAATCCAGGGGGGTCATTTGCCGTGCCTGTGCTTCTGGTGCCAGCCACCTGTCAGTCATGGGGCTCCCAAAGGAATACAAAGCACTAGGAAACACCAAAATGTGAACTTTTCTACCAGAACTATAAAGACATCCAGGTCTCCTTGAGCTCTTCAATGGCCCGTGAAAGCAGAGAACCTCTTTTGTGAGCTCTGAATCAGCAGCAGCAGTGTTTTCCATCCAAACTGTAAATGCAAGAGTGGATAGACCTGACCGCCTGGTTTCTGGCACTATGTGTTTTGAAACCACTGGGCATGCCCAAGGCTCCAAGTCAGGTAAAGTCTGCCTTCTAACGAGCTGTGAATGGGTAAACTGAGGCCTTGACTTAGCTTAAAGCAGAGAGATGCAGACCATGCGCTGGAATTGCCCATTTCTTTTTGGTTTATTACAAACTGGCAGAGCTGCCTCAGCTTCTTTTTTTCTGCCTTGCCTCCTTCTTTTCCACAAGTTCAGGCTTTGTGTCGGTTTTTACAACTAAAGACTTGGACTTTTCACTAACTCTCCTTGTTTCCCTCACTTTGTTGGTGCACAGGACCAGGGATGTGGGTTTTTGCTGTTTCATGGTCCAGCTCCTGCTGTCTTTCAGACAAAACCTGCCTGATGTTCCAGCTGTCCTAGGGTCCTGGATATTGCACAATGCTGTTGGATGTGCCCACCTAAAGCAGAAAAACAGGATGTGAGCTCTCCCCCAGATCTCAGTCTGGCAGAGGTGAGAATCAATTTGTGCTCTCCTGGATATTGTTAGAACTCCCTGCTGGCTGGATCATGCTTGCAGACCTGCTGTAGTCATCTTCCACCCCAAAAGCAGCATATCTGGGTATATATTTGCCTGGAAATTCCCCTCCTCTCACAACAACCTGTTCTACCATTAATGTGTCTTTTGAGTTTTTGTAATATCCAAATTACGTCTCTCTCACTGCATGAAAAATTGGTGAACTGAGAAATTCCCTGCAGTTCAAGTATTTGTTGCTGACTCCCAAGGGTTGAAGGACAGCCCTCGGATTCCTTCCACCAGATGGCAGGGAGATGTTGGGAAACCTGCCTCACCTTGCAACCCATCTCAACTCCTGAGAGAAGATAGCACTTCCCTTGGAGAATCTATCAACTGAGACCAGTTCCCACCCACTTGTTGTTTTCTATGATGCTTGACTTAGAGCATAAAAAAGCAGGAAAAAGATAAGCAGGGATTAAATCCAGTCTTAATGCAAACTGTGCAATTCTTGACAAAACTGTTAAAATTCAGGTGTATAGACACAGTCAGTGGAGGTTTTCTTCCCACTGAAAGGACTGCATGGGTTTGCTAAGTGAGCAGAAAACCATGCTCTTTCACAGCCTGCCTCCCGGCCCCATCTCTTTGACTCACCTCCACAACACAAGTTGAAAAATAAGAACACAGTAAGTCCTATCAGCCAGCCTAATGCAGCTTTATAATAATTACAAAGGACTCATCCCTCTGACTTGGGGCTCTCCTGGTCACAACTGCCTGAGAACAGACTAAACTTTCCTGTTGCCCTTCAAAGGAATAGGGTGCTATCTTTCTGCCAAGGAAATACTTAGGGCTTTTTGGGAAATACTCAGCTTTGCACATTAACACTTTTCCTCCTCCCAGCTGTCCTAGCAGAGGTTGGAACAACAGCCCAGCTAAGTTTAGGATTTTTAGTAAAGTACAGAGTCTGCATATGATATTGCAACGATAAAAGTGACAGGACAGATAACAGCCTTTGCACCAGCACCTTCACAGCCATTTCAGGGGCCATCCAAAGGTGGAAGTCACTCTCAGTACAGGAGCACTGACAAGCAAAAGCTCGGCTTACCAAGTTACTGATTGTCATTAAGCTACTCAGGACATTTCCAGCCGTGAAACAGAACTCACTTCTTAACACAAACAAAGGGAGTGCAAAGGGAGGTCAGTCATTCATGAAGCTGCAGTGACTCGAGGGCTTGTGACTGTCTCATGCCCATAATTTCACTGTATAACTGAGTACATAAGAATGATTCTCACCACAGGCTGACTTACAAGGACTTTACTTAAGCAGTTTAAAAGCCCTCAGTGCAAAATCATTTTTTTTTAAATTGTAATCAAGCATATTTTTCTATATATAGAAGCATATTTTTGTATACATGTCTTGTAAATACCAAGCAACCATTGCTTCCCCAAGCACAAACGAAAAAGAATTCCATTGTTGCCATAAATTGCTTCAGAATGACAAATAGAAATGTTAAAGCCACTTACCAAGTTCCAAACAATGCCAGCGCCTTGCAGGTGCCTGTTAACTCTTCAAGCAGTGTTAGCATGCAGGGAGAACACCGTGACCTCCAGCAGGTTTGCTCTTCTATTTTCCAGGCCCTGATGGCCTTGCTATGGGTCAGCACAGCCACTTACTGATGCTCCTCTGGGATCTGGTCGTCATCTCCAAGTGACATTAGAAAACCACCCCATCCTGGAGCTCTGAAGAACCATCACGTTTCTGCTTCAAGGACCTTGGCTCTGGCAGGTGACCTGTTCCACTCCAGGTTCAAACTGGAGGACAGTGAGAAAAAGTAACATTAGGAGATACGGGCGCAAGGCTCACCAAATTGGTTTGGTGAGCACTTCCAGACATAAAGAAACAAGTTGGTTCTTAAAATACTGACCTCTGATTGAGTTTCGGTTTTCAGGCCTCAATGCAGGATGCCATGTACAAAATTAATCCAGGCCCGAATGAACTAATCCATATTGAACGGGTCACTTGACATAACCTGCGTCATCCCTAAAATAATAGCCTAAATTTGCACAACTCATGCAAAATTCCTTTAAGAGTCCACATGACCAAATGGCTCTATCCAGAGGGTGATTCACCCTACAAGAACAGGATGGAGGGCAAATGAATTGTCCTCTGGAGGGAGCAGCAGCTGCAAATGTAGTCTTGGGGTGAGAAATTCAGATCTATCTATTGAGAAATTCAAAGCACAAGTTAAGAAAAGATGATTCCAGCCTACCAGCTCTGGATCTACAAACATCTGGTCTATCCACACAACTAGGGTCCAATAAATCTCAGATTGAGATGAGTCCATTGCAAAGGGGGTAAATACAGGATTAAACCATTTTTCTATCAAAGCCAGTTTCCAGCATGGACCCGGCAGTACAAATTCTCCCTTCCCCACAGCTCTGCAACAAACTGCTGTGTTTAGGGTTTAGGCTATAGGGCAAAGTCCAAATTTCAGACTGCCATCCTACAGGATGAACAACACCCAGCCAGAAGGTGTTGTTCAGGCACCATGTACCCAACTTGTGGCAGGCACAAGAATTTGGTCTTTTGTAAGGTGGTTCAGGTTGGCCACATGACAAACAAGTAACAAGGTTTTTGCATTTACTAAAAACAATGCCAGTGTTTTCAAAGGTATTAGGAAAATGAAGATCAACTGTTAAAACAGGTCCAGTTAATGATTCTTTTGAAAGGACACCTGAGGTAACCTCAAGGTGAGTTCATGGGGTTATGAGGGCATCCTACTGAGGTATATAAATACAGATTTCCTCCATGATTTAAATAAAACAAAGCAGATGTTAAAATAAAGGTTAGAAGGGTTTTAAATTGCGTGTGGCTGCTTGTGTAGCATGCTCAGTTTTTTCAAGCAGGTTTTACACAGTGTTCTCTTGGTGGAAATAAACTCCTAATCCACAGCTTTTAGGAGATAAACAAGGCTCTTTGATACCTAGTGAGCATCTCACTGTGACAAAAACAGGCTGTACTTAATTTTTTAACTAGAAGAGGTCATGGCAAAGATTCATCAGGCTGAATGCCCCTTTAGTTTCAGGCAGACAGGTGGAGAATGGGTAATGTCAGTATAAATATTTTCTCTAGGCTCTCTTCCCCTGCATGCTGCCCTTGAGAATCTTACTGCAGGACTCATCCAGAACAGCTTTCAGACTGCAGAGTGAGAGGATGTACAATCATACATCACCTGGAACACAGTCTAGTTTATAGATACCCTCCCCCAGTCTCACCACACCCCACAAAACCACTGGAACCCTTCTCTGCCCTTCTGCCTCACACGTAGAAGTTAAAAGTTACTTATTAAAAACAAGGCCTCTTGACTTAAAGTAGCTTAGGGGTTATTTTTCAACCAGAGTGGACCAGCTCATCAGACAGGTGGTAGCTGAGTCATAACAAGCTGTACTTCGTTCTTGAAAGCTAGGAGTAAACACATCCTGCTGTAATAGATGGGAAATGTGACGGTTGGCTCTCACAATTAAGGGAATAATGTTATGTGTGCGTTAAGAGAAGCTTTATTGCTGTATAGTTATGTTAGTGTAACACGCTCTCCCCCTTGTACTGTCCGGGCATTGGGAGGAGCGCAGGCTGGGGACCGGGGGCGTGGCCTGGAACACCTGACCGCCAATCACATTGCAGGGAAGCGATCTCCACCAATGGCTGCTGGAGAGGAGTTGATTGGCAGGTTGGGCGGGGCCAGGGTTACCTGATGCAACACCTGAGGTACAAAAGGCGGAGCAGCCGTTGTGTGGTCCAGCACGTGGCGGTTTAGTTCCATCTGAGCGCTGTAATTTTTCCTTATTCAGTCCTTTGTTGTATTTGTTAAGGTTTGATAAACCGTCTAAAATTTTAAAGTGAGCAGTCGCTTCTCACACTATCCAAGTCAGCAGATGGCCATTCAAAATCAGAAGCCCATGCAGTGCATGATGCTCTTTTCCCCAAATACCAGACTTCAAAATAAAAGAGCAGGGACCTAAGAGAAGCAGCCAGGATGCAAAGGTTGCTTTAAAGCAGGATGGTGATCAAGAGCAAGACACTTAAAATCAGCAGCAACCGCCTGAGGCACACCAAACTTCTGGGATTAGATGCAGGTTTCTTGTTTTCTTAAGGTTAATACTGTCAAACCCTCCTGTGTCCAGCAAGACATTCATGAAGATTGACAAAAAGTAAAGGGTCTTCACAATGTAACCATCTTTCAGCACTTGACTGCAGGTTAATTATTAATTTATTAATTATGAACAAAACATAGCAGTATCTTGATTATGTTTTGAATTTAGAGGCTCTTTCGCATAAGCAATAGCAGGAAAATGCTTGTTGCCTCCCTAATTTCTTCTTTTAACTTCACAACTAAAAGGACTTTGGAATGTCCTCACCTCCCTTCCAAACCACAATCTTTCTGCTGGCTCCTGATTCATAAATGTGCAAAACATGTACAAAACATGACAAAGCAGAACAGAAAACCTTTATCACTGCAAATTGTTCCTGAAGCATATAAACCAAAATTCAAGCATTTGCTTTCAAATGCTGAACTGATGTGTCCTGCTAACTCAGTATTTATATCCAGCCACTGCTTTTCTTACTGAAATACCTGTTTTCCTTCAAAGCTGCTCTGAAATGGGTTAGATACAGTACTGAAAGATCCAGAAGCCCAGCAAAAGTAACACACACAGAGCTCCAACCACAACAGTCCTAAACTGTTTGAACAGTCCTGTCCAATTTGGGTTTTTAAATGTATTACACTCTGCAATATATAACTTGGAGTAAACCACATCTTTTAAAAAAAGCCTACCAAAAAAAGACCAGGTTAAAAAGAACCATCTTACCAAGATGGACAGGCTATTAGTCCTTGGCAAGCTGGACAATGATTGTACACAAAACATGCTGTAGAGAACTGAAAGGAGATGGCAGAGATCTGTAAGGCTTTCTACACTTTTATTCTTTTCCTGGTCCAACACATATTTTGATCTCATTCAGCTTCAAGGTCATGTCAGAACAGTCACAAATTCATCTCCACTATGAGCAAAATTCAAAAATATTTACAAAGATAGGTAAAACTGCAGAAGTAAATCCAAAACTAATGACCAGGGTCATGGGTTAAAGTATTTCTTCAGAACCCAAAAGACAACAGTTTGGGTGTATTTGAAAACATATTCCGACCTTTTAAACCAAGGTACAGTTAGTTTCCACTGACAGGTTTATTTGTTGAGGAAAACTAAAAGAGGATCCTTCTTGTGAACATCAACTTTTTCCTTTTTACTACAGTCCCATGTGCTGACAGACTTGTTCACATAGTGACTTTCTGTATCTCCTCTCCCCCATGGTCACTCACTCTGTTACAGCAAAAAACCACCTTGACTCTCACCCTGTCTTTGACAGCAACCTGACATGGATGTGAGTTACAGTAACTCCAGTGTCAAAGACACCATCCTCAGTCACTAGATAACAGCAGTGATGGCCAGACTCCAGTAAAAGGAGACATCTTTTCCATGACTTTGAAAAGCCACTGAATAACCCCTTCCAAGCAACTTCCCCTGATTAATGAAGATCAGGATAACTGCTTTGTCAACAACTGAAAATGCACAGGAACTGTATTTGTTGAAAGTCCTTTGGATGGAAAAAGAACAGGAAGACATTTCTTAAATCATCAATTCCACAGAACCTGGATTTACACGTCTGGATTGAAACTGTTTTGCAGGTAGAGCATGGGTTTTTTCTACCCAGACATCACAGTGCTGACTGTGGAGAAGCAAGGGCAGAACCCAGTCCAATCCCAAGCTATGGCTGGGGTTAGGGAGCCTGAGGTGGATGGAGGATGACAACAGGCTCAGGGAAGTTCTTAGAAAGTGATCCATGTTCAAACCAGTGTTCACAGCTGATCCTGCGTCTGCTTTGGCGATGGAGCTGTTGTCACAACCACAGTGGACACTGCTTTAGTAGAGCCAGACACTGTTCCCTGCTGGAGATGGGAGGCTGGAACCGTTTGAATTCGCACCTGTGTGAAATGGAAAGAAAAAACATGTCTCAAGAACAACCTGGTGACACAGTGACTGCACCTGCACTGCGCTCTGGTGAAGTACCTGCTTCTGCTGCCAACAAAAACTCAGTTATTGGAACAACACCAAGCACAAAAAACACTGCTAAAACAGAATCTGTCATAAGATCATTCCATCCACTGCCCATGTGAGATGGTGACAGATTTCCAGATTAGAGAGGAAGGCCTGGAAACTAGTTTGAATAAAAACCTGTATGTCAGCTGCTTTTTAGACATTTTAAGAAGAAGGTCTTGGATCCATTGGATACCTCACTTCTAAAGACTTGTTTCTATCAGCTGTCAATACAGATTACTTATTTGGAATTACAGAACACTAGATGAATATGCAAAGCAGTTGTGTGATTTCTTCAAGAAAATGTGACCCACAAAAGCCAAAGTACAAAGCACTGTGAAGACTGCTGAGTGTATAGAAAAATCCTGACAGGACCTTTGGTTTTACATTCATTATACTGGCAGTGCTTCAAAAACATTTAAAAACTTTATTTGGATGGAGAGAAGGTAAAGGTGATGATGGATTCCATGTACTTAAAGCAGACACTACAATCAAGCTGTATGCCTGTTCTTTTTCTGCAACCCTGTGTATCCAGTGTGAAGTCCTCACGGAGATGTTAAGTCATAAAAAAATCAAAGGGAATGATCGCTCTGGGTGCCCTTACCTGTGTGGCTTGGCCTTGCTGCTGCAGCTGCTGTAGTTGCTGTGCAGTCAGAAAACTCACGGGCTTGTTTCCAGCAATCAGTTTAGTCCCTGCTGGCATTGTAGTCAGGATGATATTTCTGCCTAATCCACTGATGCTAAGGAAAAATAATTGTTGAAAGGTTAGTAAACAGAACAGCAGGCTTGATCTTTCCAACTCCAAATCATTCTTCAATTGCTAATAGATTATAGTTCTACACATGTACTAACCATTTTAAGTAGTGGGTTTTTTCCCCCCATAAAACTGGCAAATACTAGCAACAAGTTTATGTCAGTATTTATAACTGATAGAAAATTAATTTAGCACATGAATCACACCCATTAACTCTGGACCATGCACATCATTGGCTTAGCCTCATCAGACCTGAACACTTCTCAATGCAGAAAACATCGGATCACTTGAAATATTAACTAAGGAAGACACTATCAGAATTTATGGAAGAATAAACAAAAAGCCTTCGATATCTGAATGCCAGAGGAATTCTCACTAAGGCAGTTAACTTCTCTTGAATGGAGAGATGGCTTCAGATTACAGATATGTTTCAGTGTGTTAATTCTTGCTCAAACACACAGAACTAATCAAACAGGTGGTTTCAAGGCACAGAATGTTTTTTCTTTGGTGTATTTGCTAGAACCTGTGTCTCAAAATAGATAACTAAAAATTACAATCTCATTGTAGACACTGTATCTACTCAGTTTCTTGTAGCTGACAAGACCTGTTAACAGACTGCAATCCTATTCCAGCCTCTGCTTGCTTGCTCCCCAGGAACGCACTGAACACAGACCTTCCTCAGCCGATTTTCAAAGCAGAACTACGAGATGCAAAGCACTCACTTGGCACCGAGGTTGCCCTTGATGATGGGAGCAGTGACCACGCTCTTGCCCTTCACTGGCTGGCTGATCACTGACAGGGGCACTGTGATCCGTGCTGGAAGTTTGCCCTGGAGAATGGGAAGAACATGTGAGGAACCATGGAGAGCTCAGCAGAGAAACTGCCCAACAACACATCAGCTGCTTTGTGAGAGTCCTGTGAGCAGAAACCAGCAGCATCTTTGCTGATGAAATCTGTGCTCCAGCTCAGGCTCCTTAAAATTCACCTCCCTCTCATTCACTACACAGCTGCCTGAAACCTGAAAATCCGCATCATCTTTGCATCACAGGATCCATGATTTTTATCCTTGGGAAACTACCATAGTGTAATTTAGCTTGTGTAACCACAATACAGTTTATGGTGCCTTCAGATTTGGGTATTAAAATAGCATTAAGGGTAAATCAGTAAAAAAGTCAATACAAGTAACAAGCACTTCTAGTTCTGAATGTTCTATGAGACCATTCCAATGGAAATTATTGCCAAGACATGGGACAAGACACAGAGCTGCGTGAGGCAGAACTTCAGATATGCAAAGTTTAGTTCATTCACTTGCAAGAGGGGATAAGAGAAGTATCCGACTTTTTGGAGGCATTTAGCCGCAATCTGAACACCATGAAATGAACTGCAGACCCGTACTCAGAATACAAGTTGTGGCTGCCCCATCCCTGGAAGTGTTCAAGGCCAGGATTGATAAGGCTTGGACCAACCTCATCTAGTGGAAGGTGTCCCTGCCCACGGCAGGGGGTGGGACTGAATGAGCTTTAATGTTCTCCACAACCCAAATCATTGTATGACTCTGCCATAGTAATTTGAGTCTCTGTGAATGCAAAGAGCAGTTTTCAGCCATAAAACATCAGTGGATTTTGGCACCCCTCCTTCTCTCTCCACCCCCAGTGAGAGCTCAGCATTACTCACTGCCTGGGACGTTGATACCACTGTGGTGCTGACGGGCACCTGCCGCACAGTTGTGGCTCCTGTGCCGATGGTTATGGGGGTCCCTGCAGCTCCCGAGGCCACAGCAACTGCTTTGGACACAGTGGCACTCACTGTGGGTAAGGAGGTGTGGCCTGTGCCAGCAACGCTCACCGCTGAAGATGACGGCACCTGCTTAGCGTGAGTGGCTACAGTGATGGTCTGCCCGGTTTTGGGGGGTATCACCCCCAGCCCCTGCACAATTCTGATCGTGGCGGCTGGCTTGGCCTCCGTGGATGCCACTGTGGTTATGGCTTTGCTCTTCTGATCTGCCACAGTCACGCCCAGGGCAGGCATCAGGCGGAAAGCAGAGCTTGTTGGCTCTGCAGTCTTTAAGTCAGGAGTCACTTTAACCACGGTGCCTCCAGCAGGGCTGGAAGAGGTGGAAGATGCCACGCTTGTCTTGGCTGGAGACTCAGCAGTCTGGACAGGGTTGGATGTCACATGCAAAGTTGCAGAGATGCCTTTCCCACCAGCACTACTTCCCGCAGCTGCTGTGAAGAGGTCCTGAGTCAGTTTGACAGTAGTGACTTGAGACTTGGCCAGGGTGGCCATCATGTCTGGAGTGATGCGCAGCACTGTCTGTCCCTTCGCGTCTGTGGTTATGGAGGACGGGGGCAGGCGCAACACATCCTTCCCTTGGATCCGAAAATTGGTTGCTGTGAGTGGGATGCCACTTCCAGCCTGGGTCTTCACACCAAGTTGTCCTGTAATAGCCACCTGGGAGAGATCAGAGAAATGGTTCCATCAAACTACGACAAGGTCTAAGGCACACACAAAGCAGAACTTCCCAGAAGGATGACGTTTGCTCCCACTAGAATGCAAGTGGAATAAGGCTAGGACTCAGCACATTACTGAAAGTGGTTCTGGTTGTGTCTCAGATGGCATTCCCAATCCCATCTGAAATAGGAAATACTTGTGGGGCTGGTTTCTTTTCAAAAAAAAATGAAGGAGAGATCACTAAAGAACCTGCACAAAACACATCTTTCACCTAGAGGTGAAAACAGGGCTCAAACACACAAAGCCAGCACTGCGTCAATCTGCACAGTTCATCAACCCCCACAGCATTACAGCCCCCATATGTTCACATCTGCACAACAGGAAACAATTGGGATGGGTCATGGAGCCCAGTTCCTTGTCTCTCCCTCCCTCTCACCTGCTTGATGATGTTCTGGCCAGCCACATTCTGAATGACAGTGGTGGAGGAGGTGCTGGTCGCGGAACTGCCTGGAGAGCTGGTCACTGGCTTCGCAGCAGGGCTGGGCACTGCAGGCAGCCCTGTCACAGTGATACCTGCCTGGCTGGCCATGGAACTTCCTCCTCTTGGCACCTGCACAGGGCTACTTTGAGCTTTTACAGGCAGAGTCATCACAGCCTACGGAAGAGAGAAGGAAGACTATGAACAGACTACCACAGGAATGGTCTAGTGATTCTTCTTTGTGTTGTGCCTTAGCTTGTGAGTTCAGGGGAGTTCACAAGAATTCCCTTACAAGGATTCCAACTGCTTGGAATTGTAATAAGGTGGGTGTCAGTCTCTTCTTCCAGGTAACAAATGACAAGACAAGAGGAATTGGCCCCAAGTCGCACGAGGGAGGTTAATTTGGATATTAGGATTTATTTTTTTTAACAGAAAGGGTTGTAAAGCATTGGAACAGACTGCCTAGGGCAGTGGTGGAGTCACCATCCCAGAAGTGTTTGAAAAAATGTGTGGATGATGCACTTGATACGGTTTAGTAGTGAACATGGTGGTGTTGCTGTGTCCATGGCTGGACTTGATGATTTTGACAGTCTTTCCCAAGCTTAACAATTTTGTGATTCTAAGTTCTAGGGACTTTTAATGTAATGCACAATTTAATGATGCCAGGTAAATAGGTGAAAAACAGAGCATTGAACAGTATTGTGTATGTAAATCTGTTTCTGTGCTCTTGCCTGCAGTTAGTGCAGGCTCCAAATGAGCACAGAATGTCTGTGCATCACACCAAAACACCGCAAGTCAGATCAGAACTACTCTACCCCTTCCAACTCACCTGAGGGAGCACTTTCGTTTGTGTGGCTGTAGCTGGAACACGGATTTGAGGCACTGACGTGGGCGGCGGCTGCTGTTGCTGCTGCTGCTGCTGCTGGGTGACCACTGGGGCTTGCTGGGACATGGCTGGGAGGCTGGACTGGGCAGTGACCACACGGACCTGTGGCAGGCCTGAGGAGCTGCTGTGACTGACCACACGTGGGGTGGGCACTGTCCCCAGCTGTGCCTGTGAGCTCTGAGTTGGGGACAGCAACGTCCCCAGCTGGGGCATTGTGGGGGAAGACACCAGGAGAACACTACGGAAAAGACAGAGCCAGTAGGTCAGCAAAGATGTAGGAAATTCACATAATCATAGAATCAATGAGGCTGGAAAAGACCTCTGAGATCATCACGTCCAACCTGTGACTGATCTCCACCTTGTCACCCAGCCCAGAACACTGAGTGCCATGTCCACTTGTTCCTTGGACACCTCCAGAGATGGGGACTCCACCACCTCCCTGGGCAACCTTTCAATGTCTAATCATGCTTTCTGTGAAGAAATTCCTCCTGATGCCCAACCTGAACCTCTCCTGGCACAGCTTGAGACTATGCCCTCTTGTCCTGTTGCTGTTTCCTGGGTGAAGAGTCCAACTCTCACCAGCCACCAACCTCCTTTCAAGGAGTTATAGAGTAATAAGGTCACCCTTGAACCTCCTCTTCTCCAGGGTAAATAACCTTAACTCCCTCATTACTGAATTATCCAAATTACTGAAAAACAGTCAGCAGCATTCCCAAGTGACAGAGGGGATAGAAGCAGTACCTCTGGCTGGGTTTTGCTGGCTCTGACCCAGCACCAGATACACTCTTGCTGACAGCAGACACTGGTGGAGGTGAGATGGGTGTTGCTGGCAACGCAGGTGCAGTCGGTGTCACAGGAGTCACAGGAGTTGGTGGCATGCTGGAGTCACTGAGGCTCAGCTGACTAGGCTCTGCTGTGTTGGTGGGGAGGGCTTTCACAGTACCCTCCTTGCTACTTGACTTCTACAAAGAAACCACATCCAGCATGACAAAATCTGGGCTTCATTGCTGCACCCTACAGTATGCTGAGCACTTCAGCCTCAGTTCTGTATGGTGCTAAATGACACCTTGCTGCTAAATCCTGAAATCAAACATGACTGACTGCCTTTCCCCAGCTGCAGCCATGGATGATTTAGTGTGTTTGGCCGTTCCTGCTCTCAGGGAAAAGTGCACCTCAGTTGTGACAAACATTCAGAACGTGCAGATTTCCACCTTGGTTAATGTGCCAATAAACAAGTACTTCAGATATATTTAATATCAGACACTCATACCCTGGCGGCTTCAGCACAGCAAGGGGAAGAACGGACCTGTTCCACACACTCTGCTACAAATTAACCTCAAGACTAGATCTGAAAGACCATCCCTTTGATAGGGAGCACAAACGAGAGGATAGCAGTGGAAGCTGGGCAGAGGAAATGTCCCCTCTCTCCCTCTTCATTTTGCGCACTGATGTTCATCTACATCATGAATTGCTGACTCAAATGTGGTAATTTTCATCACCTGCTATGGATTAAATTAAGACTAATCTTCTCAATCTCAAAAGCAGCTGTGCAACCCTGAGCAAAGAAATCTACCATTTTAGCTGGAGGTTTTGGCTTCTGAAGAGCTTTCTTGGCCTTTGCTGCAGCAGCTTGAGCATGATGGATCCGTTCTGCAAGGACAAATTAATGGTTAGAGCTCCTGAAACCCAAGCAAACTGATTTAAGTAAGAGCTGCAGATTCTTCTTCAGACAAGGAATTAAATACACACAGTCAAATAACAGTGGAAAGAAAAACATCTTTGTAAATGAGCCGAAAAGACTGAAAATAAGACACATAAGAACATACATCTGCAGTTCTTGCATGTGAGATGATATTTTTCAAACAAATGCTTCAAAGTGACACATTGCTCTCTAAAACTGGGTTTAAGTGCTGAAGGACTAACATGAGCAAACTGACTAGAAAAAAGAGCTAGACTGACAATTTAATGTTCATTATCCATCTTTATAAACATTTTTAATTTTTAAGATATCACCAACCCGGGCTTACCAAACTCTTCCTCGCTTCTGTCCCGGTGCAAGTAGATCCACAACTTCCGCCCAATATCGTATTTCACACAGGGATCTTTCTCATAATGCAGTCGGTCAAGAGCACCACTAACAACAGTGTTAACCTGAAGTTCAGAATTCACAGATTACAATATACCCCTTGCTGGACCAGCCAAAACTGATGAATAGGAAAGTGATCCTATTTGGTAAAAAAACCTGAGTAAGCTGTGAGCAATCTCCATCTGAGTAAGAACTGAGGGCAGATGTTGCAGCACAGGACAGTGTTTACCACCTTGGATTGAATGAAGCTTCCACCAAAGCTCTGAAAATGGACTGTTCCTCAATCTAAAATGTGAGCTGCTCTATGAGAGTGTTATCTCTGTTACTTTTCTAGCTGGTTTTTCATCATCCAAAGCTGATGCAGATTTGCAGCAGCTCACCACAGTAATACACAGCTCCCTTTTGCTCATCACAGCAGCACAGAAACTATTGGGCCTTTGCCACTGAATACTGCCTGGGTCCATGCAGTGTATTTTTAGGAGAATCTGAGTCCAGACATGACATCCAACTTACCTGAGCACTTGTGACATCTGGAGCTAGGAACTGGGAATCTTTGAGCAGCTCACAGATTTCAGCTCGAGTTCCCTCTCCATTAGGAAGGCGAGCAGCAGCATCACGA
Organism: Hirundo rustica; assembly: GCF_015227805.2. Lineage (NCBI taxonomy): Eukaryota > Metazoa > Chordata > Aves > Passeriformes > Hirundinidae > Hirundo > Hirundo rustica. The sequence goes on from NC_053472.1 coordinate 74,315, forward strand.
ACTGCAACACAAAACCAGAGCTTGAACTTCCAGCTGTAACTAGGCAGTGGCACTTGGGTACTCTATACCATACTCCAGATATGTTTTGGGACTGATCTATTACCCTTGCTCTCACAGTGCCTACTTACTAAAATCTAACCCCTAAAATCCCTCAGAAATATGAGGAGATTATAAGGGATCATTTTAAAGTACATCAACGGTTCCAACTTTGTGCTAATAGTGATGAACTTGGGGAACAGCATTCAACTCCAATGTAGATTCCTAAAGTCATTGTTTGAGGGGTCAGAAAAATTTTTTTCTTCTTTAAAAAAATTTTGTGTGGTTTTTTTGGTTTTTTTTTTTTTTTGCCATGACCTTACCAAGGGACAAAATGGTGACATATGCTGGTCTGTCTGAGCGCAGGAGAGAATGTTCCCGGGCTTTATTTAAGGAGGTTTCCTTGTCAAACACCCCCTTCACAGGACCAACAACCGACTCAAAGCCGTGCATCCGGAAGGTGAAGGCTTTGTGGGGCTGGCTGTAACGGTAACGCTCCTGCAAGTGGACACAAGAGCACTGACTTTACCAGGAAACATATAGCAAAGCCTTATGTTGTATTACAAGTTGTTACCATTCTGTATCATGTTCTGTAAAGGTTCAAATATAAACTTATTTTGGATCAAGAAAATCACAAACTACTTCACGCAAAATACAATGCTCCACCTAAGCAAGGTGTGCAGGTGCAACGCATTCACTGTCAAGCAGCTGCACAGACTAGAGAGGTGCAAGAAATACAAAAGATACACTTTCTGTCCTCTTCCCCTTCCTCCCCTTATCTGGCTAAAGAGAGATTTCCAAAATTTAATTTATAAATTCTGTCCTGCAGACAGCACATGGAGAGAAGAGAGAAGAATCCCCATCATGTGTTTTCTCTCTAATTCCCACTTGCATCTACTACAGACAAGATAATTAAGTGGATGGGTGCACCTATTGACACCTATTTTTTGCTTGCACACATACATGCCCAAAAAACAAAGAGACAAGTCATCCTCTGATGGTGGGGGATGCCAAAGGAGACAGCGGGGTTGGCAGAACCAACTGACACTATCAATTTTGTTGATTTTATCCGATTATTTCTTACCAAATTAATTTTATCCACTGGAAATACTGATGGTTTTGAAACAAGCAGCTAGGCTATGTCATTAGCGAGTTTTATGCAAGGCCAAGATACCAACCTCAAGGCAGAAGCAACATATAAATTCTTCACATTAACTACATTTGTGTTACCTGCCATCCCACACAAATGATCATGGTTTAGTGGCCAACTGTTTCAGCAAGTGCCCTTAAAAGGAAGATTCTTTTCTTACCTGCTCTTGAAACACCCGTTTCTCCTCTCCAGTGCTAGGCCGGACTACATAGTCAGTCCTTCTGAAACAAAGGGCACCATCAGTTCTGAGCACAAGCCCACAGCACTCCCAAAGGATGAATCCCCTCATCCTTCTGCAAATTCTCCTGAACAAATTCTGAAAGCATTTATGGTAACAAAAGAAAGCCCTGCAGAGATCTTAAAATATGCTGTGTGCACTACCTGAAGGCAAGTAAGGACCATAAATAATCTCATTAGCAGGACCTAAGCTAGACTGCAGCTTTGCTCTGATAATATATGTGAACTTGGATAAAATCAGTCGACTTTTTAAAGTCCAGTTACTGCATTTATAAAATCAAAGTATCACATTTTCTCCGGCTCCATGATGTAAAATTGTTTTATTTTGAGACCCAGAGACAAAAGGCTCAAATCTCACAGCTTCAGCAGCATTACAAAGGCTTTCAAGCAGTGATACACACTTACACTCTGGGCAGTGGCATGGCATCTGAGCTGTCTTCATTTTCCTATTGAGAAAGAGAGAAATGTCAGTGTTGGGTAGGACACAGTCAGGTTTTTCACTCCTAGAAGGTGATTTTTGTCTGACTCACTTTGAAAAAAGTCTGGTCTTTGGTCTCCAACCAGAGATGAAACAGTGCTGCCAGCTCCTTCTCATGATCTTGGTAACTACCTAGTAAGAAATCACGAAAATGTGAAAATATAAGTCTTTTAATTGTTAGGAAGCCAGCTGCTTGTAATTCCCAATCCTCTCCTGTTCCCTTCCCTCCTCGATGTATCACCAGTCACAGATATTCAAACTGCAATATCTGAACACATCCAGGTTAGGAAATGTTAAATCCCAGTGATTCCCCTGTGCTGGTACATGATGATGCTTCAACTCCTAGCACAGAAGGCAAGATGCTGTTTGGGGCACAGTCACCTGTTCCCACTCTCCTAAGTGAACTCAGTTACTGAATCCATGAGCAGAAACACTTGTCTACATAATCCCCACCAAAAGCTGTGGAAGGGATCAGAGGAAAAGCTTCCTGACTCCAAATCTCTGCCACTTTAAGCCTGCAAGTATGATCACTAGAATCACATTAATTAAGAACAAAAAATTCTGTGTAGTAACTAAAGGCATGAACATAAACACAAATCATCTTGTGAACACCTCAAATCCAAAACATGTATTAGCTTAGCTAAAAGAAAAGCAAATGCCTAACTGTGGAATTAACAGCTCTGATTGCGTTTCTCTCCAGGCTGCAGCAAAATAAAAAGTAAAGTCCTGGAGAAAACAACAAACCTTTACTATAGTACACATCATAGAAGAACACAAAGTACTCACCAAGCAATTTCCACTGCTGAGTTTTTTCCTTGAATTCAACAAAAGGCGAGAAGCTGGAAGGAGCATCTACAATGACAAATGTGCGTGTCAGGGACATTATACAATTGTTCAACTTCAAAATCCTACTGTGGTAATGCAAACTGTCAAGTTAAAGACTCCCAGTGACAGAACATTTTAGATGATTATGTAACTTCATCTCTAAATTTATCCTTGCCCAAAAGGTAGGTGAGCATCTCAGAGTATAAGGGCAAGCACAAGGAAAGAACAGAACAGGATAATGAGCCTTCCAACAACAGGCTGTCATCTGAGAGCCTGTTCCTGCTGTTCATCATGTTCAGACCAGTTACTTAGTGCACTGGGATGAGAAAATTGCCTGTTGACAACTTAATCTTCAAGCTGAAGAGGAAAAAGAAATATGAGGTCCCAGGGACTGTTATTGTACAGTGAAAATTCATGGGCTTGTGGGAAGACAACTCGGGATTTACAGTATTCACCAGCATTATGGACAATATGCTGCAAGGCCAGCACAATCTACTCTGTCTCTGCCTTTAAAACTTCCCACTAAGCAAATCAGAACTACCGAATAATTCCGTTTGAAAGGAATGGCTGAAACTCAGCTGGCCCAAGCCCAAGGTGGGCCAACCTCACGTTTCAGTGGATTGCTCAGGGCATCATCTAGTTCATTCTTTATTATCTCCAAAGACAACTACAACGTCACACTGTGGGGGAAAAGACTGATTCCTTCCGGCTTCAAACACCCTGCCTGAAGCCACAATCTGAAATGAGAAACTGTCTGTCTAGAGGCAATTTCACAGACATTTTCACATACTTTGGAATCATGCTGGGTCTTATCTACTATCCACATGCAAAACAAGTTGACCACAACCAAGACATGTCAGCCAAACAGCCTATCACAGAAACACTGCCAGCAATACAGGGATTTATTGTGGCAATGAATGAAAAGTTGATTTGAGCTGTAATGCAAACCAGCACTGACTAGAACAGTGCATTAGCATTAGTATTTTTAACATCTCTTCTTACCTCTGCTGTCGCCTGCCAAATACTGCAAGGCAGGTAAAACCAATTCAGACCAATTGGGAGCAAAGGAGAACCAGTTATTTAGTGCGCTGGCATGAGAAGATTGCCAATCAAGAACTTTATCTTCAAGCTGAAGAGGAAAATTAATTATTTTATTAATGATCTCACACTTTAAACTATGACTGTCTTCACAGAAAACAAAGCAGCTGAACATATGCAGGGGACAAAAAAGTTTTTATGTATGTGAAATAATCACCTGAGTTTTCCAAGTAACCACAGCACCAAAGAAGGGGAAAACACTTCCCCATCTCTGCCCTTAATATATATCTAACCATGATCTATAGAATGGGTATGGAAAGACTCACAGATTCAACAGGCTAAACTCATGAAACATGTTAAAACCAGAATGTGGTAGCATTCCCACAGGGTTCAACTTCTTTAATATGTAATCTAAATCTTATATAAGTTACAACAAAGTAAGTCTGGAGAAAAATCACTATTACAAAGCTATAAGCTCCTCTATTCTTTGATTTTGCTTCCTGCAAAGAATTCTACGTAAGTGGGTGGTTCCTTACCATAGAGAGCGTAGCAGGTCCTTCCAGAAACAGTATCTCCAAAAGAAGGAAAAAGAAGCTGGATGATATTTCATTTATTTCAAGGCATGGTTTCATATCCTCAAGAGGTCTTCAAATGAAAGACAACACAAGCAGAGAAAATATTCACCTTCATATACAAAGATGAACACCACACATTTCACACATCCCAAACTGCACCAAAACCACAGCCTACAACAGTCCCACAAAAATGTGAGCTGAAACATGTTACTTTTTCCATCCATTAACGGTGTTCAGGGCCCTCTGAAGCACTTACTCCTCTTTGACAGATGACAGAGGGAGGGGAGAAAAATCCTGAGACATTGATGGGAGTCCATCCGCATTGCCAAGAGAGTCAGCCAAATCTTCCACCTCAGATTTAATAATCTTTGGCTTCTTTTTTTTCTTATCTTCCTTGTCCTTCACCTTTTTCTTGAGGGTTGCAGGGTCAAATAAGGCTTTAGATATGATTAAAGTTAAAAATAATAATTAGACATCTTCTTACTATACTTTAATGAGAGTCATAAACGTATTTAGAAATGTACGTTGTGTGCACTCATTCACACCTCAATCATTCCATCTTCCCAGCTGCTGTCATAAATCTCTATTTGTCCCCTCAACAGAAAACCTCTAGTTTTTAAAGCAACATATATGAAGTGAAAAAAGCAAAGGATCCACTGACTTGTTAAGGAACCTTTCCTGCCAGCATTCACTCGAGTCATGATGTCCTCAAGGGTCAGGTCTGTCGTGACTAGATCAGGGTGATCCTACACAGGACAATGGGAGAGAAATTAAACTGAGAAAGCACAAAGTGTTAAGACAGCAACAAGATGAAGAAGTACCCAAGTACTAAAATGCACCAAATTCAACCAGGATCAGCTTATTAAATTATTAACTGCAACAGAAGTTGGGAAGTCTTCTAACCCTGACATCCAAAATTCTGTCTCCCCAAAACAAGTAACTAAAATTACAAAATCCTTCTATCCAGATAAACATGGCCAGGAGTTGCATCTATACACTGACAATTGAACTCAGGTTACAATAAAGAGCTGCTGGGTGGGTGCACACAAAAAATAGCAATGATTTTCTCACCCAGAAGTACCATGATCTTTATGGCAAAGAGATAAAAATATCAAAGATAAAATGTGGAACCACTCCCAAGACTTTTTAACATCTTACAGGCTGACGTTTTCGTTTCTCATGGTGCTTCTTCAACATCATCTTTAAATCACTTTCCCCAAGTTCTATCTTGTCTGCAATGAAAATAATTATTTGAAGAGTTTTCCACTACTGTTACCTTCCACACTTCCTGAAATGCCATTTTGCATCCCTTTACACTTCCAGCAATCTCCAAATTTCAGTAACTAACTGCTCCATATATGAATTTCATTCATTCATTCACTCATTCACTCACTCATTTCAATGCCTCAACATCAGTCATCAGATTTCACTGCTGATGCAAGTACGAAAGAGGAAAGAAGCCAGAACCAGCTTGAAGAGTTTGCAGAATTGATTACAGTCACTTTGGGAGAGATTCTCAAGTATTTTGAACTGAAGTATGCTAATGCTTCAACCACTAAAGGTAAAACACAACAGAGGAATCAGTAGTATTACAGAAACAATGACTCTTATGTTCAAATACTAGCCTTGCAAGAAGAAAAATATTAAACTGGTAAAAAGAGCCAACTGTTGTGGAGACTGCAAAAATGAAGCATTATAAGATTTCCCATCCAACAACAGATTTTAAAGGTAATTTCTTGCAGGGTCTCAAGGTAATTCTCCCCCCTCTATGCATACTGACCCCTTGTTTGGTTCTCACCTGCAGTTTTCATGTCCAAGGTCGACAGTGTGGGGATCACTCTCAGGGGAACTGGTGGACTTGAACAACGTGCTGGAGAACTTGGAGGCCAAGAGATTAGATCTAAAACAGAGTTAAATTTACTTCTTCAAGACCCATCACCAATCTGTGTAACTATTACCATGTGTTCATTAGATCACACCCAGTGGAAGTAGAGCCCAGAATCCAATCTTTTATCAAAGGCTCTGTTCTCACGTCAAAAATGTGAATTTTTCCATTCACACCTGGAGTCTTTAGATCAGCCCAGGGCATTACCTTCCTCATCTGAAGACAAGGTAGTGTCTCCACACTCCTCTTTCACTTCCCTCAGGATCTTCAAGTAGCGCCGATGTGTCCGTCTGTCTCGTTCTTCCGAGTCATACGTCGGTGGGAAGTGCTTTCTCTTTAGGGTCATGTCAGGGCCTCCTTTCCTGGCTAATTCCAGCAAGTGCTGAAAGGAGAGATTCATGTGACATCAGCTATGTCAGCTACAGTGCTGTAAGCCATGACACATAAGCCCAGGTCAGACACTTCCAGCAAAGTTACCATGCGGTGCCTTCAGCACTTCAGATCTGTTCAAAGGAAACCTTAGGAAGGATCAGTATCTGCCACATACAGGATTTTAAAACCTAGCATTTCAGACCATCATTTAAAGGGGAGAAGAAAAAAACAGTAAAATTTCAGCAACTTCTGCACACATAATGCTATCTGTCATTTTATGTGGACTGTTGAGAAGAACTTAAATCATTGGTATGAAGTGTAGCTTCCACACAAATACGTAACAATGACACAGAACACTGTCTCTTTTGAAAAAAAAACATTTTACGTCTCACGGCTACAGAGAAACTAACTTCGTATGCATTCTATATTGTTGCCAAATGAAGTTGTGGATGCCCCATCCCTGGAAGCGTTCAAGGCCAGGAGCAAACTGGTCTATGAAAGCTGTCCTTGCCCATAGCAGGGGATTGGAATGAGATGAGCTTTAAGGTTTCTTCCAACCCAAACTATTCTGGGATTCTCTACTTCCTGCAACATTGTAGGGTATTTTAGAAAGACATACTTTCTTCTTCATCCCCACATGCCATATGTTTCAATGTCTAAGTGTAATGAAAGATAAATGAGCATCAAACACATTTCAGATGGCAACAATTTGCTCACAGAAATACCCACAGAGGAAGACTTCAGAGGGATTTACAGGGATGAGAATCAGAGGTTTGGCTCCACGTATCTTCTAACTGTATTAAGCAACTGTACTTGTTTCCAAAATGGCAAAGAAACAAAGGCAGAACGACTTATTAACAAAATAGTATGTTGCAAAGGGTCAAATGCAGGAAGTGGGGACAAGGTGGACATGAAAAGAAGACAGTACACACAAGCGAGAGCTATGAGAGTTATACAACCTGAAACATGCAAACATAGCAAAGGGTCTGGAGTTCTCTCTGGGCCACTGGAAAATCCAGAAGCATTACTCATTCAGTTCATTAAAGGAAAGGCCTCAGAGAACTGTGACTGCGCCAAGACACTTTTTATAAACACAACTTATTAATCCCAGAGCACACTCACATTGCGGGAAGCGAGGATCTGCTTGAGCAGCTTGTAGAAGTACTGCTGCTGGGCACTCAGGTAGCGCTTGTACTGTGACTTGTAACAGAGCTGCCGGTACTTCACTACCTCGGGATTGAAGTGTCCATCTGCAACAAAGACAAAAGATACAGCTGGATTTTACAGCTGCTAGCTGAGAACGGGCCCCAAACCAGCAGGGAAGTTCACAAGGCTTTCTGACCCCGAAAGAGTTTCTGGGCGATGTGCAGCGGGTTCCCAAACCGAAAGTTCTCCCCACTGAACAGCGCTGAGATGAGATTGTTCTGATGCTCTCGGTTGTTCTCAGGGAAGTGAGGCAGGAATTTTTTTAGGTGCTCTTGCTGCTCATCTGTCAGAACCTCCTGCCACGTTGACAAGCTGACAACCTCAAAGAAGACCTCAGGCTAAAGAAAGCATGAAACAACAGTAAAGAAAATGCAGCCACGTCCTTGACCAATTTCTAGCCCTTGATGCTTTTTAAGTAACAGCAGTCATGAAACAGTGTTTTATGAAACACAGGAAACAACAGAGCATAAAAAGGAAAGTTCAAGAAATTGATACCACTAACAACAAGAAAATAAATTCAAAGCTTGTAACAGTCCTCTTAAAGGCAATTTTAAAATAATAAGAACATAACAGAAGTGATTTTAAAGATATTGTCCTGAGATTAATCAAAGATGTGCCAATTTTTGACACTTCTTCCAAGGCAGTCAGAACACCTTGTTTATATAGTGGTTATGATAAGGTTAAGTGTCTCAGCACTACTCACGTCCTCCAGGAGGTCCTCGGGCAGACGGACCAGGGTTGTGCCCAGCATGCAGTCCTCCATGATCCGTGTGCAATTGCCCTCCAGCTCCAGGGAGTCTGTGAACATGTGATCCAGGGAATCCATCCTCCACCCCTCCTGCTCCTGGACAACGACAGCAAAACCCTCAACAAACAAAAATCCCAAACCCAAATTCCTCCATCTCGATGTGAGGAGTGACGGAGGAGTCACCTTTGATGGGTGGTTGTTTAAATGGAAGCTGTAGAGTTGGCCTGTGATAGCTGTATACATATATAGCAAGTTTTTATATATATATACACACACACACACATATATGACCCGTACATACATATATATATGTAACACACATATAGAAGCATTTACTCTTCAATTATAACACAGGTCATGCCAATGGAGAAGTGCTTTTCCACACAGGTAGACTGGGAAGTACAGCTGACCCATCTCACTTTCTTTCACACCTGCAGCAACTGTTTTCAACACTACTAAACACCAGGACAGACTACATTTAAATCCTGAAGGCGGTCCTAAGGTGCAGAACCGAAGGTCAGGTCTAAGGTGGGGTTTGTCTTAGGTTGAAAGCGTGACAGGGCCAGGAGCCCCGTTGCCTCCGGCGCGACACAGCCGGGCCGCTGTGAGCTGCGAAGAAACGCACGAAACAAGCGAAATAAAGAAAAGGGCAATTATAAACCGCTAAAAACGGGGCGGGACGGCGAATAAAACAGAGAAACCAGGTTTATTTCATACCCCTCACGCGGCCCAGCCGAAGGCGGAAGGCGGCGGTGCTGCCGCGCCTGCGCGAACGCCCCGCCTCCCCTCAGTGCGCTTGCGCGCGCCGCCCAGTCGCGATAGGCCGCGATAGCGCCGCGGCCCGCCCGAGGACAAGTTTGTGAGTTCCCCCAAAAATACAGTAGTTGTGGAATGCTAAAGCCACCTATCAGTCGCAGATTTATAGGGCTTGACTGCAGTCCTGTGCTAGTATTACAGTGAAGTGTTGAAAGGGTGAGTATTTTGAATTTTAATGCAGCAAATTTTCACACAGCCAACAGACGTTCTTTTCTGGGTCTGCACGCCTTTACCCAGTGCCAGCCCCCTCCAAGGACTCACACTAACAGCTTCCAGAATAACACTCATTTAATGAAATCTTGAAAGGTTAAGGTTCAGGATTGCAGGTGACAGCACCTGACAGCAAAAATGTGTTCGAAGCAATGTGCAGACAAGCTCTAATCTGTGACAAAAAGTGGCTCACGGTAAATTACAGAGTGAAGGTCTTACCCAATGAGCAAGGGACAGATTCAAAGCAGAAGTTACGTTAGACTCTTCCCTAATTTCTCCCTGTTTTTAAGTCGTTGTTATACTTTAGGTGAAGCTTGAGCGACACGTTAGGGAGTGCTGGTCATACCTTGTGAGTGCATATGTCAGGATAGTATCTGAGATAACCCCGGGATGGGGACAGGAGTCACTCCTAGAGGGATTTCATCAGGGTTTGCTGATCCATCCTCTTCATCTCCCCCAGGTTTCAGATGCTGTGCAGCTGATCAGCTAGAAAGTAGTACCTTTTTAAATTTAAAAATTTTAAAAGTCCATACTTTGCAAGGGTTTCAACAGAGGGAGCTCCGCTCCACTCCACTCTCCATTTATAATCCCTTGGATTGTGTTGCAGGAGGCTGGAAATTCTGTGTTCCAGCCAGAGAGAAGTAAAATGTATTTTTCCCTGTAATTTCTATACTGTTATCATCCCATTTATCCACACCCCACTTCACTCACCCTCCACTGAACACCTTACCCCAATGAACATATCTGTCATCGCGAGTGATTAAAAAAAAAAGAGAGAAACAGATTTATTATTTTCAGGTTGGTTTGTTGGTTTTTTTTGTTGTTTTTTCACACCTGCCAGGTTGCACAAGACTCTGAACACAACAACGGTCACCAAATGTACAAAAAACACAGTTAAATAATAGATGGGGCCTGAGCAGTCCAAGAGGTGCAAGATCAAGGTGCACGGGGCTGGGATTGTTTTCTTTTTCCTCCAGGAAAATACAGAATCTGACCCAAAACGTCTCCAAGGGACAGCATCTCCAAACAAAACATGGACCTTGCAGGCAACTGAGAGGACTGTGGATTTACACTTCTGTGAGACACAACAGAGAGATCTTTGGGTTGCTCTGGTTTAAAAACAATAATAATACATCCTATACCTTCTGCGCTGCAGAAGTGGAGGGAAAAAAAAAAAAAATCCGTGCAACCTTTGCCTTCTGTACAATCACTGCAGTTCCTTATTTTGGAAGGAAGATCTCTAGTACTTTCATTTCCAGGCATGCTTCTTTCACAGGCAATTCATTCAACTTGGGACACTAGGAATTAACTTCACCAGGAGTCAGGCCAATAGGCCAACAGCCCCAGCATGCTGCTGCTGCAGGGCAGAAAAACTTTGATGAGGAACATTTGAGTTCAAAAAGGCTGTTTTAAAATGGTTTTCTGTTTTAAATAGTTTTCAGTTTTAAATAACTGGTACAATTGCCCTCATTCGTGAGCCATTCCAACAAAGGTGAATAGAGCAAAATAGTTTTTAAACCCCATGTATGCAATATCATTAATAGGAACATACTTGATGTTCGTCTATTGTCACACTTTTAAGACTCTTAAAATTGCTCCTACAGGGCAGTATCCCAGTATTCCTGGTCTCCCATTTCCAAATGTGCTATTTTCCTACTACTTGTAGCATTTCTGGCTTGTTATTACATCAGCAGCAGCCTGAAGAAAGCCAAGACAAATTTCTCCCTGCTCTCTTCCCACAAGAACAGTATTGCAAGGCCCAACATTGTAATTCCAAAGTCCTCAGCCACATGAATTCAAGTTACTTACTGGGCATTGTGGTTGCTTGCCCACAGTGCCACAGTGGCTGTGCTGCAAAATCCACAGAATTTCAGGTAACTCATCATGGCACTTTACAAAATGGGAACTCTGGTCCATGTTAATTCTATCAGGCTTATTAGTGCCCCAGTATGGTGGTACAGCAAGAGAAGAGAAATCCCAGGAACAAAGCAATCCACATTCTGGCAAATCACTTCAAAGTTACCTCAGAACAGTTCTGAGCTGGCCAGTATTTGCCAACTGATTTATCTCAATACTATTTCCATGCCACATTAACAGATACATTAATTACCAAAGCAATACCTGCTACCAGGCTTTGCCCACAAGGAACCAGATTTGCTCTTGTGCAGCCTGAGTATGGAGTTCTCTCATGCCAAAGAGCTTTAACTCCATAAAACCTGATATCACAATGTGTAGTGCTTACTGAGATGGGTAATCCACACCTGAGTCCATGGGAATACCTATGGAAGAGTCCCATATTCACACTCAGTGCAGTACAAGAGAAAACAAATCAAAAAAACTTCTCAAGTTCTTCTGTCTCAAGGGCCTCTAAGACACAGCATCCTTCTTTGCATTTATTTTATCAATAAATGTATCCTGTTATGCAGAGATGTTCTGGGATGAGTTTTCCAGCAATTAATGGAATTTCAGACATACACAGTATATCCCATCAGGAGTCAATGGACTTCTAGTCATGTTCTTGGAACCACCAGAATGCCTTAAACAACCAACCAAGACTACCTGTGAAGAACTGTGTGAGGAAAAACATATTACATGGCCTTAAAAGATAAATATTCTCTTTCCCTTTTTCCTGGTCCCTAGACCAGGTCCATCACATCAGGCAACCCTCATGGATGGCTTTCCATGTCCCATAAATAGTGGTCCACTAGCATGTTTCTTGTGTGTTTCCTGAGTCCAGGGCTGGTTGTTTCCTGGAACTGTCCAAAGGAATTACAGTGCATTGTCAACAAGGTCATTTGGGGGGGAAAAAAAAAAAAAAATTGAAGTAACCAACTCTCCATCCAGTTTTGAAGAGAAGAAATATGTTTGCTTTGAGGTGGCTACAGAGATAATGACCCTGTCCCTTCAGAGGAGCGCTCTGTATCCTCGTTTTCTCCTGGCACAACTATCTTAGATCACAGCAGAAGCTGCTGTGTAGACTTAGCTGAGCCTTTGTTCGTTTGTTTTTTGCCTTTTTTTTGTTTACAGGCAAAAAAGCAATTTTCCCTGCAAACACTGGAGGGAAAAGAAGTAACAGTGGCTCTGTACTACCCTTAGGTGCTCCTAGGATTTCAATCACTTTGTTCCAAACAACATGGGTTTATGACTGTGCTTTTCCTGCTTTCTGAAACTGCTGGATAGAACAGGACAGGGCAGACAGCACGTAAACAGCTCTGGAGGGCTGGAAAAATAATAATTTAATGGACTGCTTCAGCACATCTTCACAGCTTCATTGTACAATCCATCCCCATACGGGGACACCAGGAGCCACACCGCTTGGCTGCTGCTGCTCCCTTCTGCAGGCAGTCTGCTCATACGGCGCAAGGATACTCCCCTTCACCTTGGCTGCTAGAAGCCACAGGAAGCAGTTCTGCCATATTCTAGCAATTTACATGATGTTCTACTGTTTAATGGCTCCTGCTAAAAATATACATATGACAATCTGCCAGGAAGCCTTCAGTTAGGCAAGCTTTTTTCCCCATACAGTTGAAATAAAATTGTTTGCTGGACACACTTCCAAAATGGAAAAATAAGGGTCAGCAGACATGCCAAAAATAAAGTCGAGGGCCAGCAGAGTTTTCACTTCTCTTGTCCTTTTTCTTAAAAGCTGCATAAAAAGCATCCCAGAAGGATTTTGAGGGTATTTCATGGTCACTGTGAATTAAACCCTCTAAAAGCATTAAGAAGAGCTCCAAGATTTTAGTGGAAGGTAAGTGAGCATATACATTGAAACATATAGAGCCCCAGGGTACCCCCACATCTGGGCTGTCAGGGAGGTGTCAAGGACAAACAATTGGCACCATGAGGCTCTTTCACTCATGCTCTGCTGAGAAAGTCCTGGGTTTGGAGATGTGCACTTCGCTCCCGCCACTCCCGTTGGTGGTGGTGGTGATGATGTACTGAGTGGTTTGCTGCTGGTTGCTTGTCTGGGATTCCAAAGGATCCGTGTGGGCAGTGGGCTGGGAAACACCCACCTGAACCTCACTGGAAAGTGAAGAGTTTTGTTTACCATCCAGATCAGGCTGACCTTCAGATATCACATAGTGAGTCTGCATGGGGAATATAGAAAATAATTATTAACCACTGTATCTTCTGTAACTTCTCTGTTCTAATAGTCTGCTGGGAGACATTTTGGTGTGAATAAGGAACTTTTAAACTAAGCTTTACTACATTTAAATGTATTTGAGAGCAACATAATCCTGCCTTTTGATTCAAAGGACATTGGACTTTGGTTAATTTACAAATGGTTAAACTCATTACACAACTGACACATCACTACAGATTAAAACAGCAATTTTCAATTCAACTATTCTAAAAGGTTTTTTCCTGTATTATGCATGTTCTAGCAGAATTTGCTCTTCCAGTGACCAAGATCAACACAGGCCAATGACCTGTCTCCTTATGCTGGTTTGCTTACAAGGAATAGCAGGAACTCTTATTTTCTAATCTTAGAGATAACAGAGAGCTACTGATATGTTTCCAAAAGCTGTTCTGAAATTTGGTTTAGTGGCTACTGCTTAATCTTAAATACTTTTGAGACTAAGCAGTACCACTAAATAATTTTCTTCTGCGAATGTGATTAAGTGAAGATTTTAAATTGGAAGGAGTCATACATACAGGAACCAGAGAGCAAGAGCCTTGTAATGGTTATATGAAGACTATACTGCACAGTCTGCACCTCTTTAGGTACCTCCACTTTGTGTCCCAGTCATGATTTTGGCATTCTTTAAACATTCAAGCTGAAGAGAGCTTTATGCCTGATAATATTCTGGATGAAAAAAAGACCATGATGGTTTTCCTTACCTGAGTGACTGCTTTCACTTGCCCTGTGTTGACAGTGGTGACTGGGGTACCCACAGCAGTCTCTGTGATCACGTACTGTCCTTGGGGGATGGACATCATCTGAATCTCTGATGCTAAAAAATTGCAAATTGGATAATCAAGACCTTCAGTCAAACTCAAAGACAACCTTCAAAGACCATGTCTTATGTCAGAAAGATTTAAAGTCTGAAACAGTGGGTGTTGGATAGAAATTCAGGTGATATAAGGCCTTGTAGAACCCTACAGGCCTTAGCAGAATTATGCCAGATAACACGAGCTGGAGATCTGGCAATTCACGCAGAGAAAACACATCCTGTTCTCACTCAGATCATCAGAGAACTACCGTCCAGAACTGCATGGACATGAGAAATCATCTTCATGTCACATTCCTGTTCCACACAATTCTTTCAAGCATGCATCCGAATTTGAACAAGAAGCTACCCAACACATGGATTCTTGCTGTATGCAAGTTCCTTGGAATAAAGAAGCCCAGTGTGTCTGTCCAAACTATGTACTGGATCAGTATGGATGATAGTGGAAGAGCTGGTACAACCATTTACATTTGTCTGATGCTCTATCTTCTTGACATCTATGAATATTAACCACAAAGCTTAACAAACTCTGAGAACACTGTCCCATTTGGTAGCTGGAGACATGGGGTATGTGTTAGACACACTTGCCAGACAAGTAGTTAGAGGTACTGGTGACACTTACAGTAGCTCCGAAATGAGTTCCAGTTGCTGGGGAGATACGTGTGCTGGACTGAGGAGCCTTGCTGCTGCTGGAGGGCTTGGTTTGGTGTCGATGTAGATGTCTGCATCTGTGAGGGGCTGAGTTCCTGCTGAGGTTGTTGCGAGGAAGGACTCAAAGGCTGACCGCCCACCTACAGAAAAAGAAGGTGCAAATGTTCTTGGCATAGTAAGGATTGTGTGCTGTCACAAATACAACCTTCTCATTAAGGGAAAAAACAGGACGGGTTCCAGAGCATATTGAGCACAAGAACTCTCCTCTCTCCACTCTAACTTGCTTCACCCTGTGGTCAATAAGCTCAGACCAGGAAACTGAAATAGTGATATTGTTGCTTGCCAATGTGAGTCTATGGCAGAGACCTGAGATTAGAGGCTAAATTCTACCCATGACATGACGAGCTGCACTTCAAATATTTGAGGAATGTCAGTTTCCATTTACACCTTCCAACTGACAAACTTCATTTAGCTGTAAATGTGTCTGTTTCCAATCTTTTATCTCTCCTTTGTACATACTGTTGGGGGAAAAAAAGAACCCACACCAAAAAACTCACACAAAAAAACCCACAACAGAACACCCCCACTACACCCCAAGACATCTGGACACTGCTTGATGACCTCTATGTGAGAGTCATTTCATGTGTAGTCCTTTAAATGACAAAGAAAACACTATCCCCTGCATCAGCACGTGCAATATGCCAGCTGAGCAGGCTGGTAGGGAAAGCATTTTCTGAAGAGAAGAGGGAAATACCTGTGATGGTGACTGAGTTGCTGGTGCTGGCTCTGTGACCTGGATGTGCTGCACCTGGATGGCATGTTGGGTGTATGTCTGGGGGTCGTGGAGCTGCCCAACGTCCACGGTAGAGTGCTGGGACTGGTGAGGTGAGGTAGCCTGGGGAAAAAATTAAGCAGAGGTCTATATCACAATTTCTTTACAAAAGCAGCCATTGTAAGCTTTGTCTAGGACACAAGGTCTGGAATAATGAAGCAGGAGCCTTAGTGGAGCACACCTGTTGAACCTTGTTGAGTTTCTTTGTACCCCGGGAGATAAAATACATTTAACAGATGTAATGGCACAGACATGGTTCTGTCTCAGTGATACCAAAGGAAAGGACTTGCCTAACATCATACAAGCTGTTTGTGGCAGTGGCTGGACTAAACCAAAGGGTTCAAAAGCCAGGATTAGGGTTAACCACTGCTCTGTAAGTATCTTTCTGTACAATGTACACATACTTGAAACTGCATATCCAATTTTGTAGTTTGACACAGCTCTGCATCAAGACGAGTGCTCAGAGGTTTTTAAAGGTTTTGAGCAACACTTGCTATTGATATCAATTGCAGTAATTGAATTACTAGTCTTGGATATTTATAAAATTAAGATCTTGCTAATATTACCTGCAGGAATCAGTGTTCCTTCTCTTGTATCGTTACAACAGCCACAGTCACTATCAACTGGGGTCATTGTTTAGGCCTTTATTAACCAAATTCATAACCTGATTTGTAATGAGAGGCCAGAGAGAACAAGGAATTTCAGAATAAAATATAAACACATGGTAGTTTCAGCTTCCTCCAGTGGGTAACTGATTTATTACAGCTGCCTGAGATACTTTGCTCAGATCAGTTATTCTAGTTACTCTCTGCATTCATTTTAGGAGGCTGTTGAGCATCAAGAGAATGAATATTGTAATAGATGCTATGAAGGGAACAAGCAACCATTCTCTGTACCCCCAAATTTTGGCTCTGACTCACTGAGGACAAGGAAGTACACATCAGTCTTGAACTGCAGAAAATGGGTCACCCACTGACCCACCTTCCCAGTTGCTGGAAAACATTCCTAGAGCAGACTTGAGCAAGGCTGCCCAGACGGGCAGAACTAAGTCAGGACTGTGTCAATGTGTCTCCACAAGCTGACCAAGGCTGGCAGGGCTATTTATGCCCAGTAGAAGTGCTTATGAAGGGAAGCCTATGCCTTATCAGTTGACTTATCTGCAAAAAGTAGCTGCAGCACTTTTTGTAATTACTCCTTACCACACTTCTGTGTGCTAGAGCCCCAAGAATACACAGGCTTGGTAGCGAAGGAGTCAAAAGCACAGCAAGATCCTCACCAGGTTACTCACCTGGGCCACTTGAACAACCTGCAGCTGTATGTGCTGAGGCTGCTGCAAGCCGGTTGTGGATTGAGACACAGGGATGTACTGGATGCGCTGGTAATCTCCCTGGGGAGTGCGGTAGTCTGTAGTGAGGGTCTGGGATATCTCAGTCATTGCTTGGGTCAGTAAATCTGTTGTCTGAGCAGGGAGAGAGAGAAAGATACAGATCATCATTATACTGATGTACTTCTTCGGGGCTGTAGTTCTTTGATCTACGCTTCCTGTGGGTATGGTCATTTTTTTTACAAGAGCTTAATGTGAACAGAGGTTGGGGTCATAAGTAGTCACCAGGGATTACCAACTAGAATTGCTCTCTTCAGTCTAAATCCTAGTCAGGTTTATTAATGGCTAACTTAACATGTCACAATGAAAATAATTATTTTCACCTTGTGACATACCAGTATTCTGTTAAACAATGGAAGTACTGTTATTTGTGAAGAGCTGACTTGGTCTCCAAGTCAAAAGGTGGTTCATGGACATATTCCACCTTTCTTCCATCCCTGTCAGAATGACAACTGTATTTCTAATGTGTAAAGACATTTAGTACATAACTTAATCAGGTTTATGAAGCCAACAGCATCCTGATTGAACCTCTCCATTTTCAAGCAAAACAGTCTTTTATCTAGTTAGTCTTTAGATAGGAAGTTTTAAATTGTGATCAATAGGAATTTTAAAGCTGCATAGAATCCCACAACACTGAAGGACACATTTTCTAGTCTCAGCTTTCACTTCTGTGGCAGCTGATGTATTAATGGTAGAGAGATCAGCCACTGGAGATTCATCTTGCTCAGTGCTGTGCTGTCCAAAGGATTACCGAAAGATCTGACTCCCTGAACACAGTTTGATCCAGTCCCCAGTCACTGTCAAACTTGTCCTCTTGATGCCAGAAACTGCATCTCTCACTTAAGGAGAAAATTCCCAGTGAAAATCCATGAGATGTGCATCCCCAAGTTCATTATGTGGAGACAGTAGGTCTGAATGAAAGAAGGAAATGGATCTGGGCATAAAAGACAAATCCTTACAGCTCCTGACAGCGCAAAACAGGACCACACAGGCTCAAAACCAGAAGGGATCTCAAATAATGTCCTAATACAAGTTTTAAAGCGATGTCTGCCAAATAAACCAGGGTTACTAATACCAGAAGGCTCCTGTTCTGTGTGTTTCCCTGCACTGCCCTTGTGTGCCTCCAGCCCCTACCACAACAGTTTCTCCCGTCGTGCTGTCAGTGGTGAGAACAGCCGGCGTGGAACTGATGACAGCCGTCGCCAGTGGCGCATGGATTGCATTTGGGAGCTGAGCAAACTCTGGGTGCTTCTTGCGGATGTGCTGCACCATCTTCGTCTGCAGAGAGAAGCAAAGGTGCATTGGAAGGATGGTCAGTAACTCTGTTCAGGGCCACGTGAAATCCAACAGCCTGGCCAAACACAGCTTTTAGGTTTCCCCCAGTAAAGCAGCATCAAGATTCACACTATGAGATCTGCTCAACAAAGCTGGAAACCAGGATCACAAACCTGCTGCTGATTAGAGCTGACACTGAAGTATTGTCCTCAACAGTTTTTACTCCAGCACAGACAATTGTTTTATGACTTTTTCCAAAGGTCATCTTTTCTGTGTTTTGTTTCCCTGCTCATCTCCCCTGTAACTATCAGAGAGCGGTTTCCAAGCCTTTCCATTCATGATCGTGCTCTGATAACTTTTCAGCACAAACCCTCTATTCATGGAATTTTTGGCCCTAAAACAAGCAGACTGTGCCTGTACTGTCAGTACACAGCACAAAACCAGCACTCTGACTGAGAAGAAGAGAGGTCTGCTTGTGGACAGACAGGTGACAAGAGACCATGGTGAAAGAGCATGCCTGGGGAGAGGCTGTCTGGGGCCAGAACCTCCCATACCTTACTGCTGTATTGCTTGGAGCAGTGAGGGCAGCACACGGGAGGGGTGGCGATAGTGCCTGTCAACTGGGTGTGGGTGCTCAGCATGGGATCTGGCTCTCCTGGGCCCGCAGGACGCAGTTTCCGGATGCTTGGAGGTAGCTCAGCACCAGGATGGTTTTTCAGGATGTGTGCTTTGCGTTTGCTGGCACTCTTGTACACCTGCAGGGCAAAGATTTGGAATTACACTGGTGCAACCCTGGTGCCTGCACAGGAAACAGCTATCAGTTATCTTGATCTGGAAGGTCTGCATGTTGCTTTAGAGGATACATCTAGTTAAATCCCCAGACAATTACAACAGAAGGCACGAACATACACCTTCTGGTGTTTCATCAACTTGTAAAAGCAACTGACTCCTTTTGTAGCACAGAGAAGCTTTTTGAGAACATATTGCTTGCCACAACCAAACACCAAAGCAGGACAAGGAGGTAAGAGGAAAATCCTTTTTGCCATATTTGAAGATCAAATGTGCAATGTTAATTTTTTATGAGGGTTGATGTCTCTACTTGACACAAAGCATCAAACTGTTTTAGTTCAGTGATCAGCATACCTTTTAGCTCTTTTTAGGCATATCAACAAACAGCTACTATCTAATAACTACTATTTTTTCTCCCCTCTAACAAAAGGAAAGAGGTATCACAGGAAGACATACTGAGGATAAGGACAGTCAAAACACACTAACTGGTAAATAAGGGCCCCCAGGCATAAAAAGCAAAGGAGAATAAGTGCAAGAACCTGAAGGCACTGCAGAAGCAGCTTCAGGCTCCACTGACCACTGGGAATTACAGGCACATGACCTAGTAAGCAGCTTACAATAAAAGGAGTTTAATTTTTAGAAGTGATATAGAAACCTAAAGTACTTACTGGCCAGGAATTATACACAGACAGGATACTTAATCCTGGGCTAACACAAGACTAAGGGTCAGTGATTGTCTGCTGGATAACAGTATTCAAGTTTTCCAATGCCAAACACAGCAGAAAGGGGAGAGCTGCAGCTTTCAATAAGCATTCCACTGCCTTGGCCTAAGTGCATTTTGTCCTCTTTTTTTTTTTTTTTGACAGTGCTGCAGGAATGTTGCTAGCAAGAACTTCAGAAAAGCTACAAATCCCACCAGAGATTTCTATGCAGAGACAAATTGGCTGCATCCAGGACTGGGACTGAGCTGTCATCTGAGGGGTGACTTCCCACACACCTTATCGCAGTATTGACAGAAGTAATCTCTGTTGGGTTTTATGATGGGCAACGTGAGCTCTGGCACCTCTTCTATTTTCATGTCTGGATGCCTCTTTGATAAATGATTCACCTTAGGAGAAACAGAGAACAAGAACATATTACAGCTGGAAGCCAAACGATTGGTGCTTCTTCCAGACAGGGGTAACAGCCAAATCAAAACTGAACGATGCAAGCCAGCAGCACTGGAAGCATTTGCTGCTGCAAGGGTTATTGTACACTCATATTTAACTGCTGAAGGTAAATGTGGTCTCACTAGGTCTCATTTACAGTTTCTCTAACCTAAATTAGGTAGGAAGGGGTGAAATAGTTTGCCAGAACTGTCTTGTAGCTGGTATCTGAGAGTGAGGTAGTGTAAAGAGCCTCTGCCCAGATCAGAACCCCCATGAAACCTTTGCAAACAATCTCTTGCTGCAGATCAGCCTTTACCCAGAGGCAGTGACAAGACATGGCCAGAAGAGGCCCTCAAGAAGGGGGAGAAACAAAGAACAGGAAAGTCAGTCAGAAAAACTGAGGCAGTAAGGCTGAACAAGGCAGTATTTTCATCTCATGCCCTGATAAATACAGTACACATCAGTCAGCATTTCAACTTAATGTTGAAATATGGTACTGACAACCAGATGTACAGTGCAGGCAGTAAAAATATGCAGATTTGCTGAAGAGGTAAAACACACAGGTTTAATAAAAGATGTATCACCTCAACTCAGCTCCAAAATTTGCCAAAATTTATTTCACAGCATCCTGGCTGGGTAAGACCAGACTGGACAGGGCTTGGAGTAACCTGGTCTAGTGGAAAGTGCCCGTGGCTGGTAGGTGGAATGAGATGAGCTTTAAGGTCCCTTCCAGCCCAAACCCTTTTACGATCCTTGTGTTCCAACACTGGAATTCCATCTTTATTCCTTACCTATTCATCAGAATAGAGTACTGAGGCTGTAACAGCACCCAGGCACTCACCAACATGCCCCTGCGGCGGAAGCCCATCATGCAGAGGCGGCACTTGAACATGAAGCTCTCATAGTCAGTGGATGCGATGCGAGGCTTGAAGGTTTTGGAGCGGCTGATCCGATCAGCCTTCTTGGCTTCCCTCTCTGGGTTGTGCATTCTCTGCATGTGCTCTCGCAGCTTATCCTTCCTCTGGGAAGGAGAAATTGGGGGGAAAAATGTCAGCAATGTCACAGAAACTGATATATACTGCCTGTTATGCGTAAGAGCCACAGTTTGAGCTGTTCAGGGATCTCTCTCCAGAGAGAAATTTTCCTCTCAGAAAAATGTGTTCCTTCACCTAGAAGTATCCTGTCCTTCAGTGTCCCATCACAAACTCAGTGACAGGGAGCAGGCTACTGCCACCACAGTTTACTTGGCCCACAGTCTGCTCCATCTGTTCTGGCACGATTTGGAAAGGCATCTGGATGTCGTGCTGACAAGATAGATGCCACGGACACGGGCATCTTGGCCAGGAACATTATTAATCCACTGGCATCAGCAAGAAGTTTCTTAACTGAACTGATAGCAATGTAACCCAAACACCTGGCAATGGAGGTGTATGATGTCCCAGTTCTTAATGAGCAGATAGAAAGTTCATTTGATATTAAATTATTAGGAGCAAGATCACATTTGAAATAAGATGCTGAGGTGACCTTGCCCCTTGTCCTTCAGAAATGGATGTCACAGCTCACACAGGACACCAAGCAATGCATACAACTCACAGGCAAGTCTAGTGTGTCTATACACGTTATTTTCTTTCACCTTTGAAAATATGAACTTATCTTCTTGAAGGAGGATAAGGAATAGTGGGTTTTTTACTAGTAATGATCCAGCCAAGAACACCTCACCTTGAACTGCTTGCCACAGGTGGAGCACAGGAAGTCTTTGCGGTCCGAGTGCCGCAGCATGTGGAGTCGCAGCTTGTCGGGGCGGCAGAAAGCCTTGTCACATTCTGTACACTGGTAAATCTTCTCAGAATGGAAACTGCGCACGTGCTTTTTGACCTAAAACGGCAGATCACAGAAGAATGAAGTTTATTCAAGAGAGAAGTAAGTGGTAACACAGTCTAGGAAACTCTTTGCAATATGAAAGGAAAGGAAAATGTTTTGAAGGTGTCTAATCTGCTTTGGTTTGGAAAGTATTTGATCAGAACAGTCGATATCTCAGCAATAGTTTGTATAAAGCCATAACATCTTTAGTACTTATCTGGATGGGTGATTTGATTTCCTCAAGACTGATTCTTGAAGGCATCAGCTATTGCACAGTTTCACTTAATGGGCAGTGAAAGTCCACGATGTACCATTTGCACAGAATCGCCCTTGAGTTAACACATTCATCTGAGCTTCATTATCTTCCTTTCAGTTATAAGAAACCAAAACATGGGGACTAATTCTTTTCAATCAGACACAATGAGCTTGCATTACAATTGGCAAAGGAGAAAAAAACTTAATCAGAAAAGCATTTGCACACCATTCCTAAATGGCAATTACTTCTCCACACTCTGTGACTATCTTACACCACTTCTAACATCTAGAGTGCTTTTTTTTTTCCTCCCCCAATAAAGGAACTAATGAGGTTTGACATTTGAAATACAATCACTACTCAAGAAATGGATCTCTAATTAAATCCTTACCATCTTCTAATACTGATCATACATGGAACAACTTGGCATCTCTACCTGTTCCACATAGAAGTATTTCAGTAGGCAGCAGTGACTAGTCTTATTCACATAGCAAGAAGAGGAAAAAAAAATCATTGTTAAATGTCAAAAATACAACTGAATAGTTGGAAAAAAGCCATGGGACTTCCAATCATTTTCATGGGAAAATTTTTCAGGGAATTAAGTTGCAGTAAAGCATTTCTGAATCATCAATGTTCTTCCTTGTTGAACATTTACAGAAGATAAAGGACTTCTGCTAGGATGGAATTATATTAGTAAATCACTTCCCCCCATCCTTTCCTCTTTAGCCTAGTGGATAGTCTATCTGTTCCTATTACTGATCTAAACCGGATTTCTACATTTCAGTTTCAGTCGGGCAGCTCAGTAAGACACATCAATTGCTTTGTCCCTAGGAAGGATAATGAATATGTGCATGGTCCATCTCAGGTTTTCTTACTGGACATGGAAATTCTACTAATGACCTTGTCCAAGTGCTCAGCATAGTGCAGAGTAGCTGCATTACTCACTGCTCCAGTGCAGTGTGCAGGGAACAAGAATAAAGCGCCCAGCTGAAGCCCAGAGGGGAAGTCAGTAAGCAGACTATCCTGATCTGTTCTGGCATTTCTTCAAGCTGTTCAAATGAATGATCCTGACAGAAAACAGGCAAGGGATTAAAGACGTAAAACCACTCAGTTTTTTTTTCAGAATTTTAATGACAAAGGGCAAGTTGTGTTCAAGCTGAATACAGCAAAAGACAGTATCTTTCTGTGCCGTGGAGACGTAGTAGACAGGACCTCTACTTCAGGCATTTTTTGGGAATAAGGCACCCACCCTTCTGCAGTACAGTGCCTTCTAATGCCAGATTGAAGCATCACATCTGATGATTTAGTGGACAGAGCACCTCAGTGGCATAAGACAATGTCTAGCAGTGCTTGGTCACTCTTCCTTTTCAGTTTCTGACTGAGGTGAACCCCTGCACATTGTGAGAATGAACTGCGGTGCTGTTATACAGGGAGAGCACTGAGAAACCCAGTCTTTTGAGAGATCCCCAAAGCAGTGCTTCAAATCAGTACAGCATCTCACCTGGATAAAATCTGGGAAGCGTTTCTTGCAGGTAGGGCAGGTGAAATAGCCATCATTGACATGGATGGCCACGTGATCCTTAAGCAGATCCAAGCGGTCAAAGGACTCGGGGCAGAAAATGCAGGAGTATGTTTTCTGGTCCATGTGGAACTTCATGTGGCTCTCAAGGGCACCACTGTTGATGAAGCCCTTGTTGCAGATGTCACAGGTCAAAGGGCAGTTCCCTTCCCGCCCATGGAACCGCAGGTGCTGATCCAGCTTGTCCTTCTCCCGGAAGGCCTTCCCACACTGCAGGCATTTGAACGGGCGGAAGGATTTCCGGATGAACAGGTGCTGCAGAGCTGCATTCTGAAAGAAGCATCCAAGAGACCATTAGCTTCCATTACTTTGTACAGATTCCACATCCATATATATTCGGGATTAAATATGCCGGGTGATCAATGAAACTAAACTTCAAAAAATTGTTTTCCATTGCATGCTGCCTCCAATTTATAGCAGGGGAGGCTGTGCCAGGCAGAAGTCAGGGGACACACCTGCACCTACACCCTGAGTTAGCGCAACACAGTGCAAGAGTTTTCTCTCCATCTCTGATTTCTTCTGATTTAGATGACTTGTCTTTAAGCATGTTATTTTTCTGTAAAATAAAACAAAGTCCTCACTGAGGCACAGACATGAGCCTAAAAAAAGCCGCAATTCCAGCTGATTATTGGGCATCATAGAAGTTCAGCCACTGCACAAAGGAATGGTGAGCAAGCACCCTGTGTTTTCCTCAGGAGCAGAGCTTATGAAATTCCACAGATCTACAAGATCACATTCTGCATCAAAGATCAGCACAGAGATGTGCAGCAGTGGTTTAACATTGCCTAGAAAACTTCTAGTGGAACATAAATTCAAGAAATGCTGGTCTGAACTGTTTTACTATTGCCAAAAAGAAGAACAGAGTTTCAAAAAATGATGTTAATGGCAGAATGGCAGCTTTACGAGGAGCAGGTAAGAGCTGTGAGCAATTCTCCACTCTTATTGTGCACAACATCTCTTCTCAGGCCCTGTTTGTTTTGGTGTGTGTTTTGCCTTCACTCCCTTTTCTGTAACATTTCATGATTGTTCTCACTGTTTTTTCCCCTTACCCTTCAGATAAATGTTATAGAACCATCCAAATCCTGACCCAGCACTCTCTGATGGAGGAACAGATGCTGCTGGATGCACTGGCTGTAGAAAGAGGGAAGGTGATCCTGCACCTGCATTTCAATATTGGATGAGAACTTTCATGTTGGATAGCTGCAAAGCTGGAATTGAGTCCTATGAAATCCCACAGCACATTGACACCTATACTTCACTCAAAGTACATTTCAATGCTCTATTCCTCCACAAGAAGTCTAAGCAATACCCACTCTTCTCTCAAATTCTGATAAACCATTATTTATTGATGTCTTCTCTTTTCACATTACACACGGAATCTACATCATGATAGTTAGAGAAATAATGTGGAAGAGCGTAAGTTTTGGTTGCGAATTAAGAAGAAATTCTCCGCTGTGAGGCTGGCAAGGCCCTGTCACAGGCTGCCCAGAGAAGTTGTGGCTGCCCCATCCCTGGAAGCATTCAAGGCCAGATTGGATGGGGCTTGGAGCAACCTGGGATAGTGGAATGTGTTCCCATCCATAGCAGAGGGGTGGAACTGGATGAATTTTAAGGTCCCTCCCAACCCAAACCACATGGATTCCACTAGAATATTGCTGACACCTCTGCTCACATGTGTTCCATATGACCCGCTTCTCCATGAGACACATTGAAGATTTCTGCATACAGATTTCCCTGGTTTGCTGTGTCCTTTGCTTGTGGGAATGTGGCAGCTGACACAACTGACATTTGCTGTGTCCATTAAGTGCACACCAACAGCTGACACTGATTAAGTAAAGTTAAGAGCTCTTCTGCTGGAATGAGGAAACAGCTTGGAAATACTGTGAAATGCTGTGCTAAGAATTAAATTTGTGAACCTGAAAGATCCTTTTCGCTATCTGAACTGCAGAGGGAAACCTAGACTTTCATTCCAGGAAAGAGTGGGAGAACAGATGTTTTGCTACCAAAAAAAATTAACACTTTAATACAGGAGCTCCGAATAGGGCTTCCCAGGAGCTGTCATCATCACCATTCTCCATTTTACAAATGGAGACAATGGGAAACACTGTCCCACTGACAATGGGAAACACAGGGATCTGCTGTAAGTCACACTGGGAATTGGAAAGACAGTCATGTGCTGTGCAAAAACTGATGTGCTGCTTGGAGTCCAAAGGATATAATTTCCCCCTTAACCATAGGGAGATACTAATAGAACTTAGGTGAAAAGATGTATTTCAAGTCCTAACTCCACTGTTAATTTGAGTTTTGATCACTGGTACCTTAGCAGGGAGCTGACTGCTAATACAGCAGCCCAGACTCAACATAGCCCTGTTGTTGTCTCAAGGGCTACAGAAAGTGAAGTGTTTTACTGCTTTTTTGCCTAGATAATCTGTGAACTACAAAAACAGAAGAAGAGAACTAAGTGTTGTTTCATTAACTTGTAGTATTGATCCAGCACAAACAATTGCACAAACAAATCCTCCAAAACTTTAAGACTGATACTACGGCTCTTCATCCAAACAATTTACTCTGATGCAATCCACCTTAAATGTACAAAGAACTGGCATGAAAAGAACCAGAACAACACAAATTGTTATTCAGGTAAGACTTAGTTCTGGACATTGGTTACCTAAAGAAGAATGAATGGGGCAATTTATGATGCAGGATAAATCAGGAAACACTAAACAAGAGCTGGACAAAACAACATGGAAGGCAGTGTTGATACGTACCATTGGATTAGATACAGCAAAAACCCAATGAAACAAAACCCCAAACCTACCTGCAGCTCCAGCTGAGCAGGCAGCATTGAGAGAGAGAAAAATACTTATGTTATGCAATGGACTTGAGAAAACAGAAGCCTTGACTTCTGCAGGTCACTACAAGGGCTCTTCTAACTAGAGTTTACTGCTTTGAGGTTTCTGCCTCAGGAAACATTAAACAGATCTTCAAGATTTCCTCTGTAGTTAGTAAGTGCTCAAGGGGAGTTAAAGGGCAAAGAACATCACAGATAAGCTTGAAGGTGTTTTGTGACCTTTCCTTTTCCTAGGGGTGATGAACAAGGGTGCAATGTGCACTGCAGAATCAGTGAGAACAGAACGCTTTCAGCAGAAGGGAATAATTACTGCAGGATGACAACAGGTTAGGGATAAGGAGAGTAAAACAGTTAAGGAGAAGGGACTTTTTCTAACCTCATTTTACTGGCCATACTCCTTGTTACACAACCAATTGCATTTCTTTCACCGTGAAGGAAATAACTGTACTTTCCAAGTCATATTCCTGTCCCTCCTGTTTCTGGCATTAGCACACAGACAACCTACATACTACCCAGAACTGAACTAAAAGCAAATACTCATTTTGGCTGTGGACCACAATGTTCTTCTAATTTTTGACAAGAGTTCTTGAAGGGTGGATGTATCTCTTTTCAATACTAGGGACACAACTGTCATAGTTAAGGTCCATCCCCAAGGAAACCCCACAGGCTCTAAAGCAGAGGCTGAAAAATGAACTGATCCTATCAGGACTTGAACCCTGGGACAGGACAGATCAGTACTTCCAGCTAGCATGGAAACAGTCTCAGAGCACCACTGTCTTAAGCCTTAGAAAAGCTGAAGCAATTCACAAAGAACAACTGGTTTTGAAAACTAAATCCTATTAAAGTAATAAGGAAGAATTAGAGCTACACAGGTTTAAGAATCATAAGCAGGAGTCAGGACTTTCTACCTGCTCTTTGGAAGTGAATAATGTACCACGCATCTAAAAACCAAATGCTTGCTTGCTTTTCATATGACATGCATGTTCATGTAGGGAGGTGCTGTGAATAGCTGAGTTGAGTAAGTGTTCAGAGGGTGATTTTTCAGTACTTAAAAAATGACGCTTGCTGGTTTAGTCTTATCTCAAGCGCTCATTGCTCACAGTCTGCTGCAATATGGAAAGGTCTGTGCAACCATCCATCTGCCATTCTGCCAGTGCTCCTGGCTTGAAACATCTCCAGGACTCTGCTGAACACGAGCTGCCAGATACGGGGAAAGTTTGGAAGACTTGAGATACAAACACGTCACTAAACCACCACTGCACTCCTCTGAGCTGTCATCCATTTGTTATGAATTTACAGAGCACAAAAGCTAAGTCAAGACAAAGAAGTAACTTCAGAAATTCTGTCCTTTTTTTCCTACATTCATTATTTCAGAGGATCCTAAGTTCACATCTTGGGTTCAAAAGTTCAGAGAAATGGCCAACACTTTCTTTTCTTACTAAGGACACTGTAGCACACTGTGAGCAGTACATCCTCATGCTCTGTCAAAGTTTCAGCACCTCTCTCTGTACTCTGTTATATACCCTTCAATACATTCAGTGAAAAGTCCCCCAAGCTTTTAACATAAGAAAATTAAATCACTAGTAGAAACTTGTCATTTAGAAACTGCAAGCATTTTGTATGGCTAAAAAGTTTGCAGTCTTAATGTGCCTAAGCCGAACTCTTCCTTCAGGACATTCCACAGCATTTTTGGGGTAACATCACCATTAGTCTTGCATATATATTGCTGTAAACTGCAAGCAAAATTTGGCTCAACATCTTCCTATACAGAATAGTTACTCAACTCTTTTTTAATCCTTCCTCATCCCCTAAAAATGAATCCTTACTCTCACTGCAGCTGTTTCTTTCCTTAATCCAAAGTTAACACATGGAATAAGATTTTAAACTAAATAAACCGATCTCCCAGTTACAAAGCTTCAAGGATTATTTGCTGGAATCATTTTCCTCCCACACATAGTAGAGAAAAAGCAGCTCAGCCAGTTGACAGAGCTCAGGCTTAAAGAGTTTGTTCTTAACACAGGTTTTGCTCTCAAAGGCAGGGTTTTCTACCCCAGAAAAAGACTTTATCACTAAGCATCATCATCATCTAAGTGGATCCGCACTGAGCTTGTGGTTCCTCTTTGGCCATTATTTGCGTGAGTTCGGAGAGACACAGATAGCAAGTTGTTAGTTTGTGCCACAGCACCATGATTCTGCCAGCTGTCTGAAGCACCCCTGCTTGCCAGCTTAGGTGGACTGTGTTTCCAAGTCAGAATTACCGTGATGGAATTCCATCAGCGCCAGCTCCTGACTCACTAGTTCTTACCAGCACCTATGAGATACTAGGCCTTTATGTGAGATTTGTCTTCCTCTCAGTGCAAAGAAAACTGCTAGGAATGAGATGCTTTATTTGGGATTTGGAAATGGATTCGACAGTGAAAGGAGGACCAGCTGGCCCTAGCAGGCAGGCCTAGCATTCCCTGGGTTACAGTGGATGTGATCCCATCCTTTGTGCTTACCCTGATGCGCTTTGCTCGCCTCATGTCATCTGCTGTCATGGTGCTCTGCGTGGGCACTGTGCTACCCTCGTGCTGCGGCTGTACTTGGAGCATGTGGTTTTCCTGCTGCTGCAGTGCTGCCTGCGGCTCTGGTGGCACCGGAGTCTGTTCCTGCTGCTCCAGCCCGTTCAATGGGGCTTGTCTGGCCTCATCAAACTGCCCCTTGCTGGAAAAATGCAGCAAGTCCTGAAATCGCAAATCATACAACCAGTGATTATTCCCCCCACCCACTGAAAAACACTTTGATAATACTCAGCAGACCACAAGATTTATACACATTTAATCACAAGCTATAAACAAAACAGCGTAGTGTAGTGTCTACACTAACTCCTACAGCTCTCCTACTGTGTCCACTGCTGCTTTTCAGCACATCACCCTCACCTACAGCAGCATCACCCAGAGCACCAGGGAGGCAACACTGCAGGTGGGTAACTCTCCATGGGCCATCCCTTTGACCAGCCACAGACAATCAGCATTACCTGCTGTCAGTAGCCAAGAAGGCTCTTCGGCATTCAGGACTATTTCTGCTTTAACCAAAGTGACTAGTGCAGACCCAGAAAAGGAGAGAATTTCTGTCTCATAGAAACTGTTGTTGCTTTAAGGACTGTGTGTCATTTTGCACTGTCTTCTCCTTTCTAACAAGCTATCTGGAGTGCTGAACTGGAGAGTGACAAATGAGGTGATCACACTGGGCACTGTGTGGTTTTTTAATCCAGTTTCCAGCTCTGCACACATCACTTCTATATATCACACAAAGCTGTTTTTCCTCCCCTTTCACATTAGCATAAAGGGAGGTGATGTGAGCACATGCCAAAAATCTACATTCTATCCCTGTAAGTTCCAATAACTCTTCTGGAATGGAATCAGCTTTTGTTACATGAAAAGACACACTTAGATCCACACTCAGATCCTTATTTGACACCATGTAATGCAACTGAAGAAACCGAAAAGTACAAGTTAGGAAACAGAGCACCAGAATTAATATTTTATTATGTCAGCTAAAGGCTGGTGCTGTCAAAACACAAAAATGGGTGTGTGAGAAGAAAACCAAGGAATGAGGCCCTTACAGACCATAAGTGCTTACCAGAAAGAGACCCTTAGTAAACAATACACCTCCTCAGTGTCCAGCCCAGGTCTGGATGGCGAGTTTCTACCTTGCTGACACTCAGCTGCGCTCTCAGAATTCTGACTCTACAGTTCCCAGGCAGAACTAATGCCCATCTTTAGTGAGGTGAGCAGACCTCCAGTGGCTTGGGACGTCACCCTGTCCCACTGCACAGACACATGTACGCCAGCCCTGGACCACGCTCCAAGCTGGCAGGACACAAGCCATCTCCAGTCCAGAGGCCACTCACACACTGGACTGTGCCCAGCAAGAGCCATCTCCCCAGAGTGAAGGGTTTGGGACCAGCATTAGGTTTATTTGTCTAAATGAGGCTGGCATGTGTCATGCCAGCCTGTAGAGAGGGTGAGCTCACAACTGCCTGCGCCTACTGCAGCATTTAGGGCATTGCAGTAGGAATTCACAGGCAGAAGAGTATACATTCCTCCCTCTGAGTCAGCACAGAGCCGTGACCCAGTGAGATGCCAGAGGAAAATTACTACTCCAGATATCAGCTTTCAGTTAAGTCATAAACCAGAGCACTGATGCCTCCTGTCACTGCTCGTAAAAGGACTTGGTGGTAACCTAAGCATGGTCAGTGTCAGAGAATTTAGCTTTTTAATTAAATGCATGTTACATCCCTGCAGAACATAACCAACACCTACAAGCAAAAGAACATTTTACAATAAGCCTACTTACAGGAGGCCCTTCTGTTAATATTAAAACATCATAGAGAATCATATCTCAAACTGATTTAATTCCACCAGCAACAGTTGTAAGAGCAGGCTGATCTCACATTCCAGAAAGGACAAATAGGAGCCTGAACTCCTGTTTGTTTTACTGTCTAAATTACTTCAGTGAGGCTGCTAAACTGCCACAATAACCCACCTCACTTCTTAGTGTTTTGGAGTGAAACTTGCTGCAGAAATCTAAGTGATTTTACAGGTTTTATAAGTGTGCTCTCCTGGCAGAGAATTCCAGGTAGAAACCAAGAAATACTCATGTCTAAGTCCAAAGCACACCCTCAGTTTGCACTGATGCCCCAAATTCTTTTAGTCTTTTAGTCACGAGTTTGTGCTATTTTTTCCCTCCATCTCCAAAAATATACCTGTGTCCCCTCTTCACACTTTTCACCGTTTTCACTGGCTACTTCCATGCGCATGAATTTGGGAGGGCGCCCAGGGCGTCTGCCTGGTCCAAATCTCCTCTTTCCTCGCCCACGACCTCGGCCTCTGGCTCTGCAGAATATAAGAGTGCTCCAGGTTAGATACAAAAAAAGATGAATTTGGATTCTCCACCGATTTTAGGGGGTTTTTTGTTTTGTTTTTCTCAGCATCCCTACTCACACATTCAACTCAGCAACAATGCTGCAGTAAATAATAAAAACTGAAGAAATTCTGGCAGCAAAAACAATGGGTTTCTGGCTGGTATCTGTTTATTTTGTGCTTTATGAGAAACCAAGGTTCAGAACACATTAAAATTTCTATGAGCAATCAAGAGACCAAGAGGACTACTTGGTTCCATCCAGCCCTCTGCCATGGCAAGCCTCCCACTTCTAACACCCCAGTTTATGGTGTGCTGGAAGCATTTTAAGCATGATGGAACAACTGCATAAGGAAACCCATTTCAAATCTGAAGCGTAACATCCCTCCCCAAAAAGCGCTCAGCCGCGGATGTCAGGCACTAAACAGAAAGGAACAATTTTGTGTCAAAAAAAGCAAAACAAAACTTGCTACATTTCAGGAGAAAGAAGGCACCAATATCTTCTGCCCTGTGACAGGTGTTTGTAGATTCAGTTTTTAATAGGTCAGGATAAACTATCTTGCCAGGCCAATGAGGTACTAGAAGCCTTGTTACCCAAGCTCTCTTCCATATCTCTGAGAAATGCAGTATTTCAATACTGTGATACTGAAACATTACAAGTATTTAAAGTCTTTGTCCAAAAAAAACCTCATCAGTTTCAACAAGAGTAATTCCTTCTCTCAAGATGCTTCTTTCACAGAGTCTCTCATACCAGTCAGCCTCCTACTGCCATGATTTTTCCTTCTGGTGCTGAGTTGATCTCTCCTGAGTTGGTCACTAAGATTTGCAGGACAAAGCCCCTCCTTTCTGCATGTTTGGGGAAGCACCACAATGATCCAGAAGCAAAGCTAAGGCTCTCAGTACCTGCTGAAGAAGTCCAGCTTCTCGTCATGGGAGTTGAGATGCTGCTGGAGCTGCTCCGAGCTCACGAAACGCCGATTGCACTCGTAACATGGCCAGTTCTTTTCCTGCTCCCTGAGCACTATTGGAAATGTCAGTAACACCATTTCACTCATCACCAATTAAAACACCTAATTTTTTTTGCCCCCACCCTCTCTATCCTCTGTGGGCCACATTTCTCCCCTGAAGGTTAGGCAGGCTGCAGAATACGCAACTCTGCTCCACTAGTCTTTGCTTTTATGCCCTCTGCACTGTGCCATGAACTACAGCTCATCACAAGAGACAAAGAAAGATCACTGGGGCAATTCCCATGGACTATCAACACTGTTAGAAATTCAGGGGGATTCTGAAATTCACCCTAGTATGGAAGAGCACCTATAGGATTGTGCTTCTGGTGTAAGTTAAGGGAGATCAGGGGAAATTTCTAAATCTAAAGCAGTCACACCTCAGTTTATGACACACAGTACACACTGAATACAGAAACAGACCTCTTCCTGGGAGGAAGCAACCTAATGCTTCCCAGAAACTGAAGCAAAGGCTTAAATTAAGGTAATATTCTAATGAGAAGAGTTATTGGCTATAAGCCCCAATAACACCATCTAGACTTAGTTTAACTTTTCCCAACCTAGCAGAAATTTGTGACCACTGCACAGGCCATATAATTGAAAATAAGGAGTGCAACTTGCAACCACCACCACACTGAAAGCAGAAGATCCCAAGTTACCCTTCCTTTCCTCCTCAGTTATGTCATGGATCTTCTGGTTCACAAACTCGGCATAGGAGGCAGCATACCACACCTGCAGCAGGAGCACAAGGTAACAGGACACTTAGGTGGAGCCAAAACTAATGGAAATCTATTTGAAAATGGGTTTTAAGCAATACTTTTACGTAACTTGCCTCAGCCACTAGCCCTTGTCACACCTTCATCCTCAGTAATAAAGTCCAGTAAGATCAATGTGCCCCCAATGAGGAATGAAAGAGCTTTGCTCAGGAAGTACATCCATTTAATTTAAAGGTCTAGCTTCCTAACATGAATGTTAATCTTGCACATGGCAACTAGTAGCTCTAAAGGAAATAAGATTAATCTCTTCAAACCCAACTACATGACTGTAAAGGAAGGATGTCAGCAGAGTACCGGTACTTGTGCCAAGAGGAATGGAAATGTTATTAACTTGGGGAATTTCCCATTTCTTTCCTGGTCTCCTTACATAGCCAATAGGCAGCACCATCCACATAGGCTCATTTAAAATGCTTCTGAGCTTCTAAAAGATTGCAGTAATATGGTCCTGCTTCCCAAAACAAAGATCTGCTGGGCGCCAGCGTGATAGACCCACTTTTGTCATACATGGAATTCAAGCCTTCAGCAAAGACGACCACAAGAGGCAGGAAGACAAAATTTATTTAAGCCTTAAATCAGATGCTCACATTTAGCTGAGAATTCTTCCATCATTTCATCTGTTTGATGAGAAAGAGTGGATTTTAGAAGAGATTTCTGAAAGAAGGCATCTACAGATTTTCAGCACGAAAAACTCAAACAAGTTTGAACTTGCACTGGGCCACAGGCAGAGGTGAGCAGGATTTCAGGGACTCTCCAGCAGGTGTGTCACTGCAGGAATCTCACCAGCTGGACAAAGATGAAAGCCTGGAACTCCTGGACTACACACCTGGCAGGCAAATCAGAACTTCCCAGCTTGAACTACTTCAATCTCTGGACAAACTGTGCATGAATGCCCTACATCCACTTGCGGAGGGAATCACATTACCAAGCCTTTCAATTAGCAAACCATTTTACCCCAAAAGAACTACTACCACAAAGTAAGAAAAATTATGCTCCCACACGGAGATTTAAAGTCTGATTTCAAATTGGTTTAAAAGCTGTTGAGAAAATGTTGTTTGAATACACCTAAAATGGATTTGTAATATTTCTAGTAATTCGGCTTAAAAAAAATGAAGGACTGATTTCAGACAATCCTGCTCTTTAACAGTATAAGCAGGTTTTCATCCTGATTTAGTAAATGCACTTACTGAACAAATGTTTTTCCAGACAAACTGTTGAAATATACATGAAAGAAGAGAATTGAAGAACGACAAAATTTCCTGATATCAAAATTTTTTGGTTCCCCCCTCAGTACCCCAAAAAATGTTTAAAATTAAGGCCATCTCAGCCAGCCACGCTGCTTTGAACTCAATGGAATCAATAAATATTTAGAGGGAATAAAAAGCAAACCACAGGTAAGTCACAATATCCTTCATCATTTTTCACATGCGAAGCTTCAAAAGCTCTAGGAAAGCCAGGTTAAGGGAGAGATCATATTCACTTAAGGCACCAGAAAACAAATCAGGAACACACAGGGCTAACTGGAAAGGGCATTCAGAATTAAAAAAAAAAAATGATTGCTGCAATAAAAATTAGATTGCATCAGCAAAATATATGCTGTGTAAAGCATGACAGAGAGAGACAAATAATTTACATATTTTTATTTTAAACTTCCTCATGAGCCAAAGCTCATTAAAATACCTATGTCTGTGACTACCCACTTACTGACTTCAGTGACATTCAATTCAGGCCATCAGAAGAAAAAAAGCTCTAAAACTATTCACAGCAGTAGTTTCTGGCACTTATTAAGCAGGAACTTTTAAGGTACTATTTAGTTAGTAGAAGAAGAGAATCCTGACACACAAGCAATGCCATACCTTGAGTTCCTGCTTGGGCTCCACGTTTTTAATGGTGGTGTAATAAATGTGGTGGCCATACTGATAGGCCACCAGGTTCTGCTCCAGGTGGTTTTGAGCTGGACGCACAAACATCATCCAATTACACAGAGCCTCACTGGAAAGTTCAAACCACAGGTCCTCTTGCAAATCTCTGTCTTTTCTGTCACCCTTATCAAGAGAAACCTGTAGCAAAATCCAATTACATGTGACTGTAACTGCCTGGCAGCACAAAAGAATTTGAGTTACTAAGAAAACTACTGTGCCCATGCAACTGTTACATTAGGGGAGCAATGAAGGCATAGCTAATTTTCTCTCTGTACTAACATGGATCCAGAAACAGGCAGTTACAGGCAGAAAAATACTTAGCCACAGGTCAAGATTAAGGAGGGAGGCACAATGGATCCTTCCAAGGCTTTCAGGGACAAGAATCATTCATTGAAGTGGTCAAGTATGAGCATGTGACTCTAACAAATTACACACAAAAGCTATAGTTTTAGTAGGCTAAAGCTGTAAGCTGTAGCTTTAGTAGGCTACAGAAACATCAGTCAGAAGTTTCTAACACTTTTCCTTTCACTTCTTGACTCATGACACTGCCTCAAGCAGGAAGCAGCACTTCTTTAGCTAAACTTCTCTTGGTTACTGAATCTGCCTATGGTCACAACTTGCTTGTCAGACACTGACCATCACAGTCCTCCTAAGACTGTGGATCTAAACTCCAACAAATAAAGGATCAAATTTTTATAGTGAAACCAGTAAATAAATGGATAGAAGTCATTCAAATCCCTTCTACCCCATGCCAATTACTTGGCAAAAGAAAGGGAATAAAAATATCTCCTCTCCCCTACATCTTATGAACAGAAAGGTAAGAAAAATATTTTGAACTGAGGTTACAGCATGACACGAAAGAATGGCCGCAGAATGTCCTCATAAACGGCTGCTATTTTTATCTCCAAATGTTGTTTTAGCTCATGAGAGAGTGATTCACAATCCTACATGTTATGCACCCTATATATACATGTGTATATATATCCTATCACCATAATGCAAGAACATTCAGCAGGATTAGTGTGTCACCCTGAATAACAGAGCAGATTTGAAGCCAAAACAATGTGGGTATTTCTTACATTCAGAGATAGAAGTTACAGAACATCTCTAGTGAATCGATCAAGGTAGAGTGACAAATTAATGAAAATCAAAGCTTAGGCACAAAATGATTCCCCCTTTTCTGACCCATACCTTCAAATGGATATAGCAGTCTTTGAGCTCAGTCTGTCTGACCAGGGGTCCTTCCACAGGCCCAAACTGGGTACGCTTTGGGATACGCCGTTTGGAGAACACACCTCCCAAAAACCTGTCTATATAGAGCACCAGGGGAAGGCTGGCCCTTGCCCTGGTCAGCACAGGCCGGTTTGGGATAGGATGCAAAGGTCCGTGTTTTGGACACACCGAGGGATGTGCATTATTACACTCTTCACACCCTGCAACACAAAGGCAGAGAGCATGTTACTTTCAGGCAGACATTCACATACCAGCTCAGAGATAGCCTTATTTCTCTAAACAACTTTGGCTCAGCTGTGGGAACATTTATGCCAATAGTCTGTCTACATTTTAAAATATCAGACAGGCCAGTGTCCAGCAAAATAAGAACAAAGCGGCTCAGAGACTTCACTAAAGAGAAGATTTTGTCTTTTCAGTACAGCAGCCCAACTAAAGTTCACATTTCTAGGAATAAAGACTCACATTTACTCATTACTGATAAAATCTGAATGATTTTTGCCTCTCTTTACTAAAGGGTTGATGGAGAGGGAAGAAAATAGCGGGTCAGGTGGTACACTACTTATTACTGCACATGCTTACACAAATCATTCGGATCAAAGGGTCGAGGTGGATCTGGATCCCACTCATCCATGTCAGTGTCTTCCCCATCTTCATCCTCATCTTCATCCTCATCATCTTCCTCTTTTGTTTCTATCCTTTCCATTTGATTCTGCAGAGGTGCTAAAGGATCAGAACCATCCACAGCCTCCATAGGAGGTAACACCTGGTTATGCACCGGTAATGATGCCTGAGGAGAGAATCACAAACTCAAGCTGATTCATGAAGAAAAGCACAAGGACAAGCAAAGAAGGTTCTTGCTAGTTTACCCTTCCTGCTGCCTCTGGTAATGGAGAGGAGGACAAGGGAAGGTGCTAAATGACTGTCAAAGAATGTTTTGCATGGTTTGCTGCTGCTAATGGCCTCAATCAAAACACCTGTATTACTCCCTGGCTCTGCCCTGCCAAGGACTCAGTTCTCAGAAGAAACTGAAGTCAAAGGAACTTCTGGACCCTTGCAGGAAGTTTGAAACGAAGTCCAGGCTCTGGGGATATTGCCTAGAGCCTAAAGCTGTATTTTAACTTCTTTTGTACAAGTGAGAGAATCCCGCACTTTCACACATGATCTTCTCTTTACAATCCAACAAAATCAATCCCCAGAGTAAAAAGGTAGAGGTCAATAAGGGGTGAGGTAACGTGGCAACTAGATATAAACTATGGGACATGATGGACAGTTGAGGGCATTGCATTCTTCCACTAATTTTCACATTTAACCTTTCCTTCCTTAAAAGAACTTCAGCATTTGAAGTTCGGTGCGTATTCCATCACCCACACTGGTTTCTCAGGTAGAGAACAAGTACTACTACACCCAGCAGAGCTGCCTGAAAACACTGATGAGGAAACCCAGTGGACGTGGCAGTCAACACTACACCTTCTGGTAACTTCACTTTTCAGCACTGACAGAATTTTAAGGTGCTGCTCACAGAGCCATCTGTGAAACAGGTTTTCTCTGCATATTAAATACATGATCTCCTAAACTCCCATATATTACATGATGAGACTATGGAAGACAGTACAAAATTGCAATACAGTTTTTTCAAATCCCCTCC
The DNA here is from genome assembly GCF_015227805.2 of Hirundo rustica. NCBI lineage: Eukaryota > Metazoa > Chordata > Aves > Passeriformes > Hirundinidae > Hirundo > Hirundo rustica. The sequence continues at coordinate 112,944 of NC_053472.1, forward strand.
CGGATCACTCAGCCACATTTCATCCCCAGAGACGATGGAGCAATGGAATCAGCACAGTCGTACATTGAAAAGGAAAGGGTGCCTGGCAACTTACTCTATTTGCTTGTGGCCCCTGCTCCTGAGCCACTGGCTGGGGGGGGTCAGCAACACTGCCGAGCACGGACAGGTTGGTGGGATTCATGCTCTGAGCAGCAGCAGGCAAGAGCACCGTTACCTAAAATCACAGGCACTCATTTTAGCACTGCAGCATTTCCATCAGTCACTTAACACATGGGCAGGGCCCGGCATGCACAGCTCCCTTAAGCCTTGCACTCGCTCAAAAACCGGGGCATTCCCATGATTTTTGGGGTTCAAACAGGGATGACAGACAGAACCTGCAGGTCCTGGGACAAAGGGAAACACTTCACATCTATAGACTTTGCAAATTCTGAATTTCCTATTACACATTTTTAAGTTAAAGTCCTACCCAGCCTGGGTTCAAATTGCACTAAAAACAGATGTTAGAAGAGCTCTTAGTAAAACCAGTGATTTGGGGTCTCTTTTCTTCTATAGCCAAATTTACTTTCATTTTTAAAGGAAGAGGGAAAGAAGGACTAAGAAACATTTCCTCTTTTTTTTTTTTTTTCCCTCAAGCAAAATCTGAGGAGTTGGAACTAGATAAGCTTTAAGGTCTCTTCCAATCCAAATCATTCTGTGATTCTATGATCCAGGATCCATTAAAAAACCAAGATGGTGTATTGACCTCATGAGAAGATCAAGCTCTCAAACAAAAGGATCCCAACAGTTACTTTTCTTTACAGTTGGTCACACTGTACATTTTTGTTTACATACTCAATTTTTTTTGTGCTGTAACAACTGAATTAATGCATATTACCACACTGTTCTTTTCTATTCAGCAAGAAAACAAAGCACAACTAAGACCCTAGCAATCAACTTTACTGCCTTTTGTTTCCAGCTTATCTATACAGGAATTTGCACCATTATTCTGAGTGACTTTGCATCCTTCTCTACAGCTGACATCATGTGGCTTCCAGTTTGTGCCTCGGACGGTTAAGCAGCTTTTATGACAAAATCCAAGCTCTTGCCTCTCTGCAGAGTGCTTAATAAATATCAAATAAAACTAAGAACAGTGAATTAGGCCAGTAGTGAGGAAGCAGACAACAAAATCTGTAACATAAGCACTCAGCCTTGGAACTCCAAACTAGTTGCTTTGTTTAAAGATGTATTAAGAGTAACTTACGAAACTCCTCAAAAACAATAGCAAAAATACTTCAGGGAATGGCGAGGACGAAGCCACCATGACAGTCTGATACTGACACTTCTGATGCCAAGTGGCAGCAGAAGAGGCATCGTTATTCCTCTAGTGTGCCAGCAAGGAGAGGGTCACACAGACTTGGATCTATTTGTACCCCCTGTAAGCATTGCCTACTACTAATCACACCAAACATACCCTTACTTGCACTTCCATGTCAGGCACTGCACGGATTATGGGCATTATTTTTATAAACCTTTCACTTTCTTTCTACAATAGTTTCTTCTGAAAGACAAGAGGAGCTTTAATTATTATTTTATCATTAGTTGTCAGTTCAGGGATGTCCCACTTGAAATGCTGATATAAAAACTGCAAAGGCAGGAGTTGATATAATGAGGAATTAACTGTTCACCGGAAATTAATGTATGTGTTAGGACTGCTGTCAGAAAGTGTTGGAATGGAGAACAGGCTGAGGACACACAGAGAAGTGCTTCTAGGATAATAACAGCAGATCACCTCTGTTGTCACTGCCATCTGCACTGTGCACAAGTACTCTCTATTTTTAATTAATCATATATTTGTTGAATGAGCCTTAAGACAATTAAATAGGAAGTTTTGGCTTCTTAATACAGGGAAATTGATGGAGCAAAAAAATCTAGAACAAAACTACAGAGAATGAGATGACAAGTAACACCTTTATTGTATAAGTCATTGCTTCCCGTCTGTGCCTCAACCATTTAGAAGGTCTTTTAGCAAGAAAATTTGTTTTCAGCACACATTCAATCCCTCACTCTGCCCCAAGACTGTCAACAAACACACATTTTAATGATGGCTTTGGTGATGATTCAGATCTAACACATTCATTCACACATGCCACATGTGTGAATAAAGACACACCAAGCAGTAATGATTTTAAGTCTATGACAAGCAGAGAATTCCAACCAGAGTGATCTGAAAGCACCTGTCTACAGCTGATTACCACAGTGCAGTTCCCAAAGACACCAGTAAGAGTTAACAACAAAACTTCTGCATCCATGATGGACGTAAAAAGAATAAGGAAAAATCATCATAACCTTATAAACACAGGCTGCTGTTTTATTCTCTTCCCAGCCCACCTCACACTGGCAAGCCCAAGGGAGCCAGTCATGGAACTTCTTCAGGTTTTGCACTTAATTTCCTGTGATGTTTCTAGTAAACCTAGAATTTAACCCAATTTTTCTATCTCTTGAGAGCCTTTTTGTGGACTTAAAGGCATTTGGATCAGAAGCTGCATGAGGACAACTGAAAACCCAGCCTTTCCAAAATAGTACATTCAGATGACATCAGCCACATCTACTGCATGGACACTACTGAAAGATTTTTCATGCTATCTGGGGCAGTAAATTAGAATTCTTGTTGAATATGAATTAAAGAGAATAAGCTCAAAATCAGTCTTAACTTTTATTGTCATTCATGCTCAAGCTGGTAATTTGTCTTGATCAGGGTGACAGCACAAGACTAAGATTGTCACTGGACAACTTCAGAGACAGCTCATCACCCTCCTGCATCACGTGAATGTCCCTTTACCTTCCCTAACTGTTCCCTCACTGTTTTAGGCCCAAAATAAGTAATATCTTTTCCTTACCTGCTGGGTGGTAGCATCCTGTTGGACGTAAGCCACTTGGGACGGATCTGTAAACAGAGTCTAGACAAAGTGAGAAAGGCTTATCAAACCAGCCCTGGGGCTTTTTACTCCCAACTCACACAAAAGTTACCCTGCCACCACAGTACAACCCACATTTGAGCCTTTGTCAGCTTTACTGGGATAACCTGCTTGTTATCACAGTAAATTACTTCAACTTACCCAAGTAGATCTACACACATAGAAACTAAAAGTCAGGTAATGCTCCCTAAAGAGTTAATATATTTATGTGGCACTTTGCATCTGTACAGCGGAAGTGTTTCACAGGGTTTATTTTTTTATTTATCAAAATTACTTTGTCAATTGTTGATTTGATAAAATCTACAGGATGCTAGACCAATAGCTCTATCTACGCCATTAACATGCCCTTTAAGGCAGGATAGAAGGCAACTGCAAGCTTTTTCTTCCTGAAAATTCACAAGACTGCCGCATGCTTTCTTTTGAGGAACTGTCATGCACAATGTATATGTTACTTTGATATGGCCAGGATGCTATTTAAATTCATGGAATCCATGCCAACTTCAGTATTCTGTAAGAACAGCCATGACAGAATCCCAGGAAAAGCAAGACTAAGGATTGAGACCAGCTTTACTTAGCCAAAACTTGAAATATCTGAGCTTGTAGCAGCCTAGCTACAACAAAATAAAGCATAGTATAATACAAATTCCTTTAGCACTGTGATAATTTCACCTTAGATGCAGAAGAGTGTCTGAATACTACACATCTTTTGACACAATGACAGCGTTCAGAGTTTTGGAGTTAGTTGACCAGTAACTTCCTGGGAGATATCCTCTCAGGATATCCCTGCACGCAGAAGCTGGTTTTCTGGGGCAGCTGAGAGCTGCACAAGGCACAATGTGCCACATGAGGCCCTGCCAGCCTGATGGGGGTGTCAGGTACATGCACTTTGCAGCACAGCTAATCTGCCCTGTCAGCAAAATTATAAAACGCTGTTATAAAATATTCTCGACAAAGACACTTGGCTCCTTTTTAATCTGTCCACATGGAGAGAGGCAGAGACGCATAGCATATTCATCCCATATTAACATGTGCTGCGAGGGAATAAAGGCTATATGATGTGATTATGCAGAAGAAAAAGAATATAAATGGTCTATAAAATCAGCAACTCTGCAGAGACCACAGAATTACACTGAATAAACAGAGATGCTGTGCAAGAAAGACATGACTGTTATTGTAACTATCAATTACGACAACTGTACTACACAAAACAAAGACCCTTCCAGAAGGAACATAGACGGTTCTTAGCTTTTTACTGGATACAAGAGGCAGAATTTCTGGTGAAATTATCCTTGTTCTGGAAAACACTTTTGAGTAAATTATAATCTCATCCACCTTCAGTGAAGTAACCAGCATTTCATAATTCATAACCCCACCATCCTTTGATAAGCAGATTTGCACATCAGACAAATGAACAGCATGAAGTCCCTGCTCAGCAGTGGGCAGAGAAAACTGCTGGGATCAACTGCCTGCTATTTTCCAGTCATACCACTTGGCTGGTAACTGGCTTTCACCCCAAACAAGATTTTTGTGTTTTCTAGGTGCCAAAACCAGGGTGGGCTCAGAACCACACGTGCCTGCGTAGCTTCCACGGGGTGGATGTAAACGAGGGTGTGCTCCGAGGTGTCCACAGAGGTGTAGGAGGTGCCGTCAGCCGCGTAAACCACCTGCTGCGCGGGGCCGCGCTCCTGCTCGTCACTGTACATGATCTGGGCCACCGCTCCCCCCTCGGGGACAAAGTGCACCTGGGGAACAAACACATCCTGGACTCGCACCAACACAGGCCAGCGGGACACAGCACGAGAGTCACGGGGTGCCTTGGGAAGCAGAGAGAGCTTGTGTCCCAACTAACCTGAATGCAGTGAAAAACACACATTTCAAACCTCAGTTATTCTACCAACAGAAATCTGGACACAACTCCCATCAGTCTCTGGTTTTACTCTGCATTGCAACTCACTACAAAGGGCATCCACCCATACTTAGATCTTGCACGATACTTTGGAATTTTGTAAGAGAACAAGTTCATATTTGAACTGATGTATCTATTAAATTTATTGGGATATTGTTTCCCTTTGTGCTCATATCCCTTTCAGGATTTATGATAACGAGTTCATTCAGACAGTTCTGTAGTTGGAGGTAATATTTGTGGTCTGATGAGAGGCTAACAGAACTTACTAACTCTGATACTCTTCAAGTTACAGTATTGCAGTTCTCAGAGGCAGCAGTAGAGCATACTAGACTGCTTCGCTGTAGTATGCACGTGCAGCATCAGTAGAAAATTCAACTATTTAAACAGACAAACCTGAAATATTATACCTGAAAATATTAAGCACAGATTCCAAGGATAACTGGAACAAGTTATGTCTAGGGCAGCACTTTAAATCTAAACATGTCAATTTTACCAGAACATTATGATCATAACTGATATTCAGTGGCCTATATTAAATGAGCCAGAACACTGGATTCCAGTGAAAACAGGGCCACGTTTAGCTTTTGCCATCCTTTACATGCTGAGAAGCATTTTCAGTGCATGGGAAAAACAGGACAGTGAGCAAGAAACCTAGTTTGAGTATAAGTATTCATAGTCACAAAATTCTTTCACACAAAATGATGCCACAGTTAAATATTTTATTTATTTTGTTTCACTTTTTAGCTTCTGCTTCAGAAGACACCTGGTACTCCCCCATGAATGCTCAATGCTGATTCTGTACAATAAATCCTCTCACAAACACTACAATTTCATATTTGTAGAGCACTCTGCAAATACTCATTAAGCCTTAAAACTGCCATGTGCAAACAGCAGCATGGTTATCCCATTGTAGAGAGAAGGGAACACAGGACATCGAAAACTGCCTTTCTTTGCAAATTTCAAAGCTGGAAATTACTAAGAGATGCAGAATTTCTCAGCTTGTGGATGAAATACCATGCAGCACCCTTTTCCTATCATACTTTTTGAGTAAATCAGTTGATAGAATTCTAGAAATTCCCAGCTGCATTGTCTCAGAGGCAGAGGGACAAGCTGCATACAGCAGAACCTGACTGCATTAGTCACTCACAATTAACATTTCTCCCTTCCTCACTACCCAGATGTCTGGCTGGAAAAAATTACTTGTATTACTTTCCCCAAGGTCCACCAACAGTTCCAACTGATTCGGATTACACCACCAAAAGCAGCTGCCACAGAGCACAGATTTTGTTCATGTTCATTACTCTGAACACCCTTTACTCTCTCCCACATGGTTACAAATATATTTGGACACTGAAACTTCTACAGCCACGGCCTGGTTTTGTTCAGCTCATTTCAGAGCTCTGGGTCTTCACTGCTGCAGTTTGCAAAGTTCAGTTTCTGAAGCTTTAACACCAAATCACCACAGAAATGTTTGTATTTCTGCTCAAATGAAAGCTGAGCTTCTAGACTCTAAACCAGGGCCAAATGGGAACTAACCTTCCCCACCAATCCCAATCCAGCCCAAGCAAAGGCAAAGCTCTGGCTAATCACCTGAGCAGTGTTCTGTTCCTGTGCTGCAGACTCAGTCCACACCTGAGGACTTTCCTCTTTCAAGTCCATCTCCTCTCTGCCTGGGTGCTCCATGAGGAGAAAAAGATCTACTAGAGGAATGTCTGGCTGAAGGGATTCATCTGTTCAATGTGTTTCTGCTTCCAGAAGACCAGGTGATTTTCAGCAACATGGCTGTAAAAAAAAAAACAGAGAACAGAGACATTAAAACCAGCATGCCAGATGGCACGGAGCTATGAGTGATTTATCAACTACTATACTTCAGAAACACAGAATAAAACAGGTTTGCCTTTACAAACGCTTCCTACAAGACCCAAACACCTTACGTTATGGGAATAAGAGAACAGAAATCTTATCTCACTGAGCATGGTCAAGTCCTGCTGTTCACCACTTTCCATGTCCCATTAAGGAGGAAACAAATCAACCACCGCACCAATTGCACTGAAAGATTACACTGAATTCTTCCTGCATGTCTTTCCTTGGCCATAGGCCATCCACACCAGCTTCTCCTCATTGTCCTTCTGGTACCTACAGGTCTAGAAATCAATAAATAATGCAAAAAATGGACCTGTGGCTTCCAACAAGAAAACTATGTTCAAAGGTGCATCACCAGTTCCTTAGTTTGCCCGAGTTGTTTGAGCACCAACTGGCTTTCCCTGTACAGACAGATTTGACCTTGGACAAAACCCCAGGCCCAGATTAGTACAGTATTACAGTAGCCAACTACTAAAAATTAACCATGAATCTTAAACTCTCAGAGATCCTGACAAACTGCTTCCAAGCTTGGTTTTATTCGCCTCTTGCAATTTTATTCAGGCCTCTCAATCTGCCAATGCAATCCCAGAAGGGTAATTTACAGCTCTGGTGATTGGTTTAGTCGGTGGTTCAGCACCTTCCCAATCCTTCGTCTCTAATGTCATATTAAATCACAGGCCAAGAGTTATCATGAGGCTGGGCCCATTTCATTTCTCAGCTACTCCAATTAACTTTATTTTATATCCAGTGCCTTGCTGAGCTGATCCAATGCCAGTACCCATCTGTGCACCAGGAAGGAATCAGAAGGCTCCCTGCTGATGCTTTCATTCATTTGCATTTTAAATGCAAATTATTTTAGTCATAATTCATCCCTATAAATGCTAGCATTTGGCTTGTCATTGACAAACTGAAAAATAGATAAGGAGAGGTAAAAAAAGCAGCAGGCACTTTCTGTCTCCTCCTGATTTTGCCAGCAAGGACTAAGCTGTGCATACCTGAGCACTGACTGTTCCACTGGCCTGGCCAGCATGGATAAATCACTAGGGCAGGGCAGTTTCGGGCTAACGTCACTGAACAGTGTAGTGGAGCAAAAAAATTGTATTACTTACATATAGACAAAGAAAAACAGTGGGAAATATATTTCTGGGCATTGCTAGACACCAAGTCATGCTGTTACTGGTGACTGGAGTTAACACTTGCTGTCTCATGCTGAGCAACCCAGCACATGTGGGCTTCACCAAAGCAGACACTGAGGAAATGTTCTGACTTTCTCTGATATCCAAACATCTCCAGTTATGGGAATACAGGGACAGAAATCTCATCTCGATTAATATTGCTTGATACAAAACCTCCCCAAAAAGCACTTAGGAGAAAAATTACAATGAAATCCATGTACCAGCATTTAATGCCCAAGCTTAGTATGAACAAATTAACTGCAGCAAACATTTAGAAGTTATGAACACCAGCCTTCTTCTCCGAGTGTGGAAAGGCAGGGGAATTTACAGATAATTATTATTTATTTATATATCCTAGTGCACACATGCTCTGATCTATAAACAAATACCATCCATTCCTACAAAAAAACCCCAAAACCTCTCTCCCAGCTACTTGTTATGTTATTAAGGATTAAATTAGGGATTTTCTCATATCTAATCTTATCACATTCACTAACCTCCTTCACTCATTTTATCAAGTATATGTTCTTTATTCAGAATATATAAATATATACATACATCAGGTGTATGATCACCTCTACCCATGTGAAACATGACAGCATTTATGTCAGTAACACTGTGAACAACTTCTTCGCAAAATTTAACACCTATCCTGTTGATATTCTTCAGCTGGTTTATCCACAACAGCTCCTTTCCTAGACTGCCAGCATTAATCAAGAGCCAAATCAAGTAATTGCACTAAAAGTAGCCAGTAGTTTAATCAATTACCTAACTGCTTAGAAAACAAAAAATAAAAAACAAACACTAGAGGTTTCAAATTGGGTGGTTTGATTTTTTTTTGTTAAATATAACTACCCTGTTAAAAAGAATGCAATTACATTAACTACTAATTGAATTAAGGGAAAGGCACAGTTCTGGCTAACTCCACATGGCGCAACAAGTAGATTTTTTGGCTGACCTTCTCCACCAGCAGACACTGAAGGTCTGAAGAAAGATGCTGACTCACTTCTGCAGAGTCATTCTGGAACAGATAACTTACAACTTGAGTACAAAGGAGACTAAAGGGTTCAGGCAGGGTCTTTAAAAGACAAAACTGGGTATTAAGATTCATCTCTGAAAAAAGAAGTAGCAAAAAGTTGGAGAAGAAAGCAGAAGACAGTCCGTTCATGGTTCTGAAAGTGAGCACTAACTTAAAATCTTGGGGGAAAAAAAAAACAAGGCTGAGCCAAATTCAGTAGCCCAGTGCTGCAGATTCTATAAACAGTCCGGTTATTGCTGTTCTTGACAGAAATGAAAATAATAAACAGCTCAGCCCAGACAATTGTGCAGCAATGAGGGACAATAGTAGGAACTGCAGGATTTGCTGATGCTTTCAACTTCTGTACTTTTAAATTCATCCTCTGATCTGCCTCTGGTATGTATTCCCTCATGTCATGGGTTAGTACAGTTTGGTTTTTTACTTATAGAAGAATGTAGAATAATTCTCCAGGTTAGGACCTGGGAATTGCTTTAGAAAAGACAGGGACCTATCAGAGAGTTACCAATTAAGCTGAGGCCACCCCAATTTTCACTGAGGGGTGGGCTGAGAAGGCATTTATGATCCTGCCTGTTTTTTGTGATTCCGGACTGCTCGGGTGCTCTGATCTCTGATGTTTCTGTGTAAGTTCTTCCTCCCTCACCAGCGCAGCCTTGAACATCTAACAGCACGAGCCTCAGAGGGAGAGACAAAGACTCTGAGCAGATTAAACCCCTTCCTGGCAACATGAAGCTTCCAGAGCTTAGCCCTTCTCTGAGAGAGTAAGAAAGAACAGAGTGAACATAAAGAGGAAAAACAGCATGAAGTCAGCAGAGCAAGAGTGAAAAGACTATGTGGACAGAGGGTTAAAGAGTTGGTTGTTCCATTCTTACTTAAGCCATGGAAATGAACTCTATATTTAGATAATTCCTTTAAATCATGAGAAAGATATGCATTTGGGGAGATGATCATTTAGATTTGTGTGTGGATTTGAGCAAAGGTGTTTGTGATGGACTAAGTGATATTGATCCCATGAGATGCTTGAACAGAGACAGAGATGAGAAGCTCTCTGTGCCACTGAAGAAGTGAGAAGATATCTCTGTTCCTTGAGATGAAGAATCCTTTTCATTTGGAGTTATTCATCTTTAAAAAGTGACACCCCAATATGCAAAAGTCTAAGACCCATGACCCATAAGCAGCTTGAGAAACTGCTCCTGGGAGGGTCACAAAGGCAGGTTTCTCTGGGCGGTTGTTTTTGTGACAGTTAAAACCCACAAGAGAACTGTTCTAAGTTGTCAGTGAGATCCATGTCTCTAAGAGAGACTCTTCCCCTAAAGAACAGATGATAGACTTTTGTCAGATAGTGAAACTGACTGAAAATTACAAGTTTTATCTCTTTATGTTGTTTTGTAAAAAAGTGAAGAGTTTGTAAGGGGAGGGAAGAATGTTTTTGAAGTTTCATTCTGTTTTAATTTTTTTCCAACTTTCTTTTTTCTATTCTTTTAGTGTGTGTTAATAAAATTATTTGTTCATTTTTAAAGTTGAGCCTGCTTTGTTTTTCTCCTACTCTCTCTCCCACAGAAAGAGTAAGTACTAAGACCAGAATTTAGTGAACATGAAACCTCTACACCTCATTACATCTGTAATTATGAAAGCACACTGAAAAGCACATTTCCCTGGAAACATGAATGTGCTGAGAGCAAAGACAATTCAGGAGGAGACAGGTCATGCCCCTGAGAGGTTCCAGGGATGGGCAAATAAAGAGGGCAGGGAGCAGGAGCAAGTGTTGAAATTCAGCTGTGAAACAAGCCCTGCAGTCAAGGCCAGGAGCTGGAAAAATCTTATCCAAAGTCACTGACAATAGAACTGCCACAAAACACCAACACCTGAGCAAATTTTCTGACACTGATGACGGGAAGACAAAACTAACTTTGCTCACTGGTCCTCCATAGGATGCCCCTTCTCATTAATCCTGCACAACCTTACTTCCTTCCCTAGATCCTGCTCTCAATGCCCATTACAGCCCTGACACTGACAGCCACAGTGTCTCGAAATTTTAACCATTTCCCTGTGGTCTTCTCTTAGCTTTGGTAATTTTTTAGCAGAAATAAACGTGAAACTTTGGACATAAGCATTGACAAATCACTGGCATGCAGGGAGTGCTCTCTGCTTGCTCTCCACGCTGTTTGCCCACGGATTATCCTTTGCAATTGTTGATTTTTCTCACGGTATTGGTATTAGACATTTTCAGACAAGCTAAATAAACACCATGATATGCACCTCAATGGGAAGCTCTGCTACATCCAAGGGATTACCATAAGAATCTGTGTAACAGAAATTGAAACTCAATTGCAGAAATCTTAAAAGAAGATAATTAAAGATAAAAGGCATTGTGATAGGATAAACTGTTTTTTCTCAGTATGAAGAAAATAGGCTACATTTTGTAATAAAAATTCATTTAGAGGTTCAGTAAAACAATAATCCAAACAACTTGCTTAAACTCATGTTAAATTTATGTGTTATGTATATCACAACTATATTCTCTCCACTATAAAATATAAGAGGTCTGGCTCAAATATTATTCAGTATACTGTCTTTTTTTTTTTTTTTTTTTTTTTTTGGATGCTCATAGCAAATACTCCAGTAACTTGAAGATGATGAAATTTTACTTTTCAGGAAGTTGAAAGATTAGTCAATTATGACACAGCACCCAACAGTCACCCAAAATTCTGCCAGCACCCCAATGCTTTCATATAACCCAATGAGCATCACAAACACGAGCAAGAGCAATGCCAGTGGGAGATGTTAAAGCACTTACAGTAATTGCAGGCATAACATTTTCCTCCCTAAATAACACACATGCCTCATCCTGTCCATGCTGGGTGATGTCACAAGCTGAAACGTAATAGGCATAACTAGAAAGTACAAATATAGCCCAGTACCACTCCAGTATGGCAGTGGTGAGGCAATGACAGTCCTGTGTGTCACTATACACTGTGTGAATCGTGATACAACATGATCCAAGAACCAGCACAGCTCCTGTGACTTTGAAATATCTCCTCTAGTGGAACATTAGCTCGTTCCGAGCTCTGCAAGTAAATTAACCAGCCCTTTAAGACAATACAGGTTTGTCTCAGAACACCATTCACGTTTACCTTCCTTTTCTCAACACTTTGTAGGATCTCCTGCTGTGACAGACCTACAACCATCTCTCTTTAGTTTTGCATTTTAGATTCAATCCAGAAAATGTCATTAATGATAAAACTTCTCCTCTGCTGCTCCTGATGTCTGGAAAGCACCTTGGTGTCATTGTCTGACAGGGTTTTTTTTTTTGGTTTTTGGTTTTTTTTTTTAATCTTGCTTAAAATCTCCTTTTGACCTCTGCGACACTCTCCAATTCCTCCCTCCTGATCCTGCGGGATGATGTTTTCCCTGGAGCTGTTATTAAATCAGCAGCTCCCCCGTGCACTGCATTCAGCTCCAGAGGATGGGAAAGCACTGCTCAGAGGGGCAAAGCACCTCATTGCCTATCCAACAGCAATGTCCTTGTTAGCTTTGCTGCCTCAGCATTAGACACCCTGAGCCACCACAGCTCCACACGTGGCCCCTCACAGGTGCATCCATGAACCCCCACCCAGACACTCGGGAGTGAACAGTGCTGTAAGAGAAAACCACTAACAGCAAAGTCACTGCTGGTTTGTGTTTGGTGTCCAAGTATTTTAAACACAAGTTAAACCCAGTGAACTCATCTAGGGATTCAAAGGTAAGCTCTGAAAGAAAAAAGCACCCCCCCCCAAAAAATTAAAATCAACAATAACCATATTTTCTTGGCAAATGTGCTATTAAAGAATGACAATTTCCTTCAATGCGGCGACAACACAAGAAGATACATAAACAAAATCTCTGGAGACTTGATCTGCAGCAACCTCTGAGAGGCTCACAAAGGGCATTCTGCTGAAAAATCCAAGCCAGTGGCTGCCAAGCACTAATTTTTGTCCCTTCTCCGGTATGAGAAAGGGGGAATATTAAAGCTGAGCAAGGGGAAAAGACCACCTCCCTGCTCATGGAGCAATAAAGCCACTCAGTATCTCAAATGAGAACCCACTTTACAATATAGTAATGGTGCATAAACCAGCTAATGTGATTTACTCCCCAGAGCCTTGCTATAGCCTGAGGTTCCCTGCGGCAGTAACAGCAGGGACTGTTGGCTTAATCCTCCCACGACTGAGCTCACTGACAACGGTGTGTCACCCCAGCCACGTGCAAGGGCAGCAAGATTGGTGCAAAAGAGATTTTATGACTGAGTCTTCCTCCAGCTTTTTATACGAAAATGATTTATTATGCTAAAAGGAATGCCACATGTGCCTGCAAAAAGCTCTATCCTACACTTAATTATTCCAGTTTGCCTAGAAGGCAGAGCCAGTGCATTTCCTGAGATCCTTTAGCAGGAACATGCCTTCATTGCAGCAAGGTTTCTAACCTCATTGAGGACTGAGTCAGAACTGTCGTCACCTCCTCTGCATTCCCATCTATCACTGGCACATACTGTTTCAAGGAACTCTGGCCCTGGTGCATTTTGCATGAGTGTTATCAATCAGGTAATGTAAAACCACAATATTTATGTTTTACCAGTGAGTTAAAAATGGAAATCATACTCCACTAGGACAGCAAGAATTATTTATTTCCACAAAGGGAAAAATGGCTTCAATTTATTTTGTTGTGTAATAAATAGAAGAGCTCAGCCAAACACCAACTCACTCTTTACTGCCATTGTGTATAGTGAATCTATATCCATATCCTTATGGCACATCCATCATCACAGCAGCAATGAGCTGGAAGAGATTTCTAAGACCAGGGTCAGTCCTCTGCCGCTGTGCCCATGACATGTTACAGTCCTTTTCCTAAAGGGACAGTGCCCAGGCACTGAAGGTGACAACAGTCTGATGTAACTGCTCTCACAACTTATCAGGTAAGTAGCTAGAAATCCATTTCTACCACAGAATACGGAGAGAATCCAGCCTGAGCACAGGTTAACACCCTCCTGGGGACTACCTAGGCTGGGTTTAGACACCTACTCAGGTGCTCCAAGGACATCTCTCTTCAGTCCTAATTCTTGTATAATAAAATGTTTCTCACACTGTCCTCTCCCTTGGTGGACAAAGAGTCAACTTCATTACTTTCTATATATGCTAGTCTCTTCTTTAGTCACCTCTCTTCCCGTTTGCTCAACATCTACATATCCACATTCCTCATGTTGTTGTCTTCCCGATGTTTCATCCGCTGAAGTCCCTGTGATATCATGGGCTGTTGAATCACATACTGCAGTTCTTGGGCTCCAGCTGCTCGAGGCAGTGACCCATACTTCCTAAAGGATTTGGTTTATAAATCACAGAAAGAGAAGTCTGATAAAGCAAGGAAGCAGGGAAAATATGCATTTAAAGTACAAGATGACACAAAAGGAAAATAAATGTCTGTATCAGTGTCTTCTGCAGTTCTGCCCACACAACCCTCACGTTAGGGGCTCTGTTAGGGGTTACTGAAAGAAAACAAACCATTCCCCCTCCATTTTCTTCCTGCCAACTTTTTGTCTCCCATCCCTCCTCCTGCAGTAAACTCTTCCTGTACAAGCAGGTGGTACTGCTCCCTCTCCTCTGAATTTTCACCTGTCGTAAAATTCAACTAAATAAAACTACCTTGTTTCAGCACCTAAAAACAGAGGGTTCCTCTAGAATAGCTGCTACTCTGCACTACCCCAGAGAACAAATGGACTAGGGGTCTGCAGTTTCAAACAAGTGGGGACTGACATATAGAGCCATTTCAGGGCTATGATACAACTGCATGTTTTACTAGCAGGAGATAAAAATGACAAATAGACCCAATCTCATGCTCAAGTCCAAACAAAATTCACCATACAAAACCAGCCCCCTTAATTAGATACACTTTGACGTCCATTAGAATTCAGTGTACACAGCTGCCAGCAGCTGCAGGTGGTCAGGAACACACTGGAAGCAGCTGCTCACTACAGAGCAACTTACCCCAGGAGAGCTCATCCAAGAATCTTCTGCAAAGGGTAGGACTAAAGAGGTCAGAGGAGATCAAACAATGCTACAGACCCCTTTCACTCCAAAATCAAATTGTTAATTATTCTATCAGATAATGATAATAACAATTACACTGATATCTCATCCTATAAATGAGGCAACAAAGTTGTCTCTTTTCACACAAGAGAAGCATCCATGTAGCAAAGTGCCAAAACCCGTCACAATTTCAGAGAGAAGCTTTCCATTTAAGGACAGACTAGAGCAATGCATGCTCCTGTATTAATTTTCCTAGAAATGAAGGCATTAGAAGGCTCAAGACTGACAATTATTTTATTGTGTCCAGAAAAGATGCAAGGCATTTTCTGGTAAAATCAGTTGGTGATTCATTAGCATCTCATCTTCTAACTGAATTATTAAAAATCTGACAGAACAATGCAAAAGTTCAGTATAATCTCTACTCCCATTCAAACTCACAGGGAAACATTGATAGGCATTTTACACACCCAGCTTTGCACTTTATCATTTTTTAAAGACCTGTAAGAACCATAAATATATAATGATATACTAGACCAATTGATGCTGAGGTACCAAGAATTGCATCACGAATTCCAACCCTTTATTTCACTGTCAGGACTATGAGTACTGTCAGTAGCCGAAACCAAGTTTAAATTTTAATTTAGGGACCCTGTGAGAGCCCTCCTGAGGCTCTGCAATGCACAGCTGAGAGGAAAGAGGTGACCACACACAGATCTTGTAGAGGGAAATAACCCTAAAAAGGTGGATAATCCCTTTAGGATGAGTAATTCTAAAAGGCACAGCATCAGGACCTTGTTCTTCCATTCCAACTCAACCATTTAACAAACTCATATCAACTCACTTTTAATGGAACCTGGGCACAGGAGGGGAAATGGCACCATTCAACACCAACACCCACAGAGCAAGAGAGCCACAGGATCAACCATCCACTTCCTACAGCCATACCCAAGACCACAAGAACAGGATTCTGGCAACAAGACCACTGTCAGGAGAGCAGCGAACCCCACAGCTTCCACCTGCAGCAACTGTGGCTACTCACACCTGGGACCCTCATGAATAGAACCACCTCAGGTCACTGGGGAACGGCCTAACTTCCCTCCACACCAAGCCTCCCAGCCAGAAGCCTTGACCTGCTAGAGCCACACTGGTGCCCTGAATCCCCGTGAAGCAAGAGACCCTCGTGAGCGTGGGACTCCGAGAACACACCTCGCCACTGCCCCTCACAGGGCAGACTGACACCTCTCCCACACCCCCGATAGAAGTCTCCACTATAACCAATCTCCACTCCATCAACAGCCAATCCGAAGACGGGGTGAGACGCCCCCTCCCCTAACTAGGCCAATAGGATACAGGGGCGCGAGGCACGTAGCCAATCATCAGGAGCGAGTGCCCCCCCGCCCTCACAGCGCCCGCTTCCCGCCGCCGCGCCCCAGCGCGAGGCGACGCCGCGCCCCCACAGCCGCTCTCGCTTGAGGGCGGCGGCGTCATCAGCCCCTCGTGAGAGCGCCCCGCGGCCAGCCTGCCCCAACCACTGAGGGCCGATGGGGGACACGGGCGGGCAGCCAGGGCAGAGACTGAGCGGATGGGCCGGGCCGGGCCGGTTGCCGGGGGTGGGGGAAGCTGGGCTGAGCGGCCCAGAATTATGGTGGAGAGATGAGACCCCCACAGTGCTGAGGGGGCAAAAAGATGGCTCCGGCACCCCCCCGCCGCTCAGGTGCCAGGGTCCGGACCGTACCACGCAGGGAGGGGGAGAACAAGGGTGGGGATGCCCCCTCCTCCCCGTGTCGAGGGCGGGTGGGGGAATCTCAGCTGGGGCGAGGAGTGGGGTAAGCGGACTGTACCTCTCCCGCGGGGTCGGGGGGAGGGGGGGGGAAGGAGAATGAGTACGCCCTACTTCCCCTTCCCCCCCCACTGGCAGGAGCGAACGGTTTATCCCGGCCCCGCACCGCCAGCTCCGGGCGCCATCTTGGGTGCGACTAAAACAACAAGTCTAAAACCCCCGGCGGGTCCCCGCGGCGTCCCCGGGCCGTGCTGCCCTCCCGGACCGTCCCATCGCGTTACCTGAGGGGGTCCCATGCGGGCGCCGCGCCCCGGCTGCCGCCGCCAGCCCCGCGGCGGCCCCAAACCCCCCCACCTGTCCTCACCTCACAATGGTAGCTGCAGAGCGGGAGGGGGGGGGGGGGGGGGGGGGGCCGCCTAGGCCTCATTACCATAATCTGCCTGGCAACAAGCCGCGGCGTCGCGCGCTGATTGGCTGAAACTCCTCCGCCAGCCACGATGGGGCACAGAACTCCTCAAGGGAAGGCTCTTAGCACCCGGGTCAGGGGGCCGGGGCTCGGGGGGTGGGGGGAAACACCCTAATCTGCGATGAGGGGGAGCGGGGAAAGGGTCCTCTGCCCGGGTTTTTACTCCCACCCTCGGATGCTGGCGGCCAGTCAGAGCCCCGCTCTCATCCCCGCCAGGGGATCTCCGCCAATCAAGGCGCGCTTTTCATCGCGGCGCTCCGCCCCCCCACTGGGGGAGGCGGTGTGGGCTCCGCGGGCAGTGCCCCCTACTGGGGGGGTGGAGTGGCGCCTGGAGCCTCCTGGTAGTGGGGAGGAGTGGGGCAGCGGCACCCCTCGCACCCCTCACTCCCCTCACTCCCCTCTGAATTTTCCTGGACAGGTAGGGCCGGGCCCATCTCCTGCTCCTTCCTGGATGAGGTTACTTGCAGACTTTTCATGGGCTCCCATCCGCAGTGCTCAGCAGCCCCTTCAGCGCTATTTGGCAGCCCCTTGGAGCGTAATTACGTAAAATTGCTTCAAAACCAGCGGATTCTGTTACAAACGAGGTCGTGACTCCGCTGTTGTAGGATAAATGGCCAATAATTTATTTAAAACTGACCACTGAGAACAAGGGTGGAGCTAGTCTCAAGCCCTTTACGACAAGCCAGAACAACGATAACAAGTATAATACTATATTGAACACTCCTTTGGGACACACCGTACAACAGCGTTTGTCGGTCCTTTTTGTATGCTCTGTCCTCTCTCTGATTGGCGCGCTCAGGAGCCTTGAGTGGTTGGCTCGTTCGCTGGGGTTTGATTGGTCTTTAACAATAGTCATCCCTGGCCAATCATTTCTTCTGAGCGTCGAATGATTGGCCGGCTGTGTTTACCAATTATGGCTCAGGAAAGTGTCCTGATGTCTTCCTTATGTAGTACTATCAGTGCTTTGACAACAATTAAACTGTAACACCTTGTAACTGTCCAAAGTCACAAATTGGAATACAAACTTATAAGAGACATACATATACTTTTAACAACTGTTTAACTTGTTTGTTCATAACAGATTCCACTGGAATTTTACTTAAACCTGATAAACTAAAAGCTGTAACATGAGCTATTAATATCTGTCCAAGGTCAGCCCATGAGAAAATGCCCACTAAAGGGCTCCTTCTGCCTAAAACGACCCTAAATGGTGCTATAACTTATTTTTTCATGGTACATGAAAATGTCTGCTCAAAGGAGGATAATAACTACAATTGTTCAAAACTGTACCTAATTAGTCATTCCAGTGCAGTTACTGCCATACTTGTGTTTAGTACTTATCTATTTGTAGTATGGTGGCAAGGAAAAACATCCCTTTTGTATCACTCACTTGCCATTAGCACACACTCAGGTAGCCCTTTAATCAAACAGGTCAGTGGATATTTAAACCAGACAATCCCTGTGTTTGGGACCTTTTAGTTTTATTCTATATGGCTTCGTGGACTTTGTGTAAACCACTATTCACTACAGTGTGGGCAGCTATAGATCCCACAATGGGCCATTGTGGCCAACTGACCAAAGCCCAGGAAGGGGAAATTTGGTTTAAATATTAATCACTACTTTTACAGAACTGGTTCTGCTCAGTCTCTGTACTAGGAGAACAGCAAAAGGGTCAGATTTTGGTGCCATTAAGTGTAACGCTCCATTAGGTCTGTCCTTTTAATGCTTGGACTAGTCTTTTAAATTAAGGGCTGCTGTTGTAAATTGGAATCATCCGCTGTTGTACTGACCCTCTTTTATGAGTAATCAAATTCTCAAAAACAGCCCACAGAGATATGGATTTTCTAAATTGTGTTTATGAGCTTGATGTTGAAATGGTAGATATGGGTTTTAAACCTCAAGTCAGCAGAGTCAGTTTAATTTAGAAGTTTGTGGGTTTTTTTCCCTTAACTATACTTCTTTACACCTCTGGGCAGTTCTCTAAATTGTGGGAGTCATGGAGCCTATTTATTTCTCCGTCCCATAGAACTAGTTTCAATTTCATTATACTGTGCTGAAACTTCAGGAGAACAAGTGCTACAAGGAAATACATAAAAACAAACAAAACTGCTTTATGTCTTATCAATTTTAAATGCTGCATGTATTACTTTTAAAAAAAATCAAAGTGCATT
Organism: Hirundo rustica; assembly: GCF_015227805.2. Lineage (NCBI taxonomy): Eukaryota > Metazoa > Chordata > Aves > Passeriformes > Hirundinidae > Hirundo > Hirundo rustica. Next base: position 132,351 of record NC_053472.1, read on the forward strand.
TTTATTTGGGTTTTCCAAGGATCTCCCTAACATTTTGAAGACTTGGTGGCTCCACCACAAGAGATATAGTCCCACGAGGGGATACAAAACAGTGCCCTTTCCTGAAACAGGGCTCACGCTGAAAGTTGTTCCACAGGTTTTTTTTTTCCCTTTGTAGTCAAATCAGTGCAAGTACACTGTGGATGCGCCAAGTTGCCAGATGCTGGTCTGATTCATCCCCTGCAGTATCCGGCATCTGATGTAATGCCTATTGTAATCCCCACATCTCATGCTTCTGATGCTCCAACATAGGCTTTATTTCTCCCACAGCCTTCTGCTAGCAGAGAGAGAGGCCTTCACATGAGGTTAATTTATTTATTTCTAATCTGCATAGTTCAAGTGAACTACATGAAATGCACCCCATTCACCTCTAGTCTGGAAGGTGCTGTAGACCTCCTGAAAATCCTCCTTTCCCTGCTCAGCTCCCAGACCATCAGATCCATGTCTCCATACCTGCATCATCTTATTTGGATGCTGCCGCAGCAGCAATTTCTCTCATCTTGCCTGTTCCGTCTGTTCCCACTGGTCACTCCAGTGTTCATTTTTCCACTAGTTCCCACATGGAAGCAAGTGTACTGACTGTCTTCTCCCCCCTTTTCAGATTCCAGGTGGAAAAGCACACTGGAACTCCACCCCATTTAATTTACTCATGAGTATCTTCTTGCCCTCTTTCTCCTGGACCTCCTCACCCCTTCCTTTCGCCTAGAAAAACCACTCCTAAGTCTCTGCCTTAAAAACAAGCCTCCCACACCTGGAGCCCAGTCTCTAAAGCTGCTCCCCAGTCCTCTCTCAGATTCCCTAGAAAGATACTCTGTTTTTTCCCCATCTGTAGAGATGTTTCAGGTTTTGTTTGGGTTGTTGCATTTTTCTTCATGACATAATTCCATTTTGAGGAGCATATAAATTAAACATGACAAAGAAAAATGCTCAATTGCTCTAAACTCATTTGAGTTATAGAAGCAGCCACTGCCTCCCTGGCCCTGGTGACCTCCCAGTCTCATTCTGTGCATGACAAGTAAGTACTTAGGTCTAGATTCCCAAATTAAACTGCACATGGAATTGGGCTATGCTTTGTGGCACCCACTTCCCACCCCCATGCAAGTCAGCAGCTGGCTGTGATTTAAAACTCCAGTCCAGAAAGATGGAAAAACTTCAGCTCTGTCCCTGTGTGCTACAACCTGCTAAATTATAATGCATCTGAAACGTAATTACTTTTCATCCTGCACAGAGAATACAAAACATGAATTCACTAGTTTACAGTAAGCCACAATAAATTCAATTAAAGCGGCCTCATGTAAAACACATACAAGCACAATAAAGTTATTTTATTATAGTTCTCAGGATCATTCCTCTCCCCAAAAATTTGCCTCTTTTTTTTTTTTTTTTTTTTTTTTTTTAACATGCTGAATTAATCCCTTTAACTGGAAGAAAAAATTGACTAAAACAAGGTTGAGGGTGTTGTAATAGCATCTGTGTCAAGTCAAAATTTTAAATTTTATTTTAAACACCATAAAACATACCATTAGCTGAAGCATTTCACCTCATGCATTTACTATTGGCTTTTTGCCTGATTTGTCCCAAACCAAGTGGCATATATCCTCCAATATTTAGTAATAAAGAGGCACAGAAATAAGCCAGGAAACAACTTGCATCAACTCCCCCAACTCCCTAATTTTCACAGGTCATTTGGTAAAAGGTGTAACAAGTTTTAGGAAAAGGCTGCTTTTCAGTTCACTGAAAAATCTGTTTAGCAAAGCCCTGCTGGGGTACTGGGGTAGGAAAAGTGAGTACTGATGCCAAAATGCATGCAGGGAAAATATTTTGCCACTCCAATGTCTCCCTGACTCCATTAGAATAATATTTATAAAGGCAGCTGCTGCTCCTCATGATGCCTTGATGCCATGGTTTTAAGGAGACAGAAATCAACTGGGAGTTTGACATTTCACAGCTTTTGCTGCAAACTGTCTCTCTGCAAGATTCTGTAGGGTTAGTGTAGTGGTTTCATGTTCACCAAATTCTGGTTACCAAATTTAGTTTAGTGGTCCTAGTGTTTGTTCTCTTTTTGTGGAAGAAAGATCAGGAGAAAAGCAAAGCAGACTCAAGCTTAAAAATAAACAAATTGTTTTATTAACACACACTAAAAGAATGGAAAAAGAAAGTTGGGGAAAAACTAAAACGAAACAGCAAAACAGAATGAAACTCCAAAGGAGACCCTCTCTTCCCTCCCCCTACAAACTGTTAACTTTCCTACAAAACTACATAAAGAGACAAAAACTGTGATTTTCAGTCAGTTTCACCATTTGAAAATAGTCTTTCATTAATTTTTAGGAAGGAGTCTCTCTTGGAGTCATGGATCCCACTGACAACCTCGAACAGTTCTCTTGTGGGTTTTTGAACTGTCACATAAACAACCGCCCAGAGAAACCTGCCTTTGTGACTCCTCCCAGGAGCAGCTCCCCTAGCTGCTTATGGGTCATGGGTCTTAGACTTTTGCATATTGGGGTGTCACCTTTTAAAGGTGAATAACTCCAAATGAAAAAAGATTCTTCTTCTCAAGGAACAGAGATATCTTCTCACTTCTTCACTGGCACAGAGGACTTTTCATCTCTATCTCCTCAAGCATCTCATGGGATCAATATCACTTAGTCCATCACAAACACCTTTGCTCAAATCCACACACAAATCTAAACTATCATCTCCCCAAATGCATATCTTTTCCATGTTTTAATGGGATAATCTACATATAAAGATAATTTCCATGGCTCAGTAAGAGAGTCCAGCCTAAAATGGAATGGCAAACTCCTAAATCCCTTCTCCCAATAGTCCTTTCGCTCTTGCTCCACTGACTTCATGCTGTGTCTTCTCTACGTTCACTCTGTCCCTTTCTTTTCTTTCTCAGGGAAGGGCTAGGCCTTGGAAGCTTCATTTTTGCCAGGAAATGGTTAAATCTACCCAGAGTCTTTTTCTCTGTCACTGCAGCTCATGGTGTTAGATTTTCAAGGCCGCGCAGAAAGATCAGAGATCAGAGGACCCGGGCAGTCCAGAATCAAAAAAACCAGGGAGGATCATAAATGTCTTTTTTGCCCACCGCTCAGTTTAAATCGCGGTGGGCCCCGGCCCAGCCAGGCCCATAACTGGTATCAGGGGCCCAGCGGGCAGGCGTGTCCGGCCACCCTTGCCATCAGCAGACGGGGCCTGGAGGCACAGCCCGGCCAGGGCCGCTCCTCTGGGCCCGGGTCAGCCCAGCCCCAGCCAGGGCGGCGGGGCCGGCCGACCCCTGGCTGCCGTCCGATGTTACCTGTCTCTCTCTCTGGCCAAAGGGAAAACGGCTGACCTGCAGGAAATCAGGGGTTTTTATATGACTTCCCAAAGTCACAAAGTGACAATCTCAGTGGTCAAAACAGATGCCAATATACTAAACTAGCCTTCTGATAGGTCACTGTCCTTTCTAAAGCATTTCTTCCATAACTAAAAAAACCAAACTGTGCCAACCCATGACAGTTAGAAAGGCATTTTTCCTTCTTGTGCTCAGCTGCTCCGGTGGAGTCCCAGCCTTTCCGCAGGCAGCATGTTGTGGTTCTAGTCCACCCAGTTTAGGCAAGTACAGGAACTCCAGTGCAACCTGGTTCTTCTCTGCATTGCTGGACTTGTTCATTGTTGGAGCACTTCCCAGAAATCTTCACTGGGGAGATGTAGTTCAACTTCAAAACTAGGTCAGCTACTTCTTTAGCTGGGATTACTGTTGATTTAGTGCACACATTTCTTCTCTGGGAAGGATCTCAGTTACCATGAACCTTGATAGCACTGAACTGCCAGCACCCAACACTACTGGCTGATTTCCCACAGGAGTTCAGGTGTCTCCATCGCCCAGCTCTGGATGTGTAGAAGCACTGGCATTAGTAGGAAATAATTTGTGCATCAACTGCAACGTAAACACAGACGTAAACACAGAGGGTGTTTGGGTTTCCTTTCCATTAAGCAGGCCAGAATGACTCCAGAAACTCTCCATGCTTTGGGATATTTCTGAGTTCACGAGAAAGTTAAATAAAGGTTTCATATTCTCTATAACATTATTCCTGTAGTGTATTATACAAGCACTCCATACAGCCTTTGACAGCCTTTTTCAAAATGTGATAAGATGAGTCAGCATTCCCCCACCTCTGTCAGGAAAGAAGGGATCTTCAGAGATCTTTCTTCTGCTTCTGCATACGTTTGATAGATGAATAAAAGAGGCAACACATTCAGTAATAACTTATGGTAGATGTTTAGACAGCAGCCACATTTTCTTTAAAAAAAAATTGTAATTTAAGAATTAATTTAGTACATGTACTAACTCTATACTTCGTTTATCTTGGCTTTTTATAGAACAGCTAAAAGTAAGTCTCCTAGCTGGGAAAACTGTATCCTTTTTCAGTATGTATAAGGATAAAAATACTTAGATGGTCAGTCCTTCTGCGACATTAGAAATTAGAAGTCTGACCTTCTCATGGATGTCAGCGCTGGCAGAGGGTTTCCAAGCTACCAAGTCCTCTCTGTCACAGATACATCAGTGTATAACCTTAGCAGGCTTCCCCTGATGAGAAACTGAGATTTTATGGGACAGCTACCGCTGGCCTGTAGCTGCACAGATAATTTGGCCTAAAGGAAACCAACTTGACCAGCCTAGCTTGTTAGGGAATAGAAGTAAACAAGTCCCCAGGTGTGTTACTGATAGGTTAGGTTCAAACTCAAACAGGGGACCCCAGCCAACCCCTTTGAAGTATGAATGCAACCATACCGTTGTCCATTGAGCTGGGCGGAGTTAAGATCCTTAACCAATCAATACGAAAGTGTGGGAAATTTGAAGCCCCTATATAAGGGGTTGCCCAACAATAAAATTCGGCTGTTGCTTTATGATCTCAGTATGTTCTTGTTGCATTCTAGTCTCCGTCATCAGCGACACTTTTATTCTTGCAGGTTTGATCAAGAGACTAAAACCATAATTGAAGACAAGTTGGTACTTTTTTCTGAAGTCTATTTCTACTTACTTCATGCCTTTTAAGTAGGGTCTTTATCCTTACCCCAGTGTTTACTCTCCTGATGTATTTATAGACAGCAGTCACATCCTCCCCAAGGTTTGTTTTGTCAGACTACACAGACCGTGTTTCTTTTGTTTCCTCCTATCTATTCCTCATTCCCAGCTATGTACCCAGCCCCTCTGCTCTAGTGGGCGACAGGGCTTTTACAGAGAGGATTTCATTACAGGTGATGCAGTTTTAGAAATGGATTGATTTTTAAGGGCAAAGAACATCCCCTGGGATATCTCCAGCTCTTATCTAAAAGTCTGGATTTCCAAGCTTGTGGAAATAGTCACCAGTTCCCATTCCATCTTTCCGCACCTATAGGAGATGACGACGGTTCGTCTAGAGATGGCATCCAGCGAGCATTCAAAAATACAGGTCAGCAGGCAAGTTCAAGAGGAAAGGCAGACCTTAGTCCAAAATTAGAATGAAATTTGCATGCCGTGATGTAGGCTGGTAATAAATGTAAGAAAAAAATCCATTAATAACTTACCTAGTCTAGAGCAATAGCACAGATTCAAGATCCATAGCCAGTTATAGTTGATACTAAGTTAAAACCCAATACTCCTCTTGAATTACTTGGACAAGAAGCAATGGCCTTGAGCTTGGCTTAAATAGGACTCCTGGGCTTATGGGAGGGTGGTCCCAGGTAAAGCTGCTCAGGATCAGGAGGCTTTATTAGTGATCTCTGAAGTCTAACTTGGAGCTGTACAGCTGTTCAGGTGCTGAAAGTAGATCTTAGTCTCAACTTAGCCATAGGTTCTTGGAGAAATTGGTGGCTTTTTTCCATAAAGGTGTAATTTGAGTCTTTTTAAATCTAATATTTGTATCATTACTCTATTTGTTAACAGCTTATAGGACTGGTGCAGAAAAAAAAAATGCAGTTGTGGTTGGCTTTTTTTCCTTGATTTCAAGACTTTACTTACCATGGACTTAAGTATTTTTCTTTAATTTTTTATCATAACATGTTAAAAATTAGGTCTTTGGAAAGAAAAATACTGCTGACATTTTCTTACAGTGTTTTGGGATTTTATGTGGAAGAACTCCCCCCCTTATGGCATGTGGGTGGGGTTGTGTTTCTTGTCACCACCTTGGGGACTGGGGTTTCTGTGTGAGTCCTGACCCTGCAGCAGGTGCTGTCTGAGCAGACCCTGGGACTGGCATCATTTTGGACTGCATTCAAAGTATTTTTGCAGTGTGGTGCTTTGCAATTGGATGTGTCCTTCAAGAGGGTAATTGTCTGGGTAGAAGAGAAATGTTTGTTTAGTGAGCGATTAGTTTGAAAGGAGGGGATGTTTTCCAGCTTAACTGAGTTGGAAGGTAAGTATATTCCACCTACGCTCACCCACGCTGTAGACAGCTATCTGAATGCTTTTGGAAACAACTGGTTTAGGAGAACAGGAGGAATCAAATAGAGCAAGTGCCAGGATTTTTCAGGGAGTTAATGCTACCTTATCTCTGAAGCTGATAAAAATGGAATTATATATTCCAAGATAGCCATTAAGATTGAAGCTGCAGCCTCTGCTGGGGTGCAGACAGCTACAAGTAAGAAACTTCAGTAGTCACACAGACAGGAAAAACGTAAGAATGTGCTCTTCAGGGGAAAAGCACCGAGCTGCCCAGAGCAGAGAATGCTGCAGGGAATGCTGGCACGGCTTCTGCTGTGCTTCAGTGAAACAGCACTGGAGGAAGGATGCAGATACAGTAGCCTGGGAAGAAATAATAAATTTACTTCCCCAAAATCTTTTTGTGAATAGAGCATGACCTAATTATTTGAAGCCAGTCTTTTTTCAGGAACTAATCCTCATTGTCAAAGCTCAGGTGATGTTATCCGGGTGCACCCAGATGTTACGTATTTCAGGTGTGCCCAGGAACCTGGCAATCCTGGCCCAAAACAAAAGTGTTTTCTTCAAAGCAGCAGATTTACATGGTAAAGTTATGACAGGACTTTGCATTTCTCTGTTATTATGGAACTGTTAAACTGTTGCTTTGAACTCCTGTAACCCCAGCTTGCACATAGTGGAAAAATTCCAGATTTGCTTGCCTGAGCATGAGGGTGCAGTTCACAATAAAAGGCTTGCTGCAGTTCCAGCTGAGAGTGCGCCTACATCATGTTGGGTTTGCTCTGCCTTCATTTTGCAGGGATCCCCCTGGAGATTTGTTTCCAGAGTTTTGCTGTTAGAGTACAATTCCCAGAGCTCTAAAATCTGTTTGCTTGTGAAGATTGTCTCTAAATCCAGTACACCCCACTAGGAACTCAGGTAGGATCTGGACTCTTCAGGTTTACCAGAAGATCACAGATTTGCAAAATCTTCTGCTTAGTGAATTTGACTGAATAATAGAGCATGGTAATAGCAATGGCATTTCTCAAAGCAAATTTTGAGTAATTTTAATCAAGAGGCTTGGCAGCTGCAGGCCCAGCCCTTCATAAGCTGATTTTTACACTGAAATGTCTTTGCCACTGGGGTAAAATTATCTTGAAAGTTATTCTTATGGTTGCTAAGGTATTCAGGAAGGCAAAGGACAGGAATATGCCTAAGATGACAGGTCATTTTTCACTACTACTTCACTACTAGCTTGATAGGAGCTGAATTCATCTCCCTGCTGAGTTCTGTTTCACCTGAGACTACCCTAAAAGTCAAATGAGCTGCTTCACATCCTAGTGGTTCTCCTCAACCTCAAAAGGTTATAAACGCGCAGAGGACAGAAGCTGTGGCTGCCTCATCCCTGGAAGTGTTCACGGCCACATTGGATAGGACTTGGAGCAACCTGGTCTAGTAGAAGGTGTCCCTGCCCATGGCAGGGGTAGAATGAGATGGGCTTTGATGTCACTTCCTTTGCAAACCATTCTGGGATTCTGTGATTTCCTGTATTCATCTTTGCACTGAATTCTATATCCTGGCTTCTCTTCTCAGCTCTTTCCTCATTAATTCCCTGCAGAACTTTCAGGAACTGTGGTGGTGATGCCTGTTTCTCTTTTTTTCCCACCTCTTACCTAGTTTAATTTTGACCTGTTCACTTTCTCTTTTAGTGGAGAAAAATTATTTTAAAATAATACCATTTCATTTAGTATAGAACAACTGCAACAGAGCAAAACCACACAGAAGATGTAATTAAGACTAAAAGTCAACTCAGTACTTCTGTGACATCTACTGGGAATTTATCTCCTTTCAAAGCTTTTCTCCAGGTTTTATTTCACAGCTGGCATGTTGGTTGATAACAGAAATATGAAATAAAAAGTAATGAAAGAGCCCTGTGCTGTACAGAATGCTGGCTACTCTCAGCATGGAATACTGAACAGTGAATCATGCAATTGTTGAAAAGCTATTGGCAAACACTGAAGCTGAAGGTAGAAAAAAGACATAATGTACAATATTTTTCCTTCCCTGACTTTAAAGAAACATCTTCCCAATGAAGAAAACAACTTACATAGCCATAAACTCATTTGAATCTTATTTTTATTATTTTTCATTGCTTGGATGCTCCTTTAGTAAATGATTTCTTGCCCCGTGCCAGATGCTGTTTCTATTCACAATGAAGTAACAGTCCTTTGTGAGTGATATCATAGTACAATACCACAGCCCTTATTGTGACTTCTCAAATTTAACACACTGAAATATGTTCTTTGTTGATTTTTTGGGGACTTTCAGATCTAGGGTTTCACTAAAGTCAGTCTAAAAAAAAAAAAAACTAGAGCAAACAGGGCTTGGAGAACTTGGACAGTTTGCAATGTGCAGAAAAACAGGGAAACAAAAGACGGGCAAAACTGAAAAGTTTGACTATTTCATGTATTCTTGTGCAGACAGAGGGAAAGCTTGAAATAAGGCCTGTATAAGTCATTGGTTTTTAGGTTTCGAGGTGGTACAGATATTTAATTACTGATCCTGCCAAGAAATCTACCCATGTACTTTTTCTAGATGATCCAGCTGATGCTGGATCAGCACATGGTGTTGGCCAAAGGAACACCTGGCTTGGGGGTTGCTCCCCTTTCACCCCCCCACATGTGCTCCCTGGGCACAGCTCTGCACCCATATTCCAAAGGAAGTGTATCCAAATTATTTGTATTTCTAGTTTATTGACCTGATTCCCTTCTAAACATAGACCAGGAACTTTGCAGTTGCCTGCCGTGATCTGTAGTTTCCATCTCATGCTGACACAGTTCCATCCTTTGCTGGGATAAGGTTTATGAAAACTGGTGGATGTGTTTGTGCCAGTGTCCGTGTGCACAGAAGTGATTCTTTTGAAGGGTTATGTAAAGATATATTTTCCAGAAGACAGAACAAATAGAAGGAATCTGGTTGAGTTACTTAAGGCCTGATCATCCAAGGAGTGGAGCGCTGAACTTTAAGTGCAGATTAGAGTACTTGCATCCCCAGGTCCCTCTAAGGTTGCAGGGGTGTGTATCTGTGTGTGCACGTGTTTAAGCATAAATTGATCTAAGGACATAATAATATATGCTTATTTTTCCCCCGTTAGAAGTAAAACAGTAGTTATAAAAAAGAAAGGGAGAAAGAGAGATGGACGACTTTTGCAATTGCTTAGTGAATATTGATTTAACATCTTTGCTAAGCAGCTACTTTTTTTGGATTGCTTTTTAGCCTTCCCAGCTGACAAGGAACTGGCAAATGGATCTGTCATCCAGCTGTATTTTCAGTAAGTATGGAAAAGGTCTCGTTAGACTTCTTAACAGAAATGTGGGTGTTATTTATCATGCCTTGTAAAATATTGATGTGTTTAAATTTGCTGATCTATGAGATTTTTAAAAATAGTAAACCTGGCCAAATTTTGCCCTTGTTGTTGTTCACTGATAGTGTATTGGGTAGTATGTTGGAGAAGAACTTAGGTAAAATCGGTTTTGTGGGAAACTGTTAAAATACAGATAAATTAAGATGTCTGCTGACCCCAAGAATCTGCATTCAGGTGGTGAAGTATTCATTTTTACTCACACTGCAATGCTTTATGAAGTGTATTTTTGTATTATCATTTCCCATTTTAAATTCAGCTCTTAAATCCCTAAAGGGAATTAACTACCAGCCATTTGCATTATAAAGTGAAAACTCAAACCTCAACAGAGTGCTCTACTTAAGACTCCTTTTCTGTAACTTAGCCAATGACCTACATCTTAGTGGAGAACTTGGGGAGTCAACCAAGTGACTGGGACAAGGCAGGAAAGCCTGGAGTTGGAGAAAGCCTTGTCATTTGCTTCCAATAACTGATACACTGAATGCACTGATATCAGTGTGAAGCTGTCCTGCAAAATGGTGTTTTTCACTATTGTGGGGCAAAATGTCTTTAATGTTGGGGGAGAAAAGGGATCTTCAAACCATTGCAAGCTGCAATGGCAAAAGACACACTGTTCTCTCTTCTCATGAGGGAAAATCATGGTAAAATAAAAGAAATAACTTCAAATTCAGCCCTTTGCAAGATATGGGAAAAGACTATTGGAAAGTTGCAGGACAGGGATTTTGTTAAAGATCTCTTAGGAGCTGACTCATCTTCTGAGAAAATGTGATTCAGAAAGAGGCTGTTCTCCCCCTCAGGCCACAGGTTTGGGGTGGAAGTTGTAGGCGGTCCCCTCCTTCCCTTGGAGACACTGGGATTCAGCTTCTACTTACATGTTCTAGTTCCTTTCAGCTGTGCCCTGCTCTTTACCTTTATTCAACTGACACTGACTTCAAATACATGTATTTCTTTATTTCTTATCGCCAAGAGAACCTATATTCAAACTTCTTGCTGCCTTAGGAGTTTAAAAGCTGCCAAAGCACTGCTACATCTCACTTCTTGTGGACCTCCAAAGAACTCTGTTTCAAAGGTTATAAAAACCCCGGAGCACAATACAAAGGGTCTGTCTTGAATGAGTTTGTAAGTCAATAGTGTTGTAGAGCCCTGGGTGTATTTGGGGCACTGAAATAAAAATCTTGTAGAGCAAGGTCTGCAAATATGAATTCCTGTGGCTGGGAATTCCTATATATCACTGATTTTCCTCAAACTCCCAGTTGAAGACCAGACTGCTACTCAGAAAAGACCCTACAGCTCCTTCCAGCATTGAGTCTGGTGATAGTGCCGAAGGGCAAAGCTGCAGGTCCTGTGTCTCCAGGTGTGCATTTTCCAGTACCTAAAGTCAATATCCCTGTGTTGAAACAAGAAGGATGACTTGGTGTTTGAGAACTGTGAGGCCCCAATGATGATTGTAAGAGGAAATATCTTAATATTTGTTTAAACAGAATGATGCAAACTGCAGCCTTCTGTGCTGATACCAAATTAAAGTAAGGAGGGGATTTTTGGAGTTATTCTGCTTTTAAGTGCAACAGGGAAAAAAAGCCCTTAAAGGTACCATGCAGCTGATGGAAAACTACAGTTCCTAGTAGTTAGCATTATCAGACATGATGTGTCTCCTAGACATTTTAAATTCCTTATTGCCTGTTTCTGTGTCATAAGTTCCTTCCTCATACACCCTGTTCTTGCAAACTGGGTAACTGGTCAAACAAGTGATTGGAGGTGAAATAAAAGGCAACTGATGTGCCATGAAACAGTTTGTTAGCACAGGCAATTCCATGATGCCAGATGGAGGAGGTGCTGAATCAGACCTGATTGCAGAGGGAGGGATCAATTTCTTGCTGTTGAATTGCACTTATCTTCAAAGATGCAAATGATTCCACATTTATTTAGCAGGACAAGTCCTGCGATTTTTATATTCTGTGTTGTTCATTGCTGTGCCATTTGTTATGATGATTTGACTTTTAATCTACCAATGAATACTGAATGAAGAATTAAACCATGAATCAGATCTCTTCTGTTGCTTGCCAGTACCACAAGCCATTTTTATTTTCCATTTCAGGTTTCTTTTACAGTAGAGGACAAAAATAAATTATGAGTGAAAAGAAGTTAAAACTATTCTTCTCAAACAAGTTTCCTGCATCAATGCTTAATCCTTCCATTATGTCTGATGTCATTAATCATTCTACTGTAATATTTGACACATACATTTGTAGGACAAATTAGGATCTAATATAAAAGCTGCAATAATACTGACTTATGTGGAACTGCAGCTAATTATAACATATTTGAATTTTCATCTTTCATAAAAGACCTCTAAAATGAACAACCTTTCACACTGCTGAAATGACTGAGACAGGCAAAGAGAAGGAGGGGTGAAGGAAGAAACATCCAAGGACAACAGGAGAAATCTCAGCACCATAATGAGCCAATATCAGTTGGTGGAGTCTTTTTAAATGTGGGCTTTTTCTCTTTCAGATGGCTTCTCTGCCTCAGCTGTGGTCCTCAGCTTATTTAAGTTGGAGTTGTTTGGTGGCCTTGATACATGAATGACTGACTCTGCCATCTTCAGAGGTTAAACATCGCTTCAGTCTTCACAGGTGGACTAGAAGAGATAAAGGAGACAGGATGCCATTGCAGGAAGATATGTCTCACCGAGCGAGAGGATGAGAGTTCACAAAATATTTTCTGCAAAGCAGCCTCTCCTCCCTCTCTCCCCACTGCATTTTCACTGTGCCTTTACTTGTAGACCTCTAGACCCTCAGTCTTTTGAGTCCCCTGTGTCAGGTTCAATGTTTGTGTTCAGTTCCTTGGAGAAGCATCAAGTATTGCTCTGCCTTGAGATCCTGCCAGTGCTCAAAGCCTTGGATCCATCTGGAGAGAGAAAATGAGCAGCATAAATTCCCAGTTTGTGTATTAGCTAAAAAGGTGGTTAGTCTCTGCTATTTCTGCATTTGGGATCCTCAGTCTGTGTGTGGGCTCATTACTCCATTGAATTATATATCCAAAGTAATTTCTTTTCCTGGGAAGTGAATCTTACATATGTGCAACTCTGTTCCAAAATGGATTCCTTGTTTCTCTCAGACATTGCTTTTGCCTTGGATAGTCTTCAGAAAAACAAATTGCCCAGTTAAATTCACCATTGGTTTTGCCCCCCATCTAGAAATGAAAGGAGATCAAAGATTTAGCACATTTTCTGGATGCTGAGATTCATATGCAAAGTGTTGAACGAGCAGCAGCTTTCTTTAGCAGCCACTCTCTTTTGCTGCCCTTAAGCATCTTGGATTGATGCATTTTTCATTTTCCAATGCGATTTCACCTTTCTGTGCTGGTCCTTCAGCAAATCCGTAATATCTCCAAACCTAACAGAAGGGTTATTTTGAAGTTTTCATTTACAGTAATTTACAGAGTATTAATGCCAGGCTCGTTTCCTTAATGGTTTGTTACATGCTGTAGGCAAGGGTCGTGCTGTTTGAGATGAATACAGCACAAAATGCTGTGCAGATCTGCCCACTTAAAACTCCTCAGTGGAAGCCAGATGAATGGCACTGTTTCAGGCATGGACCAGAGCAGTGGGAAAATGGCCATCAAGAGTTAAGGGTTTATTAGTATAATGAAGGGTGGATTTTCTCCCTTCTCTGGCAATCCCTTTTAAAGAAGTCGCTGAGCAGAAACAAAAAGGCTTGCTGTCTACCACCATTTAGTGTATCACTTCTTTTCACAGATTTCTGTGCTGCTTTTCCTCATGTCTGCAGTTATCCCACTTATCCCTGTTTCCATGGTATGACCCCATATGCAATGCATCTCTTCTTAGTTATTCTCCATCCTTTCACTCTTCTAAACTGCACTGGATTCCCCTAGAAATCACCTTTTTGTTTTTAAGCTCCTGTCTGCCTCTCAAGGCTTCTGAATTTTTTGTTGCCCTCTTTCTATAGAGCATCTTCATTCTCACTGTATATCTTAAGCCCAGTTTTTTCAGTTTTCTTCATCTCACTGCTCCTGGACTTCATACATCTTGTCTCCAATGTGTTGTCAATTTGAGTCACAGATGGAAGGCTGAGCTGCAAGACTGCAGGAACTCTGGACTTCCACACAGAAGTGCTGCAGCCAAATACAGATGTCCAATTCCAGACCAGGTTGGCAACTGTATTGGATTATGTAACCTGAAAATGTGTATTCTATTTCATTTGTTGAAACCTGTTTTTTTGGGAGATGTTTCATCCTTCTCTCACCCTTCCAGGGGGGAGGGGGGCAGATGCCTTCTGATAATGGCCCAGCCATTAAATCCAGGTGGGGCAGTGTTTCTTTTCTCTGTCACCACCCCTCCATCCTCCAGGGGACATCTTCTGATAATGGGCCATTAGGGCCCACCAATGACATGACACATTCCATCATCCCATTGGGAGATGCTCCACCCAGTGTGGACACAAGGTATCCAGTTTTTCCACTGGATTCCTGGAGGAAGACTGGACCCATCTCGCCACCACTGGATTTTCTACAGGCCCATCTCTGCTCCACAGAAGCACATCTGTTACTCCAGAAGGACTTACTTGGACTGCTTTCAACACCCTGACCACCAAGGTGTCAGGTCATATCCCTGACTCTGTCAGGGTTTTTCCAGGATTTTTGTTTGCTTGCTTGGTTGGGGTTTTTGTTTGTTTGTTTGTTTGTTTTTTGTTTTGTTTTTGTATTACTACATTTGTATTTTCTTTTTTTTTTTTTTTTTTTTTAAATATTCCTGGTAAAGAACTGTTACTCCTATTCCCATATCTTTGCCTGAAAGCACCTAATTGCAAAATTATAATAATTTAGAGGGAAGGGGGTTTACATTCTCCATTCCGAGGGAGGCTCTAGCTTTCCTTGGCAGACAACTGTCTTTCAAAACCAAGACAGCAATCTTCTGATGTTATTTATGGGTTTAGAGAAATATTATGTCCCACAGGCACTTAAATAGCTGGATGTTGGATGAAGTTTGAGTCAGCTAATAACAGTTCTGCATTGCGTTCTGCCCCTTGCATAGTCTTGGTGACAGATAGAGGTCTTGTCCGAAGGGCAGGATGCCTCCAGATATGAGTTGGGGGAGTTAGTTTGGCATCATTTGTGCAAGTTGTGCACTATATTTTTCCTAGAAGCATTGCTTAGTGTTTCTTATATTACTGAATTGTGTTCTGCAGTAATAATACTGGAGTATGATTATGATACTCCAATAATAAGGATTAAGGAGTTCTTTACTTAATCCCACCACATTCTTTAGTTGTTTCTAACTTCAATTTGCATTCTACTTCCTGAAACCCAGACTGACTCAGTTCTACCTCTGCAAGCTCTATCTTGCACATACCTGTCACACAGAACTAGTACAAATGATGTGATCTCCCATTTAAATCTTCAATCAAGTTTAGCTGTATAGGATTACAATTCACTGGTTAGACTAATTTTGCACTTTAATTTCATGAGTTTAAGAGAATGGTGGGAATCTTCAAAGATTTCCTCACTTCTCTGAACTCATTCTCGAGGTACTGACAGGATCTCAATGCATAAGTTTGCTAAAGTTGTTGCTCCCAGAGACTTTGATGGTATCCAATGCATTCCTTGATGACTTCTGTTTGCTCTTTTTATCAGGAATTTAACATTACTCTTTCAGAGCACATTTTTGCAAACATAAATATATGCTTTCTGTTTACACAATCCTGGTCTTGCAAGTGATAAGGGGCAGAGATGTTCAAGATGTTCACTTGAAACATTTCTTACAGAATAAAGATTGGCAGCCAAAGGTGAGGATGAGATTCTCAGAGCTTCATTAACACAGATGTCCTGGAAAAGGGCACTAAGAGCTCCAGAACTTCGGTAAAATGGGATTCTTGGAAGTAAATGTAAGCTGTCACCTACCTAACAGGTTTAACAGCAGGAGAGGTGTCCTAGGGAATGCTGGAGCCTTGCAGCATTGATTCAAATTGGTGCTGTTGTCACAGGCAACAGACAAGTACCAGTGCTCACCTGAAACAGACCTGTGCACTGAATTAAACATGGCCATCTTGAGCATCTCCATGCCCGCAGTGACCTGCTGCTCCTGTGTGGACAGGAGGCACCTGAAAACAGCCATCCCCAAGGCCTTCCCCTGCTTGAATGCCTTTGAGTTTTTTCCAACTGATGGAATTCCATTTGCATCTTGCTGGAGGTTCTTATATCAATCTCTCTCCATGCCACCCTGTAGTCATATGAATTTAGTTGCATGTAGAGCTCCTGATCATCACCAAGGAATGACCAAGATCTGGGAGATTCAACCTTTTTTTCCTGGAGGCTTTTTGTCCTGGGAGGACTGATCTCTCTATGAAGGGAAATGTGTTATTCCTCAAACTTTGATTTCTCACTTGCTTTTTAGATAGTGAACTGAGCACTGAGAGCCTTGCTCTTGAGGAGGAATATTCTGTGTTGCAGCCTTGCTGCAGGACACCAGCTCTAACACCCTGGTGTATCTACAGTGCAGGACTAGGAGCAGGTGAGAATGCAGCTGAGGTTGTACCTCATACTTACCTGAGAGACTTCCCCAAGAGTCACCAGATTTAAAGCTTTTGAGAAAAACGAGGATAACACTGTTGGAGTCAGTGCTGTGAGCATAAATTCTCACCAAGCACTAAGTAAATATTAAAAGTGAATTAATTTATGTAGTACTTTAGATACCAAATAAATTCAACCTCGAGTGAAAGTCCCTTCCCAAAGAATTATAATGAACTTGTACATTTTGGAAAGGGGAGGAAAAAAATATCCCTCCTTTTTAAGTAAAGGAAAAAGCCTATCTCCGAATGTCTTGTTATTTACTCCTGTATTCATATTGCACATTAAAATATTTACATTAAAATATGTCAGTTTTCAAAAGCAACTTGTTGCTTTATTTTTCAACTGAACTTGGCCAGGCTAAAAAGAAAATTATATATGCCAGAGGACTGCAGTAAAAGAGATTTAAGGGTTTTCAAATAGTATAAGATAGTATACTAAGTGACCAGTGGACCAGTCAGCAGTTTTAATTCAAACTGGGCTGCTCGTTGATCTGTCATACATATTCACCCCATCTGCAACATTTCAGCCATGTTCCTATTTCAGAAAATAGCACTTGTAAAAGCCCATAAAGAATATGGAAGTTTAGAATGGAAATTTTATTACTGTGACATTTTGTACTAAGATCTTTTTCCATCCCATTTAAACACTTATCTTCACACAAAATGAAAGCAAATATATGGAATCTATAGGATATTCTATCCTTGTCTAGTGGAAGGTATCCCTGCCCATGGCAGGGGCGTGGAACGAGATGAGCTTTTTCAACCCATGAAACTCCTTTTCTAACTTAATGCCAGTGGGTTCACTGCATGTCAGTGTGAAAAAAATCCAAGAAGTCTAAAGTATATTGGTATTTTTAAAGGTCTCATGTTCTTGAAACTAGCGGGATCTTTAGTGGTTGCATCTTCAAGGTGGGCATTTGTCATCCCTGAATTGACTGATGTACCATTTCCATTGGGAAAACCAAGGAAAGTACTAAAACGGGGCTAATAAATGCTCTACACAGATGTGGAAGGTGTGTGGTATCAGCAACTGCACTTGGTAGATCTGTTTTGATCCTGAAGGGTTTGCTTATTTTAAAATTCTAATTATTTTAAATATCTATTTATAAGTAACATGGTGAAATTAAAATACCCTCAATGCAAATTTGGCACAAAACCCTGGCTTTAAAGCCAGAAATTTGTCCTGAAATAGCAGCACCAGCAGTGGCAGAATATCTGCACTGGAAGGAACTGCTGCCATGCTCTAGTTGAAAAGGAACACAAACTGGGGGTGGTGATAGTGATGTGTCTGTTTCTTAAATTCATGTGTGTTGTTTAAAGTTTATGGAGAGCTGTGCTGTGTTTACAGAGCAGCATGTGTGGCAGCACATGTGATGCCTTCCAGGTAGTGCTTGGTGAGAACACCCAGTATTGGAAGCAGGATGAAGCCATTGATGATTATCATTATTATCAGTCAATAGCTGTATTTTAAAGGGGAAAAAAAAAAAGGAGAGGGAAAAAAGATACATGTGTTTAGTTTTATTACGAAACCCGGATGGCTGGGATCTTGCTGCTTGCACGCGGTTCAAGGGCTTTGAGAAATCAGGGATAGATTTTTTTTTTTTTTTTTTTTTTTTTTTTTTTGAGTGGGAAACATCACTGTTTTATTTTTAGATGAGGAAAACGTCTCATTAGGCTTTTAGTACCCCAGAGCGTTCCTTCTCTCCGCAGTGGTGGGGTGAAGCGTTTACGCCTACAGACGAAACAGGCCACAGCCTTCAGAAGCTTGCGACTGATTTCTGGGGCGGCCTGGGGTGACGGAGGTGCCAAGCCGTGACCACGCCCCAGCGCGGCCGTTCCCCCTCAGGGCTCCCATCGGCCTCGGCCGCCATTTCCCGCTGGGGGCGGCCCCACCCGCCATTCGACCCGTGCCATTGGCTGAGAGCGTACCGGGGGTGCGGCTCCGCTCCGCCTCTCGATTGGCCCGCGCCGCTGTCACTCTGGGTGGGGGCGTGGCCTGGCGAGGCGGGTCCCCGCGGGGGCGCTGCGCCCGCAGTTGCGCTCGGGCGGCGGCGGATGATGGTGGTGGCCATGGGCTCCGCGCTGCTGCTGCTCCTGGCGCTCCTCGGGCCCGCGGCCGCCCTCGCCGGATACATCGAGGTGTGTGAGGGGTGCGGAGGCGAGCGGGCGGGGCTTCCCCGGGGGTATTCGATGGGCAGGCGGGAGGTAAGCGGGCTTCGGAGTACCTTGTCTGGTGTGGAGGCGCCTGGAGATTGTCCAACCTCTCCGAGACCTTCCCGGGGTGGTGAGTTCGTGTTTTACCCGTATTTTCGGGAAAGCTGTATTCCTCAGGCTGATCATCTGGGCGGGAGATCCGTCTTACTGCGGTGCTTGGGGCTGGTTTTTTGGGGACGTGACCTCGGCATTCTTGGCACGGGAGCAGGAGCGGCCAGATTCAGATGGAGACTGAGGGCCATTAGAAGGCCATTGCCTAGGGAAAAACCTCGGTCAAACGAATTCGTTTGGTTGCTGATGGATCCAAAATAAATCTTTGGGTGGGAGCTGGTACCTCAGCTTTCGGGGAAGATGCTTCAGCCAAGTGTAAAGGCTACGCATTTCATATAGAAATTGCTTAGGTGCCGATAGAGGTCTGCGCGTGTGTGTATATACACGAGCACACATATGTGAGTATATATTAGTTTTGTGTGTACGAAGTACATACTGTATTTGCATATGTGAAAATGACTGGACAGAGGAAATTCCAGCTTTATCCTAAATCCAAAAGCTCGGTGTAATCTAGCTCTCCAAACAAGAAGATGAGTAGGAGAAAATCTTATGGGTTTAAAAACTTGACGCTATAACCTGTCTTGTTAGAGGGAAGGAGCAAAACAAGGAGCAAAGTATGTGCTGAGCTTCAGAAATGGCACGTAAACGGAGTTTAATAATCTACTCCTGAATGTTGTTTGGAAATGCAAAACAGCTGCATCCTTCTTGTGGAGGCTCTGGGTTGTTCAGGGCTGGATAAAGAGCAGGCTTGTGGCTGCTTGTAAATGGTTTGATTTGAGAGTTTACTGTAAATTTTAGCAAGCTTGGTTAAGCAAAACATCTACCGCAGTGTGATGCAAAAATCCAAAGCTCTTAGCTGGTGGTAATTCCTAACTGGAAGTAAACGTGGTTCTTGGATAATTTTAGTATATGTTGTGTGGAATTGGTCTAGTTCATGATTTCTGCTCGTTTGTTTGCTATTGAGGTATAGTATTCCACATACTTTGTACCAATCCTTTTGTCAAATTTCTGCAAATCAATGGAATATGGTTGATAACTATTTATGGAACAGCTCTTGCAGAGGTTACCTTGCAGAAAGGATGTGGAGCTGCTCTGAGGGCATGGAGCTAATGCCCAGATCAGGTTCCTTGGCATTGCCTTGGTGGCAGGGGACTGTCCTCGCTGCTGATGCTACATCCAGTCTCTTGCACCTGTTTGGCAACTACTCCAGCTGAAGGTCACTTCCTCTCTTACATCCGACACAGATTTAGCTGCTATGCACATCCCTTCTGGAATCTGCTGCTTACGGACACATGCCATGAAAAATCAGCTTGGAAAACAAATCTAGCTGTCGTTTTATTTCAAAGCCTGGTGTCTGTGTGATGAAACAGATCCCGGGTTTTGCCCGTCTCAGGGCTGGCCTAGAGAAAGAGCAGCTGTGTCACACCTTGACACTCCAGGAGGAGCCAGCAGCCCCAGAAGGGGTGTCACTGACCTTTTTGAGAAGGATTAAAACGTTCCTGTTATTCAATTTGCATCCTCTAAAGGCATGATAACCACCTTTGCTGGCATAAAATGTCAGCTGTGGCATTTTAATCTTTATATTTGCTGCATCTGCTCCCATTGTCTTGTCCGTGGGGGGGCTGCAGCTCTCAATTCTTTATTGCTGCCAGATTTGCTCAAGAACAGCTCTCAATGCAGAGCTTAGGAAGTAAATGGTTCTGTTCTGGGTTTTATAATGTGGTCATTACTGGATTTTATCAGATAATGTGATGAAAAATAACGCAAGCAATTGATTTTTTCAATAATCAAGATGTCATTTGAAAGTTATGGAAAATTTGTAACAATGTTTGCAATTATTACTTTAGCTGGATTGGCAGGGTCCCATTAGGTAGATTTTCTGTCTCTTGATTATTTTACCTCCCATTCCCTGTCCCTGGAATGCCCGGTAATCTTCTTATCAACTACAATCTGTTTTTCTTTCTGTTCTGCACAGAGCAAGGGGAGTGGCAGTTTATTTTTTTTCTCTTAAATTGTTGTATCTGAACTCTTGGCTAGGGCGTTCCCAAGGATTGGTGCTGGTGGCAGTTGGTCTCCCTTTCAGATCATAGTGTGGGGGATGGCTGATAACCTCTGACAGTCTCTCTCAAATGAGTATGAATAGAAGAGTTTAGAGAAATCATGGATCCCAGCAATTAATGTGTTTCTTTCCATAGCAGTATGTGTCTGAATTTTGCTTGTTTTGTTTGTGAAGTCCCCAAGAACCTCAAACAGGACACTGATGCCAACTGGGAAAAGAAAATAGATCCATGCTAATTTGATCTGTGTTCCAATGATAAACTGCTTCTGCTGTGCCCTCAAGGCCTTTGAAGGTGCAAAATTTCTTTTTTTTTTTTTATTACTTGACCTTTTTGTGTAATCAAATCTAAAGCAATGCAGACTTGATACGGTTTGTTTTTTTTTTTTTAATAAGGTTTGGTATTTTTCCAAAGCTCTCTTGGATGCTTTCATCTGTTACCTGCTTGCTTGAAATTAGCAGGATTTGGGGGAGGGGAGAAAAAAAAAAAGGGTGTGCTTTGCAGCAGAATTTCATGTTATTATTTTTGTCTTGTATTGCTTAAATTCTTCCTGACAAAAATATCAGCCTTGTACCATTTCTGCAGACCTTGGGGACTTCTAATTGCCTGCTGCATCGAACAAAGAACTCCACCTAGGGAAATTTCCACTTCGGTGTTCGAGTCATGAGCAGAAACAGCTCAGGAAAATTACAGTCTTGAGGCTGTGGCCTTTAGTTTGCTCTCAGTTCCTAAAACTTCGCTTCCTAGTGCTAGGAAATAGAGCTTCTTATGAAGGTGATTATATGCATTTCCTCTTTTAAGCTTCAATAAAAGCTTCTCTGAAGCAAAGATATGGAAATGAAGCAAATCTGATACTGCAGAGAGGCTCTGGATTTTCTGCTGCATTGTAGGATGGCACATGAAAGTAAGCACTCCTTTTTGGAGGATGTCTTCAGCTCTCCTTATTTCACCTGTGAAATAATTATCACCTCTATTAAATGTTATTTAGGCATTAATAGCTCTGTCGGGGTTTGAATGATTTTTTTTTGTTAATGTGTTTGTTGCATCACCTGCAATTTATTCAAAAGCCGTTCTGTAGGTGGGTTTAGCTGTATTTGAATTACACACTGCTGCTTCTCCAGCACCTGGGAGTACAGGAAAGGATTAGTGCAGTTCCCTGTGCTCTGCACCAGTTGTGCTTCTCTCTAGATGTGCCTTGTAAAACTTCTGCCATTGCTTTTCCCTGTGTGTGTGTCTTTTGGAGGCATATGGGCTCAATCTTGGAAGCGTAAGTCACTTTGCAGCATCTGTTTCTACACAGGTATTAACCAAAGCCTTGTTCCTCAGCTGAAAGTAGAAGAGAAATATGCCGTCCCCAACTATTTATTGTTAGAAGACAAAGCCTTTCCCTCTCTACACTTAGACATTTCACTCTCTGCTCCTTAACTCCTCAGGCTTTCGGAGTTGATGCAATCCCTCAGACTCTTGCCTTTGTGCTTCTTCTGTGCAGTAAAACTTGGTGTCATCCTTTTTAAGTTCAGGCAGTCAGCACCTCTGAAACATGGCGTTTAATTTAAGACGGTGTTTGCTGTTAATTGGAAGGCTTTGAATACTCAAAATGGCCTAGAAACCCTTCTGGTGAGGCTCCTAATTCAGAACTGTACTTGAATTTGCAAGATTACCCCTCTTTTTTTTTTTCCCTAAACTCTTTCTGCACGTTTCCCTAAACTCATTATGCACGTTCTGCTTTCTCTACTTGCAGTGAGCTTGTCGCAGTAAAATGGCATCTCCTACCAGAGGTTTTACTTGCTGGGTATCTTAAATGGAGTACTTAGAGCTCTGTGATTATGCATTAACTATATTAATTTTATAATTTGCTTTTGGATGTTTTCCTTTTCAGCTTTTTCCTTATAGGTGCCAGTAAGTCTCAGGTTAATAATTTCTCAGGGAGAATGGGTTGACAACATTGTGCAAACTTACAGTTTTTCCATATGTAGCTATGTGTGCTTACTAGTGTGACTTACAAAGCAGTAAGATGGAAGATGAGAGTAAATTGTCAGATTCTCTTTATTGTGAATTAATCAAAACTACTTTTTTTTTTCTGGTTTCAAAGGGCTGATGGCTCCACCTCAGATACACTAGGATAAAAGTAACTTTTGCCTGTTAATACTGTTACTTATATAGGGCAAGTGATAATTCAGGGTTGCTGCTGTAGGAGCCGCACTCTCACTCCTGAGGGGCAGTGCAGAGGGAAAAGTGCATTTTGGGAGACATAATTCGGCTGGGATTTTCTTTGGGAGTAATTTCTTAACATTAGATTTGACCTCTTTTAATTTATGAATTCCTGCAACTGTTAGCAGGGAGATGTATATACATGCACACACACATTTCACATGGAGAATCGAGCTTGTGAATGACACTTTTTTTTAAACTTATTCAGCAGTAGATTTACTACATTCACTTCCATCTGCCTTCTCAGTTAGAGTTAATATATGTTTGTGATTGAGTGTTCTCTAAGCTACACTACGTTATGTGAAAACATAGAAAACCCACGTATCAAAGAATACAGAAGTGAAATCAGCCTTTTAGCTTGGCTTTTAAATGTCCGTGTTGCTCTGAAGGATTGATGTTTTAAAAGCAAAATTTTGTCTTTATGTACATTTGTAGAAGTTTTAGGTTCCAATCTGAGATGAATGATCAAAACACCAGTGTTCTGCAAATGATGTTAAACTAATCTCTCTAGTAGCCAAACCCATCCTGCTTGGCTTTATGTAATCAGGTGTCCACCTGATCAAGAGAACATGTGGCTAAGCTGCTTACCAGCTCTTCATTTGGAGGTATTACAGGGATCTTTTGTATGCAGCCATTGGGGAAAAGGATGTACTCCTTATTCTTGAAGGATCAACCTGTATATGTACTAAATTGAGTTCTAACTCCTGGTTGTCATGTTCGCCTGTTGTGATAATGCTCTTGTGCAAATGAACATATTTCAGACCTTCATTTTGGTTTATATCTTCAGCAGCCTCCTAGTCACTCTTAACTAGTGTGCACAGTCAAATGCTACTGGTCTCTGTGGCATTTGGTGATTTATTTCACTTTCCATTTTTGCTGGTGACAATGGGAAGTCAAATCACGTGTTGGCACTCGGCTGGGAAACTCACTGCTTGGTGAGGCATGGTCCAGAAAGCCTTTGTTCTCTACTACAGCAGACCTGTAAATAGAGTACATACTTATGTACATATGTATGTATTCATCTCATTTGGAGAGCTCTCCTGGCAAGACTGGCCCACTGGTCTGTGAGGACTGGTGCAGCTGGGCTGTCCTGATGTTGGTGTGTTTACTGCAAGGATAGTGGCTTCACTTGAGCTGATTTTTTTCCTGATGATTTGTTTCTTACAATGAATGATTTGTTTCTTACAATGACTGTGTTGGGCTGTGCAGTAACATCTGTTAGCAGCGGTTTGAGGGAATTCTTAGTTCTCAACCTGCCGATCAGTGGCTGTGTACAGAGTTTAGTATCATCTTCTTTGCCAGTGCTTTCTTGGGGGATTCCTCCTCTGGACCTTCAAAAGTCTCACCAGTTATTTCTAGTGCCAGCATTTCCTGCACGGGTGAGCTATGGGATAGAATGCTTTGACTAGACAAGGCCTTCAGTTGATGAAGCAGGGTCTGAAGTTGTTATTCCATGCAGTGTGTGAGCTTCAGAGAAGCTTATGGAGGAGACAAGTCAATAATTGTTTGGCTTGGATGGCTTCAGTGTGCTTTGAGACTAACGGAAAATCATTATCAAATGATGACTTTGAGCTCAAGTTTTTCAAGCTACCAAGTATGAAGGGCATTAAGATTGCCAGCATAACTTAGATCCAGCCTGAAAAATCCCAACAAAACCCACAGAAGGTGGGAGCTGTGCCTTGGCTCCCACTTGTGCTGGCGAAGCTTCAGGGTGAGGCACTGAGTCATTGGTATGTTACAGCTGTTGGCAGTGTCACCAACCCGTGGTATTGTGCCGAGGTGTGGCAGATGATAAACATGCCTCAGCACTCAGATCCCAGGCTCTGGCTCCGTGACAGGGATGCATTTAGGTAATTTCATATAGTAAGCTTGTCTCTTAATAAAATTATAGCAGTGCAAAGTGTATTTTGATCCAGGTCAAGGACAGGGACAGGCAGACACTCACAGGCACACCAAGCTGGCTGGGGCTGTGCTTCACTTGACTCTTAACAGCAGGATGATACTCAGTAAGTTTTCCATTTAAGAGTAGCTAATTATCATCTCCTTATGGATGACTTAATGTTTAAATAAAAGCAGTGTTTAACCTTGAAAGTTCCTGTCCTCATTTAGGTCTCTTTTCCTCCAACAAACGTATTCTGGTTATGTTATATTTTCAGATGTCTGAGATGTTCTGAGGTGTGAGTCAGGGAGTTGGTTTCTTTCAATTCTTGCATTAGTGAGAATTTTATTTTTCTGTTAATGCTCTACTATAGCGGGGCTTGCATTTTCTCATGAAGATGTTGTGCTTGGGTTCTTTAACCCATCACCACAAACCTCTAAATGGAGCCAGTGAGGTGACCTCAAAAATCTTCAGCTGGCGATGATGTTGCAGAGATGAAACAGAGGTTTAGCAAACTACTTGGTATTTTCTGGGAGTTGCCTTATGCTAACTTCAGTACTGAGATGCTTAAATCAAAAGCCAAACATTTGCATTTTTAATCTTTGGGCTTTTTTTAAAGGCTCTTATGTCATTTTTAGCTCCAGTTCCCTGCCAAAAGCTTTGTTCCTTTTCTTTTGGATTTTGTGTTGATGAATCTCACTAGTTATGATGTCATTGCATAGTGTGAAATGACAACAACAAAAGGAAAAATCTTACCCATACCATCTGTTACATTAAATATTATGCAGACCTATTAGATTCCAAGTGGATTTGGATTGCATATTCACAACAGAAGCTGGTCTCTGCTTAGACGTATGGTACCCTCTAGCATAAAGCTTTTAATCACCAAATTCTCTACATGGTTTTGGTTTTGACATAACACATTGCCAGGTCTAAGTTTAGTTGTTTTTTTTAAATGAGTGTTTAATCTTCTGTCATTCATATCAGGCCTAGTAACTTGAAAAATGGTCCTAGAGGAGTCTGCGTGAATTTGGAGAATTCGTTAATACCAAGCATTGGTTGACTTCTTATACTGGTTGTTGTACAGTAATTGTGACCTAAAATAGAGAGGGGCAGATTTGCCTTAATTTCGTAAGTATTCTTCTCAAAAGATTAAATGCAAAATGTCGATTCAAACCCGTGGTGGTTGTTCCCAGAGAGTGTATTGGCATTTGAACGTGAGTCTTTCCCTGCATAATTTATCAAAGCCCTCACTGAAGAAACTGAATTTGATACGTGTCTTGTTTTACGCTGCAAGATCACAAACACATTTAGAAACCCTAAAGAAGAATGAAATGATGTCAGGATCCAAACAGAGCACAGAGCCTGCCTTAGCAGCCTCGGTCAAAGATGAATTCTCAAATGCAGGGTACAGTAGTTGCTTGTGCTGAAATGGACTGAAATGTGCTGCCTGCCAGGAAAAAAGGAGACTGAGAAATTGTTGAGGGTGCATGTTATCGTGGAAACCGGTTATTACTCTTGAATGGAGCAGGATGCTCCCAGCTCCCATTTGGACGTGGGATAAGATGTAAGTGCCTCTAAGTAGTTTGAGTTGCAGGGTTTCAATAACCACTTAATTTCCAGAGGCTTTAAGTAGAACCTCAGTGTTGG
The DNA here is from genome assembly GCF_015227805.2 of Hirundo rustica. Classification (NCBI taxonomy): domain Eukaryota; kingdom Metazoa; phylum Chordata; class Aves; order Passeriformes; family Hirundinidae; genus Hirundo; species Hirundo rustica. The sequence goes on from NC_053472.1 coordinate 158,842, forward strand.
AAATGTGAGGTGGTGGAAAAGGTTTTCCCTTGGTCACCAGCCAAAAAAATTGAGATTTTGCATCTGCAGTGTATTAATGTATTAGACTTCAGCCTTTGGGCATGGATGGACATGATGCTGTGGCTTACCTGGGCAAGAGCCAGATCCCAGGAGGGGATTCTTGGGGGGGTCACAGAATGAAGCTGTGGTGCTCCTGTGGGTGTGTGAAGCTTGGGCTTGAGACAGAGCATTGTGTCGCTGTAAGTGACACTCACTGGGGAAACAAGGGAGGAAAAAAAAAGTATGTTCCTGCGCCTGTCACTCCTGATAAATGCTATCTTGTTCAAATTGCATCAATACTCATCCTGCAACAAAGCCAGTCAGTATGTGGATGTCCTGTTTAGGGCACAGCCGTGTTCTCGGAAACAATTTCCCAATAGCTGAGGCAGAGATGAATGACGTGCCAGAGCAAAGGCTGGATTTGGTGGAAGGGTTTGCACTGCTGTCCCTTGTCCACAGCTGGCTTTGTGGGTTGGATCACAGCTTGTAACCTGTTCCGTTCCTCTCCTTCTGCATATGTGCTTATGCACTTTTTGTCTTTTTTTCATGGTATGCGCATTTGAGTTTGTGAATAACTTGCACTAATCATAAGGGCAAAAATCTATTACCTGTGTTTGAATCCATAGTGCTGTGTTTTATGCATAATGTCTTTAATTAACCCTTGTTTTTAAATCCTTGTATCATGCTGCAGAGTATATCTTTGTTTCTCAGGTTAAGAGACAAAGAAATAACATAAACTAGCTGATCTCTCCCTGCACAACAGGTGCATCCTGGTTGCCAGGAAGAGGAACTAGGAGAGCTGGATTCCTCACATAGTAAAGCTTTTAAATGGCAGGAAATCTTCTTTCAAATTAGCTTATATGTTAAATCCACAGTGTAGAAAAAAGGCATTTTGAAGTTGAGGCTGAAATTCCTGGGTTTGGAGGGATTTGCAGCTTGCTTCATGTGGGAATTATCGTAATGAGGAGAAAACTTTTCAAAGTATAACTGTATGGGAGGCTTTCCACAGAGCATCTACAGAATGTTAATTCCCTCTTTCACTGCAGGGCTCTGAGTAGAATGCAGCATTGTAGTCCTCTTGTAATAGATGCTGATGGATTTCAGGAGTGGTGCTGTTGCGAAATGGCCACTGTCATACTTTTACTGGTGTGTGTACAAACTGCTAAACTGGGTGCTCCAAGGAAGAATATTATGGAGATACCCAAGAAAATTTTGGGCTGCAAGCTTCGTGTGCTGTAGCAGAGACATGAGGAGCACTGCTTTCCAAGACCCTAAATGGCCTTTTGCTCCAGGCAAAAGCAAAGATGACTTGACTTTATTTGCTTTGCTGTTCTTGGTTTCAGTTTGGCTTTTTGAGCTTTATGCCACTGTCTTTAAAGATTTTTGCAAAAATTTGAATCATTATTCCTCACTATTTAAGTGGCTGATAGCTTTACTCATAATTTTCAGTTATTTTATTTATTAGGCTGTGATTTTTACGTTTCTTTTGATCTTATAACTGAGGTCATAACAAACATTTAGCCACAGCCGGCAGCAGCATTAGCTAAGATGGGTTTTATGTGCTAAACTTTCAGCGGCCCTTCCCCTCGTGTTGACTTGGAGATGCATTGCCACTCAGAGTCCTTTATCTTTTTCTTAAAAGGATGCTGCTGACCTGCCCTAAGCTGTTTCTCAGGCCGTAAAAGAGGGCTGAATTTACTGTTCATTACAGCAAGCTTTAGATACACCAGATCAAGCGAAGCAGAGATTTCTTTTTGGTTTGTGGTATTTGCCTTGGAATGACTGCTGTGCTTTGGAGTGGATCTTGATAGATCTCTGAGCAGCATCCATCTCACAGTCTTTATTTACAGCATGTCCAGGATGATGCTCTTCACTGATGAAGAGGATTAAAATAGTCATTAAGCTGCCAAATATACCAAATGTCCTGTAAAGTACAAAATATAGACTGAACGTGCTGGAGTGATACAATCTGCTGGAATGCATCAGTATGGGAACATCTTTAACTTGAGCTATATTTGAAATGCTCAGTATCACTGAAAGTTGAAACCAGGAGTTAGTTTGCATATGGCCTGGTGCTGTCTGTAAGACACACTTTCTTGCTTTCATTTTTCTCTGCTGTGTTTGAGTGGATATTTGGTTGCGTCTGCCCCACCTTGACTCCTGAGTGCCACTTAAAATGGTGTGCTTGGCGCTATTTGTTAAGATGCTTCCTGCAGTGAGTTAACTTTGGGAACAACCCAAAGCAAAGGACTGTTCTTATTTATTCCCACCTCTCCGGGTTAGCATGCACATCCCTTAATTGACAGGTATAAGTATGAAAATAGGGACAGCCTCTAACGCAATGGTGTGGCTGTGACTGAATAGTTGTTCCATTTGCCTTTGTTGTCCAGGCTGTAGAGTTGCCACGCAGCCTTGACACCCACAAATCCATTTTATGTTGGCGACCAAACCTGTTTTCCTCCTCCAACGGTGGAGGATGAGAGACAATGAGATACAAAAGTTCTCAGTCATATTCTCAGAATGTTCCCAGCTGCATAACACAAATTGGTGTAGTACTGGTCGCACTGCAGTCCAGGCGGGCTGGGAATTGTGCAAGGAGAGGCAGCCTTTGGGATAATTAAAGCATGGTCTGGTAAGGAACTCATTTGTGCTCTCAATTAGTTTTTTGGTAAGATGTCCAAAGTAAAAATATTAGAATGAGGTATGCTTCAAGCTGTCTCATGCTGTTGCATCATCAGGCTGTAATTTTAGCATAGCTTTCTGGTGTGCTGCTCTCTTATGATTTGAGACATCTGAATAGATTCTGTGGGGCTAATCTAGATCGGGGATTTGCCAGATTCTGGCAGAGTTAATATTTGCAGCTGGAGTGCGTGCATAGCAGGGTTTCTGAATTAAAAAAACACTTTAGTGGGCCATGTCTGAAGTCAACCAGTGAAACATGAAATCACCACTCCCCAGGGTTAGAACTTTATGCAACATTTTTGTCCTTTGACTTTGAGAAAGCACTATTGAAATGACTCAGCCCCATGGCTAGGAAAATGGTGAGTGGCCAATTGCATCAATAGGCAGATCAATCTACCCTCCAACCACTGTCCTAGTGATTGGATTTGCATGTTAAGTCAGCATTTCCATTGCTGTCCTTGTCTGCTTGTGGGGTCAAGGAAAGCAAAACTTGTTTGGAAGGCTGACCGTTTATTTGTTTTTCGTTCAAGTGTGTCTCCCAAGAGCAACTGAGCAGGCAAAAGAAAAGCATCTCTAAGTAAAAGTCAATAGTCAATTATTTCCCTGTCTGATAGCCTTTTCTAAGCAGGAAAATAAAGAATTGTTTGGAATGCTTGTGTTCAAAATAACATATCTTGACAGTTTTCTTTACAGTTCTTCCAGCTGGTCTTTATACCAAAAAAAACCCCCACCACAAGCTGCTATGATGGACAGCCCCAGCAAAGGGTTTAAAAAACAAATTAAAAGCACTAGTACATTCAGGGACCTTGAAGAGGAGTATCAGTTGAAGTGATGGAATGGATGGTGGATAGGGCCTCTTTAAGGCTGAAGAAGATTGTCTAAAACTGTTCTGCCTGCTCTTTTTTGAAGAGCGATTTCCCTTGCTGGTGCAGAACAGGCAGTTTTTGCTTCCACCTTTGGAATAAAGCTTTCAGCACCTGATGGTTTTGTGCTTCAAAGCCCTCGGTTAAGTATCAAATTACTTGAAACTCATCAAGGACCCGAGCATCAGATGGGTGCAGCTGCAGCATGTAATTTCTTCCACTAATCTTATGGTCAGTTGTATTTCAGCTGAGCAGATAGTTCTCTCCCCTACCTTGAAATTTTTCAGAAAGTGCATAAAGAAACATTAAGGAAATAATCGTCACTGTACACAGGGTTCGTTCTTCCCACTGAAACCTGGGAGAGACTATTACAAAGTTAAATCTCATTTTATCAAAGATAAAAATCACTTCTCCCAACAATAAAATTTTGTTTTATTTCCATGCTGTGCTACACAATCTGATACAGCTCAGTAGAGTGAAGAGCTATAAAATGCAGCATAAGAAATTCAGGTGTTCAACATGCAAAGCCATTAAATATTCTGCAGTGATAGCCCTGAAATATCAGAGGTTCTAGGCTTGCTTCTGTGGAGCTAGTTTTACTTTCTGGATCCGCCAAGTCAGTAATGGGCATCTCATCCCAGCCAGCTTGAGTGCTATAAATTACCACTTAATATTCTAATAGCATTAGGCAGCTGCTCTAAGTAGAGCTCTGCTGCTTCCTGTGAAGGAACTGGTTAATAACGTCCATTAGGGCTTGTGTGCAAACCTAGCAGGTCAGGTGATGCTGTGACTGTTAAATCCCAGCTGGTGAATTAATGCTTCAGAAATAAAATGTTGCTAAATTACTAAGGATTGCTTTTAAAGAGTAGAGAAAAGTTAAGCCATTGCTGAGGTCCTTTCACTTTCTGTGATCCTGCTGCTGACAAATTTTGGGAGTACTTAAAAAGGCTTTTTGTCATTTGACTTCTCATGTGTCGGACTGTTCAGTCCAGGTGTTGCTCTGAGCCTTCTTCCTGCACTCCAGCCTCTTCCATACTTAACCGGGGCAATGCTTGGAATTCTTCATTCTGCCCTTGCTTGAGGGTTTGCCTCCTTCACGTTCAGTTTGCTGGCGGTAATGGAAGTCAGCTAGCAGCCTTTCACCACTTCTCTTGCTAGGATCAGAAATAGCTGCAATCAAGATTGTTTTGGTGACAATTTGAGGTGGTTTTGCTAAGTTAATTCTCTTGCCTTTTTTTTTTTTTTTTTTTTTTTTTTTTTTTGTTAGTGGTAGGAACTTTTCCTAATGAGCAGCTAATTGTAAACTAAACTTTCTTGGCACAGTGTTTGCATTGAAGTTTTCTTTAAGGAAAAAGATGTTGTTTACTGGAGCTGAACAAACTTAGTGTCAGTATAGGAATCTCTTTAAAGCACTGATTTCTCCATGCCTAGGCATTAAAGGTTCTTAAAAGATTTTGGTTTTTATGTGAGCAGTCATGTAAGCTGCTGCCTGAAAGATGTTCCATAACAACTCTAAATAAATAATAGGAGGAGGTGTATGGGAAGATGGTTTTTGTTTAAAATCCTAATTTCCCACTATTTTTAAATAGCCATCGTTGCTACATTTTTCTTCAGTAACAGGTACTAACTGCTGACGTTTGAATTACAAAAGTATCAGTATTTATGCTGAGAGCAACAAGGCTGTTGCGTAATTTTTTTGGTAACTTGTTAATTTTGGTCTGGATCAGCATAAGCTTGGTAGAGCTCAGGGAGCAGCAGCAAGGACAAAAGCAGCCCTGTATTTTAGCTGTGGTTTCCAGTTTTCAAAAGGTGGTCATTAGCATGGTTTGGAAAACCAAGACTTAAAAACCTCATAGTTTCCTCTGTAAATTTGAAGTTCATCAGAATTGATTGGAGGACAGAATTATCAATTAATTGGGTTGACTTTTGGGGTTTTTTTTACAGAATATTGTGAATATAGAGGTGGAAAGCAATAGGCATGACCTGCAGAGCCCCAGCGTGGTCAGAGCAGGACCTGTTGAATCAGTCCTGTGTGCTGTGGGGAAGTTGCTGTGTAGCCTAATTGCAGGGCTTGAAAATCCCAAGTATTTTATCGTATTCAAAAACAAATGCAGTCTGTGCACATAAGTAATCAATCTGTGATGCTGAAAAACATCTATAAGGGATGGATCCTTGAACAAACTCAGGCGGCATCACAGACCTAATTCCTGTTTGTTATCCTTCTTTTATCTTGCGGGTTTTTTTCCCCCAGGAATTTTTCCTTGCCACTTCAAATTCTCTGTTAAAATACACCCTTCGGTTTCCCGCTTGCTTTTTAAAATCATTGTGTTTTAGATAAAAACGCAATCTGTGCAGCCTTTCTATCTGGAGTCAGCGGAGTGGGCGGTGGATGGAGTGAGGAACCGCAGGTTCCTGCAGTGGCTCTTTTGCACAACTCGCAGTGAGCTGCACAAGTTCTGTAAAACAAATGTTCATGCTGTTTTGAGGGAAGAATTTTGTTTTGTTCCCTCTTGGAATGCTAAATCACTTTAAATCAGTAGTGAGGGGTTTATTTTTCTGTCTGCCTGATGGTAATGAATTACTCTGTCCCCTTTCTGCCAGCTTTGGCCACTAGGGAAGTTGGTGGAGAACTCGTGTGGATGTGTGGCTTGTGATGAATTTTAGTCCAGGAGTTACTTTTGCTTTGAATAAATTGCTTTGAAGTAATGAAAGGTTTTCTGAATGTACTTTCCTGTGTATTATGGAATCTGTATCCTGGCAATTATAGTGATTATATTCCCTAACTCCTGTGTAGCTAAAGTGCCTTAAGATGGCACAAAGTCTCCTATCAAACCATGGAGAAGTTATTTACAAGGTTGCATCTCTCAGTACTCCTCCACATGTGCTGCTCTCAGTGGTGCCTTTGTGGTATCAGCAGTGATGGTTCATATTAGCTCAGAAATTAAATATCTGAAAGTTAAACTTTGCAAACACTGTTAAGCCATAGCTGCTGTCCTTAGGCTTCAGTTTGGATCTCCCTTCTGGTAGTCCAGGGGGGCAAAATTGCGCCATGGCCACTTTTTTGGTAGAATAGTAGTGAATGTGAAAACATTTAACTTGCACTCAAGTTTTTACTTGCTGACTGGCTAACAGGATGTCTTGGGTCTCTATGCCTCAGACGCCCAAATAATTAATTTGGGAAAGCAGTAATTAGTCGGACCATGCAAGACAGAGTGATCACACAGATTGTAGCGAGGTGTCCTGGTTTAGGGACAACTTTGGGAGAAAACCCCTGAATGGGATCCCTCTGGGAAGCAAACCCAAGTGGCCCCTCCCTCCAGCCGGTCCAGTAAAAAAAACACCTCTTTGGAGAAAAGTGGAAAAAACTATTTTACTTAAAAAACAAAGGGCATACCAGTATAAAGAATGAATAATATGAAACAATAAAACCTCTCGTTCTGGAGTGAGATGGCAAATTGAGAAAGTTCTTGCCGTGGGTGGAGCTCGGCTCTCTCTCAGTCTCTCATCAGTCCCAGTCCCTCTGGCGCTGCTGGAAAATGCCGAGGTCCAAGCCCTGGTGGGCAGCAGGTGCAGCCCCCAGTGCTCCCCTGGGTTTTTTCAGTCCAGAGCAGGTTTACACAGTTCCAAGAGAAAGGAAAAAACCAGTCCAAGGTACTTCTCTGCCCTAGCTAGCTGAAACTAACTAAAAGCAAAAAGATCTCTGTCCTGCAGTCTCTCCAAGCCTTTGCCGAACACCGGCTCTGGAGAGGAATGTGTAGGAGTCAGGCAGTTTTCAGAAAACACACACCACGCTTCTCCTTGCTCTTAGAACCAGTCTTAGAGGCACAGAACTCAATAAACAGCAAAACCAGAACAGATGACTGGGGAAACAAGCATCATAAAGTCACCCTAGGACACGAGCATTAAACTGAGCTGGGCCTGCTGCTGGGTGACCTTAGGCAAGTCACTTGACTTTGTGCCTCAGTGTAGGCAGTGATAAATAGGGCTGGCTCCCTGTGCTGGGATAGGATTTACTGTGGCGCCGTAAAAAGGGAACTCTAAAAAGCGCCATGGCAGTGTTCTGTGGAAGGGGAAGGAAGTGGCCATGAGCGTCTCTCTGACACAGCTTGGAAATTGTTCCTGACGTCCTTGTGACACGTGGAAGGCAGCCTGGGTAATTAAACCTGTTTGGACTTAACCTGTGTGCTGTGTGAGGATTATCAGTGTTCGTGCTTTCCTCTTCTCTTGCCTTTATTTTTAAGATGGCTTTGTGTTAAACTGTTCCAGTCCCAGCCATTACACCCAAGCTGTACTTCTGAAAACGTGAGGCCCTGAAATTAATCTTCTTCAAAGGACACGGTTCTGGGTACAGTAACATTTGTTCAGGGAATGTTCCAGTGGAGCTGTTATGAACTTTGACTCTCCAGGGATAGAAAAGAGGATGCCAAAGGCAGCCATATTACACAAGCAACTTCAGGAAGCGGAGGCAGTGCTGAGTCGTGGCTTTCTTGGATTTGATCACCTCTCCCCGAGCCTGGCTGTGCACCAGCACTGCCTGCAGTCAGGCACCCCCTCTGGAAATGCAGCATTTCCCAGTGCAGATGTATCACATTTGCAGATTAAGGGCCTGTTGACTCATGTACACCCTTATGGAGCATGATAAACTAGAGGGGGAGGGGGAAATAATCTGATACCTCCTAAGTACAAATTCCAAGGGCGAAATGGCTGCCCACGAGTTGCAGGTACTTGCGGATCTCCCCGTTTCATTGTAGAAAGGCAGTGGAATGTGCAAAGCAGTAAGGAATGCTTCAGGCTGCAGCATGTCTTTGTAATTCTACAGTTGCTGTCGACTGTATGGAAGTACATGGAGTATTGTCACTGAACTTCCGAGTGTGTGTCGGCCATAAACACAGGCATCTAAATATAAACTGCGCCCCAGCTACCTCTGCAGCTCCTGCCTTAGCTCCCGGTTCTCTGCTGGTGCAGACTGCTCCACCACAAAAGTCAATAAAGGACAAGCAGATGAGAACTCCACCCCTTCCAGCAAGTTAAAGCAAGCCAAAGACTACTTTAGTGAGATTTCTGCCATTTAAATTCAAAAGCAAATACAGGCTGGTATTATCAGCTCACACCAGATCTGCCTGCAGACAGTAATTCTTCCTGTCTTGGACCCCTGCCCATGTGCATTATTGTAATTATCAGCAATTTAAAAAAAAATAAAGCAATAAAGCTAGGATGAGCTGCTAGTCTGTAGATTTACTGCCTGCTGTGTCAGGCATTCATTAGCCTTCCTGGGTTCAAGCCACCTATCTGCTGAATAAAAGCAGGAAGAGGAGCTAAGGAAAACAAAGCATGAGACACCATTGGAGCATGAATTGAGAGCTCTGCTTGCATTTACAAGTTATAAATCCAAAACCAGCAGAATTTTAAGTATTCTGTCCAGTGTGTAAAGTCCTTCTGCTGACTTCCCTCACTTTTTAGTTGAAGTGTTGGTTTCCTGAATACAGACTTACCATTAATTCCCAGGTGAGATTCATGGCAATGATGTTAGATTCAAGGGCCTTGTGGCACATTGTGGTCCAGGAGGGCTGAGCTTTACAATACCAGCCCAGCTGATTTCCTTCCAATAGCTTCAGTTTGTGACTGCAGCTCTTCTTAATTTCCGTTTTGCCAAGGACTGGCTTCTCCTTGTGGAAGGCAAAAGGCCCAAGGACATCAGCTGGAGGCAACAGTAATATGGGGGGTGTGGTTGAAGAGGTTTAGTTCCTCCACAAACATTTGCACCAAATTTTCAACCGAGAAAGGGCAAAACGTTAGAATCCTCATACATTCAAAAGCAGCAGCCATGGTGGATTGTGTTCACAGGAAGGCTGGTAAGGAAACAGGGCTCATTTTTATGTCAAAGGAACTGTTAGAATTCCTCAGTGGTCTTGAAAGCATTCAATTTATAGCCTCAGTTATGTGTGGGTGTTGCACTGACAAATTTGCGGAGTTGCTCAGATAGAGTAGGAAAATGCAATTTAAAAAAAAAAAATTCCAGAAAAAGTTGTTCTTTTCCTTTAAGGTGGGCAGCGTGACTTATCTGAGTAAGGACAATGCTGAACAGCCTGTTCTGAAGTCCCTCAGGTTGTGGTTCACGTGGACCCTGATTTAATAACCACTATTGCTTTTGAGGGTCTTTGCTTAATTAAAAACCAGCAGCACAAGTAATCTTTCCAAGTGCTTCCCAGCATTTTTTTTGTCAGTGTAGTAGCAGTTGGTTGTGAAATACATGTAACTCTCAGGAACAGGAAATCTGATCTGAGCTGTAGAGAATCCTGCAAAGGGCCCTCCCTTGTCACTTAAGGCAGGGTCTGCCCTCAGCAGCATCTGTTCTCTGGTCACCATGTCAATGCAGTTCTCCAGTGGAGTTTTCTTCAGCAGCTTATAAACTCTAGTGGCTGGAGTTTCAGCCTTTAAAACAGCTTAATCTTCCATGATTTTATGCAGAGAGCTACTCATGTGGCTGCAGAGGAAGCCTGATGGAAAGCATGGGTGGTGTGGGTTCTCCTCACAGGCTCTCCATGCTTCTCAAGCTCCCATCCACTCTGGTTTTGCTGGAATAAAGGCTCATTCTGGCTAATCTGATCAGATAAACGAGCCTATGGTCATGTTTGACCTCTCTGAAAATGCAGAATTCAGTTAAGTATGACATTTTGCAGATACTTCTGTGCTATTAAGGAAAGCTCTCAGGAACTAATTTCTGTGAATTATAATTACCAGCTTCTCTTCACAAGAGAAAAGCTTCAACCACACTTCAATCCTGAAGTCCCCAGCAGCATGCCAGAAGGTTTTCCAGAATAGCATTCCACAGGGAGCTGTATGGACAGCATGTGAAATAAGTTACGTTGTGATGAGGTTTAACAGATCCTGGCAATAAAAAGCAAAGGACGTGGATGTGGTTTTCATGTGTAGGTCTTTATAAACCAGAACTGCAATGTACTGCTTGTGTTTTGGAGGTAGATGTAAAATATTCTTTATTTTACTAAAGTCTCTAGCCTTGTGTCCCTCCTTTGGGATGAAGGATACTCGCAGGAAGAACAAATATGGTCCTTTTTAGCACCTGGAGCCCAGGCCTCCAGGTGGGGGATGCTCACACATCAAACCCTGTGTCACAAGCTGATGAGGTCAGTTGTAAATAAAAGCCAGGATACTTGGGCAGACACTTCCATCAGAGAAAAGGAAGATTTAGAGGCTTCAATTCTAGTGTTTCAGGACCATAAATCAGGCACTGGATGGCAGGGCGAGGAATTTACCTGACATTAACTGGCCAGAGATTTATGTGTTTATGGAGTCAAAACTTCTTTGGTCTTGGAAAGCAAACTGGATTACAGAATTATACCAAAAGGCAGAGCCCAGTTTCTCCTGAAACATCCTGTAGAAGTGCAACATGCAAGTTCCGGTGAGGAATGGTTTATGGAACAGTCTTTTCCCAAATAACATTTGTCTTGCTTTCATGTTATGGGTATGTATTAATAGGATAATAGCTACTAAAATAATGTTCAACAGGGACATACACAACTGGATGAACTCTCTTCTATCGTGTGTGTTGCCCCTCCCAATCTGTCAGGCTGCTTATTTAAGGGATTGAATAGTAGCTCCACAGCAGTAAAAGAAGCAGCTGCTTCCATTTATGGCTGGGAAATTCCCAGAGAAAAATGTGCTGTTGGTTTGTTCATCCCTGTGCAATGTGGAATGGGTGAATTCTCTGAAGTAGTAAAGAGCTTAACTAAGGATCTGGCCTTATCCCAAGCTTCATGCTGGTTTACGTGTTCCCGAAGCCTTCCTTTTGCAGAATGATGCTTGAGTGTAGCCTGAGGAATCTGCTTCCAGTTTTCATATACCGAAGGCAGTTGTGGGAACCATCAGAAAGTTATTTGGTCCCAAAAGGCTCTTGTAGATAACTTTTTTCCCCCCCTGTTTAAGTGTCAGTGTTAAAGGTGTGCCCTCCGTGAAGTTTGGAGGTCCTGTATTCTCTCATTACAGCTAAAATGAGATTAAAGTACTAAGTTAAATAACTGATATGATTGAGGGCTGGAGTGGACTGCCAGTGGAGGAAAAATTTAAGCCCATTGCTCAAAAATCTTGCCTTGCAGGTCTTGGGGTTAAAGAATCAACTCGTGTATCTCAAAGTTCATTAACTCACCCAACAGCACAATTCAAGAGAAGATTTCTGCTGCTTGATTAAAAGTGATGAAATCAAGCAAATAATTAGTCTCATTTGTTCAGCTGTGAATTGGGGCTTAGCATGTTCTGGTAGCTACGGCAACAGCACTCAACTGATATGCAAACTATGTGAGCAATCCAAGAAGGAGGAATGATACCTTTGCAAGGAGCAAGCTGGAGAGGCAGCAAAAACAAACACTGGCTCATCAGTGTGTAAATAGGGGGTGGTCATGTTTTCGGGAGGTTGGTATGTGTTTGAACAGGAGTTTTGCTCATGCAAGAGGTGTGATGAATGGATTACTTATGGATGTTTCTGCCTCTTGATGGGGACTGCGCCTCTCCTGCTCACAAGTTCCTTTACTGTGCTGCAGACTTGTTAAGTTTGCTTTAAAGGAGCCAGATTTCAGGCATCAGCAGTGCCATCGTAGCACATATATTTATTCTCTTTTGATGCCCTGTATTCTTACAAATGTTAATGCTTCCTGGGTCCTTGATCTTGCATTTATTTTCATTTTCTTTTTCGGGGGTGGAAATTGGATGTCGTTGCAATGGTGTCATCAAACAGAACTGTTCTGGGGTTTGTTTCCTTTAGCATGTCAGGTCCTGTGCTCTCTGGAAAATGGTTGTTGTTACCAGAGTGGTGTTTGTTAGGAGAGAGATAAAAAGGGCTTCTTAAAATGTTTGTGTGTGTTTAGGGAGTCCTGAAGGATCATTCTACATTTGCTTCTTTCTTCTCAGAAGACACATCAGGGAGGAGGATGGTGCAAAGCCTGTCACAGGTGCCCCATGTACGCTTGCGAGATATTTATTAAAGGCTTGATTTCTGAAAGAACCAAGTTACTGCGCCATATTCCCAGCCTCAGTCTGTTCCTCAGAGTTCCTCCTGTACCTGAGCTATGTGAATTTTTTCCTTAGGACAGAGAGTACAATAAACATACTCACTTGAAAATGTATGTGAACTTGACAGTATTTTGATACTGGGACATGAATGCTGCTCTCTTATATGTAGTTCAGTATTCATTACTTTGTGGTCTGTGCTAAAACATGCTGTCATGAGCATCTGTTGGTTGTAAGGGTCAGAGTAAGTAGAAACCACTTGTATAAGACTGTCTTAAATGATGCACGGGTAAACAGTACTTAGAACTTATGGGGTCATTTTTCTACAGTTAATACTTGAATTTATGCTTTTGTGCCTCAGGTTGATTTTTTCCCCAAAGCACTAATCTTGTGTTCAGCACTGAACAATCCTTGACTTTCTGAGTGTTGAAATGTCTTTCCTCCAGGCAGAGAGATAAAGGGAGGGGGAGAAATGAGCTAATTGTAATGGAGTTATTCTTTTTCCTAATATCCAGTAACTAAGAGCTGCACAAAGTTGTCCAATTGAATTCTACTCTTTACTCCTTTATTTCTTTTAAGAATACAAATATTGATATGAGTTGATGGGGGTCTGCAAGCAGTAGGGAATGAACAGTGCTCACAGTAATTTATGCATTTTTCAGTGCACAAAAAGTTAAATATGAAGGCAGGACTGGTAGCCTGGGGTTGTGTTGCTTGCCAGTGGAAAGGCAGCTTAGGGCTAGCAGACTGTGCATTGCTGTTTCTATCTGGAGTACTTGAAATGGATTCCATTCCCCTAAACACCTTAAAGAGCTTTTGGAGTTTGTCTGGGTTTTTTTGCCTTATGCCTCTTTCTCTTTTACAACAGCTAGTAGTTATTTAGGGAGAGCATATTCAGCTCCCAGCATCCACTTGGTCTTCTCAGGGAAAAAAAAAAAAAAAAAAAAGTCAGCAATTTAATTTCTTTTCCTCTTTTGGTCAGCCAGCAAGATTTCAGAAAGGGGCCCTGACCTTGTTTTCATTGATCAGTCTGCAGTTTGACCCAAATGTAGGCCTGGGCTGTCAGGTTCATGTCTGCTGGTGCAGTCTGGAAAGTGCACAGAATACACATCTGAAACAGCTCCCTTTAAGAGTGCACTGAATGAGACACAAAAGGCTTTGAGAAGTGGGTTGTCGCATCTGTTTTTTCTGATTCAGCAGAAATTATCTTTATTTGTATGTTGAGCAAAAAGCTTAGGTTTTTCTGTCCCAAGTATTCGATGATATTAGGATAAACACATAGCTTTTAACTCTGAGCAGGATTGTTGCAGTGGGACACAGTTATTTTAGTAGTGGTGGGAGTAATGCTTGTGTGCAACCTCACACAGGTCCTTCTGCCAAAAGTTGATAGTATTAGTTATTTAGGAAGTTTTTCAGACATCTGTTTTAGCTCATGTAGGTGCTGCCTTTTAGTGGGAATTACTCTTGGTTTTGGTAAGCTGTTGTTTCAATTATAAAAACAGGGTTTGGGGGGAAAAAAGTGCCTTGCTGGTGAAATCTTAAGGTGGGCTCAGCATCTCAGGGAATGTTGTTAAAAAATTGTTTGCAAGACTCCACTTGATACTCTGGATCAAGGAGGAGCTATCTGAGAAGATTCCAGAGGGTTTCTGGTTCTTTGAGTTGTTGAGCCTTTGATCAGATTATGCAATCAAGGTGTTTTGTTTTGGTTTGTCTTCACAGGCTCTTGCAGCCAATGCTGGGACTGGGTTTGCAGTGGCAGAACCTCAAATTGCCATGTTCTGCGGGAAGCTAAATATGCATGTGAACATTCAGACTGGGAAATGGGAACCTGACACTTCTGGGACCAAGAGCTGCTTTGGAAGAAAGGAGGAGATTCTGCAATACTGCCAGGAGGTGAGGTTTTCTGTGTAATCCTGAATGTTACCGCTGTGAAGGAATTGGATTCCAATTTAGCTGCTCAGTAGCAAATTAACCCTGCAGGAGATGAGCTTGCTTTTGGCTAGTCCAATTTCCTGCACTGTCCAGCTGCATTATGGTCCAGGAAAAGCAGGGAGGACGCTGCGGATTTAGAAGCGACCTCAGATAAGCTCACACTGCCACAGAAGGTCCTTGGTCTGGAAGTCAGAGGTCTCTTCATCTGTTAGTAGGGCTTTACCCCAGTGTGCTGCCCCTGAGCTGGTTAAGCAGTGTCTGCTCCCTCTTGTGTAAAATGGAACCTGACACCTGTTCTATTAAAATGCGGCCGTGCTGTTCTCAGGGATGTGTTCAGATGAGCCACAATATTAGAAAAATAATTTAATGAAATGTTGTCAGTATTTTTAAGCTCTTTAGACTTTATTGGAAAAGTTATAATCATCTTTAAATGTGTTCCAGATGCACTTTAACATATTGATCTTGTCTAGTGTCTTTAATTGCTCCTCTGAGGTGACAGGCATGTCACCACAGAGGTGACCACAAGAAATGCATTTTTTTTAATGGGAAGGCAACAGAATGTACCATGTCTGGACTGGAAAACTTTTTAAACTGTTTTACAAGGCTGATAAAACTGGGGCTGCATTTCTTTCATGTGGTAGAAGCCTAAATATAAGTCAGTGTCTGGACTTGAGAACTTGAGCAGTGCATAAGGATCAAATGAATACATCATAAATGGAGCAGGCATGAGGAAACCTGAGGAGGTGGGTGTATAATTCCATGAGTGATAAGAGAGTCTGAGGACGTTACTAATGGTGATTGCTGTTCCAGGGGTTATTGTGCAGCTCCAGAAAGAATTAAACTGCTACATCTCCTCCAAACCCAAATATACAAATGCTCGTCCTCCACTGTTGTGCAAATCCAGTCTACTCAGCTTAGTGCAAGTGAGGACTCTTGCCCTGACCTGCCTCAAAGCAGTGGCATACCTATTTCTGAAGCCCTGTGTGACAGACAGCTAGAGCTTTTTTATGTCTCCAGCTGTCCTGAGCTTGATCCAGAGCAGTGTGCGTGTCCATGTGCAAACTCCAGCTTATTCCTGTGTAGAGAATCAGCCTCACTACTCTGGTATGAGCTGCTCTGCGCATTTTCTGTCCTTTCTGGAGAGAAACCTCTCTGTGCTGTTCCCCAGATGTACCCAGACCTTCAGATCACCAATGTGGTAGAAGCCAATCAGCCCGTCAGCATCGACAGCTGGTGCAAGCGTGGGAAGAAGCAGTGCAAGGACCACACTCACATTGTCGTGCCCTACAAGTGTCTGGGTGAGTGTGTGTTGTGGGTGTGCTGTGCATTCCTTTGAGGGGAGCAAGGAGTTGCTTTCTGGATTCTTACAGAGAAAACAGCTCAGTTTGTTAGACTTGTCTTGTATCAGGTTGTCATTTCCACAGCTTCCACTGAAATGTTTTTCTTTCCACAAGATGGAACTCTGCCTTTCTGGAGCAGATCAACAGCTTGGTAACAGCTGTGGTGGAATAATGGTGCCTGGCATGAAAAACAAATCCTCGTTCTCTCTGCAACTGCCATAAAAACCTGAAGGCTATTGTATCTGAGTACCACAAAGACACTGGGATTTAATACTTTGATCCTATTTTTGTGAAGCTTTAATATTTTGTTGCCTTGGAGACTTAAATGCTCAGTGTGCTCAAGCTTCCTGCTTTGTCTTGGCAAGAGATCTCTATTCTATTTCAATGACTATATTTAAACTTTGCTGTTTCAAAGAGGCCCTTTTTCTTGCAGCTGTATCCCCTGTCCCCATTTTGAACTGTGAAAGAATATGAGGTAAACTGTGATGGATTTCATGGTGCTTTCCAGAATCCCCACCCACTGGAATCAGGCAGCATGTTTTAACTGATTAATTTACGACTTCCGACCTCTGGATTGTGGGTGACACTGTGCTGCCCCATGTGTGTTCTTAGAAGTGAGCTTAGTTTCAGCTGGCTGACTTTGTTTTCAGTTATCTACTGTAAAAGACTTCTTATAAATCTTGTGAGAGTCTGATTGCTGGGAGGATTCAGTAGGAAACAGTTTTCATAACTTGTGTCCATATCTCAGGTTACTGTGATTAGACAGGGGGGAACACCAGCAAAGCAGCAGAATCACGTGTGCGCTTTGTCTTTTATGTAATGCCTTCCACTAGACAATCATAAAGCATTTCATTAAGCAAAATTTATTGTGGACACATCCTGAGAGAAAGATGCTTGTCTTTATAGATGTGGAAATTGGGAAACAACCAAGCCCAAGTGCTCATAAAGAGAACTTCTCCTGATGGAAATAAGGATGAAAGCAAGATTCCTGGATTTATAAGAAGTCATCTCTTTTAGAAATAATCCTTCCCTGAGCCTACTCTCCAGCTGAAAAATAAGCTGATTTTACTGATACTGCCCTAAAATTTGATAAGCATTGAACTACTTATGCAGGTTTTTCATTAGTATAATTCACAGTGTTCATGACTTGCAGGCTCTAGCCTGTGAGGCAGCTTTGGTTTTCAGATCTGAGTCGCAAGTCTGGAGGCCACATACCTATAAAATCTCTTTGTCTTTAGCACTCCACAAGTTGCTTGTTGTAAATAGATGATGCGTTTCTCTGGGATTATAGTCAAACTGTGGGATTTTGTTCCCTTTCTTGGTTGTGTTTCCCTTGACACATTAATGCAGAGTACCTTGAGGTAGGATCCTGTCACCATACCCCATTTAGTGTTCTCTGCCTGTTCCACACCAAGGAAGACCCCTTCCTATTTCACAGGTGAAGAGAAGAACCCATGAATCTTATGCCTTCAGCCCCCATAACCACAGTCTCTTGGTTTTATAGTTTGCTCAGTTTTACTTTTCTTACCAGAAGCATTTAAACCTTTCCTGCTAGAGTAGGATGAAAGGTTATTAACTCAAAATTCCAACTGGCCTGTTTTGAGATAAGAAAATGGGGAAAATACAGCCTCTCTATTAGTTTAAAATGTAAGTAATTGCAGAGGGATGGTGAAGGTCATTTGCTTTCATTGTCTTCAATTCTCAGTAATCTAACTCTAAACTATTTAACTTGACTGTACTTTGTAGATATGTCCATGGTCTTTTAGTATCAACAGTAAGGAGCTGCAAAAAAATCGGTCATGTGAACAATATTTAAAATTTATTTTGAAAAGATGGTGTGAAAGATTTGTTAGACAAAGAATTCTGCTTTGTGGAGACTCTGTGAGAAAAAGTCTTTGACTTAAAAGCTTTTCTCCATTTTAACAAATGACTCCTAAAGCTGCTGGTCATGTGTGCTGGGAATGCTCCTTAGAAATACTTGGGCTGAAGATCTTTTCCTGGTCTTCTCAGAGTATCTAGCTCTCTCCTTATTTTGAAATTATGCAGCATTTGAATCTGCAAGAAAGAAAGAAAAACATCAGCTTGGAGAAAATTTGACGTTTAAATTCCTGCAGCAGTGTTTGCTGGGACTTCTGAGAACGGGAAATGATGCTCATTTAATTCTGATCCTTGATTCATATGTGTTAGTACCAAACGGAATGATGATGGAAACTCAGCCTAAATAGCTTTTAAGTCCAGCTAAAGTAGAGTCTATACAGCAGCGAGATTCTCTCTCTCCCATCTTCCTCAAAAGCAAAAGTGTGGGTTTTGCACGAAGATTGTGCCAAAGCTTCCTCATGCTAGTGACGACGTGGTTATCTAGATATTGGAATGCAGTGTATTTGCTGTCTGGTTGTACTCCAGTATTTAGGCTGTATGGTTTTTATTTTCCAACCCTCTGTGTTTTGGTTAGGGCAGTGAATATGCTGCAGTTGATCATGAATTAAACTATCTGGGAAAAAAAAAAAAAACCAACAAAACCAAACATGTCTTGCTCAAATACTGAAAACATAGATAACACTCTCAGCATATACAAATTTTCAGGCTGTTACAGCAGCAAACAGCATGAGGGAACTTTGGTAAGATGCAGCTCATTTGAAAATAGGTGATTAAGTAGATTGAAACTTCGTAGTGCAGACACGTAGTGCGGTCTTCTCAAAGATTTGAATGAAAACTCTTCAGTCAATCCTTTCATGGAAGAACAACTATTTATTAACTGTAAACTCTGCCTTCAGTTCTGCTTTAGGGATCTGCCCAATCACCCCATGCTCATGGTTTTACCTTGGAATCTCTGAGGCTCTGTTTTTCTTTAGATTCTCAGAAATAATTTTCAGAGCTGGTGTGACTTGTCTCCTTTAAGAATATACCGAGCCCTCAAGGCACAACGCACAGAGTGCACTTTGGGGGAGTTCTGGTGGAGGCTTTATTTGCTGTTGGAGGCTGGACAAGTGTGACCTGTGGCCATTGTGTTTTTCAGTGGGTGAGTTTGTAAGTGATGTCCTGCTGGTTCCCGAGAAGTGCCGGTTCTTCCACAAGGAGCGCATGGATGTGTGTGAAAGCCACCAGCACTGGCACACTGTGGCAAAGGAGGTAATGGAGCTGCTGGGACAGGAGTGTTTATTTTGGATCTGTCCACTTGGATGCTTGTAGTGCTGGAGCACAGCAGTGTTTCTCTCTGTATTGCTATTCCCATATTCCAGTCAATGAACTGAGGCAGACAGCAAGGAAATAAAAATTTAAAAGTACTCAAGTGACTTAAAAAAAACCTGTGTAGTAATTGAGTTATTTTTCATGAAAAGCTGTCCTTAATAGCTTATCTCTATCACAGAGCTAGGAACTGAAATCTGCTCTCTGGAATACTGCTTTAGCCAATGGTTCATCCCTCTATCTTTTCTCTCTCCAGGGAGATACAGTGGGCATAGGATAGTTCCTATTTTTCTTGCACATTTTACTTTAATGTACCTTCTGCTGGGGATTTGGTTGGGAGGGCTTGCCTGGGAGCAAACTGATTTTTGTTGGGACTGATTAGTGGAGGTTTTACATAAGAGAGGGATTATATTCTCAGAATAAATCTATGCTGTGGTTTTGGGGGGATGGGTTTGTGTTTTCTTATCTGGCTAACTAAACTGTTGCAAAAGCTTTGCACTCCCATTTGAAGCTGGGGTAATAAAAACAAGATTGTGACAGAACGTGCATGTTTTCCATTTTGTAGAAGCAGCAATTGTAGAAACAGCAACACAAAGACCAGTTGTTAACCAGATGAGGTTAAGGATGCTCCACTTAAGATTGCTATTTCTTTAAAATCCTGTGAGCGAAAATCCATCTAAATAAAGCTGTACTAGAGGAATTGTCTTTTAATTGATGGTAAACTTGTTAGTGTCTAGAAAATTGAAAAATCATTTACTTTAAATGTAGTTGGAAAACTTTTCCAGCAATATTTGGCTCATTTAAAATCGGTGCTGTAACAAAGCAAAGCACAGAAGGGTTCTGATGGGTATAATAAAGATTTTCTTCATTCTTTTCTGGGCACCTCAAAGCCAAGTATTTCCTTAGCTTAAGAGAAGTGTATAGACATAATGTCTAAGCATAGTTTACATTTGACTTTTTCCTTGAATTATCTGATTGTTTTTCATCTACAGCATGTAAAATGACCTTGACACAAAGTCTATTTGAGCAATTATTCACTTGCTCCAATGTAAAGTTTAATAGAGAAAGTTTAATGAGATGGCCAGGCCAGCAAACACCCTTTCTGGTTCTTGAAAGTGTTCTCCCTTGACTTGGCACAAAGTGTTTAGGTATTTTTCCTCAAGTTTGTCAGGTTGACAAACCAGCAGTTGTTGGGCCAGGGTATGAAATGTTAACACGAGGAAGTACTGGATGTTTCTGAATCTGGGGTTTTCATGGTTTTTTGGGGTTTTTTACACTATAAGTTTCAAATCCACTTTGCTTTGATGTTCAGATTTAGGTCATATGTTGCTGTTGTTTTTGCTGTAAAACTTAAAACCATCCCTGGGATCTCTGATAGGCAAACTTGAGCTTTATCCAAAGGAAGAGCATGATGCTGAACTGACATGAATGGGCTTCCCTTTCAGGCCTGTCTGACAGAAGGGATGATCCTGCACAGCTACGGGATGCTGCTGCCCTGTGGAGTGGACCAGTTCCACGGAACAGAATATGTGTGCTGTCCTCAGACTAAGGTTGTGGATGAGGCTCTGTCCAAAGAGGAGGAGGATGAGGATGAAGACTATGACCTTTACAAGAGGTAGAGTTCTTACTGGTGTTGACAGCTTTGTACCATGAAGCTGCTGCTTGGTAATATTTCACACAGCAACTCCCTTGTGTAGAGGGTTGAGCAAATTTCTATGCTTCTGATTTTCCTAAAGGAGTGTCCTTAGCCTGAAGAGGTTTACAGTGCCCTTTTTACTGGAGAAGCTAAATGCCTCTCCCTTCATCCCTGCACAGTTGGGGTCATTCGGCCTCAAGGAGAGAAGGCTCCAGGGAGATCTTAAGAGTCCCTTCCGATGCCTAAACAGGCTCCAAGAGAGTTGGAGAGGGTCTTTGGACAAGGGCCTGCAGGGACGGGACAAGGGGGAATGGCTTCACCCTGCCAGAGGGTTCGATGGGATACTGGGAAGGAATTCTTCCCTGTGAGGATGGTGAGGCCCTAGCACAGGCTGCCTAGAGAAGCTGTGGTTGTCCCATTCCTGGAAGTGTCTGAGGCCTGGTTGGATGGGGCTTGGACAGCCTGGGATAGTGGAAGGTGTCTTTGCCCAGGGAAGGGGGTGGAACAAGATGGGCTTTAAGGTCCCTCTCAACCCAAACCAGTCTGGGATTCTGCAGTAGGATTCTGCCCCAAGGTTAGACTTTCACTTGTTGAAGAATGGAAAGAGGCCACATGAAGCCAGAGCCATGGAGAAACTCTGCCTGCAGCAGCAGGAGGCTAATGAGGGATGCCCCCTTGCTGTGAGTGATGGGCTAATCAATAGCTGGTACACTTATTTTTCCCATTTTTGGTGTTTCTAGAACAGATGGAAAGAGTTATTATTCTGGTTCATCCAAGTGATTAGCCTTAACTTTACTCCCTAATTTATCTGTGTCCCTCCAGTGAGTTCCCTACAGAGGCAGGTGTAGAGGACTTCACAGGAACAGCTGTGGAGGAAGATGAGGATGATGAAGGGGAAGAGGAGGAAGATGTGGAGGACCGTGATTACTACTATGACAGCTACAAAGCTGATGACTACAATGAAGAGACCCCCACAGAGCCCAGCAGTGACAAGGCTATGGCTGAAAAAGAAGTGAGCAGTGACATGAAATGTAAGACACATTCCAGTCCACAGGCCTCCTGCTCCCTTGAGATCATTCCTGTTGGCTGTCAATTAGTGATGGGGTTTTGATCAAGTCAATAAGTGCCACTTAGAACTTTTATCTGCCAGATAAGTTAGCAAACAGAGGAAAGCTGATGGTGCTTGTTTCAAGTGGTGAAATTAACTCTCTAGAGCATGGGCCATATGTTTCCAGATAAACAGCAGTTCTGCTGGCAGGAGGCCCAGTGTTTGGCATGTTGAACAAGCCCCTCATGAGTCAGAAAAGCCATATCTGCAAATTTTGGAAAGTCTTAAAGGAGCACTTGGGGTACACTGTAAATTTAAAATCTGGTAGTTTATACCAGGTTAAAATGAGAAAGCTGAAAGTGGTGGGCCGTACTCTGCAGAGGTGCCACCTGGTCATTTAAGGGTGAGGAACATCCTTGGTGCTGCTTTTGCATAAACACTTCTCTTCCACAAAAGGAAGTCAGCCAGCACAACTGCCCCAGCTTGATTATATGTTAAGGTATACTTTCTGCAGTAGTAGAATCTACTGTGCTGATGGCAGTTTTTGTTGAGTGGTAGGTGCCCTTGCTGTGGGCTCATGTGGTGCCTCAGCATTATGTGATGTCCTACACTTTGCATGTCGAAGTGTCTGCAGAGGAGGGAAGAGCAGAGATGGAATGAAATTCAATTAGCTACACATCACTGAATCATTGCCAGCAGTTATTGCAGCTTTTTGGTAAAATGCCACTATGCTGCAGATAATTTTCCTTGCTGAAACAAGGCTTAGCTCATACATGTACAAGGCTGTTGCAGATCTGTAGGTGTTGTAAGAGGCTTGGAGGAATATGATTGGGGTGTCTGTTTTGGGGGGTATACAGTCTTTTTTCCATGAAGTACCATGAACAGTTGCTAATTTTTTCACTATATCTGCTCTCTTGCCTCCAAACAGCCCAGCTGCTATTGCTGCCTTGCCATGAAGCATTCCCTGTGCCATGGCTGCATGAAGTTTTAATATTTGGTGCATAGATGTTTCAAACCTGAAAACCTCAGTGTCTGAGGCTGGCATGGAGATCACTCCCTTTGTTTTGCTTGCTCTTTCACTTACTCCTGCACCTAGCCTGTAGGATGTGGAATATCTGTCCGGGCAGAGTGCAGAGAACTGGACATCCTTTGATGCTTTAAGCAGCCCGAATTGACTGGTTTTCCATGCTGCTGGTTTTATAGAGTGGAGGCTCTTCCACTGGTGCAGCTGGGGCATAATGCTGTGGCACGAGCAGAGCAGATTCTTGCTGTCACAGTCCCAGGCTCTGGAGAAATCTCTCACAGATGAGAGCTCCATGTAGTGACAGAGCGAGCTACTTGGCTATCTCCAAAACACCTCATGCAGACATCTCCCTGACCAGCTTGATGGATGCTTGGAATGTTAACCCCCCCCCCCAAAACTGACAGAAGCCTTTGGGTTGGTGCAGCAGCGATGCTGAGGCCGGTGCCTTAGAGGAAGGGGTGAAGTAGAGCCACCTCTGCATCATGTAAATCACTTGGCAGGCCCTGTGCTCCTCACCAGCTCATGTTCTCACCCGTCTCCACACAGCTGTCTGCTCCCAGGAGGCCATGACAGGGCCCTGCCGGGCTGTGATGCCTCGTTGGTACTTCGATCCTAACAAGAGAAAATGCATTCGCTTTATATATGGAGGCTGCGGAGGCAACAGGAACAATTTTGAGTCAGAGGAGTATTGTATGGCTGTTTGTAAAAAGATGAGTAAGTCTTGCCTCCCATTGGCCTTTTGCAGCTGGCCACTGTCTGTCTGGCGTGTGGTGTCTCCTCCTCCTCCCCCTGGGCAATAGAGGAGCCGTCTGTAACTTGTCCCTTTGGTTCTGGTGTCTGTCCCTTTGCAGCAGTCTCCTCCTGTCTCTGCTTCCCTAGGTGTGTAGGGTGGTTGTTTCTGGGGAACATTCCCCTCATCATATGCTGTCTGTGCTCCCTGGTGACTTGCAGCTCTTGCTGAGGGCTCAGCTGCCCTCTTCCAGGTCTATAGCAGGGACTAGGGGCTGTCTCTGACCTCTTGCCTGACTGGCTTTTTAATCAAAATATATTTAAGGAAGCCCTTGCTTTCCCCGGTTGTATTACCATGCATATGTTTGACAGTATATCCTGAAAAGCAGGCTACTGTTCTTCTGATAGTAGGGATTTTCTTGCTGTTCTAATTTTGGAAAATATCAGACCAGTAGTATAGAATTCAGATTCCCATTTTCAGCTTGGTGTGAAATACAAATCACAACTCAATCCCTGTGTTTTTGAGTGCTTAAGGTTTTTGGCACCAATTTCAACTGGCTTTTATGTCAGATGATAAAACTACCAAAAACATTTTAACCTCCTTATTAATCTTATTGTTGAACTCCAGCACTTCCACTTCAGCTACCATTAAAGCTTTTGAAAGGCTTTTTGTGTTATCTGGGGCTTGGCAGCCTGACTATACAGCCATAATCCTGTTTACGAAATGTGCTTCAGATTGGGCTGATCTAACTGAGGCAGTGAAAGAAAAGATGCGGATGTCAGGAGCTTTTTGTACAAAAGATTGTCCTGTTACAGAAGGATTTGGGGCTGGGAAGAGAGTTCTCTGTGTCCAAGCCTGGTTCAGAAATGCCAGGAGCAGGGCCAGAATACAGGACTGATATGACATTGTCCCTTGCACACAACAATAGTGCCTGTGTTGTATGTTGTCATTATCTCCCCCTAGTTAGAGGGAAGGGTGGTGGGCGCAGTGCGTGCCAAACTCTTACCCAGTGTTTTTGCTGAAGTGCTAGGTAATTTTTTTTCTGAAGCATGCTGTCTTTAATGACATGTTGGAGGATTTTCCACCCAAATAACTAATAAGGATGACAGGTTGCCTCAACTGTCCCTTTTTGCCTTCCCTCAAGCAAGATGCAACAAGAGAGTGCATCATGTTTGGCACAAATCTTTCAGAAAGGCTCTGGGATGTATAGGTCCTAAAACTGTGACACAGGAGTACTTTCAGCACTTCCTGAACTGCAGTATATAGAATACAGAGCTCCTGATGTTGATTCTGTAGGTGCTTGAAGTTTATCAGTTCTGAAATTTTGTTTTCCCCCTTGTCGGATTTGGATGTCTTGAAGTTACAAACCATCCAGTGTATTGGACAAGTCACTTTGTCACACTGAGCCTCCTTCTGTTGCTGTCTTGTCTAATATCGTTGCCTATAAGTTCTGCATGGTGCATCTGGTAGGGAAGGTAGGTTTGAAGTATAAAATACTGGTTTTGTGCAGATTTATTGTTATTGGTTAATGATGTCTGGAGCCAGCTTGTCAGTAAATAGCTAATGCACAGAATGTCACTTAAACCATCCAAAGCCAATGTGGAAGGGAAGTTGAATTCTTTATCCTGCCATGCCAGGCACTGTGTTTCTGGAGCTGAGTGCAGCTCACCTCAGCACTGTGCAGGCCAAGCAGTGTTGGGAGCTGTGGTCATTGCTGCCATTTGGGCTGATGGAGCTGATGTTGGACAGAAAATTGGCACCGTAAAAATTCCAAAACGGACTCCGGAAGGTGGTTGTTCAGTAGGCTCAGCTTGCCAGACTATTAATTAGGCAGGCATGGAGGTTCTTCTCCTTGCCCTCTGCAATCCAGGATTGCAGGTTTCTAATGCTCTGCTTACCCTTCCTTCTCCATGCAGTGCCAACTGATGATGTGGACGTCTACTTCGAAACCCCTGCTGATGACAATGAGCATGCCCGCTTCCAGAAGGCCAAGGAGCAGCTGGAGGTCAGGCACCACAACCGCATGGACCGGGTAAGTGTCAGCCTTCAGGCTTTGTGCTCTGCTGTTGTTCGTGTGTAGGGTTGCTGCCCCTGTTTTACCGGTGTCCTGGTTTAGGGAATCGCCGTAGGACAACTGGAAAAATTGGTGGTGAAGTGACTTGCTTTCCAGTTTCCAGCCTTTTGTGCGTTTCTTTCAGTATGACCACACCGTGGGAGTCAGATTTTTAGTTCTCCAGTGTTGGGAGAGAGGAATTAGATTAGATGCTGGGAAGAAAATTCTTTACTCAGAGGATGCTGAAACTCTGGCACAGGTTGCCCAGAAAGGATGTGAGTTCCCCATACCTGGAAGTGTTTAAGGCCAAGTTGGACAGAGCTTGGAGCCATCTGGTCTAGTAGAAGGTATCCCTGCCCATGGCAGGGGGTGAAACAAGATGAGATTTAAGGTCTCTTCCAGCCCAAACCCTTCTGGGATTCTGTGAAGCTTGGCTTGTTACTCAGAGGGATTAAGTGCTAGGCTTAAACCCCACAACAGCTCTTTTGTGCCTTCAAAACCCAGCCAGGCTGTGCTAGGATCTTCCTGTGAAGGCAAATCAGCTCATAAAGATAAGATTTAAATTTGTGTCTTGTTCACGTGTTCTGTCCTTTTCCTGTCCAGGTGAAAAAGGAGTGGGAGGAAGCAGAGCACCAGGCTGTAAATCTCCCCAAGGCAGAAAGACAGACTCTAATCCAGGTAAGAGTGGAAGGACCTAAAGGGCAAAGTTACTGAGAGAGATTGCAATATTCAGAGCCAAAAGACAGCTGAGATGCAAGAACAACCTTCCTGCTCTGTCAACAGCTGCCTTTTAGAGGAGGTTTGATTCAATTGCTTGCTTTGTTCTTAAAAGTGGAGATGATCTGATACTAGGCCAGTCCTTTCCTACACACACTAGTAGAAAGTGATCTCGCTCCTCAAGCGTAGCAACAGTGGAGCCAAATTGTAATTTCAGATCTTTGGCCTGTTTTGCACTAAGCACTAGCCTCAGAGCCTGGTTCAGTCAGCCCTGGCTCTCTGGACACACATTTCCTGCTCGGGCAGACTTAGTGAAAACAGCTTAGACAGCAGATAAAGCTGGTTTGCTGCCAAAATGCTGATCTTGTGCCTTATGAGGAGAGTTCAGTTGGACTGGGAAGTTAATGAGAGATTGCAGTGTGGGATCATTAGGGGAAGGTTCTTCTGGCAGTGCCAACTCTGTGAATTTCTCTCAAACCAATATACAACTAAGTGATTGACTCCAGCTTTTAAGCCCACTTTGGATTTTAGCCTGGAACACAGTTTTCTGTCTGCATTTTTTAATATAAGTCACTGTTTAGAACTATGTGCAAATCCAAAAGTTTGTCGTTATCTCTGTTGAAACATAACACTTAGCAGACTATTCTGGTTGGTTTGGAAATGAGGGTTATAACCTTTCTAAAAGAATACAGAGAGATTTGATCTGAAGGTGGAATGGGAAATTCCCTACACAATATCTTTGTAAACTTTTGTAAATTCAAATTAATGGGTCCAGGCTGAAGGGATCAATCCTGTTCTCATATCGCGGGGTCGCAGGAAAGAGTTAATATTGTGTGAGTTTTTCAGCACAGCCTGGATCTCCCAACCCCAACATGATCTTTATGTGCAAGGTCCTTTTCATTCTTCAGACCTTTAAAATGGCTTGTGAAGGAAGTTTGGAAGGCAAATTATCACTACTAAATTTGCAGAGATGAAATCTGCATCATCATTTCTCCATGCCCTTCCTAACTGTAATGGGTTGGATATGGAGTTTGACAGTCCTTGTTAGTTCTAAGGGGTTTCAGGAGTTGTTGGTCACAGTGCATTTCTTTGTTCTAGCACTTCCAGGCCATGGTGAAATCACTGGAAAAAGAAGCAGCAAGTGAGAAGCAGCAGCTGGTGGAGACTCACCTGGCTCGTGTGGAAGCCATGCTGAACGATCGCCGTCGCATTGCCCTGGAGAACTACCTGGCTGCGCTGCAGGCTGACCCACCACGTGTGAGTTTCTTCCTACTACGTTTTCCAGTAGGATAGCACTGGGTAGGATGGCATGTGGGAATGTCTTAGTGAGAAGATTGCTTGCAACTTGCAGAAGCTGGGAGTTGGTTCCTAGGAAAGCTTCTGCATTGTGGAGGTTGGTGCTGCAGACTTAGCAGTGGTCTGTAATCGGCTCCCTCTCTTTCCTGCCTGGGGAATAAAACTCTGCTTTGTTTGGTGTCCATAAGGCACCGTTCATAATGGTGTGGTGTTCTGAGTCAAACAGACTTAATTAAAAAATTTATATATATCCAGGGGGTGAGTGCAGGTGACAGATCTGTCCAGGACCAAAGTAGGCTCACACCTGAAGTGCTGTTTTCAGCTGCGGGTTTGGGTTGACTCCAGTGTTTTGACCTGTTCCCTGCTCCTGTTCTGCAGCCCCACCGCATCCTGCAGGCCCTGAAGCGCTATGTCCGTGCTGAGAACAAGGACAGGCTGCACACCATCCGCCACTACCAGCATGTCCTGGCCGTGGATCCGGAGAAGGCTGCGCAGATGAAATCCCAGGTATGAGCGAGTTTCTGTCAAGGGAGCCATTGTTGCCCAGCCCTGGCTGTCAGAGGGTCTGGAAGCTGTGTGTTGTTGCTGGGTACTACAGCAGCTTTGTCCTTGTGGAGCTCTTTCACTCCTGTGCTTAACTTCCTGTCACAAGACATGCTCCCTGCGTGGTTTTCCATGGTGCATGACTCAGTGTTAAAAATTTAAGCTCTGTTTTATACACTCTTGGCCACAGTGACAAGTTGAGGGGTTTAGAACTAGGTCAGTATTAGTTACATGTGTTAGTTCTGTGTTTCCTTTTATCAAGCACCCCTGAAATTTATGTACTGGGGACTTGATTATCTTGAACAGACTTCCTCACTTCCAACTGTCTACATTTTCCTTTCCTTAGGCTAGTTCTTCATAGTCCCTGTGTTTGAGGTTTGTGGGAATTCTCACATGCCTCTGCAGAGACACTGCCTGGTTTCAAAAGCATAATTCATAACCCTTTCCAAGCACTTGATCAATGTCGATAGCTTTATCAGAAAGTCTGGTTTTGATGAGTTGATGTTGTACCATTTGTCATGGTTTAACATAGCTTGGTTTTTAGTTAAAGAGAAGATCCATCAGTTACAGAAGTGATTCTCTGCGAGCACTGCTAACAGCTTCCTCTGGACCTAACAGATCCAATCAGCTGGCCAGTTTTGAATATTGACACCCTGTTAAACCACTTAGGAAAACTGAACATGCATCTGTGAAATCTCATTTAAAAACTTACAAGACCCAGAAAAAACTCTTGCTTCCAGCCTTTGAATAGGTACCTGGACACTGGCGGGGCCAGGCCCCACTCTGCTGTGTTGCCCGGCCAGCTCAGCCTGCAGCGTGGCGCTGCTCGGCTGAGATTGTGCCACCACTGATTTCCAGGCACAGCCAGCAGGCCAGGCCGGCTCTGCTCGGCTTCGTGGCTAGGAACAGAGGCAGCCCTGCAGCCCTATGCAGAAAGCAGCCCCACGGCTGGAAGATCACTGTGCAGCAGGGGCTGGAAAGCAGCCATGCAGCCAGAGCGGGCTGAGATCCCGGCAGAGATCTCACAGCCATCCACAGGCCCAGGCAAGATACTGACTTCTCTCAGTGCATGGATGAAACTTGCAGACATCAATCCTCTCTCGAGTGAGAAGAAAAGGAAAGGGTGAAGACATGTGAAGAAAAGTACATGGAGACACCAAAGTCAGTGAAGAGGGAGTCAAATCCCAGATGGGTGGAGAATGAGGAGATGCCTTAGTCTTGGGCTGAAATTCTCTTGTAAGGCTATGGTGAAGATATAATTGATGCATCAGACTTTTTTTCCCCTGTAACTCTTGGAATGTGTTGGAGGGATGTAACGTTCTAACCACAGCTATGAGCAGAGGCACCTGTGTTGAAGCTGGCAGATGTTGAAGTATCTGTGATCCAATGAGAAGCTTGAACAGAGAGAAATTAGAGATGAAAAGCCATGCCCCAGGAATGGTAGAAGAAAACTTCTGCTCCCAGAGATAAAGGAACTTTTATTTCTATACTAGCATGGCTTGTCCTTAAAACTGTACCCCAATAAGCTGAAATTACCCATAGTGGTAGTTGTGGGAAACTACAAAACCATGGCAGGGACTTCACGATTGCAGATTTCTGGGTGGCTGCTATTGTGAAAATTAAAATCAGAGGAGAACTGTTTCTTGGAAATGTCTCCATGGCATGGCAGGAGAGACTCTTCTCCCTAAGTCAGCTGAAGAAAGATTCTTTTAAAAGTGGAGAGACTCTTCTCCCTAAGTCAACTGAAGAAAGATTCTTTTAAAAGTGGTAAATCGACTGAAAATACCGAATTTGTCTCTTTACGTTGTCAGTGGGAAAAAGAAATTAAAGTGGGGGGAGGAGAAGTGTTCTGAAGGTTTATTCTGATTTCTTATTATTTTTCTTTTAATTCTGTTAATTTTTTCTTATATCCTTTAAAGTTTTGAGCCTGCTTTGCTCTCCTCCTATTCCTTACCTTATAGCAGAAAATAAGTAAATCTAGTGGGTGCACTGGTGTTTGGCCAGCACTAGACCCACTACACCATTACACTTTATTTTACTTCTGAACAGCCAGAAAAGCCTTTTCTTTCTGCTGGGTACTGTATGTGAGTATGTTGCTTCAAACCTGGCCGTTGTACTTGCAAAAGTTACATTGCAGACACTCCACAGGTCTTTGGAATTATGTCGATACTTGTTTTAAAATGGTGAAAAGATGTGCTGAAAGGCCCAGTTGATTTAAAATTCAAATCAAGAATGGCCTGTTAACACTGAAAGATGTGTTTGGAAGGGTGTGCCCTTTCTCAGGTTCAGAGAGAACTCACTGTCCCGTTGCAGCTTTAGGAATGTTTCCTAGTCCCAGTTTGTGGCTGATATCTTTGAATTCTGCAATGCACAAAAGATAAGCAAGAAGAAGAAGAGAGCTGCAGGAAGATAGTGCAGTGGAACACATCTAGTGCTGCCAAGAGGAAGAATAGGCACTGAGGAAAAAATGCATAAAAAACCGTATAATCAGGAGGTGGAAATATCCTGGGTTAAGGGTAGGACAGGGTCTGGAGCCTGTTGCTGTCTTCTCTGGTGAGGGGCAGAGTGGTGTCTCAGTGATTTTTCCAGAAGCAAACCTCACCCTGGGGGGTAGCAGATTCCATGGCTTCCACTTTGTTTCTGGGTGCTGGCAGTGAACCTTCACCTCGTGTCTCCTGGTCTCCCACTCACTACCTGTGGGATTCTTGTTAAGCTGCACATCTCCAGGAGGAGTAGTGGCAGCTGTGGTGGTTGTGATGGTGCTTGGCTCTCCATGTGGAATTCATGGTCACGTTTTCAGAGACATGTCAAGCTCAGCCCGGCCCAGTGCTTTGTTCTGCTGCTGCCAAAGCCCAGGAGAAAGCGTGTGGACTGTGTTCTTAAGCTAAACCCTAAACAGTCCTTAATTCATTCTGAAGGCTGCAGTGTCAACAAATTTACATGCGAGGGATGTGGGTGGTACAGTTCAGTTTCCATTCCCTTTACTTTTCACATGCACTCCAAGCTCCTCGGTCTATTTATTTGATTGACAGGCTGCCACATGCAAAATTAAATTGTTTTTATCCTTAAAGGTCAAGCACACATCAGACTTTGAAACAGGTCCATCTGACTTTAGCTTTTTGCAATGTTTGGCCATCAATATAAATGTTTTCCTTGCTCTCCTTGATCCCTGATTATGCAGCACCCTCTTCAGGTTAGGCCTGACTTCACTGCTGGATTTAATGTGCTTGGTAGAAGTGATTTGAGCTTGCCCAGATCTTGAATGTATTCCTCAGAGGAAGGGAGAACACTGCTGCCATGAGTGGGTGTAGGACAAATGTAATGCCAGTTGGTTTGAAAGGCCCCTTTGTTCTGAAACCAGAGCTGATAAAATATCCTGTCTGCTCCTTTTGCCTGTGTCTTTTCTAGCAGTCAGGAATGATAATCCATTTAATAAAGCTGCTGCGGTAGATGAATTATGACTATGTTGAGCGTATGGGAAGTACCAGCTTTGGTGGCATTTTAGTGTTTCCAGTGGAGAGCTGGGTACAGTGGGAGTCAGCTGAATTCTCTCCTACTCCCAACATTTCCCAAACTCCTGAGAGCATGGTCTACAGATGGTCAATTCTAGTGAAGTGTGAGAGCATCAGTCAGAGAATTGGACTGGATGGATCTGTGTCCCCTGTTGCCTAGCATGGTAGATCCTCCAGTAATAGATATTTTATTGAGCAAGGAAAGAGTTGGTACCGTGAAGTGACTGACAGTTTTTGCTTACTCCAACACACTCTTTTACATCTGCAGGTGATGACACATCTTCATGTGATTGAGGAACGGATGAATCAAAGCTTGTCTCTGCTCTACAAGGTGCCATATGTGGCTGAAGAAATCCAGGATGAGATTGGTGAGTGTGTGTGCCAGCCCCTATGCTGCTGTGTGTGGACATTACAAAATAGCCAGTCAAAATAGCTTGTTCCCAAGAATTTTCACTGTCCATTTAAAAAAAAAAAAATCAACTATGTTTAGAATAGCAAAGCTTATCTCTCTAGGGGAGATGAAAAAAATCTGTAAAAAACCCCAGATGCTTTCTCCCCTTATAGGTTAATCCCATCATGCCAAAACCTCTTGCGACATCACGCACCTCCTGGCCCTTATTTGAATGTATTTCTAACCAACTCCTTTACCGAGAACTCCAGATGAGATATGCAAGATAAAATAACCTGGCAGCCATGAGAGCAGTGTTCCCCTGCAGTCCTGCCTCAGCCTGGTTCAAGCCATCTGCCTCTCTCTGTTGCTGCCAGGTTTCATGCAGTTTGTGTAATAATTCCTCTTATTCCTTTCAGATGAGCTGCTACAGGAGCAGCGTGCAGACATGGATCAGTTCACATCCTCCATTTCTGAGTCCCAGGTGGATGTCAGAGTGAGCTCTGAGGAGAGTGAAGAAATCCCCCTGGATGGCAAACCTTTCCACCCATTCCAGGTGAAAACCTTCCCAGCCTTGCCTGAAAGTGAAGGTATGTGGAACGGAACATGGGGTTCACTGGTGGTTTTCCTTCAACAGTAGGCTCAGCTGGAACAGAGAAAGCTCCATCTCTTTGGCTGATGTAGACTAAAGCAGTTGCCCTGACAGGACTCTTCACTGGAGAAGCAGTGCTGCGAGTAACGTCTGCTGAGCTGCTCTAATGATTTTCTGATTCTTCTCTTTGGAAAATTGTCCTCTCTTTTCATTTTGCAGCAACTGTTAAGTTTTTACAGTGTGTCTTGACTCTGGAATTATTTTTCAGTCTTTAACAAAAACGTTCTTGTGTAACGTTAAATCTTTGTGCTGTGACCTGCTGAAGGAATTCCCTTTTTTTTTTTTAATATATATATCTATTTTTTTGTATCATTGGATGTTGACAGCTGGTGTGTGCGTGTGTATTTATTTTAAAAAAGCTTGAACAGAGTCCTGAGCTTAAAGCTGTAAACTAAAAGCTTTTCCCAGGGTCTGAGTCAGAAATCATGCACAAGCCTTTTTTCTTTCTCTCTTAATCTCCTTTCTCTGCTATTTTTGTTTTTGTTTTCCCTCCTGCTAGATCCTCAGCCGGATTTGTACCATCCAATGAAAAAAGGTTGGTTTTAAGCTGCTCCCTCACAGTGCTTTCAATCACTCTCCTACCTCCTCAGTGTGTTTGATAGCTTCATTTTAGTTCCATACTCACCTTGATTTTCATTTCCCTGCTTTCACTTAGATCACTTATGTTCAGTTTTGCTTGTTTAGGCCTAGTGTTAAAGAAGCCAGCTAGTCTGAGCATCTAATTGTGTGTGTTCCTCCCTGATGGGCTCACAAGGGTCTTGGAGTGCCTAGAGTGGCTCTTAGCCCTTGGGAAAGGTGTCCTTGGCCGGTGTCTGCAGTGGTGCTTTGCATCTCTCCGTGTGTGACACGTCTCAGATTTAACCCTACTGTGCTGGTGGGGAATAGTCCAGAGGCTCTTCTGCCTCCTGTGGAACCTGTCCTTGATGCTGCACGACACCACTAAACAAGGAGTGAGTGTTCTTCAGGACACATGCTGTTTCCCATCTAAATGTCCTTACGGAGTGGAGCTAGTATGGGACAGATAAATCAGGAGATTCCTCCTCCATGTTTGTGCTTTCCTCGGCATCACCTTCCCACATGTAGCATCTCTCCATACTAGCAAAGTGTGTGTGGTATTCCATTTCTCCCTTAACTCAGGATTAATTCTGCAGTAGCTCAGTGCCTGGCTGAAGAGCAGCATAGAAACATTAGCATTAAATAATGTCTCTCCATATCTTAGTGATAGATCAGTAGAAAAGGGAGGCTCTTGCAGAGTAGTGCTGCATGAGCTGTTTGTGGAGTAAACCCAGTGTTTTAATCTGCCTTTGGTTTGGTTCTACATATATTGTGTGTATCTCAAAAGAGAGAGCAAAAGGTTTTGCTAATAACCTTTTCATATGAGCACATATAGTTTTGTGACACAGTGATGGCTAAATAGCTCTAAACTATTCTCATTATCTGCGTTTCTCTGCAAGTGTAAGTCACCTTCATCTCTCTTGTGGAACAGTGTACGGTGTGCTGACTGCTCTGGCAAGAATTAGGACAGACTTTAGTTTGATTTTTTTCATTTATTAAATTTTTTGGACAACTGCTTTGTTGACTTGAGGATGGTAAATTTGTGCTAGTTCTCCCTGCTGGGGTGAATCTAAGAGTCTGTAATGACCTGGGGACAACGATTGTCCTACACTCGTTCCTCTTCTCCCTTGCCTTTTCACTGAATTTCTCAAGGGATTTGAGGGAGTTTTGGGTTGGTGGGGTGGAGGGGGATGGATTTTGTGCAGGCGTGTGCTTTTGGGGTTTTTTTTCCCTGTGAGGTATATAATTTAAACTGTGCCTCTGGGTCTGTTACTTGGTACAGCGCACTGAGACAAATAGCAGAGCTCAGTGCAGAAGCTGAACTCTCAGCCCTGGAGACTGTGCTGGGTTGGCTTCTGAGACTGGAATAAAGCAACCATAGGCCAAAAGCTGATACAGTAGTTCTGTACAAACCATTTGTGGTTTCTCCTGAAAATCCCAATCATTGACTTCCATAATAACATGACCTGCTTCAGTAGTTGTGAGAAGTCAGACTGGCAGTCTTGGCCGTGCTTGGAATGTGATTATTGCCTCCAAAGAAAAACTCCACTAAAACCTGAGATGCTTCATAGCGAAATGCTATTTCTGTGGCATTTTGAGGCAATACAAACTTGTCGCTGTAAAAACTTGCCTCGAAGCTAAGTAGCCTTTCCTTGCATCTCATCAAAGAACATGCTGCCAATTCCAGCAGCAGTTGACATAATGTCGTGGGCACCTTGCAAGCTCAGCAGTTTGTCAAGTCGGGGGGTTTGCAGTCACCAGCAAAACCTGAAGTGCTGTAGTAGAATTTCGCTCACATCATTGGAAAGATCCCACTGCAGATTTGAGGCTTCTCTGTCCTGCTTTTGTACTAGTGCGTCACAGGTCATTACATTATCCCTACCACCAGTGGAGCGCTGGTGTTCTCCTAACATGCTGTGTTATGTCAGGTCAGGGCAGTTTACATCAGACTCTCTTACTGATCTGATCTATTTATAAATGCTTTGGATCAAAATAGTTTATGCAGAGCCTTCTGTTAATTGATACTCCTCCCTTGAGCCCGTGCTGGTTCCAGCCTGGAAGTGGGGTAGTAGTGTTCTGGTACAAAGGCTGATGGAGTTTTCTGCTCCTCCCTTGCCCTGGGATTTATTGTTTCTGGGCTTGTGCCAGGTATGGGACAGCAGCTCATTACAGAGCCATGCCGGGTGACCTTGGAGTTCTCATTCCCGAGGTGTTGCTGATGCGCCTGACTGCAGCAGAATGGGAATGTAAGCATTCCCTGTATGCTGGCTCTTGGCAGATGGATGTGTGTCCACTCCTGTCCAGGGTCATGGAGGGGTGTTGGTGACCCGGGGTGACACCTGCAGCCTGTGTTATGCCTTGTCTGGGGCCATCTAAGAGTAGCACTTAACAGTGTGGTTTGTCTGGATTGACGCCTCAGCCTGATTTTGATGATGAGTCCTGTCCGCTCCTCTCATTGCCGCCTCATTTCCCCTCATTAACAGCCCTCCTAATCACTTGTCACTCACTGTAGCTTGTGAGCTGCCATCTGACACAGCAGCATGAGGACAAGTTAATACTCAGAGGTCTGTGCAGTTAAACACATGATCCATGGCAGCTCTACACAGAGTAGGTGACCCTTCCAAAACGTTCCTAAGGGCTGATGGGCTCTCCTTGCTCTTTTGGTGCAGGTTCTGGCATGACTGAGCTGGACGGGCTGATTGGTGCGGAAGAAAAAGTGATTAACAGCAAGAACAAGGTGGATGAAAATGTGGTGAGTTCTCCACCTTTATTTTGTGAAGCTAAACCTGCTGTGGAGACTAATTAATATCAGTGGCTTGTTTCTATGTCTCATTCCAGCTCACAGAATGTCAGTGTGTTCGTTACCCATATGGCGTGGGGGAGTCAGTTTGGTGACTGTTGTAGGCTCTTAATACTGATAAGCATCAGAAGGGTGGGAAGCGGGGAGGGAAAGAGAGAGCTTCAGATCTTTGGCAGTCTGAGAACTCTGATTTAGGAATGCTTTTCCCAAGCAGAGACCCTTTGATGTCCCTTTATTTTCACTAGGTAGCTCACCGAACACACCAATGCTGATGTGTTCTGTCTGTGTTTCCGCGACCCAGCAGCAATTGTCTCTGTCCACAGAGTTAAGAATTCTCGAGGTTCTAATGACAGCCACTTCACCTCAGTTCCACGGGTTATAAAAAAATTTAAAAGCCAGTTCTTGAGTTCCTTTCAATACTGTTTTAAAGTCACAGGTTAGATCTTACATAATAGAAATGCTGGGTCCAAAGTTAGCACCTATTTTTTTTTTTTTCTTTGGAGCTTTAGTTTGAGGTGGTCTGGAGGTAATTAGCTGTAATAGTATCTCTGCTGGCTGTATAAGAGTTCAAGAACATTCCATGCTGTTGAGAGCAGAGGGGAGATGCTAAGTGGTCCTGAGCCTTTGCTAGTGTTCATTAATGGTCTGTTGTCTGTCTTCGTCTTCCTTCTCCTCCCTGTTTTGTGTGGATCCTTCCATAAAACACTTTTGTGGCCGTTCTTAGGTCATTGATGAAACCCTCGATGTGAAGGAGATGATTTTCAACGCGGAGCGTGTTGGAGGGCTGGTGGATGAGCCGGTACGTTTGTGGCTGCTGAATCCAGGGACTGGCAAATTCCTAAAGCTGGATTTTGATTCCCGTTTTTACCATGAATTCAGGGTTTGGTGCCCAGATGCTGCTCTGGGGGCTCATGGCAGCGTGAACAACAGTACACCCCTTTATGCATTAAGATGTAAATGTGAGCACGTGTTAGATATTAACTTGACTCCTACTTCAAAAGTGTGGGACAGGGAAATAATGTGGCTCAGTGTCTGTCCAGAGCTTCTAAGTGGGGAAATAATTTTGCATTCGTTATCCTTTTGATAGAATATTTAGAGGTGAAATATTTAGGGGCGGAATACTTAGGGATGATACATATAAACTGTCTAGTGTATAATCAGTCATATCTTGGTATCATAGATGGTCAAAGACCTTACTAGGGGCCATGGTTTAGGTTTGTGTTCAGCACTGCATCTCCCTCATTGCTCTTCCTCAGCCTGCTCTGTTTTCTTCCCTCCAGGATAATGACAACTCCCTCCGTGATGACTTTGGCTTCAGCAGCAGTGCCCTTATTGGGCTGTTGGTGATTGCTGTTGCCATAGCTACAGTTATAGTCATCAGCTTGGTGATGCTGAGGAAGAGGCAGTATGGAACCATCAGCCATGGAATTGTGGAGGTGAGAAACAGCTCCATAAGTGAGGATGAAAATAGTTAGTGTTGAATCACTTGTGTGTGGGGGTAGAGGATGGCAGGAGCTGCTGGGCCATAGAGAGTTCTGCTTCTGGCTGGGGAGGAATTAACTCTGTCCCTGGTGACAGCGTCATCGCTCGTTCCTCGGTGTGCAGGTGCCAGTCCTGGTGTGCTGTGCTGGTACCTGCCACTCCAGAGTCGCATTTGCTTGTCACTAGGATTCAGTTAGGCTTCCCTGGCAGGCTCAGGGTAGGATTTAGCAGTAAAGGAGCTTTTCAGGCAATATCTTCAGCAGGGCAGTCAGTCAATCCATAGCTATTTGTCCTCCTGGCTAATTGACAGTTAAGATGTTCTGACTGGCCAAATGTGGAAGAGCAGCTCCTTCTTCCTTGCACATTTCTATGACAGCGTAGTGGAGCACAGAGAAAGCTGCTTTTCCCTTTGCCCTACCCATGCAGGAAATCGTAACAGCCTTTTTAATGAGAGAAGTGAGTCCCTGATTTTCAGTGTTGGCTGAGCAATGACACATTTGTGAGAACATCCCCACAGGGGATTAGGTGGGCAGGAGGCATCGGCTCCTGAACAAGCAGCTCCATTACCTTTTGTAGTTCACCTTTTTCCCTATTTACTGCTCCCCACAGTATTCACTCAGTGTTTGTCTGTTGCCTCTTGTTCTGTGGAATCAGTCCTGGAGTGTCTCTTTGACCAGTGTCATGGCTTTTTCCAAAGGTTGACCCGATGCTCACCCCTGAGGAGCGGCATCTGAGCAAGATGCAAAACCATGGCTACGAGAACCCCACTTACAAATACCTGGAGCAGATGCAGATATAAAAGAGATGAAGGTAGAATAGCCCCGACAGGAAAAGGTGCCGGGCAAAGGGCCAAAGTAGTCCAGTGTTTTGGATCAACTACTGACCAACAGTTGCTTCAAGAGGACTTCATCTTACATTCAGAACTCCTGGATCATTAAGACTATAATTACTACTGTAGAGTTGCAATTTCCATTCTTTTAAATGGGTGAAGAAATGATAATATAACAATATGATATATAAATCTCCTTAAATGGGAAAAATGGATCTATTGCAGATATTTGACTGAGATGTAGGGTTTTTTTTTTTTAATAATCTGAAAAATACCAGTTCTGTTGTACTGTTGTCTGATACAAGCTCTATATATATAAAAATGGGAAATGTTGATTTTTATTTCTGATAGACCACCTGTATATTGAGGGTCATTTGTACCAGCCTACCTTGAAAAAAGGAGACAGTTGTGGCTCTTCAGTCATTTTGGCTTTTATATATAAAGCATTATTCTTTTTTCCTTTTTTTTAAGTGAATTTCACTGGGAGTTGCAAAGAGGTTAATTTAGGGATAGGAGCTATTACAGCAGAAGCAAGGAAGCAATTGGGAATGGTAACTAACAAAATTCCTTATAACAGAAAAAAGAAAGAGAGAAAAAAAACAAACAACCAACCCCCCCATCTTCATATGCCAGTGGTGTGCACCCTGCTGCTTAGCAGCTTGGGCTCTAAGAATCAAGACTCCCTGGAGGCAAGGAGTTAAAAGGCTTCTAGCATCTCTGTTTATAGTTATTCTAGTGGAATATTAGAACATGGTTTGTGCATACTGATGTCTGCACATTCCCCTTCCAGATTCAGTTCTGCTCTAGAGTTGGAAGTTCTGGTATTGCATTGAACTCTCCTGTTCTCAGCCAGTTTCCTTCAGTACTCAACTGGCATTAACAGCCCCCTCTTGCCACTACTTTCTAATTTCCCCAGCTCTCCTGCCTCACCAACGTGGTAAGTAGTTAAGAGCTGCAGGTTTTTGAGCCTTTGCATCTCCCTGGGTGATGTTGGGCCAGAAATGACAAATCACTGCAATAAATGGGACCTCGGGAGCTGACAGACACAGAGGTCTCTTAGCTGGGGAGGGAAGAGTGACTTGTGGGAAAGGGATGCTGCCTGCTTTAAGGGAAATGGGATGCAGAGGCCCCAAGAAGACCAAAAGGGCCATTGTTCCACTCACCATCATCATGTCTTTGTAATGCTTGTATAGTTGGTGTTAATGCTCACGGCTTTTTTAAATCTGGGGGTTCTGGTAACCTGTGGTGTATTTTTTCTATTTTTCCTGTGACTTTATTTTTTCTTCCCCTTTCTGTGTTTCTTCCCACTATGCACAGATTTACCTGCAAACTCCTTAGTGTGGTCTGTGGGGAATGTACAAAGTTTAAACACATCAATAAACACTTTAACTTCCAGATTGTTCCTTCTCTTTATTCATGGGCTCGCTCTAATTCCCCCTCCTCCCGCTGTGTCCTGCCAAACTCGCAAGGCCGTTCCCTGACAGTGAGGACTGTCCAGTTATTGATGTATAACCATGCCTGGAGTCTTTTGTGGTATTTCCAGATCCTGGTGACCTTTGTGGAGAGGAAGAGGCAGGATGCTAAACGGCCAGATCCTGAGTAGTGTTAAAGCAGCTGCTGGACTGCAGGTTGGGGAGAGCTGGGGCTGCCTCTGGCTGCTTGTGGAAGATCCTGCAGATGGTTCTCCCCATTCCCAGCATGCAGGTCACTGCTTGCCCAGCCTGTGGGAGCAAGCACAGCCAAGGCTCTCTGCGGTCAAGCTGTTCCTGTCCCTGGCCATCCACCTGCACTTTCTTGGGAGCCACGAGGGACCCTGTGCTGTGTGCTCGGAGCCTGTGGAATGGGGCCTCAGGAATGGGGCTGGGCAGGACAGCAGGAAATCTTAGAATTCCTAGATATGAAGGCACGGAAAAAGACCTCACAGTGACAGTTTCTGTGGTTGCTTCTTGTGGATGGCCAGACCTGAAATAATTAAGTCATAGAGCCAAGGGCAGGAATCAGCTAATTAAGGTTAGTGCTCACTGTATCGCTGCTGCTAGTGTTTTATGAGGGGAAATAACTGTTTGGTTTAAGTCTCTCTTCCAGAACACGTAAAGCTAACAGTCTGTAAAGCTCAAAGCTCTTTCTGCTCCCGTGTGTCATTCCTCTCTGTTCTCCTTTGAGGTGTGACCTCGAGCACAGATTCCTCCTCTCTCATCTCAGTGAAATGTCCAAGCAGTCATTACCACTTGAACGTCATTTTAGAGGTCAACAGACAGAATTAATTTTCCTCCGTATTGATCTGTGCATTTCCCAGTAGGTCTGGAGGAAGAGAGGGAGAGGAGGAAAAAAGGTTTAGCAATTTTGAACAGGAAGCACTTGCATGTCCTGTTTCCCCTTAAACCATGGGCTCCTTGGTTCCACTGGAACCTCCTATTCTGGTTAAATTATTCAGACACCGAGGAAAGAACAGATGCTGTCCTAGAAAATGCCATCTGTTGGCTTGTCACAACTACTTGGGAAAGATTTTTGGTTTTAAACGAAATTTATTTTAAAATATGCCAAGGCATATCTGCAGCCCAAAGCCACTCTTGGACTGCACCCTCAGGTAGGGTGACCTGCAAGTGAGACAAATTACAGAGGCCGCAGATTGAATTCCAGAACTGAATTTGGGTATTAGATTTTTCCTTTGATAAGTTCTATTAGTCCTGCAAAATAAATGCATCTGGCTGGAATCAAAGTCTGTTAGTTCCACGCTTTGGCACAGACTGCCAAGCACTTGGGATAGATTCTTTAGAACAGATTTTGACCACAGCTTCTGAAAAGTCATATTGAAACTTAGCTGCTTGAAGATGGATGCTAAGGCATGTCACAAGTTTTCCTGGTATCCGCTGTGCAAGTGGAGGGGTTGATCCCAGCAAAGTGGTGACAGGGTTGTTTGGGGAAATATCAGCAGTTTTATGGCAGTAAGATGCTTAAAATTAAATTATTCAGAGCACAGTGGAGCAGTTGGTCGGGGGAAGACTTGCAGCATGTTTTAGAGAGCTGCATTTCAACAGAAAAACTGATTTTAAAGAAAAAGTGCTTTAAGAGGAGCAGCGTAGCTCTCTGGTGAGGGAACAGGATGTTTAAGAAGGGCCTTTGGGAATGCTGAGCAGAAGAAGTGCTGGGTCAGTTTGTCTCCCTTCTCCTGAAGCTGTTTTTAGCCCTCCTGCAAGGGCACAGTGATGAACGTTCCTTCTGTGCACAGGAACAAGTGGATGGAACGTGGGTGGATTGATTTTACCAGCCTTGTCTCTGATGTGCAGAGCAACACTTGTGTGAAGTGTGATTTTGATCATTCAGCCCTGGCCAACAGAAGAGACTGAACGTGCTCATGAGGAGCTCAAGCAGGTGGCCATGCAGTGCCTGGAGCCTTTCCTTGTTGCCCCATCGAGAGGTGACATTCCCTGATGGAGCACATAAACCCTCCTAATCCTTTCACCTGGGGTGTTTCAGGTAGTGTTTGGAGAGCTGCAGGTCTCGAGGTGTACTTTTGCTCCAGCATTAGTGTGGTGCTTCAAGTTGGTGCCCCCACACAGGAATTTGGGTGGTCTCCAGAGCAGGTGCAATTCAGTCAGTGGCTTTGTTGTGGTGACAAAGGCTACCAGATTTGTACAGCATTACAAATTAGACATTGGAGTAAGGCAGGGAAAGCAAGGCTGAGTGGAGCTGTTCCTGCTCTCAGGTCTCAGTGGGACCACATGCAGATCACCTGGCTGTGATCCTTAGCGGCATCGTGGGACGGAAGTCTCAGGGTACTGTAAAGCAGCAGGCTCAAGAGCTGTTTCCTCAGTGCAGGAGTCAGAGCATCCTTAATCTGGGCATCTCTCCATAAATGCACATTTTGATCCCAGCAGGCACTGGTACCTTTGCTGCAGAGGCGGGGAGAAGATTCTGCTGAGCACAGCACCTGACAGAGATGAGGGTTTAATTCATGTGTATGTGGTTCTGCAGGAGTGAGTGGGTTAAAAACGTGAGCCTTTTGCTGTATTTACCAGTGACCTGTGTGGAGGCTGTGCTTTGTAGCAGGAGCGCTTAACCCCTGGCCCAGAGGCTCTCCGTGTGTGCTGCCAGGATGGGTTAATGAAAAATATTTCCAGCCACACTGTGTTCCTGAGAGCAATTTGAGAACAGGCTGTGGGCTGAACAAGCTGCTTGTTTAATACCATCAGTGTCTGGATGGCATCAGGGAGGCTCCCTGGGCCCATCTCTGAACAGAACAGACTCTGGTGCTTGGAGTGGGGGGCTGAAGGAAGTGGTCCCATCTCCCCAGAACCTTGCCATGACGTGTGCCCGTGGGAGGGGGTAAAGATGCTTAAGGGGACGAGGTGATGGGAAAGTCTGTGGAACTTAATACCTGAATTGCTGTGTTTGGAACAGCTTGGGGATATCCCAGTGTTCTGAATGCTTCCTCATCCTCCCATGTTAGAGCTTCATGGAGCTCTGGGTCCCACAGCCTGGCTGTGCTGTGGGAAGGAAGGAGCCTTAGCCAAACTTCTGTTTCCATGCCTTAGATTTCCCCATATGATCCCTGAATGTGAGAGCAGAAGGAGTAAGGGGAAATCAGTTTACCTGAGGATGATCCTCCTGACATCCTCAACATCCTTGCAGTCTCCATGGCAACACGAACTGATCCAAATCCATCCTCCAGACCTGGGCTGGAGGCAGGAACATCTCAGGAGTGCCTCACCTGTTTCATGCGAGAGCAGGGATTTCCTTCCTCCTCCTCACCTGCTCCCTGGGAACATTCCTTGGCAGGGAGCACATCTGTCCTCTCCTCTGCGTCCCTGCCTGCACACCAGGGGCTTTTCTCTGCCTGACAGTGCAGCAGGATGTGAAAAACCTTTGAATGTGTTTACTCTTGGCTTTGAACTTTCTGCTCATCCCATGTGTGTGTGGGTGTGAATAATCTCTCCCTGTAAAATATATTGCTCTGATGTTAAAGAGGCTGAGGGTGCTT
Organism: Hirundo rustica; assembly: GCF_015227805.2. Taxonomy (NCBI): domain Eukaryota; kingdom Metazoa; phylum Chordata; class Aves; order Passeriformes; family Hirundinidae; genus Hirundo; species Hirundo rustica. The sequence continues at coordinate 202,151 of NC_053472.1, forward strand.
CAACACCCTAATGTTCTCTAGTTCTGGTGCTCTGGACTGTGTCAGTGAGTGCTAAGGGAGATACAGATGGCTGAATTTAATACCCCTTCTGGATTGTATCATGGCAGCTGTTTGGTGGATCCTCGTGCAACATCTCTGAGAGGAAGGGCTCTGTCTATGGCAATCTCAAAAAAGATGGAAACTCTGGTCTCTTGGATGGTGCCAAGGTGGATTCATTTGGGTTTTTTTTAGCTTGTTGTAAGTGTATATTATAAAGTTGGTTTTTCACAAGATGTGTGCTGTGTGATTAATAACTTTGTTGTAAGGATATAAGTTTTTATTTCTGCTTTTAGTGAAATATAGGCATAGTAGTATTTGAAATAGTATACTTAAACAGACAGTTGATATAGTATACTTAAACTGTCTGTTTAGTTGGGATAACATCCAGTGACATGTAAAGAAGATCCTTTTGATACACCAACTATGAGCATCTACCATCTGAAGAAAGTGTGGACCAAGGCCCACCCTGGAGGTGATAATGAAGACACAGCCAAGAAACACGTGTGCTCTAAAAAGGCAGACCCAAGGAGGGACCGTGCAAAACAGTTCCTAGAATATGGAAACTAATTTATGGAAAAATAGGAATATGCAACAGACTGATGTGATAGAAAGGGTATTTAAAGAATATCTCTGAAAGAGCTGTCTGTGAACTTGGCTGAAGGCCGAGTCACCCGGCCTGCTGTAATTTTGCTTAATCTGGCTCCTAATTGTTTTATTTTTATTTTATTAAACCTATTTCTTAAAATTTACCAGGAAAGTGAACCTCGTTTTTCACAAGCTGAAAGCACAAGCACTTCAGAGAGAACACCTGCAGGGAGAAAGTGGTGTAAAGGCTTCTGAGCAGAGGGATTGGCTCCCTCAGCTGCTCCCTAGGTGGCTGCTGGCATGGAGACTTGGCACAGACCTGCCACCCTGGAGCTGGCCTTGGTGCTTCCAGGGTGTGTGGGTGAACATCTGGCAGATGTTCTTAGAGCAACTTGGTTGAAAAGAAGCCTTATAGATTGGGTTTGAGGTTGCTGCCTGGGTTTGCAGGGTGTATGTGCGAAGGGGAGGGGACAGGCTGTTCTGTGTGTTGACCAGGGCTTCTGCCTCCTGCAGTGGAGAACAGAGCTTCTCCCAGGGCTGGCACTGCCTCACCATTACAGGGTGAGGAATAATTGTTTTCTTTGTGTGGTCTGGCAGGGAATAGCCCTGCAGCTGGTGCAGGCTCACGGAGAAACGAAGGCGGGATGGAATTTCTGGAGGGCATCACGCTGAACTCCCAGCTTGGGTCAGAGCAGTTTGGGGGGGTTGAATATAACACTGCCTTTTTCAGCAGTGTTATATCCATGGACTTTGGGGCAGGAAAAACTATAGGATTATCTGAGGCCATGAAAGTCTAAAGGGAGATCCCTACTTCACTTTGAGAGCAGGCTGCAGGGAAATATAATCCTTTTTTCCTCTTCTGGGCAAGCATATTTTCATGCAGCCCTTTTTCTGGGGCTCAGCCCTTGCTATGGCACTTTTTTGGATGTAACAAGATAATCTGTTTTAGATTTTGTGTTATCCTGTGAAGATGAAATGGTGGACGTGAGTTTTCAGCAGGCATGAGGAAGGAAACACTTCTTGTGGCCATGTGCGTATTTGGATACTGCAAGTAAAGTAATGATCCAGCCATTTTCTGCTGGGCTGGATTCCTGGTGGTATGAGGGTTTTTGAGAGCTGAATTTTGGGTTTACCCTTTGCTGGTGATAAATTACTGGAGCTCCAGGTACTGAGAATTGAGAACTAGACTGGGACTATCCCAAGGCTTGCTCACGGATCCAGCCTTCAGCTACTCCAGTTACTTATATTAATAATCCTTTTTGTACAGATTTTGTGTTTAGTGCTCTGCTCACAGTTCTGGGAATGTTGTTTGTTTTGCCTTTTGCTTATTACTTTCTCCTTGTTTTGAAGCGTGAACACCAAAACCAGCTTTTTGAGTTGAACTTGAAGCATCCTTTGTTTTTCAGGGTGATGCATCAAGAACTACAAGCCACAGATGAGAAAAGTCCTTGTAATATAATTTCAGGCCTATTAGCTCAAGTTTATTTTTAAAAAGGCAGAGAACACTTGAACTTCCAATGGCCCAGTTTGTGCTCTGAATCACACTCTGGGTTTAGATGGTGCATTTATTCCTGTGCTTGTCAGTTCATAATTTTCCAAGACACTGGGTATTTGAGGATGTTCAAGTGTTCTTTACTCTTATAGACTATACATACATGTATATATTTTTGTGTATATATATTTGTGTATATATATATATAGTTGGGGGTTGGGTTTTTCTTTCCTTGTTACTCGTGGGATTTTTTTCCCATTGAGTTGCTAAGAAGCACTGAGGGCTGGGTGCTTGAGACGGCGGGGGAGGGAAAACTCTCCTTCACTCGATCTGAGCCTTCCGACGGTGACGGTGGGCTGGAGCTTGGGGAAAGGAACTCACTGCTGCTGCAGAAGTCCAGCTCGATCCTGTTCTGCTCTGGGGTGAGCCCCTGCTTCTGGCAGCAGCCACTGAACTGAGACCCCGTTATCCGCTGCCTCAGAAAAGAGGGGCCTGTCTGGAGCCACAGCTCCAGAGTTTCTGATCCATTCCTTCAGCCACAGCTCTGGAGTTTCTGATGCATCCCTTCCTGCCTTCAGCCACAGCTCCAGAGTTTCTGATCCATCCCTTCAGCCACAGCTCCGGAGTTTCTGATCCATCCCTTCCATCCCTTCAGCCACAGCTCCAGAGTTTCTGATCCATCCCTTCAGCCACAGCTCCGGAGTTTCTGATCCATCCCTTCCATCCCTTCAGCCACAGCTCCAGAGTTTCTGATCCATCCCTTCAGCCACAGCTCCGGAGTTTCTGATCCATCCCTTCCATCCCTTCAGCCACAGCTCCGGAGTTTCTGATCCATCCCTTCAGCCTCAGCTCTGGAGTTTCTGATCCATCCCTTCCATCCCTTCAGCCACAGCTCCGGAGTTTCTGATCCATGCCTTCCATCCCTTCCGCCACAGCTCCAGAGTTTCTGATCCATCCCTTCAGCCTCAGCTCCAGAGTTCCTGATCCATCCCTTCAGCCACAGCTCCAGAGTTTCTGATCCATCCCTTCCATCCCTTCAGCCACAGCTCCAGAGTTTCTGATCCATGCCTTCCATCCCTTCAGCCACAGCTCCAGAGTTTCTGATCCATCCCTTCCATCCCTTCAGCCACAGCTCCAGAGTTTCTGATCCATGCCTTCCATCCCTTCAGCCACAGCTCCGGAGTTTCTCATCCATCCCTTCAGCCACAGCTCCAGAGTTTCTCATCCATCCCTTCCATCCCTTCCCATCCCGGACAAAGCCGCCATCACCACGTGCTCCCCGAGCCCGCCCCACAGCGCCCCCTGCAGCCGCGGGGGGATCATCGCACCTGCCCCGCCCACCGGGAGCCACCAGCGCCCCTGCCGGCTGTGCCCGGAACTGCACCGAAGGGGAAAGTGCCGCGCTCAGGGCAGCTGTTCCTGGGGTCCTGGTTCTGTTTATTGTTAATGCTGTGGCTGTTGTTGTTTGTTTGCCTTGTTATACACATTAGTCAAGAACTGTTATTCCTATCCCCATAGCTTTGCCTGAGAGCCCCTTAATTTTCGAAATTATAATAATTCAGAGGGAGGGGGTTTGCATTCTCCGTTCCAAGGGAGGCCCTGCCCTCCCCAGCAGACACCTGTCTTCCCAAACTGTGAAAAACGCCAATCACTTGTTTTAAAATTTTAAAAGTTTAATAGTAAATAAGATGGTTATAAAAATAGAATTAGAGTAAAAAATTGAACAATTTTAGAGTTAGGACAATACGAGACAATAAAAAACAAAGTTACAGATGTCTGGGTACTTCTCCGAGCAAAAAAGCTCCGAAGAAGGACCCCTGTTAACAAAGGATTATCTCTTAAAAGCAATAGCCTGTTGAAAATTCATACAGTTCATACATGATGCATAAATTCCATTCAAACAAAGAATTGTCTCTGGTTAGTGTCACTTTTTTCCTTTAATCTCTATGGCATCCACAGGGCTGAGCGAGGCAGGAGGAGTTGGTCTCTTCTGATAAGGAAGTAGTAAATTCTTTTTTCTCTGAAAGATTTATGTTTTCCTGTGGTTGGTACATAAAAACTACATTTTAACTACAAAACTACATTTACCATACTATCAAAATATTAATACAACACCAACAATTAACACAACACATATAGTAAATATCTTGCGTAGAGCCATATATACGCACTTTTCACACAAACCAAGTCAGAACTATATCTATATATAAACTATATTTAACCTGGGATGTGTCCATCCATCACAACACTTTACTGCGATATTTGGAATATCTTGCTGAATGAAGGAGCTTCAGTGTGGAAATCATGGAAAGCATGTGGAAATAATTTTTTTTCTGATGAAGGACTCAGAATTTGGCTCGCTTGAAAAAAGTTTTGATACTGGTTTTGGATGCCTAATACACCAGAGGATGACACTTCCAGGTAGTTGATGCGCTGGGGGGCTTTTTTAGAATGTATAAACTCCAGGGGAGGAGGGAGCTGCAATTTTCATTTCTACAGTGGTAAACATCCAGGCAGAACCTATTCAGCAGGTTGGGATAAGTCAGGGGGGAGCTGGAGGTATTTGGATTTTTTTTATTTTTTTGTCTTTAAATATATTTTTATTTTTAAAATAAAAAGTAGAAGGGGAACTATAAATAACTGAAAATAAAAAAGAAAATAGCTAAAAATTTTTAAATCGTTCAAAATAACGAAAAATAAATGGTGAAAATTATAATAAGTGAATAAGTCAAAATAAAAGTAAGCAAAGCTTAAAGAAAAAATTAAAAGTAAAGCAAAAGTTACTTTATTTTTACTTTCATTTTTAAAAATTATTTTAAGGGTGTTTTAATTGGAAGAGGAGATGCTTCACAATTAAACACAAAACAGAATAAACATTCTCTGCCCAAAGAAGAACAGGAATTTCTTTGCCCACAAAGCAGTTTTACAGTCATGTTTACACATCCAGCACTGTCTGAGAGGCTCCAGCTCTGCTGCTAAAGCTATTCTAAAATATGAAACTGGTTTCTACAGAAGCTTTATCAAGTAATTCATGTGCTCAAGTAATAATTAATCCATTGGTTAATTAAACTCTACAGCTGTGCCTCCAGGAGTTAGGCTGGGAAGTGCATCTCCAGTTCTTATTTTGCCATTTAAATCCAAATTTTACTTGGAATTTGCAACAGAACATCAGGAAACTTAAACTGTACACACATATGTGCATGGTACCTTTTAGTTTTCCTTCAGTCAATAATTAAAACCAGCAGTAAAGCATCTTCCTTTCTTCACTGGATCCCTAGGAAAGATGAGGATTTGGGGCCAACTTCTCTTTTCTGCTCCCATCTTCCAAAGTCTTCTGTAACAAAAATGTTTGATACAACATTAGGTTAAAGCAAAACTACAGCACAATACGAAAACTTCTTAAACCTAAAAACCTCGCTTTTTTAAACCCCAAACCCCCTTTTAAAGCCAACTAAAACTCTCTTTAAAACCAAACAATCTCAAACTCCTGCCCCTGTGTAGAACATTACACGATCTAAAACAAATACATTCAATTTCAAGAAAAACTAAATCAGTTTCGCATTTATTTAAGAATAAATATTTCTGTTTCTGTGACACTGCTGGAGCCCAAGGTGTAGTTAAGACCCAGCCCTCACATGAGCTGTGCCATACCTTGGCCAGGTAGATTTTTTTTTTTTTTTTCTGATAAATTGCAGAATTCGGTGGGTTTTGTCCATTGTGTTGCAAATAGAGTCTCCCAGGGAGGAAGAGACAAAGGAAGAAACAGAGCTGCACCATGTCCATCAGATGCCAGCAGCCCAGAGGGGGAAAAAAAGCACCTAAGCCCAGAAAGAAAGGGCATTTTCCCCACCCTTTCATGGCAGTGATGGTACTCATCAGGTGATGGAGCACTTACCAATGCACGCTGCAGGGCAACACATCAGGTCAGCAGAACAGATGAATCACAAATATGCTGCAAATCAAATAAAAACTATGGTATTTGATAGATTCAGATAACACCTTTCTGCTACACCCACACATCAATGAAAAGACTACACACTTTATTTTCCAACCTTATAACCCTGAGAAATGAAGGTTATAATTGAACTCACCAGTAGAGGAAGGTGAACAAGAGGCAACTGCTGTTCTTTCAGCATCCCAGCACCTGCTCTGGAGAGCAGCTTTTTCAGGTTTTGCTTCACTATTGGTGGCTTAAGCTAGGTTTCAAAGTAGCACTGGCAGCTCATGGCTCAAAGCCAGGTCCCTCATCTTTTAACCCAGGTAATTCATGCCCCCATCACAGCATCACCCTGTGTGGGTATCTCCACCCAGCACGCACAATCAAACCAGAAGAAAGTATTGGATAATGATATTAAGCATTAGAAGAACCTTTCTTTATATCCAACTTGAAACTGAGGCAAGAAGGCAGAGAGAAGCCTGGCTGCGATGGCAGAGCCTTCTCCTCTTTGGAGACTCCAGAGAAGAGCTCAGGTTTGCTAAGGGGTCCTGAGGACAAAAGGTTCACCAGATTTAAACAGCTGCACCAATGGTGTTTCCAAGTTGCTTTCTGGAAATCAGTAGGATGTGAATACCCATCTCACCAGACCCCACTGTGCTGGAAAGGATGCTCCCAGTGAACTCGGAGCACCAGCAGAACCTGAGCGCAATGAGGCACCCTAACACAAGTATCACGGTTTCAGAGACAGGCACAGGACAGAGCACACCAAAGTTCACGTGACCAACAGCCCACTGTGACTGAGTGCTGTTCTCCTCGCACAGCTTTGAAAGTCCACGCTGTTGGTCCTGACTGGCTGAATGAGTTGCCCCCTGGCTAACTGGCCAAGGGCTGCCCATGTTCCCAACAGCCTAGACCTGCTCCCCAGCGGCCCAAACTGGTCGAGTTATATAATTAAGGTAGTTATGTAATTAGTTATATATCAGATATAAAATTATAATTAGGATTATTTATAACTGTGAGGCCTCCAGGCCAGCCGTTAGCCACCACACTCCAGCCTCAGTACTCAGTGCATGAACCTCCCCATGGCCTGCAGGGAAAAGAAATACTATTAAGGCTAATAAACAGGACAATTTGTTTGGTGAAACACATTAACACACTTGGATTTTTAAATTTTATTTCCCCCCACAAAACACAGTCACTGGTGTCTATTTTCAAAGCAGTGCTGGGAAAAGAAACACCTACCAGGAATTCATAGACACGTCAGGAAAGAGGTGAGAGATGTCAGTACTACGAGGCTCCACAGCTAACACATCCAAGGGAAAACTGTGTATTTTTCAATAATGCCACTCTAACTCTTAAGATCCATTATATTTCAGCAAACTGCTTGGTGGACTGAAGTTTCATGAAGTACAGTGGAAATACATTATCAATGGGGTTTATCACCCCTGTTACACTGTGTAACTCTTGTGGGAGTTACCCAGAGCATCCTTGAAGCAGGAGCAGCCTCCTCTCCACCCAACAGTTCATGATCACCACCCAGGCACATCCAAGAACTGACAGCTTCCCAAGAAAACTACTCCAGCCAGAGCTGGGAAACTTCCCCCTCTTTTTCAGCACTTTTCCAGTTCTGTTCCCTTCTCTGGACAATCTCCAGCACCATGATGTTTTCCTTGTAGTCAAGAACCCAAACCTGAACACACTACTTGAGGCTCAGCCTCACCCCAACCTTGGATGAGATCCAGGTCGTGCATCCTCAGAGGAAAATAACCACGTACTGCTAACTGTTGTTTCTTAAATCATTTGAGTTAATAATGCATTTCTTGCCTAAGATTTTTTTTTAAAAGAAGAAAAAGTAATGAAAAATTATAAGTTCTGGAAGAGATGAGTGACCTAGAAAATCCAATTGTCCTCTGAACAGTAATTGCATTAACTTTGAAAGCTAAGTTTAATAATTAAGCTGAAAAAATAGATTTTAGTGGTGCTTAAAGTGCTAATTTCAACACTTCAAACCATGAATCTCCAGCAAATCTCTCAGCAACAACAATAAAAAGTTTTGCTTACAGATGTGAGTACTGAGAGTCTGTAAGGCAGCACTTTTCCATATGGTCTCAAGAAGTTTCTCGTCTCTCTGGCTGAGGCAAGAGGATACCCAAATTACACCCAGGCATCCTCCAAAAGCTTCTATGGCCAGTTCCTCCAGGATAAAAACCTGTTTCTGGCATTTACCAGCAGCAGAAAATTTGTGGAAATGGGAAAACTTACCATGACATTCTCCCAGCCCTTGCTGTGAGACAACTTGTGAATTTAATCTGGAAGCGCAAAGGTCCCTATTCCTTCTGGACACCTCAGCACTTGTGTTCTGGATACCTCAATCAATCCAAATTTAAGTGTGCAGCAGCGAATATTTGTCATCAAAGCCACTAGTCTTAGTGTTTCTGTGTGCCAACAGGCAAGAAAAAAGTAAAATGCAGGTAAGAATTACCTTAGGTCCTGGCTTGTGCAGCATCATTTAAAGCTTAACAATGTATGGAACAGCAAAGAGACTCAGCATCACTTTCTGGCCAATGTATTCTCAGAGAATCAGAGCCCACATGCCATGGGGGGAAAAAAAAAAAAAAAAAAAAAAAATCATCCACATCTCTGCATCTCCCTGCGGACCAACAGCGCAGACAGACCACAGGAGCTACACAAGGAATTGAATGTTCTGTCAGAAAATAACAGGAACAGCATCTGTCAGGTCTGTGTATGATACATAATGAGGTCCCTAGTAATTAAACCAACCCAGGCACACATCCTAACCCACCTTGGAGAGGCAGGGACTGCAACGGAACATGTGCCTGGCTCCCACCTATTTCAGGATTGCCTGTGTCCACAGCAATGGTTTTGGGTGGGCAATGGGGGCTTTACGGACCACTTGCACCTGGTCTAGTCATGGAATCCCAGAATGGTTTGGGTTGAAAGGGATTTTAAAGATCATCTCATTCCAACCCCCTGCCATGGCCTGACTCTACTCAATGAGTTTTATTCCCTTCAGGCTTCACTGGGAGAGATGTTACAGGAAATATCAATCCCACACCCAGGCTAGCTGGGAACTGTTCAACAAACACAGCCACAGCCTCAGCAACCTCATGTCTTCTTTCTACTCTCTTGACGTGATGGACGTTAGTCATATCTCAAACACGAGGCAGCTCTATCACCTAACATGGTAACAGGTGATTTTGGGTGCCCTGTTCAAAGAAACCCTCTTGGGCTTGGAGTGTGATCCCACTGAACTTGTTAAAACACATAGCAGGATGATTAATATTCGCTCTTACTTATGTTTATTCAAAGAAAGAAGAATATCACCAACAAAACCAACATTTTATACAGCAAAAGCCTCAGTAAGAGATTCAGCACTGCAGAGATTACATTTGGGCAGAAAAAAACCCAGACAAAAAAGTAACATCAGTGGATCAAAGAGGAAAGATATTGTTTTCTCCCTTCTTTTCAATTCAAGCGCAGTACACCAGGTTGTAACCTCTGTACTGAGCCTCCCATTAGTGGCAGCCAGTCTATAACAACTTGACACAGCGGCCCCACTTCTAGTCCCAGGAGGACTATTAACAACGGGAGCACATCACCTCCGTGGAGCACAGTACAAGCTCTTACTCCTGTACTGGAGATCCACATCAGCCCAACTGAAAGGCAACAAGATCCTGGAGAAACCATTGCTTAGGAGGGCAGCCTGTCCAGAATCCCGATTAACCATCCTCAGTGCGTGGGTGCCAAATGTGGGAGCCCAAAATACTGCACTTAGTTTTCTTTGCTCCTCAAGGCTTTTTTTTTTTTTCTGGACACAAAGCATTGGTCTTCTTCCAGCCCTGCTCCAAAAGGAGAAAATGTAAGAACAAAATACAAAGATAAAAATAAAATACAAATTAAAAAATTAAATAGGCAGTACTCACTCTTCCAGGGAGCTCCCATGGAGCTGGGAATTGCGACTGGTTTGAGCCAGGGGGAATTTTTCTTTCCTCCCAGCCTGTGCAGCTCAGCAGGGATGTGTTCAGACCAAACTGGCTCTTGCATTTCTTAGGGGAATACAGTTAAGGTGTTGGAAGATAATAAAATCAATGCTGTTTGTGCTCCCCTCTTCACCCAGCCCAGCCCTCAGCCGAGGACATGGCACAAACATTTTAGATGCTGATGATGGACTTTTGGACAATAATTAGTGATGTTCTTGCACTAATCCTCCTAATACTATCTTTTAAATTTGGTTTTGTTCTCGATGTCCCCGCAGGAAGGATCTCCCCATGCTGTTGTGCTGCAAAAAAAAGGTGACCCCAACAGCAAGGCAGACACCCCTAACTGGAAGGTTTTGTTTGGAAGTGACCAGCTCCAAGGGGGGAATAAAGGTGTTGGAGAAAAACTGAGATCGCTTCAGGGCTCTCAGAGACTTACCAAGATCATCCATACACCCACCCCCAGACAGCTGAAACCATTGTTTTTCTTCAAAGGTCTCTCTTTCAGCTGAGCCTTCTGTCCAGCAAACGTCCCATCTTCCAGGAACACCAGACCCCTGGCTCACATGCCTAACTCAGTTTCTGATGATAAACAAGCAGGAGAGCAGCTACCCTCCATCCTTTCATCCACTGGCCACCCATCCTCCCTTGGGCAGATTTGTCCACATTGAAACATACACAGTCCTACTCCTCAGATATTTCATCCACCGTCCAAACCCTTTTGAAGCCAACATTGTCTTAGCCTGCAGCAAGGTGTTCAAGAGATCCATGGAGGAGATGTGTTAAAGCACTTTATTGGTGAGCACAGATACTCTGTACAATCAACTTTGTACAAAACCCTCTCCATTAACACCAGAATGAGTGACAGCCACCAGGAACTGGGAATGCTGGCTTGGCTCCCTTCTGAGGAGGCAGAAGGGAAAATGTTAAGAAAAAATCAGATTTGCCACACCAGTTGGACTCCAATAGCAAACCAGTCCTGCAGTGTGCACCCTGAGCTGCAGCTCAGAGAATTAAGAACCCGTGGCTACCGAAGAGATTCACAAGAAGTCTTCACATCCCCTGCCACGTTCCGCCTCGGGGTCCTATGTCCTACTTCTGATGCTCTACTGTCAAGTGCCTCTGTAGTTTATCAAGACTAATTAAGAGCTCTAAACCATCAGGGAACATATTTCCATGCCCACCACAGCCTCATTTGTCATCCGAGCTGCTCTCCGGCAGCAGTGCGCCACTGGAGCTCTTCTTCCCTCTGTGGAGGCACAAGCCACAGTCCAACTCCACGTCAATGTCTCCAAATTTCAGCTGGCAGGACTCATTGCAGCTGCAGGAGAGACAGTGACAATAGTCAGGGACCTGTGGGTAGTGAGAGCCACTGGCTCACCCCACCCTGCTTGGGAAGGCTGCTCCGTGCTGGCACAGAGCCCACCCTTTCCAGCCAAGCCATGCTTGGGTACGCATGGACACCCACACTCCTTATCCCAGGACACACGTGGATTTCCAGCCTACTGTTGGGTCTGGGTATTTCTCTTGGCCACCCTTAGCCCATGCACTGTGCCAGGACCCCCTCATACCAGTGGGATGCGGCAGCGTTGGTGGCCACAACAGCGAGAGCGCCCACGTAGTGCCAGCAGAAGCACATGGTGAGGAACAAGAGGTTGCTGGAGTTGCTCTGATCCCAGCCTGGTCCTCCCCACGGAGGGGACAGCACAAACCCAATCTGGTCACAGATGAAAATTAAGTCAGGCTTTAGCACATCCTTCCCATTTTCCTCCTGATTTTAGCCCACCTGCTGCAGCTGACTGTGGAGGCACCATAACCCCAAGTAGCACCTGGGGCACTGCCCTTGGCTTCTCCAGCCACTGACACAAGGGTGATAGGAAAAGATGGATTCTCTGCAGATAATCCTATGGCCTTGCAGCCATCCAGGGAAAAGGTGACATTTCCAGTCTGTGCATTTCCCCCTAGGCCAAAAGCTGGGCAATTACGTGAGAGATTTCCAGATGTTTCCAGTTACTTGGAACAGACAGAGGAAGAAAATGCACCTAATAAAATTAATAAAAATTCACGATTATGGCTTCCTTCCCTTGTGGGCTCTGATTTCCATTTTCCATTCATTTCCAGGTCTGTCCATGCTGCTACATTACACATGCACTTCTTCATGATGTCAGCTCTGGCCCTGAGCCTCATTTCCTTTTCTTATTTACAAAGATATTTGAACAGCCTACAAGTTTAACCCCAAGAGATGTGCCTAAAGGGGCAGAGCAACCCTACTTCACTCGCCTTCCTGGGTGCAAAGATCCGAGGAGAGCACTGGATACACACTGACCTGCCAAAGCCAAGAACCCTGGAGAAGGAAGGAGCTGGTCCTGAAGGTCTCCAGGATGATATGGTCTCGGAGGAACACCTCTAGGAAGGCACAGAGGGCTCCAGCAAAGATAGCCACGGCCAGCAGGGAGTGGAGGTGCTGGTCCAGCAGAGCATCACTGTAGTCACGGGAACACAAGAGCAAACCTGCCAAGATCCACCCTGTGTTAGCGAAGGACACTCGGGGATTTGTTCTCTTAAAAAATCATCTGAAAACTCACTCTTATGCTCCAGGCCTTGCCATGATCTGCCTTGGCGGGAAGAACCAGAGAGCCACCAGCTGCTGTCAGCAGCTTCCCTCTGCAATGAGCAGGCAGCCCCAGCACTGCTCTGCTCTGCTCCCGAGGAGCCCCTGTACCTGTGGAGGTCGCTATGCACCTGTACCTGCGGGGATCCCTGTGTCCCAGCCCGGGCTGCGCCAGGAGCACAGGGACTGGCACCTTGAGCTCAAAAGATGGTGGGAAGTTTTCTATCAGAGTCTGTCCCTCTGCATCCAATCAAGGCGGGGGGATGACACCGTTTTGTAACTCCAGAGTGAGAGAGCTGCTGGCCACCAGAAGCACAGATCCCTCGAGCATCCCTTGTGGCATCCAGCTACGGCTGGATTCATATTTAGGAGGAGCAGGGAGGGCCATTTGTCACACAGCCAGTGCCATTGTGCATCCACACCCCCTTCAGGTCTGCCTTTGTGGCCCTCAGACCGCCCAGGAGCTGTCACACCCACGAGCACTGCAACAATTCCTCATTCCCTGTCCCCTCCTGCCCCAGCACCAGGTGCAATTCACCTTCCACGAGCAGAGCCAGGGACAGCAAGAGCCGGTCCAAGCCAGGGGGCAGCTTGAGCGGGGAGTGTGAGACCACGTCTGTGATGCCAGAGAGGAGGAAGAAGAGGTAGATGGTGGAGTAGTGCCAGTGGGTGAGGTCAGTCCAGCTGTGCGTCTTGGGGCTGTACAACTGCAGGTGGGGACCAGTGGGGACAAACTGCTCCACCAGTATCCCTGGGCAAAGAGAGGAAAGGTCGCTTTTATATGTGAGGAAACGACAAGCCTGAATGAGCATTCCTTTGCAGGCGTGAAGCCGTAGTGGTGTTTGCTCAGGAGAACAACACCAAGCTCCTCATCCCAGGGCACGTCACAAGCATGCCCCCAAGCCCTCCCACACCAGATGCTTCCCACTACAAACACGCCCAGTGTTGTGGGAGAGAGCTGCTGCTGTGCCAGTAGATATTGGGGCAGAGACTCATCATCACCCTCTCTTACCTATTAGAGCGAAGAAAGCTTTGAGCATGCCTTCGAAGACCTCTATGCGCCCACGGCCTGGCTGGCCCTCAGCAGCACCTTTCCTCCTGAGGTACTTCAGGGGGTACCGCACCGACCACCACAGGCCATAGATGAAGAAGAAAGTGCCCCGGAGAGCGCTGCCCAGAAAACTTGGTGGCATTGGGCTCATTCTCTGGACCTGCAAGGACAATCAGTGCCTGAGGACCAACCTAAAGCATCCCCAAGGGAGTTGTTGGGCTGTTCGGCATCCCCAGGGATCCACATCCTGACAGAGCAGGTGCACACGGCTCAGCTGCAAACAGGGAATACCAGAAATGGGATATCAGCACAGGAAAGCTGCCGCTCTGCATGTGTGTGTGTGTGTGGCTGCACATAAATCATCAGGACTTTAAGCCAGAAAACAATACAGTAGTGCCCAAGAAAGCATAACAGCTATGGGAAGGAGATACACCACAAAATTTTTTCTGATAAAGAGCAACATGATGATTATTTCCTTAGACAATGAACTTGCTCCAAACTAGGCAATTACCAGGGTGTGATACTAGTGCTGGATTAGGAGCTCCTGCCAGTGAAGGCTTTTCTGGGCTGTGCAGGAGGAGGCAACCCAGGAACTGTTAAGATCTGGGAAAAGAGCCTCATGTATATTCTACGCAACCTTTGTGTGGCACACGAGTGGTGATCTGACACAAGAGATTTCCTCTCCATAGGAAGAGCTCGAAGACTAATAGCATAAAAAAAGCCTTGACTAGGTCAGATCAATGCCAGAGTACCAACCAAGAAGGATGGAGAGGAGCAATGGTACAGCAAATTTATATCCTGCAAAGTATTTCAGCCCTTACCAAAATTCCTTAGAAAAATCCCAGTGTAGCAAGCATAGAAAGGAATAAACAATGATCTAAATGTTTCTAGCATTGTTTTACCTGGGGATGGTCTTGTTCCCTCCAGAAAGACCTCTCTCCTTGCTCTCTGTAAGCTCCTATCACCTAAGGAGGACTCACTTTTCTCCTCCTCATGGGTTTTCCGGTCCTTTTCTGCAGCTTGGATGTGCACAGAGGAAGGCATTACTCATCCCAAAGCTTCCACACTGACCTGCCCTTGCATCACAGATCACATCCTCACCGTGTTTATAAATACCAGAGCAAATCACAAAGGCTGGATGAACAACTCCAGCACGTCCTCCAAGTCCTCCCACGCTAGAAAGTAATTAGGCACTGCAAAACAAGGCTAGGATGTGGTGTGGCAAGCGCCTGAGGTGAGGGAGAGCTCTGCAAGACGTTCTAGGTTGGGTTACGGCTGCAGAGGCAGCGTGGGTCAGACCGGCTCAGCTCTGCGTGGCAAACTAAGGATTGGAATGTAGAAACCATTGTCCTGCTTCGCATCTCTGGGACACAGGCAATCTGGAAAAGGCTCAAACCTGTGCTAAGGTTTCCTTTCAGGGTGGAAATTACTAAACAGCCTTTCAAGGAGCTGAGAAATGCCCCGCCCAGGAGCTGGGGATCAGGGGTGGCTCTCTGCTCTGTTTGGGTGCCTGCATTAGGGTGAGGTGGCTGATGCTCCCGGAGAACCAACACCTTTCTTGATTATACCCTGGGCATCCTGGCCAGGACACTTATCTTCCCTGCACAGACATCTACATCCGAAGTGACTAACAATAAAGCACATTTAAGCATAACACAATTGCATGATATATAATCAAATTTTACCATTGTCCTACTTGTTACTGCAAGGGCAACACCATGAAGCTGGAGCACACCCTGACTGAGAGACATGTCAGGAACATTAATGTGACATGATGAAGTGGAGGAGAGAAGAACAGAGACATCCCAGAGCTCAGAAATGACAAATGTGTCCCACCTTCGGGCCCAGAGGCTGCTCCAAGCCATGCCACCATCTGGGATTAACCCAGGGACCTGTCACCCCACATCCACCTGCCATCTCCCCCTTCATCTGAGTCACCAGCAGAGCCAATCTGCTGTTTCAGGGCTGTCCCTGGAATCTCCTCCCCTGAATATCCCTCTCCCCAGCTGAGCAGCCTCGCTCTTCCTTGCAGTGCCAGGGACTCTCTTGCTTCACAGCCCCTCTGCAGCCCAATCCAGCAAGGAACTGGGGAGTTGTCATGAGCCTTCTTTGCTTCTCAGCAACTGGAAACAGCCACCACAGATCCCAGAATAGTTTGAGCTGAAAGCGACCTTAGAGTTCACCTCATTCCAACTCCCTTCCACAGGCAGGAACTTGTTCCACTGGACCACCTTAGTCCAAGGCCCATCCAACCCTTCCAAGAATCCAGCCATGTCCTGGGGCATCTCTTGTAGCAGAGATGTCCCAAACCACCATCAGATAAGCAGACATTTGCATGTAACTCACTCACTAAATCACAAAAAAACAACAACAAAAAGAAAGGAAAAAAAAAAATAAATCCCACCTCCATTTATAAAGCAGCCACTATTCTGCAGCAAAAGCACACATTTCCAAGCAACAGCCCACTTGCACAGCTCACATATTTGAAGCACAGAAAAACAACTCCCCACATCCACAGAGCCCCTTGACTAGCCCAACAAGCCCAACCCCGACACCCCTGACTTTTCTCACTCCAGCTTTGGAGCCAATGCTCACATAAGAGCTCATTTAGCTCCAAGCAAGTGGCAGCCAGGAAAGAGCAGAGATGCCAGGTTATTTATTCCTCATGGGAGCTGGTCTGTCTGTCAGAGCACTAGAAATATGACTGCAGACAGAAGTTATTACCTGAGCTGCCCTTCTCCCTCCACAGCTTCCAGGCTGTGATGCTCCTGCTTAATCCCCATCTGGGAACTGCCTGCTGTCCTTCCAGAGCCCTGCCTGACTGCTCACAGCCTCCTCACGCTCGGCTTGGGAAGGACAGCATTCCTGCCCAACTCCAGGCTCTCCCTGGAGCCACTGCAGCTCCAGATCCACCATCATCCATGATTTTGACCCCACCTGCTCCAGTGGAGGGGATTGCTGCTGTCTCTGGATACACCAGCATTCCCTACAAGCACCTATCAGCATTCCAGGACAGCCAGCTTGTGTGCAGAGGGCAAGCTCAGCACTGGTCACGGACATTTGGGAGGCTTTTCTCTTTGTGAATCTTTCCCTATCCTTGGACACTTCCAGGCATGGGGCAGCCACAGCTGCTCTGGGCTCCCTGTGCCAGGGCCTCCCCACCCTCACAGAGAAGGATTTACTCCTAATATCCCATCTAACCCTGCTCTCTGGCAGTGGGAAGCCATTCCCCTTGTCCTGACACTTCAGGAGTCCCTCTAGGCACTGGGAAGGGCTCTAAGGGCTCCCCAGAGCCTTCTCCTCTTCAGGCTGAACAACTCCCATCCTCTGCTACAGTGCAGCTCCAAAACACAATAACCTCCCTAAAAAAGGGCTAAAACCTAGAGATTTCTGGCACCATCAGCACCACTTCCACCAGCCTCACCCTCAGCTGTCATCACACTGAACCTTTGTCTCTCACAGATGCTCTCCCCACATCCCTTCTTCCAGCAGCCACATCCATCCCACGGCACAGCTGCTCACCAGAGTATGGATGGAAGAGTTCACCTGTGACTCCTGCCTGTCCTTCTCCCTCTCCAGATGTGTCAGCAAGGAGGTTATTACTCAGAAGAGGCAGATAAATGGAGAAGCCACCACGGGGAGGTGCCCCTCCAGACAGGATGTTTGGAGACAAACATCCCGTGGGCCAGTTCAAAGTACCCTGAGTCAACCACCTTTCACAACCTAGGCCACCTCCTGTCTGCTATTAAAAAAAACAGCCAACAACTCTCCCGGAGTTTGCCACAAAAATCGGGATAAGCAGCCAATTCCTGTTCCCATAGCAACCATGTATATTCAGTTCTTAGGATGGGGCTGGGGATGACCGGGGAAAGAGCCAAGAAGAGATAAGGCAGCAGCAAGGCCTGACAGAGCTCTGCTGGGCGTCTGTGAACTGGGTTGCCAGGGACACCACAACCTTTCAGGGGGTCCAATCACATAAAACTTGCCTGAGGACGGGAGATTTTGGGCCAGGAACTCACAAACCAGAGCTTTGTTGTAGAAATTGCTTTGCTGCTGCTGCTGAGGACTCCAGGACGGTGTAGATAAATGTAGACGAGAGATCTCTGAAGTTGGGTTTTAGAAGATGAGGTTTATTGTAAGGGATGTGAGGCCCTGCTCTGAGCTGCCAGGCTGCAGCTCGTGGCAAGGCCTAGGAAAGTGGGGGAAGGGAGAGGTTGGGAGTGGAGGAGAGCAAAAAGCAAAGAGAGAGGAACAAAAGAGCAAAGAGCAAAAAGCAAAGAGACTGAGCCACCTTCACAGCCCCCTGATCAGGGGTCTCGAGGTGGGCTGGAACAGGGCTTGTGCCAATGGGGTTACAGATACTTGATACTTCAGGGGAGGGGTACAGGTGTGGGATGAACCATACATTGGGGGTGAGACAGAACATTCCACCTGACCTCTGGGTCTGGCTGCAGGTGACCTTCAGCTGGTCACATCACTGCTTTCCCAGACATCCAGTAGCTAATACATCTCAAACATCAAAACTTACTTTCAATTCTATCTCACCTACAGGTTTCTCATTCTCAGAATCTAAGCAATCATATTTATAGGGTTTTTTGGCTTCATCCTCCCCAACACTTTGTGAGCTTCACCTCCCAGCCCACAGCAGCTGAGGAGTGCGGTGCCATGGCCCTCTCTCCCCCAAAAGATGGGCAGACAGGACACAGCCGGTTTCCACTCCTTTTTCCTTACAACACTGCCCTTCACCAAGCAACAACAGACACAAGCCACCTCGAAGCTGCTGCCCATCCCACTGATGGCTGCAGAGATAAGCAGTGCAAGTGCTTCAGGCAAATAAACAGCTCAGGCCACCTGAGTGCTCCCAGGTCCTTCCACAGCACCGAGGTGATAGTGCAGAAACATCCAGCATCACCCCAGAGCACTGCCCAAGCCCCTGATGCTGGGGCAGCCATATTCCCAAGGCAGCAGCTCTCCTAGGAAGTTGTGTATTTCTCTCGCTTACATTGCCAAACCCACCCCAAGCGAGCCTGCAGGACCAGCCCAGAGACACACGTGAGCCAGCACCCCACAGAAACCCAAGGCTGGAGGAGCACAGAAGCAAAGCAGCCTCCCCAGGGTGATGGGCTGTGGTCCAGCACAGCCAGAAGAGCCACCAAGCCACAGCCAGGAGCCTTTTATTCCCATTATCTTCATATCAGGTGGGAGGATGGAAGGAAGACAAGAGGCTGTGCCATACACCCATCGCTGCTCGCTTCCAGGGGTGCCTGAGAAGCAGGATGAGTGCAACAGGGATGAGTCCACCTGCAAAAGGGTTCTGGGGAAGCCCACAGTAGCAAATTCCACAAATGCAGTTTCACCCAAGCTTAGGCTTGGGAACATGTTACAACATTAAATCCAGGCATGGGGAGAAATATATCCTCACAAGAGTTCTTCCTTACAGACCTACCCCTGAAAATAATGCAGGACGAAAACCATACCTTCTGCTGGGGAAAAAAAAGCAGCAGCGGTAGCACCTGCTGAAGGGGACCTCTTTCAGCTCAGTTTTCCTTTCTGCAGTCACCCACCTCTACAAACCACAACCCCAAAGGGCAAGAAGAGTTAAACCCTTGGAGAAAGGGGGGAAAAGTTAGGTGGGAGTGCAGCAGCTGGAAAATGACAGGAGGAAACAAGGCCCAGCTGGAAAGTATCACACACAGGATCAATGGGACTTTTTCCACAAAGGGCCAGAAAGCAGTAAAGGCCAGAGAAAAAGCTTCTATGAAAAGGGCAACTTAAGTTACAGACAGTGAAAGAAGTTTTCAGTGCCTTAAATAAGAAAGTTTTCAGTGAAAGAAGTTTTTAGTGGCTTTGAGAAAAGGAGGTTTCTTTTAAACCATCCCCATGAGAAAAAAAATGAGGATTTAACTCTGACAGGTGGTTGGGAGAAAAGATAGCAAATCCCCTGAAACCCCTAGCAGGTCACTGACACTCCATGCATGCTAAAATCACTGTGGGCACAAATGGATGTGATTCCATTTCAGTTCCTTAGGGAATATACCCCTTCTTAGTCTTAGGAAAAGACTAAGGGTGGCAGAGCTGTGTCCTACCCCCTCCAGCTCCTTGAGCTAAATCCTGAATTG
The DNA here is from genome assembly GCF_015227805.2 of Hirundo rustica. Classification (NCBI taxonomy): domain Eukaryota; kingdom Metazoa; phylum Chordata; class Aves; order Passeriformes; family Hirundinidae; genus Hirundo; species Hirundo rustica. Next base: position 221,983 of record NC_053472.1, read on the forward strand.
AATTTGATTTAATTTTTTTTTCTTTCTCTCAGCTGTAACTGCAACATCTTCTCCCTGAAAGTTCATCAACAACCTCAGTGCTAATGAAAAAATGTGATAATGTTTGTCTCCTTCCTGGGGGTGGTGGGAGGCACAATCTAATTAAAGGTTTGCCAGCAGCTCGAGTGCTGCAGATGGATGCTTGTTTGGGAAGTGCAAAGTATTATTATTAGGATGACAAATGCTAACACCAGCTTTCACAAACAGGCAACAGGAGGTAAAGCAGGTGGTAAAAGCAGAGGCAGGGCTTGTTCTGCTGCTACACCTTCATCTCAGCCTCATGTCAAGTGGCTCTGTGGGGTGGCAGCGGGAGATCCTAGATCTGCCCCAGGAATGAGTGGCTCGTGGATGGGCTGTGCTGGCTCCTGATGAAGGGTTTGTCTTTCCAGCTGCAGGAAAAGCAGCTGCCAGGACCTTTGGCTGCCTCGGGGGTGTTGTCTGGGCTCTTTTGTAAGAGACGGGGAGGATCAGCAGCTCCTTCCAGCCACGGATGAGCAGGACACCTGAGTGACAGAATCAAACATCGGGCTACAGTTACAGAAGAAAAAAAAAAACCATCCTTGAGACACCACCTGGGGCATCCTGCTCTTTTTAAAATCAGTGTGGATATGGATACAAACACACCTCCAGCACACTCCAGCTGCATGGCCAGTGGGTCCAGTACAGAGACACTTTTGATTCAATTTATAGAATCACAGAATTGTTTAGGTTGGAGAAAATCTTCAAGATCATCAAGTCCAAGCATTAGATGCTGAAAAACATAATCCAGAACAACTGTTTGATATTAATGTTGTGTTAAAAGCAAGTTTCCATCTAGGACTGTCCTAAAATATCCGTCACTCAAGAAATAAATGTGAGGATGGCGTATGGTTGCACCTCTGTATAATAAACCATCTCTGTCCCACTGATCCAGACACCTTCATACCTTGTTTGGGTACCTAAACTATTTACAAACTGTTTTTAGTTGAAATGAAAGTCATTAATTCTCATGCAGAAATGAACCCAAATTGTATTTCCTTCCTTAATCACAGGCTGGATCTCTCCTCCTTTGCTGACCTTCATACCTTGGAAAAGAATGTGCTCCAGAGCTGAAAAACAAATTAGTGAGTGCTTTGCTGACAGTCCTGGGATGTTTGAGGGAGCAGGGAGTTAATGAGGCAAACAGAAACTATTCCAGACACTGGATGCTGTGGAGGGAAAAGGTATTTTGTCACCATACAGTGAGAGGGGCCAAAGAAAGGAGGGGGGAAGGGAGACAGCAACTTGATCAAGAGCTGTGAAGAATTAAATAAACCCTATCTCATTCCAAAAGCAAGGAGTGCTTTTAAAAACCAAAGCCAGTTTTCATTTTTGTGCCCTGGAATGGAAAAATCATCTGGCTTTTGGGAGTGGGAAGGAGGAAGATGACTGCATCTAGCTTGGATCTGTTCCTGGTCCAACTGCAGCTGCTGCCCTCCCCTGGCTGTTCAAATAGCGATGCTCGGGCTGTTTCCTAAAATCAAATAACACACAAAAGATCAGAAATAATTCAGAGCATCACACAAGGCCTTTTTGCTCTTCACTGAACCCATCCCTGTCCTGCAGCACTCCCATTAACTCGATTTGTGCCCTTCCTCACTCGGGGGTTGGGGGGGGGGGGGATGTGGGGCGTGCCTCTGCCATGAGCAGATGGCATCTGCAGAATGGGTTGTGTCTCCTCCCAGCAGCCAGGGGAACTTGTGACGTTTGGAAAAACTATTCAGCCTTGGCAGAAAAAAAAAAAAAAAAAAAAAAAAAAAAAAAAATATCTTCAAAATGCTCCTGATGTTCAGTGGTTGCAACACACGAAAACCCGGTCAGGAGATTATGAGATGGATTTACAGAGCTGCAGCTCTGCCGCTTCGTTCTCATCGTGCCCAGTCTGTTTGCACCCCCCAGGACCCAGCCCCCCAAAATAAACCAGCTCAGCAGTGGATAGACAGGAAAACTGGCGTTCAGGGAAAGCTGTTCTTTACAGCACTGTTAATAAGCAATAAAATCCAGGCTGCAGTCTGTGACAGGTTCTTTGCACAAGGGGAAAAGGGTTAAAGGATGAGTTTTGCCTTCCCTTGGACCTGCCAGGAGCTGCTTTTCTGTGCGGTCATGAACAGGAGCACAAAAATCTCCTGCCATCCGTCCCCCACTACACAGCAGGGGGAAGATCTCAGTGCAGAGCATCCTTCCAGCCCTGGGGTTTGACATGAACGATGGCAATTTACCTTATGTTGGTGGTTATTTTATTTATTTTTATATATAGATGTATATATATAATTAAAAAAAAAAAAAATCCCAATACTGCTAGCATATTTTCCTCCTGTCTAGGAGGTGACATTTCCAGTCCCTTTTTGCAAGAAAATTAGCTAGTAAAGGCAGCCTGAAAACAAACAATGTGCCTGTTTCATCTTGCTTTCCAAGCGGAGGGGGTTTATTTTTAATAGAAAACTGGGACATTTCATGAATCCCTGCTGCATAGTCCTGTATCTTGCAGTCCTTCAGGCTTTGCATGTCTGAGGATTGGATTTTTCTAAGCTGTCATTACACACTCTATAATTTATCAGTCTTAAATTTAAGGATATCAGCTCAGTGAGGATTTTTATTTCACATTTATTTACTCTCTTAGCCTTTAAGTGAACATGAAAATGATTAACAAAACCCATCTTTAGTTCAAAGCTTCAGTAATAACATTTGTATTGTGTGCAATCGAGCCCTGGTGTTGCAAAAATTGCCATAATCTCATGTTCAACACTCTCTTACTTGTCCTCCTTGGGGTGATGCCTTGCTATAGAGGTGCATGACCTCAGCCTAGAGATTTCCCTGACTTCAATCACAGCAGGTCAAAGCCTCCAGGCTCTTGGAAAAGTCAGCTGGCCAAAAGATGCCCTCCATCCTTATGGGAACACACCGGGGAGCACATAGAATGAAGTAATCTTGTTATGTTGAATTTCCATGCTTTGTTTTGTTGCTAAAAATCACTCCAAGCTGTGTCTGTGTTTGAGCCAGAGATATTTGGAAAGGATGGAGGCCAGCCACCTCTGTGTGCTCAGCCTTCCTCCCAGCAGCACCACAGGGGTATCTCTCACTCTTCCAAAACAAAATATTGCATTAGATTTGTTTCTTCTGGAAAAAGGACTTTTTATATACTTGCAGCAGGAGTTTGCACCCTCTTCACTCTTCATCAGAGCCATTCAAGAAGGCAGCCTGGGAGCTGCTGTCACACTTCTGCTGCCGGACCCCCAGGTTGATGTAGCGCTCTCCACCGCCTCTCCAGAACCTCTGGAGACAGCTGTAGCACAGAAGCAATAAATCATTATTAGAGAAATTCCCAACCTAATGCCACTCACCAGAATCCTCATTCTAGAAGTCCTAAAATGCTATTGATGGGGGATTGAGTGGTTTTGGTTCTGTATTATGTCTATTTGATGGCATGGACTGAACTGTAGCTCACACAGCACCCCTCAGAGCATCCCTTAAAGTGGGATAATCTTCCCATCCCCTCGGAAAAGCCAAACTGGGGGCGGGCAGTGTTTTCGTTTCTGTAACTGTTAAGAATTCAGTGACCTTCAACCACTTTGAAGTCCTTGGAAGGCAGGGGATGAAGCGTCTGGGGGTCCTGGTAATGCTTTGATGCCTCTATCAAATTAAAGTTTGGCTTCAGCACTCAGTGCAGAGGAAAATGAGCAGTGTAACTTCCAGGAGCTCCTCTAGGACCCAGTGGTGTGACTTCTCCCCGTGTAACGCCCGTGTCTCTCATTGACACTGTTTTGCATTCTGTGCACTCAATTGCCGTAAAACCCGCAGAAGTCTTGGACTGCTTATTCAGCCATGATTTTGTGCTGCAGGAAGGGCTGGGTTACACCTGTCTCGCTCCAGACATCCCACCCTGGTGCTACCCCAGTTCCTGTCCCAGTTCCTGTCCCAGCCCCTGTCCCAGCCATACCAATAAGTGAGGGTGTAGTTCACAGCCACGACGGCCACAGCAGCTGCCCAGTGCCAGAAGAAGCACATTGTGAGGAACATGATGTTGCTGTGGTCATTCTCATCCCACACTGGACCTCCCCATGGCTGGAACAGCACAACACCGATCTGGGTGGAATAAGAAGTTGGTGGAACGATTATGTTGGGAAAAAAATTACAGAATCCTAGAATGGTTTGGGTTGGAAGGGACCTTAAACAACCTGTACCAGAGCCTCATCACCCTCACAGAGTTACCTTTATGCACCACCACCTCGGTCGTGACAAAGGAACCTGAGCCCTGACCAGGACAGAGGTTTTTGCTGAGAGAATGAAGCCCATCCTTGCAATGAGAGGCCGCACAAAGCCAATCTGTGCCCAAGATATCTCTTTTTCTGTTCAATATCCAGACACAATTTTCCTTCAGCATTCCAAACTCCAAGCCATCCTTTAAAAACCACGGAGTTAGTATTTTATAAGCTCAGCCTAGTTTTTTTACCTCTGAATAAAGGCTGGTTTGAGCTAGTGCAGCCTCGAAAAAGAGAAGGCAAAGTGGTTTGGTTTTGAGGTGGTTATTTTGGTTGGGTTTTTTGTTTGTTTTTGGTTGGTTGGGGTTTTTTTGTTGTTGTTTTTTTTTTTTAAAAGCTTAGTTTTGAAAGCAATTATCTCCAACTGATTTCTTTGCTTTTCCAACTCCTACCAAAGCAAGCAGCTGGCTGTATTTTAACTCAGCTGTTTTATTGTTGGTGGGGTTTGTATCTTTCCACTAAACCAGAGGGAGGGCTGCAGGGAGCATTAGGCACATTAAGCAATTAGTACTTGGTTGTTAGATACTGCAAAATGTTGCTCACTTGCTTTCATGCTTCCCCCTGGAGAAGCAATAAGCCAAAACGAACAGGTCTTGCAGCAGGAGCAGCCATCAGAGATGACCTGTGATAAGTAAATTTTTCATTCTGGGTTATGAGCTATTTATGAAGTGAGCCTGGCAGAATGATCCTTGGGAGATGTGTGATTGATGCGTGATGTACGACTTGTTCCCCTCTTTTCCCTTTGCTTTGCTGCTCTGGGAAGGCAGAACGGACCTGCCAGAACCATGTTCCCTGGACAATGGTGATGCTGGCTCGGAACATCTCCAGGACGATGTTGTCACGCAAGAAAACCTCGAGCAGGACGCTGCCAGCGCCGGCGAAGATGGTGATGAGCAGCAGGGAGTGGATGTGCTGATCCAGCATGGGGCGGTGAAGGACGTGGTAATAGAAGAGACAACCTGCCAAAACGTGAACCCTGCTTAGAGCAGTGTTAACAGCAACAGCCACAGCCACCGAATTGAGTAAATCACCTGCCTGGATGGCAAATTGAGATGGGCCACCATGGAAAGAAGGGACTCCACCTAGCACCATCCCCTAGGCCTCCTGGCATCCCAGCATCCTGGAAGGATGAGATGCCCAGCCATGGGGCAGGAGGATCTGAGCAATACAGTGATCAAGCACGGGGTAGTTTTCTTCCCACATCTGTGCCATCACATCTTCAGATGACCCTTCCCTTCTAGCCAAGCTTCTGCTGTGTCCTTCTTTCTTGTTGCTAAACTTAACCGTTTTTTGGGAGCTGTAAATGATTGATTTCGTATTCTTACATGTCAAAGAGTGCATGTGGAGCTGCCCCTGCTGCTGCAGCCTCAGAAATTGCTGTGATTGGGGAAGGAAAAGTAACAGAAGCTGTGCCTTCATTAAGGAGGGTTCTATATAAACAAGACCTTCTTTTCCCATGGGGAAGTGTTGAAACTAGATGATCTTTAAGCTTCCTCCCAAGCCAAGTCTTTATATGATTCTGTGATCCAAGAAGGGTCTGGAATCACGGCTGGCGACTTGCAAGGCAGTCTGAGGACAGAATGATACCCATGATGTGCTAAAGCCAAAATAAATCACTTCAAATTGCCACGTGCCACGCAAGCAGATGAGGCTAATGATGCCTGCTGTTCAATTAATGGCTCTCAGGGGAAATGTGGGGTGGGAGAACAGCCTATGGCAGAGGAATGCAGAGTGCACCAGCCATTTATCATAACAAGGAACCTCATTCCGCTGCTCTGCACCGCAGTAGCCCCAGAACCCCAGAAATCCCAAAGCAGAACCCATCCATGACTACATTTCCCATCTCAATCCATCCCAGCCTGACATAATCTATCCCCTACAACATGTCCTATTTCCAGAGGCATCTGGGGCCATATCTCGGTCAGGCAAATTTTAGTCCTTCTCTGACTTGGTCCCTGTCCTAGGGTAACTTTATGATGCTTGTATCCCCAATCGTCTGTTCTGTTTGTGCTGGATATTGAGTCCTGTGCCTTTAAGACTGGTTCTAAGAGCAAGGAGAAGCGCAGAGTTTGTTTTGAGAAAACTGCCTGACTCCTCCACATTCCTCTCCAGAGCCGGTGTTCGGCGAAGGCTTGGAGAGACTGCAGGACAGAGATCTTTTTGCTTTTAGTTAGTTTCAGCTAGCTAGGGCAGAGAAGTTCCCTGGACTGTTTTTTTCCCTTTTTCTTGGAACGGTGTAAACCTGCTCTGGACTGAAAAAACCCAGGGGAGCACTGGGGGCTGCACCTGCTGCCCACTGGGGCCTGGACCTCGGCATTTTCCAGCAGCGCCGGAGGGACTGGGACTGATGAGAGACTGAGAGAGAGCCAAGCTCCACCCACGGCAAGAACTTTCTCAATTTGCCATCTCACTCCAGAACGAGAGGTTTTATTGTTTCATATTATTCATTCTTTATACTGGTATGCCCTTTGTTTTTTAAGTAAAATAGTTTTTTCCACTTTTCTCCAAGGAGGTTTTTTTTCTACCGGACTGGTTGGAGGGAGGGTCCACTGGGGTTTGCTTCCCAGAGGGATCCTATTCAGGGGTTTTTCTCCCAAATTTGTCCCCAAATCAGGACAGTCCCCAATATCCCTCCCCAAATTAAGCACCACCTTCTACCAACCTTCCACGAACACAGCCACGGCCAACATAAGGCGATCCAGACCCTGCGGCACCACCTGGGAGACGTAGGTGAGGACATCTACCAGCCCAGAGAGGCCGTAGAAGAGGTACATGGTGGTGTGCTGCCAGTTCATCAGCTTCACCCAGTCACGCTTCTCCCCGCTGTAGAGGTACAAGTGGGGACCATCGGGGACGAACTGCTCCGCCAGCATCCCTGCAGGACACCCAAGAGCATGGAGTTTCTGGGGGTTTGTCACCCTGGTTTTTCTGAGTTTTTAAAAGCCTTTTGACTGTTCATAAAATGGAGTTAGATTTTTTAGCTACTGCACAATATCAGGAGCAGTTTTCACTTTTTCTCACACATGTAACATAAACAAATCCTTTGTTTTTCATTCTCTGTCCTTTGTTTGCATATTTCTAACCTGAAAACAGTTGTAACTGACGGTTGGTCTGGCCATTCGGCTGGGAGGTGATAACTCCAAAAGCCAATCTTCAACCAGACCCACAAATGTATAAAAAGTAAGAAATAAACAGGCAGAGGGTCTCCGCCTTGTTCTCTGCCTTGGCTCAGCCTTGAGCTCTCTCGGAGGAACCCTCTGCCCTGTGAAATTTCTCATCTCTCGTGTGATTGCTTTGCGTATCCCAATCACAGGGGTTTATTTGCAATGGTTGAGACTACTCCTTGCTGCTGGGGGCAGGATCTGAAGCAGGATCTGGTGAGTTTGCATGAGGGAGGAAAGACTGGACAGAAAAATCAGGCCTATCTTTAATGGCAGCTCAGCTTTGGGAAGGGGTATGAGACTTGTTTTTCCACATCAAACTATACCAGAGATCAAGTCAAGACAGACATCAAGAATGCATCCAGGCTGCCCAGGGGAGTGCTGGAACCACCATACTTGGAAGTGTTCAAAAGCATGTAGATGTGGTGCTCAGGTTCATGGCTTAATGGTGGACCTGGCAGTGGTTAGTGGTTGGACAACAATCTAAGAGGTCTTTTCCAGCCTTAATGATTCTCTGATCCTTCCACATCTAGACCAGTTTCTCTGGAGTCGGGGCTCCTGTACAGTCATCACTACAGGCTAGGTGAATACTGGCATAGCAAATGAAATATAACCCTTACCTATTAGAGAAAAGAGGATTTTGATTCCCCCTTCAATGGCATCCACACGCTGGAAACAGTAAGTCCTGTGGGATTTCTTACTTACTTTCTGGCTGAGGTACTGCAGTGGGTATTTCACAGACCACCAGAGCCCAAAGAGCAGGAAGAAACTGCCTGGAAGTGCATGACCCTTAAAATTCGCCATCTTGTCAACCTCCTCTGACTACAAGGAAAAGAAAAACAATGTAATTATTCAATTTATGCAACTTATTTGGCATAACACTGGGAAAAATAGGATTTCCTTCTCAGGGAGTACTGGAGTAGGCTTGACCAAGCACATGGGAACAGGAAGGAGCACTAGGAACCCCTGGGACCTCTCTAAGGTCCTTGCCTCAAGATTAGGAAATGTCAAAAAAAGCCACAGTTGTTTCAAAAAGGCCCCAAATCCGCTGCAATGTCTGACACATCCCAGCTTGAACCTTTAATTCCAAGGATCCCTCTCAGCAGTAGGTCCTGCTTTTCTTGCTCTCCTGCAAATATGAGCATAAGGATGGGCTGTGGACCAGGGCAGGGTGGGCTTTTTGGGACTAGGTAGGAGAGATATTACACAGGGAAAACAGGAACATCTAGGGATAAACAGCAGAAGGTTTCTTTGGCTCCATGAACAGCCACAGAAGTGGTGTGCAAAGTCTAAATTTTTTTTAAATCTCTGGAATTATTTCAGGCAATGAAAGAGGTGTAAAATACCCTGCAGCTATTCCACAAACCAAAGCATTTTGTTAAAAATAAGCCTTCAAAAATATCCCAAAAGCTGCTTGAAACAAAATATTGTGGGGTTGAGCAAACCAATGAAGTCATTCCCTGCATCCTGACCTGTTCACACTCCTTCCCTCTCCTGAGCATCCCTAAACCAGCACTTGCACCAAGCTGCTGGAGCCTCTGTGCTGGAGTGCACACATGCATGGTTTGCAGGATGCTGGGGGACCCATTTCCTGGGAGGATTGCAGCAATTAAACCCAGCAAGCTCCAGTTTGCTGTCTGCTTAATTAGGTTGAGAACTGATCAGCTCTTTCATGTGGGCTCAACCATATGTTTGAGGGCTGCTTTGGTGTGAGGTGGTGTCAGGCTGGGCAATTAGGAATGTTATAATTGATAACAAAGGCTGTGCTGCTGGTGCCCAGGACCTCCTTCTCTGTTGAGTAAAAATGTCTCCATCCCAATCCACACTTAACACTGGGCAGAAATTGTCTCCCTTGTGGAGTGGATGCTGTCTCTCCACATAGCAGGAGTTGAATGGTCTGGAGCTGGATCTGACCTCCCCAGCCCAGACATCCTGATTATCCTGAAACTTGGCCTTCAGTCCCCACTTGCTGAAAATATAAACCAAAAATGTTCTTCTTGTGCTGTTGCACAAGGAATAATTTGCATGTGGGGTAAAACATGAGTTGTTGCTGTCAGCCTTGGAGAAAGGGAGTTCTTTCTTTGGCTTTATTACTATCTGATTTCAGGTTGGTTTGTCCCAGGGAACACCTTGTTTCACCCCTTGAAGTCCATGGCTGGTGCAGATACCATCTCCCAGAGGAGTCTGTCCCTGAGCAAGAAAATCCACTGGGTCAAAACTAATCTCCTAAATCTCTGCAACTAACTGCCTGATCTGAGCTGGTTTAACCAAACTGCTAATCCAACAGCTCGAGCTAAGCAAACATTGGCTCCATGTGCAAACATCACCCCAGTAACATGCAGCTACACCTGGCAGCACACGGGGCCGATGTCCCTGCAGTGCCACCAGGTTGGTTTCCATCCTTCACCAAGCACCTCTGAGCTATCCTGGTGGGTTCATGAAGATGAATTTAGGGGGGATTTAATCCAAGAGTGGAAAAGCTGTGCATGGAAAGGGCATGGTTTGAGCTGGCAGCTTTGCAGCTCACTATTAGCACTGCAGGGTTCTGCTTTATTTCATTACTTAAAAGGGAAGATTTATTGACAATGGGTGCATTGGGTAATTAAACAGAAAATCAAAGCAATATGCTGTTTACCAGCAGGGCTGGCACAGTCCAGTGGGTTAATACAATCATCTTTGTAGTCCTTTGAAAGGGGCAGTTGGGGAATGGGAGCATCCACCTGTTTCCCTGTGATTAAGGGGGCAGCATTCCCAAACCATGGAGAGAGCTGAAAAAATCTGTATTTTCTGGGTGAGTAGAGAATCTCATCATATACATGAGATGGGAGTAATGGCTTTAAACTGAAAGAGGGGAAATTTAGATTAGGTATAAGGAGGGATGGTAAGATATCAGGGTAATAACTGGAAGCAGAACCAAACCCATCCCAGAATACCACAACAAGAAGGATTGCAGGCGTATCATACTGTATTAATGCTATAATTATAACATGACCACAGCAATATACAGTCAAATATACAACTGGTGTAGCTCTTGCAGCTATATATGAAAGTCTGATATAAAGTGGGGCCTGATGGTTTTTCACCTGAGATTGATGCAGTCAAACTGGGATGACCTAAAGGATACACTGATCAATCACAATTAAAAGTTCAGCTAAATGGGGTAGGCACAGCCACCTTACAGTGCTTATGTGATGTGAGCTCGGGGGGTGATGGGGACCCTTTTGGGGTTGCTGGTCTCCATTTCTGCCTGATAGCAGGGAGCACGTGGCTCAGCTAGGACATGTGACCAGCAAAATAATTTCTCCTGCTTCTCTTCCTCCTCTGAAAACATGCAATGGGTAAGCACAAGGGAAAATACCAACCGCAGTTATGTTTGCGCCCTAAGGCAAACAGCTCTTGTTTGTCCCTGTAGCTCCAAAGTGAGACATGCTTGCAGCCAGCGGGGAAAAGAACAAGCTGAAGGTCCAGTGGGTGCTGGTGCCCACAGCCACCATCCCAGGGCATCCCTGCTGAACGTGACTTTGTCCCTTCTCTCATCACCCACCATGTTTGGCAACACCCCTGTGTCCCTGCTGGCTAGTCATTCGTGTTCTTTGCTCCCTGTTTATTATGGTGCCCTAGGCTGTGCCTGCTTAATGATTTACTGTTTCATCTGCTCTTATCACCTCCCAGAGGAGCTGGTTTTTCTCGGTTTATAGCTAATGCACCCAACCACCTGGGGAGGCATCTGGAAGATGGTAAGGGTAAGGAGCCTGAGACCCTGATTATGCTTTCACCTCCTTCTCACACTACCCTGGCAGCCACAAACTCTCTTTTTAGCCAAAACCTGGGCCATTTTACTATTCCAAATGTCTTACTTGGCTTCTTGAGGGTTTTTTTTGGCGGGGGGGTGGGTTTTTTTTTTTTTTTTTTTTTTTTTTTTTTTTTTGTGTTTGTTTGGTTTGGTTTGGTTTGGTGGGTTTTTTGTTGTTGTTTTTTAAGTCCATTGATAGTGTCTCAGTCAGGGCATCACTTCCCCAGCTAGGAAATTACAGTCTAAAGTTCACCAGTGGGAAGAGCTGACAGCCATTACCTATACAATTAACTTTGCCCTTCAACCTGTATGAATTAGGCAGTTCAGACACACCAGAGCTGGTTTGCTCACCATAGGACCTAGGCTTGGCTCTCAGAGCATCTCTGGATGGTCCCCAGGGAAAGGCTGACTCAGGGAAGAGGAGAAATGTCTTGACTTGCAAAAAAACCCACCCAGGCTGAGGTGGGTAATGCCACTGAGATGTGTATCTAGAAATAATGAAGCTATTTCCAGCCTTCCAGAGGGGCTCCTGGGCGGAATCTGCAGCTGCAGGAGCACATCAAACCCAGACCTACAGACTGACAGAAGCTGAGGTGCTGTGCTCAAAAACATCCTCAGTCATTCCCTTCCCTATCCTGCACGTCCTTTGTGTATCTCCCTGAATACAACATAACCCCACCACCCAAATTCGGCACCTGATGGGGATGGCAGTGGTCCAGACACAAGGGAGGATAGAGAGATGTCAGGAGACACCCAAAAGGTATTGGGAGAGGCATCACTGACAGTGATAAACTCCCCTGTACCCTGTGCTGCCTCACTCATTACCAGCATTGTCTTATTCGTCTGCAGAGGCACTTATAATCATAGAAGTTCTTCCATTAGCTCCCACAGGAGCTGGAACCCTAATGCATTAATGTCAGGCTAAAACCACACTCTGAACCATTTCATCCCATTATCATCGGGTTCTCTTTTCCCTCTGTCTCTGTCTGCACCAGGGAGTGTTAACAGTGACACTAAGCAATCATCCTCCTCATACTGGAGAGCTCAGCTGCAGCCTGAAAAGGAGGAAAGCAACATTTCTGCCTCTAAAGGATCCTAAAGAGGTTTGGACTTAGGTTAAAAGATTATCATCATCATTGGAAACTATTAGGCTCAATTGCCAGGAAGTAGGTGAAGGATCATCAGGTACTGCAGGAGCTGTAGCCAGAGAACACAGACTGAGATAATCCATCCTCCTGAAATGGGAAAATTCAATGTGGAAGTTCAAACAGGGATGAAAGCTTTAAATTCAAGATTCTGGACTAGAGGTCTATTTAATAGACACAATGGATCCCCCTGGAAAGAGACACTGAGGGAGAGAGATATAAAAACTAGTGATGGAGAGGTTTTACAGCTCTCAGCTTCCTCTTCCTTATGCTGCCTCCGTTTGTCTCCTGTTTTATAAGCCCCCAGTTTGGATTCTCCATCCCTATCCTAGCTATGAGCCCTGCCCTCAGGGAAGCAGCAAGAAGCTACATCCCAGCAAAGAAAGCTGAGAAATAAAATAAATTAGCCAGAGGCTAATTACAGGGGCTCAGAACAGCCACTTTGTCATTTTTTTTTCTCTTGTGACCTGCATTTGTTTATTTGTGGTTTTAAGACAGTGAGGTCTGACTTTACAAATTATCTGTTGGGGGAAATGCACTTTATCATCTCAAAAGCAATTTTTCTTTGCCTCTATGTAATGGTAAAGAGATTAAAGTGCTTTCTAAAGGGGTGAGTGCCATCTGTGCCCTGAACTGCCTCCCCTGCCCTGTGATGTGTTATGGGGCAGCCCTGACTCCAATAACGCTCACAGGCATCAACCAAAGTAAATTCAAACTCAGCATTATCACCATCAAAACTGCCACAAAAATCAGTATTTATGGAATCCTAGAATCACGGAACAGTTTGGGTTGGAGGGAATTTCAAGGTAATATAATTCCACCCCCTGCCATGGGCAGGGACACCTTCCACTAGACCAGGTTTCTCCAAATCCCATCCAACCTGGCCTTGAACTCTTCCAGGGGTGGGAAAGCCACGACTTTGCTGGACTCCACAACCTCTCTGGTAATTTTTCAAAGAGAAGATGAATGCTTGTCCTCAGATTGTCCCAGCTGCTGCAGAATGTGACACAGGTTAAGCGCTGTGTGCCTTTTAACATCCCTCAAGGAAAGCTATTCAAGACCAAGGATTAAAACCATTTCCATTGCAATATATACTCCAAATAGCCATAAAACACATAACCCTACGTCTCTTGAGTACCACAGCTTGTCCCTGGGTATCCTTGAAGTGTGGTCCCCAACATCCCCCTCCACAAGCACCTGGAGCCTTGGCCATTGCACCACTGCCAAGGTGAGGGGTTGCTAGTTTTTTAATGATATGCTGGGAGGAAGAATGGAAGAAAGAAGGAAAAACCCTTCCCCTGCAGCAAAAGTTGCCCTGCCCACAGCAAGGGAGGTGGCACGAGATGAACTTTAAGGTGCCTTCCAACCCACACCATTCTGGGACCCTATGAATCAAATCTGCAAGTTTTCAGGCACTAGAAGTGACTAGAAGTGGCATTTCTGTGGGTAGAGGAAGGTGGGGAGGGAGTTCTTGGTTCAGCGCACGCAGCAGCAATTTTGGTTTGGCTGTGAGACAGAGGGTTTGCATTTAATTTGGCTGGCAGCAGAGCAGGGAGCCAGCAAGGGCTCCTTGAAGAGTGGCAAGGGGGTTTGGGGCCCTGCTGCCTCCAGGCTGCCCTGCTCTCACCTCTGCCCGCTTTAGGGCCCCACACATCATGTTTATTTTTCAACTTCCTCCTTGGAAAAAGTTGCCGTGGCCTTGCTGGGCTGTCCCACTGCTCCCAGCCCAGCAGGGACAGCAGCAAATCACCTATGAGCCCCTCCGTGGGGACCTCAGAGCAGGGGGACACCCCGGTGGGCTGAAGACACTTAAATCTCTCCCAAATTTGCTTTCCTAAGGGAAGTGGTGGTTCACCCACCCTGACCCCTCTCTTCTCCCCCTGTGGAGTTTGGATGCCAAACTGAGGGGTCCATAAGGGGCAGGCAGGGAGGGGGTCCATTCCCATCCCATGGAGTAGGGTGACCCCCCCACCCCCCTCCCCGTGCCTGCCCTTGCCAGCAGAGCCTTACCTGTCCTGGAGATCCTGGTGCTGCACCTGCTCCCAGGTGATCTGTGCTCCTCCCCTACCTGTGGCACCCGCCTCACTGCCTTCTCCCTGCCTCCCAAACTCCAGCTGGGAGGGAAAGGTGGCCCTGGACAAAGAGATCCCCCACTCATGGGTACACCAGGTGCTTTGATTTGCAGTTTTCCGACACAAAAGTAATCCATTATTTGCTGAATTCTGTCTGTCTCAAGGCTTTTCCTCCACAGATTTAATTTTCTCAGATTTTGTACAGTGATTAAATTTCTTTCCATCAGAGTTCCCCATTACCCACCTCATGCAGGGTGGGATACAGGGGAGCCGTGTGGGGCATTACCCCCCCCAATCCTAGGTGCCTGCACCCCTCATCCCCAAAACACTGCATTAATTATTAACTGGATTAACTCCTTCAAAGCACTTCACTTCCCTTTTCCATGCTTCCCAGGTCTGATGGATGTATGTCCTAGGATCCCCACTCATAACCCATATTTCAACTCCAAATGCAATTTTCTAACCAGGCCTCCTATAAAACTGAGTTTATCCTTCATAATACTTTCCACTTTCATCTCCAGTCCTGCAAGTGCTTTACAAATGTTAAATAATTAACCCTCATGACACCCTTGGGAGGAAGGGAAGTGTTATTATGGCTATTTGTAAAGGAAACTCTGACAGGGCCTTCTGTGCTCCAGCCCTGGGTTTTACTCACTTTTAGGGAGCAGTGCAGCTACTTACAGCACTGAGAGCAGCTACACCTGCCACAGGGAATTTGTAGTAAGAAAGCTGGATTTTAATATTTTAAATATATCCACCCTGATTTATAAATGACTCGAGGTTTAGAAGAGCTGTCTGCCAACACTGTCTTTCTATTTTATTATTATATTACTATTTCTATTTATTGACATCAAATCTATTCCCTCTCCTGGTCCCACAATGTTGTTTAAACAGATGAGTTCTTAAATAATAAATAATTATCAATTAATCCATCCTTTCTCACCTCCCTGAGAGGTAAGTGCTGCTGGAAGGGAGGAAGCATCCCACAGTCATCCTCTCCTTTATCAGTGGTGGGGTTGGATGCCCAAACCCTCTGTGTTTTTCAGGTGGGATAAATCAAATTTGCCAGAGGCAAAAGCCAAGCTGTATTTCTTGTGTTTTCATTAAATTGTTTCACAAATGTCCCAGGAGCCTGATGATGTTTTGTGTCCCACAAACCCTGGAATAAATCAGAATTAATCAAGAGGTTTATACTCACTGTGCTCCAGGCACATAGATGGATTTACCCCCAGAAAACAACCCCCCAAAACGGAGGCCAAGGAAGAAATGGAAGGAAAACAACTGTTGAGATGGAGGGCCTGGGAAAAATGGAGAATTATTTAGCTTGAGAGCTGCTACAAGTTCATGCAAAAGGCCACAAGGGGTATCCAAAAATGCCAATGAGACCCCAAAAAATGCAATAGAAAAATCTTGGTCATGCGTGATGAAGTTGCTGTAGCTGTTACATAAGAAAGGCTGAGTTTAGCTTTAGTTAAACCTGACTTTGAAACGGGAACTTGTTCTCACTCAAGCTGTGCCGAGTCATGCTGGTGTTTTTTGGCTACCAGGAAATTAGCGCCTTCAAATATTTGCAGAACAAAATCATGGGGTGTGTAGGGGAGTGGATCTTACTCTGAGGAAACAAATAACCTCTCTGTGTGTATTTATTGTAGTAAAGACCATCCCTGATCTGGGGTTACGCGGAACCCTAGCAGAATGTCTTATTTTCAAGTGCTCCTGAACAACAATTTCCTGATAAGACACATCAAAACCTGACATCACCTCCAACTTACAGCCATAACTTCCTAGGGCTCAGCCACTCTTAAAACCTTCACAGTTCCTAAGACAGCCTTGAAACAACATGCAAAGGCTGTAAATTCTTCAAACCTGTGTCCAGTTCAGGCTCTCACCATCCACAGGCACTGGGCTACCACTGGAGGTGGGAATTCTGGCCAGCACAGCACATCCAGCCTGGAAAAACCCAGTCCTGATTAGCAACCTTTCTAAATCTTACTGTCTTTCCATGAAATCAGTATTGAAAAAATGTCAGAATTCCTATTCTAGGAATTTTTGAGGCTTCAAAAAGCTCTTTTATGTCCTGCCTATCTCTAATTTTCCACCTCCTGCTTATCTCCCACAGAGCTGCAGCTCCTAAACATATCCATAGGAGACCTGGCAGCAAATAACACCCTGGCAGTTTCTTCACATCAACATGCAAAGCTAGGAATGACCAAGAAAACAGGAGCTTGCTTCTCTGGGAATCACCTCAGTACGCTGTCTGGTTAGACAATACCTGCAGTCTCCATGGATGCAGCTTGGGATGCAGGATGGATCATGCTATAGGAGTGATGCTCAGACAGAGCTCAGAACAAACAGCTCAGAGAAATGGGGGAAATGATAGTGTCAGAGCCAGGAAATTAGTTCCCTCATTTTCCCGTGCTGGCAGAGGGGATGGGTGAAGGAGTCATTTGTCACGTGGCCACATATCCAGAGAGAGGAGTTGCACAGGCTGCCTGCAATTTTAAGAGGCAGGGAAAAGGGAAAGCAAGCTGGCACACTGGCCAGACACAGATATTTGTCTGGTCCCTTGCTGGATATCGATGTATTTTCCAACCAAAATGATGATGTCTTGTTTTCCTTCCCCTTCTCCTGCACCCACAAAACCTGCCTGTTTAATGCAGGCAAAAGATTTTGTACTTAGATGCTCCCATTTCTAAGTGAGCCACCTCCTGGTTGCACCACCCTAAGCCTTCCTGGTACCCAGGGAATGATCCCTCACAGCATCCCCCTACTCAGTGTTGTTTGTTACCTGAGTGTTCACACAGATTTCCAGTGATGCTGAAGTACTTTGGAGCAGGGGAAGGGGCAGAGACCTGCAGCTGCTCCACGGTATCATCACCTAAATTTATTCCTCTTCGTGGGCCACTTCAGTCCTCACACAGAGAAAGATGGGGAGTGCAAAGTGCCCTGGGGAGATGACAAGGGACCCACCAGACTCTGCCCAAAACGTGACCCAGTTCTTGCAAATGGCCTGTTCCCGTGCAAAGAGGTCGAGGAACAAATTTGCCAGATGGCAAAAGGAGGAGATGAATAAATCCAGTGTGGCACATCTGCAGCTGTGCAGAGCAAACAGCATCCATGCACAGCCAGGAGACTGCTTTGGGGCAGAATTGGGCAAGGAAAGGTGACATAAGCAAAAACAGAGCCCCGAAGTGTTTCTGTTACACCCCCTGTGAAAAGATTCGAGAGCCCAGCTGGGTAACAACAGGCAAGAATGAAATAAAAGCAGGGAGGGCTCAGCCCTGACGTGATTCCAACTGCATCAGTCCCAGCTGGATGCCAGAACTGTAGCATGCTTGGACATGGCAAAAGCATTAATAAGGGACAGAAAAGGAAATTTATGTAGCCATACAAAAGAAGAGGAAAATGAAGAGAAAGAGAAGGCAGAGCATGGGAAGACAGTGTCAGACAAGAGAGAGGAAGGTTCAGGGAGAGGTGGTAAAGGTTAAAGATGAAAACAACAGCACCTAAAAGGAAGAACAAAGTGGACAAACTCTGTGGGAGATTTTAACAGCATGAAAAAATAACTCTTAGCTGACAAGCAGTTAAAAAAAAAATAAAATAGTGGTAGGGCAAGGAAACGCTCCCCTAAAACACCTCACATGGAGACTGACTCATCTGGGAGAACAGGGGAGCTGGGCCATCCTCAGGGCTGTGCCATCAACATTGTCCCTGGGAGACAGGCAGAATTAAATCTTCACATCCTGGGAGGTTTGATTTTGGGGATATCCCCCCTCCATCCAGCTGCCATCAGCAATGATGGAACAAGGGCACATCTCAGTGGCAGAGGGAGGAATATCACCTCCCAGCAAGGTTCGGCCTTGCTACCCACATCCAGACCAGCTAATAAAGGAAGAGGAATTTGGGGGGTGGGTGGGGTGGGGTGGAATTCATTCATCTTCAACACCTGGAGCTGGAAGAAGTGTCTCTGAGTGATGGTGAGATTACTGGGGAGATGAATCTGTGAGAGACCAGAAGGTTCAGTTGTGGTGGGTAGTTTCATCTGAAAAGAGAGAAAATCAGTTCATCACCTTGACATGTTAACACTGAGCCCTTTGCTTTTGAAATTAGAATTGGGAAGTGTCATCCATACTGATATTTAATTGCTTTTCTTCCTTGTAGTCATCATCTTTACAATCTTCCCTCCTCTTATCTTCTCCAGCGCTCCTGCTCCAACAATCTTGCCCAAGAGGGAAAGATTTAATTTTCAATCCTGAAAGTTGAATTACCATTAAAAAATTCCACGAAGAACCATAATAGGGTCAAGGAAGAAGAGCAAGTCTAAAACCTGGCATTTATTGATCTTTAAGCAATGGAAACACAGCTCTGATGTGCAGCGAACCAGCATCTCCCATACTCTCTGCAGAAGCAACTCTGGATGTCAAAGCAATCCAAGCCTTCCCTGTAAATTCATCCCTGTAGAGGAGGATGCTTTGGAAAGCAGCCGCTGAAGGTTTGGGGAGCAGCCTTCACACCCGAGAAGCTTGCACTGGCGATTTGTGGTGTTGAAGGGCCGAAGAGAGGTGGGACTTGGGGGTTGGAGGCGTTCCCTGCTGATGTGGGGCTGTGGGATGCTGCCCCAGCCGTGGGGACCAGACGAGTCAAGGACGCGCAGAACGGAACCCAGGAAATATTCGGGAACACTAGGTGGTGCTGAGGGCTCACGGAAAAGATCCCATTCCATCACAAAGGGAAAGATCCCATTCCATCCCGGAGGGATGCGCCGGGGTGCGCGGGTGAAGGGCCGGGCGGGGCCGTGTGCGGGGGCTGCAGCCCCGTTTTGGCGATGGTTGCGAGCTCAGCTCCAGATGTGAGAGGCTCCTTGTGTCACTTTGTGACATTCCTGCCTCTCCAAAGGCACTTGGCCAGCAGCTGGACTGCCGCACTGCTTTCAAGAGCAGCTCTGGCCCAGGTCCTTCCCCCACTTCTCCGGGGTCACAGCAGACATCGCATCTCTGTTTTGCCAGTGGGAAAACTGAGACACAAGGGCAGGCATTACCCAAGGCAATTCCCAACCCACCTGGCAGCATCTCTTTTCCAAAAAGGAGGTCGAATTGCCTTTTGGGGAGCCCTGAAACAAGTATAAAGGGTTCAAACCGTCCTTTAAAAAAAATAAGTGTGGTGACAAAACGGCAGTTTTCACCTCGGAACTCTTTGCTGCTGCAGATTTTACGTGCATGGACGAGTTTTCCAGCACCCGGTGTGAAACAAGGGGGCTGCTGCCCTCTTCCCCTTCACCTCCATTCCTCCTCCGAGGCTTCTGGTTACGCCGAGGGTCCATAAACAGCGTCTGAAATAATTGTGCAGTTGTCACCGGCGGGCAGGGGAGGGGGGCTATTTTAAAACGCCCAGCTTATCCCGAAGGGCCCAGGGGGCTGTGGCACAGCCCAGCTGTCCCCGCCGAGCGCGGGCCGGGCCTTCAAAGCGCCGGGCGGGATGTGTCAGGCCCGGCCCGGCCCGCTCGGCCCGGGAAAGGAGCCGGGCCGGCCCGCGACGGGAGCGCGGTGCTTTGACGTGTTTCAAGAGCAATTGCTGGGACTCGGGAGATGTGGGGAGCAGCTGGAAGAAACCTGGGGGTGCTGGAGGGAGAAGGGGTGGGAGATGGGGGGAGGTAAGAGGCGGGATGTGAGGGGAGTGCAGACGTGGTGAGGTTTGACTTTTGACTTCAGAGACCGAGGCGGGGGGGCGGAGGAGGAGAAAGCAAAGCGGGGAGTGCTGCAGTGCCTGTGCTCCCTCCCGTGCTGCGTGTCCCAAACCGGGGAAACAGAGACATAGGGGCTTCAAACTGAAAGAGAGAAGGTTAGATTGGCTATCAGGGTTGGCAGGGTGCCCAGAGAAGCTGTGGCTACTCTGTCCCTGGAAGTGTCCAAGGCCTGGTTGGACAGGGCTTGGAGCAACCTGGGAGAGGAGGAGGAGGCAGTTGGAACAAGGTGATCTCTAAGGTCCCTTCCAACCCAACCCATTCATTTTAGAATTCTATGAACCCAAAGGGAAGCACATCTCATTAAAATATTTCTCCTTGTCCTGTATCACTTGTGACAGTGACACAGCTGATACCTCTCTTCACCGGGGCAAAGCTCAGAGTCTGGAAGAAGAGAGAAACACTAATAACTCACAATCCCATGGGATAACCAAGCTTTGGCCATGCCTTGGCCATCCAGGCAGGGGGTCCCTGTAGCTCCAGGAGAAGAAAGAAAACTTTGATGCTGCCTCTGTTGTAAGAGCTGATTATCAGAGTATTATCAGGGCCCGACCTGCCATTCCCTCTGGTTAGCAAAGGGCTGGATGGTTGAGGAGACAAGGATTCTGTTGTCATCTTGACCTCTTCTTGTTCTTCTGCTCTGACTTCATGTGAGCAGGACTGTCCTCCCAGGGTCAGCATGGTCACTGAGAGCTCAATCACAGAACCATAGAATGGTTTGGTTTGGAAGCGGCCTTACAGAAGGGGCCTTCCTCTCCCCTGCCCTGGACAGAGTCACCTCGACTAGAGCAGGTTGCTCAAGGCCACATCCAACCTTGGACGCTTCCAGGGATGGGGCATCATCCTGCTGCAAAGGGGGTGCTCAGCTGGGGCAACTCTTCCAAATCTATCACCCAGTTCCCTATTTTCCATCATTTCTCTGCAAGCCATTAAAGCCCGTTGCCTGCATGCTTCCCACGTTTAGCTTTCCAGATATCAGCAGCAGCATATCCATCCCGGTGACCTTCATATTTACTGTGTGGCACCACTGCCTTGGCCATCATGGGGAATTTACCCTCCAAGTGAACCACCCCAGGAGCTAAACGGCCTAGTGTAGAACAGCTCCTCTTGTCCATATGCTTGTGACTCCAAATACTCCATGCATGGGCAGATGTGCGGGATGCCTTCAGCCTTGCACCCATCAGGAACAGCTTCCTAAAGCCATCTCCCGTCCTTTAATAAATAATCATCTGTTTCAGGTCTCATCTAAAGACCGTCAAGGTTTTTCCTGCATGTCCTGTACACCCAGAATTTCTGGATAACTGTGATGTGCTGTCCTAAGCATTTGGTTAAATAGGCAGGAGTTTGGTAAACTGAAACGGGGCTTTTCCTGAAGACAGGACAAACCACTTAGGAACTTCATGACATCTCAGACAGGCTAAAAACCCAGATCCCCTGCAATGTGAACGCTGAGCATTCCCAGAGCCAGGCAAGAGCCATCTTTCAGCAGCTGTGATCCATTTATTAGGCATATTTGAACTCTTCTGATTGGGAGATGGAGGAAGAGGGGGGCAGACAAAGATGGGAAAAAAACTGTCTTAATTACCAGTCCATTTGTATGGACTGGTGGAGTTTCCCCAATCCGTCATCTCATCCCCCTGAGCTGTGGTTTGCCAGGTTTTAGGCTTTCATTCCGGGATCCCAGCGGGACCCGCGTCTCCCCGCATCGCCGTTGGGACGGCAGCTGCAGCCGATCGCTCCCGTTAGAAGAGACCGCCGGCGCTCCAGAAACCATTTCGGCAGCATTTGTCTCAACAGCCTCTGCTAATCTTCTCCCTTTCATTTATAATTATTTTCTCGCTCCGGCGCTCCGACACCGGAGCTGCCGACCCAGCCCGCCCCTTGCAGCCGCGGGAGCATCGCCGGCCGCTGTCGGGGCTGTGGGAGCGGGATAAAAAGGGATGCGGGGGCGGCAGTGGAGACGCTCCTGCGAGCAGGATGGAGGGCTTCAAACGCGCTGGGGCTCCTCCGGACGCGATTGAAGTGGGCCGAGGAGCCAGCAGCTTTGAGGCAGCCTGCGCCAGCACGACCAAGAATAATTGAACAAATAGTTCATCTGGTGACCCAACAGCTGTAGGTAACAGGCGATTTCCAGAGGATTAGGGGGAAGCTGTGAAAGGGAGGTCCCAGGGGAAGCCTAAAATCCTCATCTTGAATTTAACCGGCCAAGAACACATGTTGGAGACTTTGAGTTACTTTTTAAGCAAATGTCTTCCCTCATGCCACCCCATTTTTATTCGAACTATTCCACAAACCAGGACATTTAAGCTGTTGAAGCACAAGGCAGGAAAAATGGGGTCCATGGCAACGAGATGAATTAACAAGTGGTAGCTGATTCCTAAATGGGGTTTTCCTATTTTATTTTGATCTAACCCTGGCAGTAGCATTATAATTTTTGCCCAGAATTTCCACTTAGAGTGTTCATAGCAGCCACCAGCAAAGTGAGGAAGGATTAGAGACGACTTGTCCAGCAAAGCTGAGCCCCAACGTGAAGCTGGGTTGTGCTTTACCTCGCAGCCACCGCACTGAAGCCTCCTCTTTCTCTGCCATGGCACAAACACCCAAAACAAACATCTACACCCAGCTGTTGCTTCCCCCAGGGTAAGTCAGAGCAGGTTTAATCCCTAACCCCTCTGCTTTTGATTGCATGTGAATAGATACAGTGAGAGATGAAGATAAGGCACGTTGGGAGTGGGTTGCAGCTCAGCTATGGAAACTGCTTCTTTGTCCTGTCCCACGGAGTGCTCCAACCTCAACCTGAATGATCATGTCTGGGAGAGATCATTCCAATTGTACCTCACATTACCCTCTCCAAAAGCAGAGGCTGCATTGGCTCTGAACCAGGCCCTCCTAAATCTGTCTGAAAGACTTCTGGTTCTGACTTGGACCAAGATTATGGATTTTTCAGGCACAGTCTGCAAGGTCAGAAGCCTTCAGCAGCCAGATCTCACACTGCTCAGAGGTCAAGTGACACAGAGATGTCACTGTAGAATTGGGGATTGCCCAGGGAAAGCCTTCAGCACACATTGTGCCTACTCTCAATCCACCTGCAGACCACCTCAAAACATCTGAATCCACTACAAACCCATCTCAATCCACCAGCAGACGCCCAGAGGAGTGAAACTCACTGAGCATCACCAGGCATGACCTCACCATGGCCAGACAGACCCAGGATGTGTTGCTGGCTTAACCTCTCTCTCCCCCCCTTTGCTGCAGTCAAGACAACCAGTTTTGATTAAAGAACTCATTTTCAAACAGCAATGAGATGAAACCCCATTTCCCAGCCAGAGGCAGACTCCAGTCACCCACATGGCACAGCACACTCTCCAAACCCAATGCCAAAATCATATACATCACCCAAAACCAACCCAAACCTGAGGTTCTCCCCATTTCCCCCCTTTGCCTAAATCACAGCATATATAATGATAAGGATATGATGGTGTCAACAGATCACAGCAGGTTCCCTCAAAGCCCTCATCTGCAGGAGACAAGAGGACAGAATTGTAAGAAGTGCTCAGTGGCATCCCCTCATTTTTTTCCCACCACTCCAGACTCATTTGGACCAAGAAAGGGGGATAGAGCTAATGACTTAATCAATATTTTTAGAAAAGTAGTCCTCTGTTGGGTATGTTCTTGGCAATCCTCAGAGCTACATCACCAGCAAGGAAACCTTTGGGGATTGGTTTTGTCCATCCAGTCACTCAGCAAGAAAATAAACTTTCAAGCCCTTGCCTTGCTGGTACAAAACCATTATTTACTGCCTTTTCACCAGAGCATTATTCAGGCTAGTTTTTAATTCATAGGCAGTGAGACCTCCCTGTAAAATTACAGCAATTTCTAATATTTTTTTATTGTAGAGGGAAAACTGTGACAAATTCTGGAGGAGAGATTTGCTGTGGGTTATTAAAACCAGAGCTCTGCAGGCAGAGCCTTCAGTTTTGGGGAGGTTGTAAAATACTGACTGCTGAAAACTGCAGAGTTTAGCAGGGAAAAAAAAAAAAAAAGATTGTTCTGTGCCATATTTCTCAAAGATGCACAACCCAAAATTGTCCCTTTTCTTGGTGTTCAGTGAATCTGTAGTTTCTGCTGGGACACAGCTTGTAAGTAGAAGGGGTGAGTGTGGAGGGGCTAAAGATCTTCAGAACCCTGGATGATTCACCCGGCACTAAAACCATTCTTGTCATCTTCTGTGTTTGGTGGATGGGGGTGATAGAGAAAGCCAAATTCAAGGCAGTTCTAGCAGACTTCGGGATATAAACCACAGTTCAAGTGGAAAAAGAGGGTAAAACCCTCTACTTTTAAATTATGGGCTGACAATAGCTAAATGATAAGTCAATAATTCCATTCACTGGAGAGACCTTAAATTGAATCTCAGCCCTAGAAAATGCATTACTTACTTGATGTCACTGCCAAAGAATTTTCTCTTAGCTTAAGCTGTCTGCAGCAACATGCCAGTGGCATGTTCAGGATCTTTCCCTATTTGTGGAGTGAAATTCCTTGTGTTGGTTCCTTGCTTTTCCACCTTTCCCCATGTATTTATTGAATTCCTTTATGAGGGTGGGATGTGCTGCTAGAGCTGCGGGAACTGAAGGAAGCAGTGGTTCCCTGCAGATTTCTATGCTGATACAAATGGGAAAGGTTGGTGGAATGGTTTGGGTTAGAAGGGACCATGTGTGGGGTTACCTTCCATAGCCCAGGTTGCACCAATCCCTGTCCAGCCTGGCCTTGGACACTTCCAGGGATGTGACAGCCACAGCTTCTCTGAGCAACCTATGCCAGGACCTCACCACCCTCACAGGGAGGGATTTCTTTCTCATATTCAACCTAAACTTACACTCTTTGGTTTAAAACCATTCCCCCTTGTCCTGTCAATCCAGGCCCTTGTCAAAAGACCACCCGGAGTGAAATAATTCATAGGTTTCACTTTAAAGGACTCTCAGCTTTGCTTGAACTTCAGTAGAAATGAAGCATCCTCATTCATAAGCCCAAATCTTAACTTCTTTGTTTCTCAGTGTGGATTTTTCCTGTCTCCCCATTCTGGTACCCCCCCAGCAGTGTCCCCTCTTACCTTCCCCCTTCATCTTCTGCCAAAAGACAGCCAGGATGTTACTTGCTACTAGATTTTCCTTGGCCCTTGAGACTCATTATCTACTTTTCTTCTTGACAGTGCTTTCAAATCAGGCCTTTTCCACATTTCCACCCTAGTTATTCCTTTCAGTGGCTGTAATAGCTTTGCTTTTTCCCCCCTTTTGCACCAAGTGAGCAAAGAATGGCTTTTCACCATTTGAAAGCAGAACTGTTTCAATCTTTTGAGCATCATCTTCATCCAAACAACAGTTTTGTTTAAAAAAAAAAAAAAAAAAAAAAGTGTGGAAAAATTCAGCAGGTGTTTATCTGGAACTTTATGCCACCAAAATTGCCTCCAGCGAATGAGGGAAGTGCATGAACCCAGTGTGGGGACCAGAAGCTTTCTGATTAATAAAGTTAATTAACTTCAATAAAAGGAGAAAAGGCGGTCAAGAAGCTTTTGCCTCAAGATACCCCACAAAACCACTAAATTACCTTTAGAGATACTTTTAGCTTACTGAGATGTGGAAAACACAAATTCCAGCCAAGCATAAGCAGGGAAAGGAGCAGACTCAGGTCTCCTCCATCACCTGTCTGGGGAGTTTTCACTCTGGAAAGGGGTGAAAACCTGCCTGCCTACCAGGTTTTTTTTCAGCTCTTGCTGGAAAGGCAGCCTGTAGCTGACTCACATTTTAGTAGCTGCTGCCACAGAAGGGTTTCACCTGGAGGCACTTGGAAACACCAAGGCTACTGACCATGTTCGTCTCCCATCCCCTTGAAGGCACGCTGCCCTGGCTCAGAGAAAACCCTGGAAATCAGGTAAAACAGCTGATATTCTGGGACTGTTGCATATTTTCAGCCTAGCAGGGGACAGGGGATTCACCCACAATACTATCTAGTATTTCTATAACACCCTTCTCACACAGCCCTTGCTTGACTTTTAAAAGGACCCATCAAATCTGCCTTGACTTGGAGAACTTTCCCAATCTTCCAAGCCACAAAGCCTTATAGTTCATGGCCATTGAACAGGGCGAGCATGGAGATACCCCCACAGGTGCCAAGGGAGAAGTTCTGAAGAGCAATTATGCAAATCCCAGAAAGGTTTCACATCCTATGAATTTAGTCAGATTCACCATCACAGCAGTGTGCAAGCACCTGGTGTCTGTCCCTCAAAAAATATTTGAAGTATCACACTGAATACAGGAAATGTGCTCAACCATTTCTATAGTGCCCTGGGCACTTTTTATGTGTTCATTTCCTGAAGCCAGATCAATAAAAATGCACAGTAAGGGGGTATCAACCTACTTTTGGTAACACAGTTTGAAGCACAGCTTTGCAAACCCTTTCTTCCCATCTCCAAGGAGGACAAATGCAGCAAGCCAGCATTTTTGCCAAGCCTTTCACTCTCATCTTATTTCACAATCCCTGTGTCTCTCTCCTATCATCCTCTCTCCCTGCACGTACAATTGCTGATGTCTTCCCAAACAGATGCACACCTGCAGGAAAAGTTG
The DNA here is from genome assembly GCF_015227805.2 of Hirundo rustica. Classification (NCBI taxonomy): domain Eukaryota; kingdom Metazoa; phylum Chordata; class Aves; order Passeriformes; family Hirundinidae; genus Hirundo; species Hirundo rustica. The sequence goes on from NC_053472.1 coordinate 248,827, forward strand.
GCATCTTCTCTTTCCAAGCTGTCATAAAGTCAAATAGTTTATGAGTCTATTGATGACAGATAAATTAATTGCAGAAGATATGAATGACTTAATATTTTGTGTGCTAATATATTTTCTTTTTTTTTTTTACTGCTCTTAAATCCACATCATGTATATCTCAGGCTATTTGGGTCGTGTTCAGATTCCCATGTCTCACCAACTACTTAAGGTGGCAGAAGATACCCTGTGGCTTTTGAGCTCCTGGATTTGATGTTTTAAGCATGCAACAAAAATTTTTTTGAAAGGTTCTTAATGAACTTTGCTCAGCCCAGACTAAGGAAAAAAGGAGAAGGGACATTTGGGGAAGATTTTTGCTAGGTGTGAAAGCACTCCCAAATCCCATGGTTCTTGCCAAGTTCATGCTACCCTGCTTAACCTCAGGACTTGGGCTCTCTTGTAGCCAGCAGATGGACAGGAGGTAATTCAAACCACCCTGATCATCTTTGACATCAGCAGTCTTTTTTTGGTGGCTACCAGGTTTTGGTTTACTCCCAACCATGGACAAGTCCTTGTGGACTCCAAAGGAATCCAAATCACGGATGTGGATGATCTGGATAAGATGGTGTAAGCCCAGTTTGGATCTGGTCACAACTGCCTTTGTCATTCCTGCATGTATTGATGACTAACCCTTTACTACCCAGATAGAGATCTCTAGTCAATATATTAGATCATTGCCTGATATTGATCCAACAAGCCTCAATTATCTACTTAGATTTAAGTGAATTTCAGTGTGTGGATTGAGGACAATCATCTGTGTGTTTTGTGCAACAGAGTATTGATGAGCAGTCAGAAAACATGACATCTGAAGAATGAGTAAGATGGTGCTGCTCAGCTGAGAAAAGAAGGGCTGGAAAGGGAGGGCTAACTAAAGCCATGCAAAAATATTTAAGTGAGGCAGTGAAATAATCTCTATTGACTCTCAATAAGTTGAGTAAAAAATAAAGTGAAAATGGAACAAAGGGGTTCAGACTGAAGCTTTGAGAAACACCTAAGTACAATGAAACAGAAGAGATTTGGAAATATGGAATTTGAACAGTTGATGGGTTTTAAGAATAGGATAGACAGAAGTGTGAAACACGGGACAGGCAGATTAGGTGGTATTTCGAGGCTGCTCTTCATCTCCGCTTCATAAATTGGCAAGAAATCATTTGGCCACAACACTGTCAATACTGGGACTGAAGTGGATATTTATAGCTGGACATGTTCTTAACTGGCCTGCAGATCTTGCACTGCTAAAGTCAGTGACAGATATTGTAAGGGCAGCCCTCCTCTTTCCTTTGATCTGTCATTAAAGTAGGAAAACACAGCAGGAATGTTGCTGAGAAATAAGAACTGGCATGGATATGTTGCCTCTGACCCCAAATCTTCACTGGACTTTAGAAGATGTTCTGAAACGGAACACTCAGTAATGTATTTGGTCTGTGAATGTGATTCCTTACTCGAGCTGAATGATGTCACCCTGCCATTAGGGACAGAACGTGTTATGAGCAGCCACAAATGAGATTGTTGCTCCTACACACCAGCACAAGATTGTTGACTCTGCAGTGCTACCCAAAGTGAACTCTGAGATCATAGCCAACTCTGTTACTGGTGGATTTCCCCTGAATTCTGCCACTGATTCCCACAGTCCTTGTCAAACCACTTCACTTCTCCCACTTTCCAGACTGAAGCTGCATTATAAAGCTCAGCACAACTCCTGGTTCAGGCAGCACTTTACCAACACCGTTTGGGCTGAAAGGAATCTCCTTGCTCCACATTTTCAACCAATTTTGCTCAGCGTGGTAACGCACCATCGGTAAATTCCACAGTTTTGTTGCAATAACTGTTAATCGGGTCTGGGCTTTTCCAAGGGAATAATTATTTAAACGGAGCAAATCCCGCCCCCCACTTGCAATTTAGCATTTGGAATGTCAACAGAAAACAAGTCTCAAGTGGCAGAGGCCAAATCATGAGGCAAGCAAGCACGGCAAGGTATCTACCCCGCTTCCAGAAAAGACAATTTGTTCTGGTAGAAATGTACTGATCTTACGGGTGTTGGTTTGGGCTTAGGCTGAGGGGGGTCTAGAGAGAAACAAGTGACCCTACCTCTAGAGCCATTCCACCTTAAAAAAAAAAAAAAAAAAAAAAAAAAAAAGAAAAGAAAAGAAAAGAAAAGCTTTGAAATCTGATGAGAACAAAGCAAATGGAAGAGAATCTGGAGGACTATGCTGTAGAAGACACCCTTGCTATAAAAAGTGACTTTTGATAATTGCTGGAAAAGTGCCGGAGTGTATTTTGGGAGAGGGGGGGTGGGGAAAATTAATCTATGACCTAATGTTTCTGGAATAAATCCACCAACCCGGGTGCCCTGTGGCTGTTTAAATTTTTTATCTGCCTTTCCAACAGGCATTTCACAATGTGGATTGTTTTGTGTGTGCAAGACAGAGAGAGCAAGGCTGCGCCCTGTCAAGGGCCCTCTCCAGTCTCTGGCTTGGATGGCTCTTGTTCAGGTGAAGAGCTGATAATACCTTTCCAGCCACTTCATCATCAACTGTCACAACCTGAAGACCTCATTAGGATGGAGAAGGGCAATAATTAAATTGAGATGTAATTAGAAAGAGATGCTGTAGATTTACTGCTGCTACTCTGCTACTATTGTAAAACAGCAATAAAAGGTGAAAAAATCCAAAGGCAAAATATGAGTAATGAGAGAATAAAGTTATTTAGGCGAACATATGTAATTTCTGCTGTTTTAACATATAAATGTATCTGGGATGATCCTATGAATTCTGTGTCTAGGTGAAGATTTCTAGATGTATTTTCCCATGGGGAATGATGCTGTGATCTGAGCTCCTGCTAGCAAGTACTGCTGGCTTTGTGCTTCATGAAATGCAGGATCATAATCTGTGTCTCTTAAGGACAAAAAAAACTGAAGCAGGAGTATCAGTAAAGATGTAAGTGGTAAAAGACAAAGTAATTCAGTAATCAAGAGTTCATGCAGCACAAGGTACTTCTGCCAGTTTCCAGAAGAATGTTCTCTTCAAATGTGCTACTATAGATTAATGCAAAGCTTTTGGCTTAGTGTAGGAATTAATATTTTTCCTTGCTGGTTTGAGCTTAGCAAGAATCTGGTCTTGATGCCAATTACATTTGCTTCTTGTTCCATATAGGTAACACCTTATAAAATAAGGGGTTTGTTACCCTTGTAAAATCATGGCTCAGGCCTGCTATTTCGGCTAAGCAGAAGAGGACTATGGGAAAGTGACTCAACTGAATTGGCGGTAGAAAAACAAGTTATATAACCATTATGTGCTCACATGGTTTATGGCGGTTGGTTGAATTATATTTCTTATATTTAAATGGAATGTAACTGATCATGGGATGACCTTAAAAAGGCCTGGTTTTTGCAATAAAGGGCTCTCCTTTGCACCTGCTTGGGGACTCTGTGTCACTCAACTTCGTACAGCTTCTGGCTCTCAAACCAGTGGGACCATATTTACCACTTCCTGCTCGCTGGATGGCAAAGTCATCTGTGATTTGGGGAGGGTCGATGTACTTAGGGAAAAATAATCTGTGTACTCTTGAGTTAAAAACTTTCAGCTTGTCTGACTTGTGCTGGCCAAGAAAAACTATAAACTGGTGGTTCAGGCAACTCGATTATTTACAACCTACTGGCCCAAATGTGCTTCTCTGTTGCCTAAGTGCCCTGTTTGTAGGAGGGCCCATCCCAGGTGCTCGGTATTATTACTGCTCTTGCTCTCTTTGCTCTGGAAAAGGGCATCCATCTCCCTAACATTCCTGCTCCAGGATGAGGGCTGTGCAGGAATTCATCCTGTGTGACAGAGACTCTCCCCGTACTCTGCCCTTACGAAACCCCACCTACAGAGCTGCCTCCAGCTCTGGGGTCCCAGCATGGAAAGGACCTCAACATATTGGAGCAAGTCCAGAGGAGGCCACAGAAACGCTCCAAGGGCTGGAGCACCTCTGCTCTGGAGCCAGGCTGGGAGAGCTGGGGGTGCCCACCTGGAGAGGAGAAGACTGCAGGGAGATCTTAGAGCCCTTTCCGGTGCCTGAAGGGCATCCAAGAGAGATGGAGAGGGACCTGGGACAAGGGCCTGGAGTGCCAGGACAAGGGGGAATGGCCTCTCACTGGCAGAGGGCAGGGATGGATGGGATATTGGGCAGGAATTCCTCCCTGTGAGAGAGGTGAGGTCCTGGCACAGGGTGCCCAGTGAAGCTGTGGCTGCTCCATCCATGGAAGTGTCCAAGGCCAGGTGGGATGGGTCTGGGAGCAACCTGGTGGAAGGAGTAGAAGGAGTCCCTGACCATGACAGTGAGAGGAAACAAGACAATGTTAAAGTCCCTTCCAACCCAAACCAGTTTGTGTTTCTAGCCACCATATCTGTGCTCTGAACCAGTCTCATCCCCCCCTGATTCAGCTTTACAGAGATGCCTGAGGCTGAAGCTCTGCTTTAGGGATGAGACTGATCAAAGTTTGCTGTGTGGGGTGACACAAAGCATCTTCAATGCCTAGTGCCCGCACTGTGCCACTCTGTGATTCCTGTGGGGCTGGGGGACACTGGGACCATCTGGATGAATTTGTGGGTCTCAGGGGTGCTGAGCTTTGGACCTGATCTCCAGATATCTGTGGGGGTTCAGTCTGGACACATGCAGAGAACTTGGAGCACAAATCTTTACCTTGTAACCTCCCTGTTCTCCCTGTCTTGCCCGTTCAGCTCAGACTTGAGCTGCGCCATGTGAGCCCACATTTTCCATTTGATTTTACAGCCCATGGGGCTGTTTGTATAAGATTGGCCGGTAGGGATGTGAACAGATTACAAATCAAAGGGAAGGAATTTGCTTCAGAAAATGCAATGGCAGCGGTGGCTCCCACTGAAACCTTCATCGGATGTAATTAAACAAAGCTTCATATTAGGAAAATGCTTGTACTTGCTGGCTCCCCTAGGCTGAACTGGCTCTTGTTCCCCCATCAATTAACTCTTTTGGGCTCAATCCATGCACAACCAGCCAGTGAACCCCCTGCCAAAGCACAGTGAGCTGCTTTCCTCAGCCCAGGCACTTCAGCCCTCCAGTCTCCCACAAGAAATGGGAGTGACGGCATCAGTTAATGCAAGACCGCAGGAGCCTGAAATAGCACCTTTCATCCTATTTTTAAGTTCCATGACACCAATAAAGCAACAGTAGTGATGGTAGTTTCAGCCACTACTTAAAGACACAGGAGATGGAGATGGCTATGACATCGGAGACACTGGACCCCAAGACTAACTCTCTGCAGCTGATGGAAAGCAGCCAGGACATGAATTATTAGGTGCAAATATCATATTTTCCATCTTTCCAGCACTTACTTTCTCCCTGCCATTCCACAGTTTTCCGTTAAATGAGAACAGTAACTCATTGCTACAGCAAGCTGCCCTCCTCCTTCTCAGGACCTGCATCCAGGGGATGCTCCAGGGAAGGCAAAGGCTTCAGGCAAAGCATTGCAGTTGGGAGAGGGGCAGGAGCACTTGGGGATGATTTATGATACCACCTGGTGAAGGGGGTGCTCATCATCTGCCCATGACCGAGAGGAAAACTAAGCTGGGAGAAAACATATCTCAAAGTCACCCTGCAGCAAGCACCTGAGGGCTGTCAGAGACAGCACTGAGAAACCTTAAGGGCTTCTCACTTCCCTCATCAACCTGAAAAATTTGGGTCAAAAAGAGTTGAAAGTTGAAGGATACAGAAGATCAAAAGGATGACAGTGTTTACAAAGGAAGAACAGGGACCAGAGATGCTTTGGGGAGCAGGCTGGGACCAAAACAGCCCTGAAGCATTGAAAAAAAAATTGATAGGCAGTGAGAAATTTTTCCTCCCAAAATACCTTTGTCTCTAAAAGATTAAATGAAACGTGCTTATAGATAAGTAAAAGCCACCTTCCTGCTGGGGCTCCTCACTGCTGCTGGGACTGGCATGAGTTGCTGCGGTGCAGGACTGAGGCTAAGAGAATTCAGCAGCAATGGGCTCCAAATGTGAAGCCCAAATAGGCCCCAGGTTCAAGCAAGGCCTTGTGAGGGGGATTTGTTGTGTGCCATGAGCATTCTGACCCTGATAATCCCTGGGAGGGCGGTCAGGGCCACCCTGCACTCCCACGGAGCCAACACATCCTCCCTGGTTGTTTCGCACTGAAGGAGAGGAGGCTCAGGTGGCTCAGGTCATGGGTGCACAACCAGCCAAGAGGGCTGGTCCTTTATTCATGGCAGGCTTGTCTGGGATCTCTTAATCATTTCACCTCACCCACCTCCATATTTCAGTTACTTTTTGTAAACTGGTGGTGCAAAAGCGTTTTCTGCCTCAGAACCATTTTGCCTTTCTGTGTGGTCTGGGGCAAACCATGTAACCTCTCTGTGACTCTGTTTACCAGCCGCCACAGCAGTGAGCGCAGCATTTACCTTATCAGGCTTAATTATTCCCAGACGGATGGATGCTGCATAAGCACAAAGAGTTACAATGACTAAATCTTCCTGGAGGTGCCTGGAATATCTCTGATTAGTTTGTTTATCCCCCAGATTCTGCACCATGGGCATGGCAAAGATTACAAGGAGCGTGTTTAAGCAGGGGCACCGCCACTGTGCCAGATGCCTCCAGGTCAGAGAGAAACGGATGATGGAAAACCAATTAATTTTTTACAGCAAGAAAAACAGCTACAGGATTGGGAGACATTAATTATTTATTGAACTGCTCCCTTTGGAGAAAAAATAAAAGAGTTTATACATACCTATATCTCTATATAAAATAATCACTCATGGCACATAATAGGGTAATAACTTCAGTAATTTGAGCTCCTGATACTGTTCGTTTTTCAGAGGTCAATTAATATAATGAGAGCAAAAATACTTAGGAGCTTCAGGAAGAAAAAAAAAAACAACCTAGCACAATAATGACTGAGTTATGGAATATTTAGCCCACGGTGCTTGGTTCTAGTCTCCCTGGTATGAAGTGCTGAACTTCTGTGTGTGTCTAAGCCAGTTCCTGGTAGCTGTGCATCTGCCCCAAGATGCAGGTGAGATCCAAGTATCAGAGGTGGAGAAAAGCCATGCAAACTTAGCAGGTCCGCTGCAAAGTGGACACTGGCCATGAGAACCTCGCTGTCCCTGAGATGGGGTGCAAACACTGGATTAAATGGATTTGCTGCAGCCACCTTCCTGCTGCTAATCCTGGAATCTCAGAATGGTTTGGGTTGGAAGAGACCTTAAAGATTGTCTTGTTTCATCTCACTGTCATGGTCAGGGACTCCTTCTACTCCTTCCACCAGGTTGCTCCCAGACCCATCCCACCTGGCCTTGGACACTTCCATGGATGGAGCAGCCACAGCTTCTCTGGGCACCCTGTGCCAGGACCTCACCTCTCTCACAGGGAGGAATTCCTGCCCAATATCCCATCCATCCCTGCCCTCTGCCAGTGAGAGGCCATTCCCCCTTGTCCTGGCACTCCAGGCCCTTGTCCCAGGTCCCTCTCCATCTCTCTTGGATGCCCTTCAGGCACTGGAAAGGGCTCTAAGATCTCCCTGCAGTCTTCTTGAGGTTGAACTTTGGTAATTCAGCACTGCTAAAGCTTAATCACCTCTGATTTCCTGCCTGAATATCCCTTGAGATGCCACTGGTGCCTTCTACAGACCTATGCTGAGCACCTCGTGCTGTGTTTCACAGGTTGCCCAGAGAAGCTGTGGCTGCCACATCCTTGGAAGTGTCCAGTGCCGGGTTGGAGGGGGATTGGACTGGGATGGTGGAAGGTGTTCCTGCCCAGGGCACAACACAAACAGTTCTGTGATTCTGAGTCCTTCCCAGATATCTGGGATAGGATTAGCTGTGCAAGGCAGGATCCCCTGAGGATCCTCTTGGTGTCCTTGTGTGCCATATCTAGGTGCAATCCACAAAATGCAAACTCGGAGGGACATGAGAAGCAGCACATGTTTTAATCCAGGTCCAAACTGGAGTTTGCCACGTGCACACATGCCTGGGGAGAAGGGCACCTTCAAGAATTTGCCTGGAATGGCCCTGTCCAGAGGAGAGCAAGCAGCAGAGCCAAGCCAGTGGCTGGGCACAAGACTGAGGTGAACAGCAATCCCCCAGAGACCCCCAGTAAGCACACCCAAGCACCGTTCATCTCAGAGGACCCCTCATGCATTAGGACTTCTCAGGCTACGTGGCAATAACCCTTTCATCCAGGTGCCTGGTGGATTTGGAGGCTCTTTCCACTGGAGCTCTTCTCTGAGCTTCAAAGAGCTGCACTAAGGTTACCTCTTGGTCCAAGCAGTCAACAGGTGGGATTTTGTTTGATCCCTTCCCACGAGACAAGAATACGTCAACTAAGTTCCACAGCCAGGGCTGACCTGTTCATAGATAAATAATTTATTTGCAGAGAACCTTTTTTTTTCCAATTGCAAGAGAGGAAAAAACATCAGATTTTCTTCTCTGGGCACCCCCTGTTGCTACTTCAACAAGTTCAGTGCTTCAAAGAGCTCAGGTGTCTGCAGAGACCCGTTTGCTATATTTTCAACCCAAAATTCCATTCTGCATCCTCTCTCACATGCCAAACTCACCATCCTCAGGCCTGTTTTTATGCTCCATGCCATGAGCAGGAGGCTTCTCTGTCTTACTCTCTTTCACTGCCTAAAAGGGCTTAAACCAATCCTCCCACCGACACTGATTATTTTTGGCCAAAAGTAACACAATAATTTGTACATTAACATCAGTAATTATCAATACAGAACTACAGTAATTAACAACCAGGTACAGGTAATTAGGCACTTTCTCCGTCTGATGTGAAGTGGCAAAGAACAGCTGGGTTTGCTCAGTCAAGTTGAAGCCCATGAGGATGAAGGTTTCATGATTGGAGCAAAGCTATACATTTTGGCTAACCTGGGAACAAACATGGCTCCTGAATTTTTGGAAACCAGACCCACATTTTGGCATGGTGTCTCTTGGCCACAGGAACTTCAGGTTTCCTTCCTCTCCAATCAGGATGTGCAAAAGCCAAGGAAATGCCCTGAAACTCTTCATCTGTTTTTTTGTTTGTTTCTTTGTGGGTTTTGGTGGTGTTGGTTGTTTGTTTGGTTGGTTGGTTTTTTGTTTTTTGATTTTTTTTTTTTTAAACACACTGAGATTGTTTGATTTGAGCCTGATTCAACTTCGTGGCAAAATTGCCAGGAGGTGGCAGGAGGAACTTCTGATGGCTCTTCTCCATGAGTCTTCCCAGCTCTGTCTTCTCTTCCTTTGCAGTTATGCAGCAACAGAGGTTTTCCTTTGTGGTTTTTTTAATGCACTGCCAGGAGCAGGGCTGTCCTAAGAATGGAAGTCCCTGTGACCACCTGCCTGTCACCCTCTGTTACATTCAGATTTTGCAGCTTCTAGCGCCAGGTTCTCCTACATGTGACCGATCTGTTTTCCAAAGTGCTCACTGTGAGGCAGGGAACCTGCCCACGCCTGAATCAGCCAACCACACCGGGCTCCCACCAGCTTCTGCCAACCATGTCTGGGCAAAGCCCACCCTCTGCTCTTGGCCAGAGTCAACAAAAAAGCCAACAAAGTGTCATTTTATGAGGCTCTGGGTTATCCCAACAACCAGCAGAGCACTCAAAAGACTCGCTCCAAACTTTTTTGGGGGGTAAAAGGTAGAGACCAGGAAGAAGCTGCGTCCCATGAGAAAAAGGAATTAAATGTCAGACTATTTCGTCTCCCTGTCAAGAAGGATTAATTTCCTAGGATTCCCCTGCAGGGAGAAGCGAGTCAGTCGGAGCAGTCCTGGTCTTGATACAGTGGCACAATTCTGGGGCTTCCAAGGAAACAGCAAGAAACCAAAGTTTGATTCATACAAGGTTCAGGAAGACGAGGGGAGAGAGGAAATAATAGTAGTAATAATAATAATAATAATAATAATAATAATAATAATAATAATAATATTGAAAATGCCTCGGGGTAATTTCATAACATTAACAGGTAATGTAGTCAATTATGTAGGCTTATTTTATTTCAGCAAAGTGCAGGTGGTGAGCTACATCTCCTCACAGGTGCTTTTCCAATTAGCTGTACGTCTTCTAGGTGAATAAATGGCTGAGTGCCAAAGCTCCATGCCACTGGCAACAGACTAATCCAAACTAATCCCAAGGACTCATCTTGCTTCATGTTAAAGCAACCAGAGTCTATTTTATTTATTATCTCTTGAAAGATCTCTCCTCTTCTTGGAAAAACAAGGAGGACTATTTCACAGTGGAGGCCATAAATGCACTTCACTCGGCATTTGGTAAGGGCTGGAAGACTATTTCTGCCTGGATCTAGTTGCTTATTACCATTATGTAATATCAGATGAATATCCTGTTCTGCATTAGCTAAATGTTTTCTTTTAATAATCAACTCATATCCACATAATGGGGCAGCTTATGCAATCTGCCACCTCGTGAGCTCTTCGGGGAGACATCTGTATTTCAGCATTGTTAATTACCGCCATTGGATCATTAAAATATATTTATTTACTTTTGTTATTACAACTGGGCGAGTCCTTCTGCTTAGCAAAGGGGCCGGCTGGTAAAATCGCCTGGTGTAGGCATGGTGTGGGCAGGAATTATCCCAGATGTCCACACACACACACATACACCAGCATCCAGCAGGCACTTAGGGCTTGATGTGATGCCTTGCTCCTCCCAAAGCACAGATGATGATGTGGATACAGAGTATATGGGCGGGAGAAAACGGAGGACAGCCATCCCTGCTCACGTGGTTGTTCATTTTACATTCAATCCCGGTAGAGACATCCATGTTCATCCTGTAGCATGGATTTTGTGGAGCATCACTACCAACTTTTGACTTTTGGAGGCCAGACATTGGGAATTTTCACAATGACAGTTCGATGTTGTGGGTGCAGCAGCTCCCTGTTATTTGACCAGAAGAAAGGGCTGAAATGCTCACTTTGGACCTGATGCAGGGAATTTTACAACGCATCCACATCTTTGGATATTCTTTGCCAGACCTCTGCTGTTTCTTAGCAGCATGTTTGGGGAAAGGAAGGTTTTCTTCCCAGTTTTAAAAAGGAGCTATTTTATCTGCAAGTTGCTGCCAGGGGCTCTCAGAGGACCTTCACTCCCTAATTCCCATTAATTTCCCTCAAATGTCAGTCCCTTACACCACAGACCACTTGCACAATATTGAAACCCTCAATGTTGGAACCACAGTGCTGGAGGTTGGAATTAGATTCTCTTTGAGGTCCCTTCCCACTAACTGCAATCTAGGATTCTGTGTTGGTCACTAAAACCCCTTAAATTCTCCTCTTGGGGTTTACCTAGGCACCAGCTCTGGGTCACCTGCAAATCCCCAGGAACCCTCCCAACTTTGGACACTCCTGGAAGTCCCATCAGTTCTTGGAGAACCCTTTAAAAAAATCTAACCACCTCCCCAGGCTTCTGAAATGATGACTCCAGGTTGGTGGGGAAGAGGAGGCTGCCAGGATAAGACTGCCTGACATCATCCGGATCTGGTCCAGGACTATCAGACACCTGTTGAGCCTCCCAGTATAATTCCACGGCAGCTGCTGCCCTAACCTACAAGTGCACAAGCGGGAACATGAGTTGTTTGGATCCCTTGCCTCCAACATTGTTCTTTGGAGTGTTTGAAAAAGGCCTAATGAAAAGTGACTCAGAAATAACTGACAAGTGCCAGCCTCACCTTTTTATTGTTTCATCAAAATGGGAGAGACAGTGAAGGAGAAGAGTCAACCTTCTCTGTAAGATCCACTGTCCCAACTTGCCTGCAACTTGCAGGCTGAGTGAAATGTTGACACAGGTTTGACAGGGCTGCTTGATTTATGAACAGCTCAAAGGAGGGGGAAAGAAAGGGAGAAGAATTAAACATTATAAATCAATGAGTAACATCCATAACCCTGAAGTGCTTGTTGTAAACAATACAAAATGCCAGCCTAATTTTTATAAGTATAATTTACGACAACCAATTCCTTCCAAATGAGAGAATTTAAAGGGAAAAAAAGTCACTTGTTAGAATATCATTATTCAATCAGATGAGAACTAAGCCAGCCATTGTTCCTAATGGTGGAAAATTTCACGGGAGCTAATTGCTCCTCTGTGGTGTCTCTCCGGGTGTCTGCATTGAGGCCTGTTGGTGCTGGAGGAGATCCAGGTTGGCAATGAGAGCAGTGAGGGCATGGCCAGACCCTCAGCTCTGCCCAGTCCTTGGGACAACCCTGGGTACCACCCTGCCTGGCTGAAAACCTGCTCCCAGGTGTGCTGCTGGCTTTATCCCAGCATCTCCCAGCTCACTTTCTCTCTGGGGACTTCTCCAGAGCCTGGAGAAATATGTCCATGTAATGATCCAACCTCTTGGGCAGTGAGGGGATAAGGGTAATACCGGGTCAGCTAACTTCCAGCACAGCCTGAGTACTGTGGGAAAGCCAAAGGTGCTAAACCTGCTCCCAAATTCAGTAGTGATGCCTAGTCTGACAGCTGGGGGGTACTTTGCAGATGCAGCTATGCTGTGCAGCTCAACAAACCCTTATGACATGGGAATTAAAACTCATGTGGCAAGGAGATGACAGAAAGTCAACCCAGATAATTCTGCTGTTACCTCTGCCTGCCTCACTGCTCACCATCAACCAAAACTTCTCCAACTGGTATTCCCCACCTTCAGTGCTCAAAACTGGAAGATTAAAGCATGCCAGGCATGAACCAGTGGCCTGGGAAGTTACTGTCCCAGCTGTGGTTTAAATGAATCGCCTTTAATTTGTGCCACAGCACATTAGGAGTGCACATCACAGCACTTTAGACAAGGGATGGGACAGAGCACCATCATCTTCTCCAAAAAAGCATGTCCATTTACACCACAGCAGGATTCAAGTGACATGGTTTGCAGAAGCAGGAATCAAACCCCAACTGAATTCCTAACCCAGAGCCTTGCTCACAAGAACATCTTTGTGTTTATTCCCAGCATTTTCATGGCAAAACTCGTCTCTCCAGGCCTGCTGTTTGCCTTCAGGTGATTAACAGATTCCAGAGTGCTTGGGAATGGAAAGTTCTTCAACTATAAATAAATGGATCTAACAGAGGTGTAATGAGACTGTAATTAATTAACGTTTGCAGAATGCTGTGAGAGGCACAATGAAACGCGCTCACAAAATGCAAGGTATTAAGGCAGAAAGTGTATTATTGTTGGCACTCTGGGGAGCATTAGCACAGCTCTTCGAGCTCTATCTTCTCACCTTCCCTGCTGTTTCACAAATTTTATCCTCCCAAAGGGAAGTGGGGTGTGAAACCTGATGATTTGCTTGCCAACAAAGTTCTCCTTCATTAAGGGAGGTAATGACGGAGCTGCATGTGGACGTGGAGCAGAGAGGGTGGTGCTGGGGCACAGAGTCCTGGGTGTGCAGAGCTCAGGTGCATGGCAGGTCTTGGTCTTGACTGTGGGATAAACACATGGCCAGACCAGGGCTCTCCCACTTTAATCCTCAAGAGAGCAAAAAATGCCTTACCAGAGACATTACTGATCTTTGTCAGAGATGTCTTCACTTCCAAATCTTTAAATCATTTTCAAGCAGCAAATTCAGCATCAAATTTTAGGGGTTTGGCCCTTTTGTCCCTGAATCCCTGTTTAATACTTGCAAGCTGCAGGCTCTGCAAGTCATTTACATAGGTCCCTAAAATTTGGACAGCCTCTGTACACAGAATCCCGGAGTGGTATGGTTGGAATAGATCTTAAAGCTTAGCCAGTCCCACCCCTGTCATGGGCAGAGACACGTTCCACCAGACCAGGCTGCTCCAAGCCCAATCAGGTCTTGGAAACTTCCAGGGATAGGGTAGCCACGGTTTCCCTGTGCCAGGGCTTCACCCCCGTCACAGGGAACAACTTTTTCTCAATATCTAACTTAGACCCAACCTCTTTCAGTATCTCTCACCCTTTTTTAGAGTCACATGTGACTATGGTTCAATGGAGGGCAGAGAGCTCTAGATATTGGGGGTTATCTAAACTGCTCCCACACATTCAAGTGCAAATATCAGGACTGAGCTAATCATGACTGAATATCAAGATGAGGGGTAAAAGCCTGCTCTACAGGCTGTTCAGCTGCACCATCCTTGTGCAAATCATAGAGGCACAAGTTAAGATTTAAGATTTCCCACAAACAGCTAAGATTAAATATTTGTTTCACCAGGAAGGTTATAGATGAGTAATGGGATGATTGGGACGAATATTGTGGGTATCTTAAGAGAAGTTTTATTGATGTATAGCTATGTTACTGTGGTTTGTTGTTTGAACATCCTCTGCTCTCTCCATACCCGCCTTTCCCCACTCCATGGGTGCCAGGGACGGCCTTGGCAGTCAGGACAGGTGGCGGGAGCGCTGCGCCTGTGCCCTGGCGTGGGGCACTGGGAGGAGGGACGGCAGGTCACTGTGGCAATGCCTGACCCCCAATCTCATTGCAAGGAAGCGATCTCCAGCAATGCATGGTGAAGAGGAGTGGATGGGCAGATTTGGGTGGGGCCAGGGTTACCTGATGCAACACCAGAGCTATAAAAGGCGGAGCAGCCGTTGTGTGGGCAAGCACGTGGTGGTTTAATTCTGTGCTCTCAATGCTGCTCTTTCTCCTTATTCAGCCCTTTTTTGTATTTTGTTATGGTTTAATAAACCTTTCAGATTTTACAAGTGGGCGTTGTTTCTCACAAGGAATAACTGGAGAGTGGATGAATGTGCTCTTAGCAGGTACATGGACATGTGCACCTTACACAAATATACACATACATGCATTAACACTGAAGGTGGGGACAGCTGTTACCTCTGGAGGGCCTGGAAAGCAAAATAAATCTGTTTCCACTGTGTCTTGGAGGGAAGGAACTGACACAGCAAGTTGCATTATAGACACCTCACAGATTGAGCAATGACATCTGTTTTTCTGGTAAGCTCTTAAATGCTTTGAAAGAGGTGAAACACGATACATCTAAAACATGAGCTTAGAGACATCAACTCTAAAGCCACTCTCTCAATTACATTACAAACAGCATTTTCCTTCGCAGAATTAGAAGCAGTCTCCATAATCCCTTGGCCATTGCAGCACAGTGATCCCATGCCTGCATGCAGGGTGGGGGAATCACTTGGATGAGGGAACTGCACAGACATAACTCAAGATGGCACCAGAAATGCTGTTGTTTAAAGAGAGAGGACTGCCACAAGAGATGCTCTGACCACGGAGCCTGGTCACACTCCATTGCTGGATATCAGGGAGCTCCTCTGCCAGCCTGATCACACTCAGCGGGCCCTCATCCCTCCCCTGCTATATTTGGGAGGGATAAAGCAGGAAGGAAAGGGGAACCCACCCCCCAAAAAACTAAAGCATTCTGTGCTGCTTCAGTTCATCTTCCCAGCACTGGGAAGATGAGGTTTGGAGCAACCTTTTCTAGCGGAAGGAGTCCCTGCCCATGGTATAGGAGTTGGAACTGAATGGTCTTTAAGGTCCCTTCCAACCCAAATTGTTCTAGGATTCTGTATGCTGGGAGGGAACAGAGGAGCTCAACAGACATGGTCAGAGGACCAGGGAACATAAACCATGCAAAGAAATGGAAGAAACTAATTTCCACTGATCTTCAATTGCAGAGCGTGAAGCTGCAACAAACCCAACACCACAACCTGGCTGCCAGAAGAAATCTCTCCCATCCTGCCCACCCATGGCAAGGTTGCATGGGAAACCACAAAACCTAAAAGCTGCAAGAGCTTCATGGCCACTACAGCTCAAATGATGGATTAGGAGGTGTAACACTTGTGGAGGACACTTGGCTGCATCTGGCTAACCTGGAACAGCAAAGCGACCCCCAAATTCGTGTGTGAACAAGCCTCATGGAGCCCTGTGTGGTCAACTAAACCTTTTACCCATGAACAGTCTCTTATCTAAATTTCTCCTTCTCACATGGGTCTTGTGTCTCACCTACCCAAACAAGCCTGTCTTTGGCAAGCCAGCCCCAGGAGGAAGAGTGGAAGACAGCTTGATTGCCAATATCTAATCATAATTTGGGATCCAGAAA
Source organism: Hirundo rustica (assembly GCF_015227805.2). NCBI lineage: Eukaryota > Metazoa > Chordata > Aves > Passeriformes > Hirundinidae > Hirundo > Hirundo rustica. Next base: position 264,911 of record NC_053472.1, read on the forward strand.
GCTACTTATCTTAGGAATTGCTTAATAATGCACTTAGTGTGCGAAGTATTATCACTACGTATAATTAAATACAGAGAGTTACACGGAGGGAGATAAGGATCCTGTGCAAACGGACAAGGAGGAAAGTAATTTAGATTTGGGCTTCTGTTCTGCCAGCTCCTCACCTAGATCACTGTGAACTGTCCCAACATGTGTGCCTGGAGAGAGAAAGTCTTGGAAACTGGGAAAGGAGAGGGGGAACGTCACTCCCTCTTACCCTGTCTGTCCCCACGCCTCCATTTCTATGAACAATGCCCACAGAATCCACAGGAAGCCCTGGAGTGCAACAGGGAAATTGGTGCACAGGAACAATGAAGCCCTGGGGTGTGAATTATTTAGCGCTGTGGAAGTACAATTAAGCTCTGTGAGGTATTTAGTCCAACCCTATGGCAGATGGAAGTTGGAAAATGCAGGTGACATATGACACACACAGGGGACAAGTCATACCCAACTTCCAGTACCCCCAAATTGCTGCCTTTGACTCACGGGACAAAAAAAAAAAAAAAAAAAAATCTGTCATGATATTGAACCCACCCTGAGGATTTGCACAGACAGGAGGTCAGTGTCAACCTGCAGTTGAGCATTTCACCCCTTTTAAGAAGTGGTGACATAGAATCATAGAATGGTTTGGGTTGGAAGGGATGTTAAAGCACACAAGTTTCATCCCCTCCCCTGGGCAGGGACACCTTGCACTATCCCAGGTTGCTCCAAGCCCTCTTCAGCCTGGCCTTGGACACTTCCAGGGATGGGACAGCCACAGCTTCTTACTGCAACCTGTGCCAGGGCCTCCACACCCTCAGGGGAGAATTTCTCCCCTATATCCCACCTAACCTTGTCCTCTGGCAGTTTAAATGCAACACCCCAAGTCCTGCTGCCTTTGAGTCGAACTGGCAGGTTGCAGGAGGTTTAACATCTCTTCTTGAGGAGAGGAAATGCCACCAAGGCTGATATATTTTGTTGCTTTGCTGATAGGAGATGTGGAGCCAACAAGGCAAAAAGATGGGAAAAGAGCAGGAAAATGGAGGGGAATACAAATGAGAGTAGGGGTTCCAGCATGACATTTCTGCTGCAGAATCACCTATATTTCTGCAGTGGTGCTGCCATAACTTGTGACAACATTGCTCAGTTCAAGGCAGAAAGGGGTTCTCTTCATATACCAGTTCTTGGAGCTGCATGAGCATTAGTAGCACTATGAGTTACGGTATTCTTGTGGAACCCATAAAGCCTTAGAGACCCTCTGTGCCAAGCACTGAGACAGCACAAACCCAAACAAGCAAATCCCTCTTCAGAGGAGGAGTGCACAGGGAGCAGACAGCCTTCAGATGTGCAAGAAGGAGAGAGAAATTAAAGGAGAAAAGCAGCTGTTGCTCCCAATTATTTTCCAGTCTTTTGTGCCCATGGGAAAAAAAAAAAAAAAATAGAAAATGTGCCTGGAACAGTGGAAATGCAGGAAACAACCTGAAACTTATTTCTCCAAGCCCTGTATTGTCTGTTCCTCAGTATTAGGATGTGTCTCAATCAACACCCCCTAATTACAACATCCAGCTGCAGCATCATAATCAAGGTGAGCAGCGAACCTGAGAGAAAAGCTCTTCAAACATAAAAGCTCTTGGCCAGCCTCCCCAGGCATGCCTGAGAGTGGTTCAGGTTGAAAGGGGCCTTAAAGTCCATCCAGTTCAACTCCCTGCCATGGGCAGGAACACCTTCTACTCGACCAAGTTGCTCCAAGACCTGTCCATCCTGGCCTGCAGAAGCATTTTAAAAGCCAGAGGATTGTTCACCTTTTCCTCACCCAAGGACACTGAAAGAATAAGCAAACAAAAAAGTCAAGGGAAGAGGAAAATGGTTCAAGACCCTTGGCAAGACAAGCAGTAAGTGAAGCACCAGGCTTACACAACAAACATATCAAGGAACAAAACAAAGGTGTAAGAGAGGAAGGAGAAAATACTTATTTGCCTTTTTTTCTAAAGTCATTTTCCCTTTCAGGCAAATAATATTTATGCCATGGGGCTTTGACTGTTCTCTGGAAAACACAAAGCCTTTTTGTTCCCACTAGCCTCCCAGGTGGGAGGACTGGTCGAGCAGCTCTGAGGAATGAGGGTGAAAACCAACGACCCAGAGCTGCTATTTAAAGGGAGAAGAGGAAAAGGAGAGAGGAACAGGGCAGGAGAGCCAAAGCTCTGCAAGGGAGGGAAGAGGAGAGTTCCAGAGCCAGGATTCCTGGACATATCCCTTCCTAAACAGTCCACTCTAATTTGGAACAGCACTGCATCCCTCCTGGCTCCAAAGGACCGGCATTTCCTCAAAACCCACTCCTGAGCCACCAACTACAATTTACCTACAAACATCATTGGGCCAGGATTTCACTTGCACGACAAATTCCTGGGAATTTTTAATGGTGAACTTTAAGCCCTGTTAAATCACAGGGATCTGCAGGAAATCTTGAGTGACGACATTGATTCCTTCCCACCAGGCATTTAGGACACGATAAATTTGGTCTGAACTTAAGCTTCCTCCCACGGGGAGCTCAGCAAGCCAAAAAGCACTTCTAAGACAAATCCAGTGATGTAATGGATATATGACTAAAGTAGTGGGGTTTAGGTAAATCTTAATCCTTAATAAATTACAGATAATTTGTATGTAAGGGGTTATAAAGACTATCTGGATACTTTTAGTAGCTAAATGGCTGAGTGAGAAGAGGAAAGAAGAGAAGAGGAAATCAGTTGAATGTAAATTTAAATAGGAGACCAGCTTAACAACCCCTAGAAATGCTCATTATTTTGGGAAATTCTGGCCTGATGGAATTAAAATGAAATGTGGGAAGAGAACAGGTTTTTCAAGCATGGGAGAGTTTGGAGGTGGACAGAAGAAACTGAGTAATTGGCTTAGAGATGAAGTTTTTTTCTTTTTTATTTTGTGGGGAAAAGAAGATCATAATATGAAAGTTAAGCATTTTGAAGGGCTCAGATTGATCCTTTTTCAACATTTGAGGCTTTTTCTACATCAGTGGCTTTTAAGAAAATTTTAACTAATGGCTTTATCAGCAAAGCACTGACTTATCAACAAGGATTTCTGATTAAAAAGAAAGCTTTAGGTGAAAAATCAGGGCTGTTAACAATAAGCATTCATTTTATTAAAGGACATTTCATTTGTTTATTTTTTCTCATCTTGATTGCTCAATAGTTCTCAAATACAACAAAGTTAAATTATCCCGGGCTCCCAGCATTCCTGTACCAAGTGGGATATTTAGACCATAAATGGTCATGGGCTGTTTGCCCCAGCAAACACCCACTAAGGAAAGGTTTTCCACTCATTAATCCACCCCAAAGTCCCTATGCACAGTGGGAGATTTACTGTAACCTGGGCAGGACATCAGAGAGGGGTTTGTAGGATTTCGGATGTACCACTCAACATTTGACTTTCTCCCTCAGCATCCCGGGCACCCATCTGGGCCCTGGAGTATCTTCAGTGCCACTGAACCAGGTTGGTCGCCCCATCATTCTGCAGATGCACTGACGCATCTGAGACTGGCAGGAAAATTAGCACAGGATTTTCCAAAGCACCAGAGTTTGCCTTCTGAACACGGTATCGCACTCAAAATCCTGGAATAGCTGGTACTGAAAGGGATCTTAAATCTCATCCAGTTCACCCCTTTGTCATGGAGAGGGACACCTTCCACTATCCCAGGCTGCTCCAGGCTCTGTACAACCTGGCCTTGGACACTTCCAGAGATGGGGCAGCCACAGCTTCTCTGGGCAACCTGTGCCCAGAGCCTGTGCCTCAGCACCCTCACAGGGAAGAATTTCTCCCCTACATCCCATCTAACCTTGCCCTCTGTCTGTGTGAAGCCATTCCCCCTTGTTCTGTCCCTCTAGGCACTTGTCCAAAGTCCGTCTCCATCTCTCTTGGACGCCCGTCCAGGACTTGGAAGGGACTTTAGAGCTTTCCCCGGAGCTTTCTCATCTCCAGGCTGGACAATCCTTGCTCCAGCAGCTCCACATCCCCCTGCTGTTTGGGGTTGCAGAGCTGAATTCAGCTCTGCAGGAGGGGTCTCCCCAGACCAGATGGGCAGAATGCCCCCTCATGCTGCCCATGCTGTGGGATGCATTCAAATCATGGTTGTATTTCTGGGGTCACATGAAGTCTCTCAGCCACCAACACCCCACTCCTTCATCTTGCTTTCAAAATCTGCCCCTTTCCTTACATGTTATAAATCACCTTTTTTTTTCTTCCAGGCTGCCCCTGCTGCCACTGCCAGGGCTGGGGAACCCACCACCAACACAGACCTCAACACTGTGAGGAGGGACAGAGTCAGCACCCCTTCCCTCCCTCCCTCCCTCCCTCCCTCCCTCCCTTCTTTCCTCTCTCCCAAGATAATCCTTCATGACTTGCTGGTACATTTTAGCAGGTAATGGATCTGGGGACAGATAATTCTCCTTTCTGGTTAATTAATCCAGCATTACAAGAGCAACGAGAGTCTAATGCTCACCCTTAATCCCCCTGCAATAACATTGCATTCTGCCTTCCAAGGCAGGGCCACTTGTTGGGGTGCAACTGGGGTATTTAAGATCACAGAGGCTACTGGTTCCTAGTGCCATTCCTCCTGCTCATGCTTTATTAGCCATAATTTGATATGTTACCCTCCCCATACACTTGATGTAAGCCCAAAATATTGTTTTACAACATTAATTAAAAAGCATTGACACTGAATGCTTGGGTCACATGCTCCAATGTGATTTACGGGTTATGTTTAATTACCTGACAACTGTGATTTACCACATCTACCTGGTAGGTACCATGTGGATTTAAATCAATTAATGTTTGGTGGCTTTAGTGTACCTCGCTGGGGAAGGAGAGAGGGTATCTCATGAACACTAAACTCCGCACACATGAAAAAAAAAAAAAAAGTATTTCAGGCATCTAAACTGCAAACAAGATAATGTGACCTGGGCAGAGTCCCACAGCAGCTGTTTGTGGAGCATTACTTCGTTAAGGATCTTGGTGACTTTTCATAGAAGGTTTAACTAATTAGTTGAGTAGGCCCTCAATAAACGAGACACCAAGTTATGTTTCGCTTTAATTACACAGTAGCCCTGTTCAGTTGCTCAAAGTCAGACATGTGCTTAAGTGTTTTGCTGAATTAGAGTCAGTGTGAATACACAACTCCTGCAAGCATCTAGGAAGCTGTGCTGATGTTGATTTAATGGATGCAGATTCGCAGCTGGGGAAAAAAAGTCCTAAAAAATAATGAAGCAAGAAAGCAGCGGGAGCCTTGGCTCAGAAGGGGTGCTGTGAGAGACACCTCCTGTTGCTGATCCCAGTCACCTTAGCAGGGTAACATTCACATCTGGGGAGAGGAGCAGCTCGCTCTGGCATATGCCCTGGTGCAGAAAGATTTCCTGTTCCAGGAAGAGAAGGTCATTGCAGAGGACCTCAAGGGATGGAGAATTCTGCCAGGTGTTCTCTTACCAGCTTTGTCCCACCACAGTCCTCCTCTTTGTCCCTCTCCTTCCCATTTCCCCCCTTATGCCCACCACAGGCTCTGTATTCTCACACTCACATTCTCTCCTGCTCTTATTTCCACCTCCAGTCCAGCCCCCTCCTTCCAGCACAGCAATCTTTAGTCCAGAGCTCTCTCACCCCGAACTCCAACTACTCCTTCCAGTGTAGCCTCCTCCATCTCACATTGCAAATAGCAATTTTCTCCGTCTGATTTTCACCCACCATTTTGCTTCCCTGGGAGTTCTCCAGACACAACCAGTGTCATAATTCTGTCCTTTCTACACCCAGCTGCAGGGATACCCTGTAGCCTCCTCTTTTACATTGGTGTTGGGTGCTAAATCCAGCCAAGACAGAAAGAATGGGCTCTCCTCACCACTGCAGATAAATCTTCTCTTCCTTGTCACTCTCCACCCACTGCCTCCAAAGGACACCTGTGCTGAACTAATCCATTCCCCGCTCCAGAACAAAGTCCAGAACCCATTCCCAGCCCCCCTCATATTTATCCTCACGGTCCATTCTTTTGACCCGTATCTGTCCTGGATTTTCCTTTTAGATGATCTTTCCAGCTCCTCAACTTCACTTTACCTTCAGTGGCTCTCACTTACTTTCTCTGCTTGATTTTTCCCAATTATTTACCCCTAGTCCAAGCATGCCCTAATTTATATCCCTTGTCCTTCCCAGCTCCCACCCATCCCCAGCTCCTTCTCATTAAAATCCTCCTTAAACACACCTTTGGCAATTGCTGCCCCTGCTCCTCTCTTCCCTCCTCTGCCATTTGCCCTCCTCTTCCTGACACAAAGTATTTCAATTAAATCAACATTTCCCAAAACAAAGAGGGTCAGTATTCAGGTGGAAAATTTGTTCAAAAAATAAACATCTTTGCTGTCCAGATGAATACCTGTTACCTAATTGTTTCCCAGCTACTTTGTTTATGTAACCTTGAAGCTTTTTTGTACAATCCTTTAGTTCTGACAACTCGGGATTTGTTATGAACTAATATTTTAAAATCAAAACAACTCAGAGGTACAAGATATTGTTACAGATTGCTCAGACTGTACAGAGAGAAGCAACACTTATAATTTGTATTTTTTTGAGAAGAAAGGCTTTTCCTGGGTTACCTTGTCTTCAACTCTTGCGTAAAGCAAACCCACTCCCTTTCCAATTTGATGGCCTTTAGGAAGTTGAAAATATACACATGGATACACATCTATTGTCTTCCTACCTGGCACTTCTATGTGAATAAAGAGCTTTGAGCCAAAACCAAGCAGATAAAATCTTTCAGGAACTTTTACAGTGTCACATACTTGTGCAAATCGCCAGTGTGTTTATAGCAACAGGCACCACAACAGAGCTCAGTCGGAGCAGTCAGCCTCCTCCATCTGTTTTACGCCTGTATTTGCAGGTGGCACCGGGCAAAACATCACCTGGCACAGCGCAGAGGAACTCAGAGGGGTGGGGAAATCATCGCTCTTCCCTCACCCCCTACCCTGAGACCCTGAACAGACCATGGACACGTCTGCAGGAGCAGGTGGAGTGGCCTGGCTGTCACACAAACCAAACGTGATGGTTTAGGACAAGAGGAAATGGCTTCAAGTTGTGACAGGAAAGGTTCAGGTAACATGTTAGGAAACATTTCTTCCCCGGAAGGGCTGTCCTGCCCTGGCATGGCTACAGTGGTGGGCTCACCATCCTTGGAGTGAATTAAAGCTCTGTGGATGCAGCACTTGGGGGCATCATTTAGTGGTGGGATTGGCAGTGCTGGGGAATGGTTGAGCTTGATGATCCCAGAGATTTTTCCAACTAAATAATTCCATGATTCTATGCTTTTGGGTTCTCTTCTAGCAAGCTGCTGGGCTGCTGCACCAATTTCTCCCTCTCTCTATGGAGGAGAGTAAAGAAGACTTAATCCTGTCACTGAAGATGCTGTGAACTGTCAAAGACCTGGAAATCTTGGAGTGTAAGATCCAGCCCCAGAAGGAAATATTACTATGCATGATGGTGTGTAACCACCTTGGTGAGGAGTTGCCCAATGCTGGTATGGAGAAATTGTCTTTCAGGTTGTGTTAAGATAAAGGAGAAAAAGACACTTCTTTTAGAATGCAGATTTTCCTACCAAAGTAATTATTCCAGAATAGCTAATCTGATAAATAACCAAAACCAGATAACTTCTGTGTCCTGGAAGGATGGAGTTTCATGACATTTTTGGGATTCCCAGGCATGTTGTTGGCTAGTTTGCCAGACAGCACCTAAAACAGTGGTTTTCCACCAAGCTGGGCCAGACAGAAACATAAATAACATCTGTGAGGATGAGATGGAAGTGATTAATTTGAATTCTCTTTCGCAGAAAATGGGCTGGAAGGATAAAGCCAAAACATTTTTAACCATAAACAGCTTCCTAACAACAGTGGAAATTTTACCCAATAGGTTGATTTCTTCAAGGCATAAATGACATGCTTTAATGTTTCTATTTGTCAATGGAAATTACTTTCCAAGAAGCTGAGTAGAGTCTATTTTTTTCTCAAAGGACAAGTCCTTTCCCTTTTGCAACTTTCAGCAAGGCAGAAGGTGGAACCTTCACCTGCCAGGGGTGAGTGCTGCCAATGTAGATGTCTATCAACAGGTAAAATGAGTGTCCCAGGTAGTGCAGGCTGATGGGAGCTCAGCTCCAGGCTTTAAAATGGGATGGAAAAGTGTCCGGATTGCATGGGGGAGCCTGGGAAAGACAAGCATGATTTATTGCACTAAATCACACAAATAAAGGTAAGTGAGTGACTCAAGCATGTGCTTGCCTTCACAGGGGTCAGCACAGCAAAGAGGCACATCCCTCTTCCCACCTGGTGGAAAAGCGCCCCAGGGGATCCTCCCAGGATGCAGTTGCTGATCTGGGGAACATCACTTTAAGCCAATGTATTTCATTTCCAGTCCTTTGGGATTCCAGATGAACAATCAAAGGGGTGAAAAGGGAAGCTCCACCCAAGTTTGTATTTCGCTGGATGAGGCACATTATGAACTGACAGTGGAACTGCCCGAGGTGCAGTGAGGGCAGACACAGAGCCCACATGAGCCCTGAGTTTTGATTAGTTACCCCAGCAGAATTTTCTTTCTCTTGCCACTGAATTAACTGCACGCACTGGATGGAGGAGATGCTCCTGGACAAGAGGGAAGGTGAGAAAGAACCAAGAACTGCACCCCCCCCCCCCAACCCCCCCAGCCTGCAAACTCCTCTCCTACTGGAAAACCCTTTGCAAAAAATCTTTTTTGAAGGGATCTGCCAAATGGGTTTTAAGCAATAATTAGCTGGAGATGGACTATGAAGATGTAGAAGTGGCATTAAAATGAGAAATTATTCACTCCACCACCTCTGGGAGCAATGCTGTCCAAGTGTGGGAGGAGAGGAGAAAGCACCAAGAGCCCACTTACCAAACCTCGCTGTAAGGAGTTACGCAGAGGAAATTTTTAAATTGCCACCCACACAAATTCAACCCCTTGTGACTCATTGCCACAGAGAATGAGATCAGCTTTAAAGCAACCAGAACTTGAACACAAAAAGGTTGTCTCCTAAGTTCTTCATTCATAGATGGCACCTTTTCCAGATTTTCCTACCTACTGCAAGAGGTAGAAATGTTCTAATTTATTTACTTCTTCACTTCTCTCAGGAAACAAGGCTCTCAGGAGATCCCGTGCCTCTTAGAGCCAAGGATTCCTGGGTAAACATTTATTTTCAACATACAACCAAAAGAATCCCAGAGCGGGCAGAGGCTTCGTGTAATGGGACCACTGCCTGAGTGGGAACGAGAGCTCTGGGCTTTGATCAGCTCCAACTCAGGATGCTTTACTCATTCCTGGCTCTCCTCCCACTGCTCCATTCCCAGCTCAAACCTGATGGTGGAGGACAGAGAAAGGATTTAACACCTGAATCAACCTCTTACCAGCTGCTGTTGTAGAGCAGGATCAGCCTATGAATCATGGACCTCTCTGGATTTTGGAAAAGAAAATAATTCCCAGAGGAATTATTATATACTGAAGCTCAGCTTCAAGCTTAGGGTCTCTCAATCCCAGTGTTTTTGGTTGGGTTGTAGGTTGGGAGTTTTTTACATCACCCCTTTGGGCTCAGGGTTCTAATTACTTTTCATTCCTTTTTTTTTTTTTTTTTTTTTTTTCATAGTATTTGAGTGACAGATCTTTTATTAAGACATTGTTTATCAGAAAGCATCCAGGAGCGGGCAGGGCTAGAGCTCCACTCAGGGTTTCCATGCCTCAGGGAAGCTCTTCCTGGCTCTCACCTGGCCTCTGAAGAACAGAGGTTTGGTGTGCAGGTTTGGGGAAAGAGTCAGAAAGACTTGGTTGTCCCAAAAGTTTGGTAAGAGAATGAATGTCCATCACACCAGAGAGAGAAGTGGTGAGGAAAAGGAAAGATCCTTCAAGAGCTCCTTCCCATCCCTTCTCCCTGGCAGGAGAGCTGTGATCCAGAAGGACATGGTGTGGGCAGCTGATGCTGTATTCTCCTTATTCCTTGTCCAGGTGGTGACCACCCACACAGCAAAGAGCTGTGTCGTCTCCTCTTGATCCCATGCTCCAGGCACCTGACCAAACCTGGGGGTGGTCATGTCTTGAAGCTTTCTTTTGGAGCATGGCTTTGCAGGAGTAATTTTTCCATGCTTCCTCCTCTCCTCCTGCTCTATCCACTGAGACCGTGAGTTCCCTAGGATAAGAAACCTGCAATGGTCCATCACTCCCAATACTAAGTTTGTGCCATTATGGCATCTTCTGACACAGACACTGCATAGAAGTCTGTGAAATATATTCCATGGGAGGTCAAATCCATTACTCATGGATCTGAAGTAAAATGAGGTTTTACCCATCAATCCTTTTTTTTTTTTTTTTTTTTCCCTCCACCCTAAGTGCATACTTCTGCCATTTTCCTTTAAAGATCATTCTAACATGAGACTTGAAGCACTGGGGCCAGAACCTGAAATAATTCTGCTTAGAAAGGTCTCACCTGAGGTTGCTATTGGGTTGGTGCATGTTTTCTCCAGCCTCTCCCGTCTTCCATGGCACATTCTGGCGGCAGTTTCCAAGAAACTGCGAAAGAGGAATCCATCCACAGTTTCCAGCTCACCTTGCCCAGGGATTTGAGATGGTGTGATCAAGTGCCCAACACCAACTGCTCTGTGCCAGAGCACACACCTGACATGGCCCCACGTTCCAGCCCTCCCGGACTGATGAGGTTTCTGCCCAGATAAGCCAATATACACCCAATGGCTGTGGGAAAAGGTTAAAAAAAACCCCTAATTTGCTCTCTCTTTCCTATTCATGAAGCAATTCCAATTATTTAATGGATTAAATGAGCCTGAAAGCCACAAGGAGCCCCTGTGAAAGAGAGCAGACAGCACTTCACAGCTGGAGGTATTTGATGGGTCAGCTTTTGGCGGAGGGCCATCACCAGCGTCCACGGCTGGCTGTGCCATACCGCTACTCCTCTTCTGCTGGAGCAGAAGAAGATTGGATGGGGGGGAACTTAGGATTTTTTGATTCTGCTGCTGTGAGTCTCACTTTTCCTGCAAGTGGATGCAGGGTCTGGTTGAGGCATGGGGCTAAGCCCCTTTCCTAGAGGCCACCTATCTTTCAGGAGGTCATTTTTTTGGGAATCCAATGTGCATCCTCAGCGATGAAAGATAACGAGCAGAAAAATTCCATCTGATATGCAGGGACCTTGCCGAAATCCTGAGGCTGTGTCCACCCGTGTCACCATGCCAGGAGCTGCCAAGCATCAGCTCCATCCTGTTTTCTTGCTCCTCAGTGAGTGTTTTCAAATAGTTTTTTCCAAACCAAAAATGTTTATCAGGGCTTTTCCTTCCTTTATTTTGCTTCACGGGGTCACCTCTGTTTGTTGCTCATTCCCATGTTTATGTCTGCTCCCAAGCATCTGGGGACAGGCTCTGTGAGTGGGGAGTTCTGGACAGTAGGATGTGGCACTACCTGAGACTTCACCTCAGGTTGGAAAAATCCAGCCAAAACACCCAATTTCCTGTGAAGTTCCTTTATTATCATAACTATCATTACTACTAATATTAATATTCTTTTTATTAATACTGTTGTTATCTTGTACTGAAATACCCACTTTAGGATTTTTTCCCAACAGGAATATGATATGTCTGTCTTTGAGGGGAACCAGTGGGCTAAGCATGCAATGGAGCAAAAAACACCTAAAAATTTCAAAGTGGGGTGAAGCAGTTGAATGGGAAGGAGACTAGGAATGAGCTGGGAGCAAGGCGGTACAAAGGTGCTTAGGCTGGAGACTTTGAACTTGAGTGAGAGATGTCAGGGGAGAAATACAAATAGAGAGGGAGAGAAAATAAATGAGAAGTACTTTTCCTGCATCCTTGTTAACCCATAAAACAGAAGAAGAGTCATGCACACCACGTGTGCCAAGGAAAAGGGGAGGAGAGAAAAATTGACAGCAATCACCAGCTTGACAAAATCTTCAGTGAAAAAACAAATGATCTTTTGTGCTGTTTGGGGAGAAACCGTTCCATCATGTTTATGAATTTCCACCTTTGGCAACAGCTAAATAGCCTTGCATATCTACCATCAAGACACTAACAGCCATGCCATAAATCTTAACCCCAAACTATCATTATTTGCTGGAGAAAATGAATGGTTTGTTCTGCACATGAAAAAAAAAAAAAAAAAAAAAAAAGAGTAAAGCTTCTGAAAGAGGAGACCCTTTCAGGCTGAGTGCCCTCCTCGCCTCCTCGGGCTCTCTCCTACTTGTTGGTGGGATGAACACTTCTTGAATGCTTAGCTCTTAGAATTATGCATGGAAATGTGTGATTTTCTCTTTCTTAAAACTTATTATCTGTCGCTTGCCACACTGAGTCAGGTTAGGAAACACTGGGCGGTCAAGTCTCAGCCACCCATCTGCAAAACAGAGTTAAGGAGTAAACATTAGAGATTGTTGGGGTCCCATAAACTACAATAATTGGGGTTAAACACATTAATACAGTCAGAAAAAGTGCCCAGAGCTTTTGCCTTCCCCCTCTGCCCCATGGAGGACACAGCCCAGGCAGAGGCAGGAGCCACTCCCCAGTGCTGGCTCTGGGGTAGCTGGAATGTGATTTAATTCCTCCCCTCTCATTACCACTTCCTGAGCCCGGGTGCCTATGAGCCCTGAGGGGCAGCAGGGGATGAGGGGAAACATTTGTTTCTTAACAAATTCTTGTGTCATCTTCTTGACAGCACCTTTAAGTGCCGCATGACACTCAGGAATGATGTGGCTTAACCTCAAGGGTTCAAGTGAAGGAGCATTTCCCTTCTCCAAGGAGCAGCAGTAATCTGCTGGAGATGAAATTCATTCCTGCTCTCCCGGCCAACAGCCACCAAGTGCTTCTCCCACATGGCAGGGGCATATCCAGGGCTCCTGTGCTACCTGCACAGGGTAGCTCTGCAATCTCTGGAGCACCACTGATTTCTGGAAGAGTGTCGGGATGGTTGGTCTCGATGAGCTTTTCCAACCTTAATGATTCCCTGATTCTCTATGTGTGGATGGAGGTGATATCATACATTCCCCAAAATTAGTGCCTTTCCATGGAGGTGATGTGATGGACTGTGGACATTCCCTTAATCCACTGCAAACGGGAAAGGAAAGGGGTTAAAGCACAGGGAAGGTGAGCTTAAGTGGAGGGACTCCAGGGCACTGACATTCCAGTGGGATGGAAGCCATCATGCTGGAGGAGCTGGATGCAAAGGATTTCCCCAGCTCTCCTTTTACACACTTTTTTATCTGGAGATGAATAAAAAGCCACAGTACTATTAAATCCCAGGGATTAAAGGTTTAACATGACCAAGCAGAGGAAGCCTGGAAAGCATTAATTAATGTTTATATGTGATTTCTATTTTCTCTTCCCTTTTTCTTTCACCCTTTGTCTGCCTCAAAAGATAATAAACAGGAACAGCTTCTTCTGCCAAGGCCAGGCTTCACCAGTTAAGACTCTTCTTTTTCCACTCCAAAATGTTTGTGACAATTCAGTTCACAAGCTTGTGATTCATGGGGCTTTCCCAGTGTTTATCTGCAGTTATAGATCCCATTGTTCCCCAGCACTGGCCTTTCTTGTAGGTTGTATTCTCCGTATGATGATTTCCAGCCCTGTCCCTCAGCCTGGGAAACCCATGGCATCACTGCCTCCTCTGCTGGAGCGCTCTCTTCTCCCACTCCCTCTCCAAAACAGAAAGATAAAGAATTTCCCATGGATGTGGCACCAAGAGCTGCAAATTCCCACCCTTGGTGGCTCTCCAGGAGCTGCTGTGTGTGAACCTGATCTTTCTTGGGAACATCTCCAGGTCAAGACTATTCCTTCTTCATGGGATGAGCCTCTGCAGGGAAGACAGAAGGTGACACATAATCACCAGCCAGATGCTCAGAAGGTATAAATGGCTCTCCACTGATTTATGTCAACTGAAAATACAACTTGACCACATCTCTTGGTTCCTCTACTGTCCTGCACTGTGCTGCTCTTGAACCCAGGAATTCTAGCTGAGCAAAAATTTCTAGTTACTGCAACAAGTGAAAAGAATGAGGGGCTGTTCCCTTCTCCTGCTCCAATGGAATGCAGATTACCAACTTAATTTAAAAAAACCCAAAGAAACCAGAAAGCAACAACCCTGCCCCCAGATATGCATTCCCTATCAGACTTGGATAAGCATCCCGGGTTCCTAAAGAAATTTGAACCACAGAATATTCTGAGTTGGAAGAGAGCCCACAAAGATCATCAAATGCAACTCTTAAGTAAAATAGCCCATAATGGGATTCAACTTGCAGCCTTGGCATATTAGCACTGTGCTCTGACCAGCTGGGCTAATGAACTTCATAAACCCATCAGTGTTTCAGTTGTAAACTCCAGGCCTTTGGTGCTGGGAATGCTGGCAACTGGGTGTTGCAAGATAATGAAATGATAAATAAATCTGTTTGGTTTTTTTTCTGGAAATGTTGTAAAGGGGCAAGATACAAACCCCAATAATAACAGAGGCTTCCTTCTCTACATTTCCCATTATTCTAGTCTGCCCTACCTACAGATGTCTGTCCATTCCCTCCTTTTCTCCTGTTGTTGATCCTGAAAACCTGATGGAGATGTGCCATGCTGGGGGCTGAAGATGAGAGGAGCTCTGGGCCATCCATTCCTCATCCTTGGTGGATTCACATATGGTGATACTATGTCACAGGCCCAAAATGCTCCTTGCCCGTGATTTTGGCATTCCTGCTGCCTCTATTTATAAAGCAAGATTGCCAGGGAGGCACGCCCCAAGCAAGCACGATGCCAAGATAGGATTGAGCTTCTCTCATTGCAGCAATTCCAGGCTATTCTGCAGGAAAGAGGAACTGTGGATCCCCTACCACATGCAGCTGGGGGCTTGGGAATGGCCACAGACCCAGCTGAGAGCATCCATCAGCTCCTGGTAGTTATCCCATCCTTTTCCTAAAGAGCAGTTTTTATCCCAGCAGTGCCAGGCTGGGAGGCAACGTAACACCATGAGGGGGAACCATTGTGATCCCCTCTTTTCATCTTCCTTAGAATACAAGCACAGAATTAATTCTAACTAAAGGAAGTCTCTTAAGAAGAGAAATTTACCCTGGATATCAATATTTCCAGTAATGGAAACTCCAGCATACCCCGGGCACATTCTCCATGCTCAATTAGCTGCACTGTTAAAAAGTCTCCCCTGATGTCTCCGTTATCCCTCCTCTCCATTAGGGAAAATCCGGTAGATTTAAAAATGAGATGCATGTAATTTCAGATTTTAATGAAAAAAAAAAAAAAAAAAAAAGAAGAAAAGTATAATGTTCATTAGGAAAAAAACCCATCCTCCAAGACACGAGTCTCTGGAGGCTGCAATTGCAGCTCTTTGTTTCTGACTGGAGCCCAAGAGCTGGTGAACTCCCTGACAGTGCAAGTGTCCTTCTTGGAGGGGACTTGGCACAGCCCAGCCCTGTGATAAAAGGTTTTGTACAGCCTCAGCCATGTTCACATTTCCTCCATTCAAACCCCCTGAGCCTGAGCGTGGGGGAATATTTCCAAATAGAATGGCTCTCACAGCAGGTGAGTATTACCTCAGCAAGCAACCTTGATTTCTCTGCTCTTTCCCTGAGTTAAAAACAAAGGATGAGCACAACATCACCCGTCACAGCCTGCTCAGCGAGATCACCCATTTTTACTGTGACATCTGTCAATATAATGAAGTACTAAGAGCTCCTGAAAAAAAAAAAAAAAAAAAAAAACCTGGATAAAAATTAATTTTTATTAATTATAAACCCTAGCGATTACAGAGATGATGGGTTCAGTTCTCCTCTCACCCACTGACGGCACAAGGACACAGTTCTGGGTGAGGGGAGGAGGGCAGGACTGTGACCTGGAGGCACATGAGGAGTTACCCAGGGCACATCCTTATCCCCATCCTCGATGAGCAAGAAGTGGATCAGCACAGGAGGGAGGAGGGAGGGTGCACTGAGAGCCTAATGAGGCTGCAGGACTCTCTGTCACATGATGCTTCTGAAACCCAAGAACCAAAGTGTAATTTCTGTGGATAATGATACCTAGGGTCATTACAGCCAGGAGTAAGGAGCGTTTGGAAGGCAGATACAGTGTCACGTACCAGGGTTAAGCCAGCTGCTGGAGGTCAGGAAAAGGAGGAAAGATTGCTCTGCATCTGTCTGAACTGCTCCTCGTATTCCCCTCGGCAGCCACTGTGACACAAGCTGGACGCATTGGAGTCAGCCACTTTTCTAAACTATTCCATATTGCTCCATATTCTCCATTTCCACAGAATGGTTTGGGTTGGGAGAGACCTTAAAACCCTCCCAACTGAATCCCCTGCCACGGGCCGGGACACCTTCCCCTAGACCGTTCTGTGCTAGTCTTCAGCTAAAAACAAACTCCAAGACATCTGCTTTTGCCAAAAATGCCCAGCGATTGCCGATTTCCACGCAAATCAAGGCCTGGTGGCTTCAGCTGCTAACTAGAAACATGAAGGAGATTAGGGATAGGATCTGAACTCTGTGGACAGTTAGTGGTGTCTCCAGAGAGAGATTCCTCTCTGCAGGATAAATTGTCTCATTCTCCACACTGGCCAGAGATGGAAGGAGATGGTCAGCTCAGACTTAACAGCAAACTTTAAGATGGTCAAAGCCAGGTGAGATGAAGCCCATTCAAAGGAAGAAATGTTTCAAGCTGCTGTTGTGTAGTGTTGGCCAAGATACTATCAAAATGAGAATAAAAAAAATCTGCTTGAATTTAAAAAAAATAAAAGTGGGAAAAAAGTTAATTTCCTCACCTTTGATTTGTCAGTCCTGAAAGGGCTAATTTTCTGTGTGCCATAAAAATAACAAAAATTTGAGAAAGTGAGCCAACTACCAATCAAAACTGGAGAAAAAATAAAAATGTGTAAATCATTAGCAAATTCCATCGAGAAATTATGACATTAAATCCATGTGAAATCCACTGGTATTGATTCATTGAGCTCAAGAACACGACTGACAAGGTGTTCTGGAGGTGAGTTACAGCAACACAGTGGTGGCACCTGCAGTGTCCGAAGTGGCTCAGACCCAAACTGGACAGCAAAGCTGATTGAGGCTTCACTAGGGGTGGAGATCCAACTTCAGACATAAAGAGCTGGTGGTTTCAACCTGAACCTCTCCAGCACTGAAGAACAAGCCCACAGGAGCACTTGGGTGATTTTATTGGCACTCGGCTTTGGGTGCCTCCCCCAGCTCACCCCTAACAGCAAACTCCACCCGACTGTGGGATGTTATGATGCAGCTCCAGACCTGAATTCTCCAGCTTGTTCCCATCCTGCATCTGCTGAGTTGCAGGTGGCAAAAATAAAGGCTGTTATAATATTTCCCAATGCACCAAAAGCACATAAATTTGGGAGAATTTAAGAGAAACTCCAGTCAAAGCCTCTCAAAGAAATTAAAATACATTTCTTAAGATCAGCTGAACTCATGTCCATCCTCTTACTGCTCTCAGAGAGGACCCCTGGGGTTTGCACTCCTGGCACTTTTGTCTTTGTTATTTTGAGAACTGTGTTTCATCTCTTTGTGACTTTAGTTTCCATATCTGTAAAATGGACACTTCCCCTAACTTAGAAGTTCTGCATTAGCTAAAATTGTCAAAGCATTAAAATCATAGCCATGTAGTTCTTGTTTTCTTGATTTCACCCTGTAAAGAGAGTAAAATCAAAGCAGATTGCTACAAAAAAAGAAGCCTTTGTGTCTCATCTTCCTCCGCAGATAGAGTTTCTAAGGTATATTAAGAAACAAAAGCCCATAGGGGTTAGTGGTGTCCATTTAAATCTCTCAAATACCTACACGCAAATATTCCAAGTGCAGGAGGATTAACTCCAAATCTGAGTGGATTAGTCAAAAAGCTTCCACAGCAATGTGAAACTGCCGGAGAAAAATATATAAAATTGTCACTTTCACCAACTTTACAAAAGTACTTGAATCCCTCATGTAAGCTGTAAGCCTGGCAATATCCTGGGATCAGGTGGGGAGAAAAATTTCACTTGGGAACAAAACAGGGTCAGAGCATCAGAGACACGAGAGCCGGGAAACTGGAGGCACCTTGGTCCCTCACTCAACACCGCCCAGTCCCCAGTGGCTGCGCTCCTGGAGCTTGTCCAGCCCTTTTGCAAACCTATAGTCTCTCACACACACACACATATGTATATTTATATATTTATATATGTATATTTGCTCACTCCCAAGGAATTAAAGACAACTCGGAAAAATTAGGATGTGAAGGGCATGATTAAACACATGAAATCACATAAGCAAACAGACAACCTTGAACTGTTGTTTGAAGGTTATATACATTACAAGGCTACAAAAACAGAGAGACAATTCCCTTGCAAGAGGAATGAGGAAAATACAGCAAGTACAGCTTCCTGCAGGAATTCTCTGGGCAGGGAGACTGAAGGAGGGCAGAGATAACCACTTGTAACAACCATTCTGACCCACAGAATTTATACCAGGCTCCATGGGTGGAACAGGCAAACAAGGGAAAAGTCCAGCTCTGGTACAGAATCCCAGAATCCCAGAATGGTTTGTCTTGGAAGGCAGTTACAGCTCATTTCACCCCCCTGCCATGGGCAGGGGCACTAGACCAAGTGGCTTCAAGCCCTGTTCAGCCTGGCCTTGGACACTTCCAGGGATGGGGCAGCCACAGCTTCTCCGGGCACCCTGTGCCGGGGCCTCAGCACACTCACAGGGAGGAATCCTTGTGAATCTACTAGCCAAGGAAAGAACTCACCACTCTGCACTGGTGGCAGCTCTGGGTCAGAAATATTAAAATATAATATTTTTTTTCAAGATTATGAAGGGAGACCTGCTCCCAGGCTCCCACACCTAGGATTACATTTGATCCGCAGAAATGTCCTTGCTTTTTATCGAAAAAGCTTTCCTGCCTGGAATTGGTTGTCAGTGCCTGCATGACTGGTCACAGCTTATCCATAGCATAACTTAATTAGCAGGTGTATGACTGCCTGTTTAGCCATATTTTTAGATCTCCGGGTTCTTGCAAGCTGTCATGAAAAAAAAAAAAAAAAAAAAAACCAACATTATTTTAGGAAAAGTAACATTGCAAAACAGAGTGACATTCTGTTTGACGTGTGAGGATAAATTAAGCATGAGAATACATTAAAGAAAACTCTGAGCACCTTCGTCATATTCCTGCATTCAAGGAGAAACACAGCTGAGTTTCAGTTGATCTTGGCTTCTTCATTGACCTAGAGCAGTAAATTTTCCCCCCTTTTAGTGCTCAAATAGCTCGTCAGTGAATGATCCCATTCATAAAGTGCTGGCGATGACAGTTCCGCAAAGCTAAATGGCACTTAACTGTGAACCTAATAAATCTGCAACAAAAATAAACAGAGAGGATGAGAGGGGAAAAAAAAAAAAGATTAACAATGGCAGAGAGCTAAAAAGAAAATAAAAATTAAAATGCCAATGGCAGGTACGAAAGGCCATTGTCATTAAAACTGTTTGGAATGGTATTGAGCAGCATTGCTCCCATTTCCCTCCCCTGTTTGCCTGACCTTTGAATTCTCAGAAGAAACGGGGCTGGGCTGATGTTTGGGTACTATGCATTTGGTAAGAAAAACTTGCTGTGAAAGGCGTAGATCGATGTCTCCGTGCAGGTGTCCCCATCCACTGGCACCTCCTGGATTAGACAAAGGACATCTCCATGCTCATGGAAAGCAAGATTTGCATTTATGGAGTGGTAACCCTGACTCTATATAGGAAAAATTAATGCAAATCCTCAAATTGTTGAAAGCAGGACTCAGGAAGGGGAATTCAGGCAGAAAATTTGGAACTACGACAATCCTGTAAGAAACAAAACTCATGTCCCAAACAAGATGATTTATCACAGAAACCCCAGAGCAAAGCTTTTAATAAACAAACTTAGCATGAAAAATTGCCTCCTATATTTAAGAACTGGGAAGAAATTTTGATCAAATAGATTTTAACAGCTTCGGAAAATAAAGCAGGAGAGATACAGGAAAATGGGATAATGTGAAAAGATTTTGCTGTGGCTAATCTCTTTTCAATAAGATAATGGATTTTCTAGACAAAGAGGATGTCATCCACCAGCAATTTGTATGGATTCTCCACTTCTGCAAAGGGAAGTAATATCTTCACTAACAAAAGCAGGGCTTGTGCAAGAGGGTCCAGAGGTGGCTGGAGATAAAAGGAAAACACATTCAGAGAGAGGCAAGTGGGCTCAAGGAAGTTTATTAATATAGTTGCTCAGGATTCCAACTGAGATTAATTTTATATAAGTCTTTAATTAAAACCCTGGGCAGTAAAAGCAGAGTTGAGCCATCAGAGTTTGCTGATGACAAATAGCTGAGTCAGATTGCCATTACCAAAGGAATTGTACAACCTGCGTGAAAACAGGAGATTTAGAAATAAGATATGGCAGAAGCAAACCATGTGGTTATCACTGAATGATTAAATGAGGTCTCTGGCTACCAAAATCAGGTGGCTCACCTTAAAAAACCTCACCATTTTAACTCCCAAATGAGCCAGATGAGATATCTGGGGTGGAGGAGGTGCTGCTGTAAGACCTTCACTACAGCAGTGTGTATGGTTTTCATCACCTGTGTTCAAGAAAGATAAATCCAGCCTGGAACAGAAACAGCAAAAGGATATGGGAGTGATCCTGGGAAGGAGATTATCTCATGGGACAAGCCCCCAAGAGCCTGACAGGATGAAGATTGCATGGAGATCTGATCCCCAGCTTTAAATACGTGAGGAGAAAAGCAGCAGAGAGGGAGAGCTGCTTGTGGCAGTGGACACTGCCAGGGAAAAATAAAAGGGGGCACACAGAGGCCTAGACAGAGAATTTAATGAAGGGCTGCCACAACAACTGGCTTCTGCAACAGCTTTCTAAGAGAAGTAGAAACTTAAAACTCTCTCCATTTGTTTTTAAACAGAGACAGAAATATTTATGAAAGAAAAAGTATGAACAAACATGGAATTGCAACAACCTGGTCTTGTAACCCAGACAACCCTGCTTATCCTGACTTTTGTCTCCTGCCATGATACCAGCTTGGGAAGGCACCCTCAACACTCTCTGCACAGAACCTGCACAGGTAAAAGGGGAATATTTGCGTTCTGTTTCACAAGCATCCATTTCCTGCTCTGTTGTTCTTGTAACTACACCAAGTTTAATCAATGTAAGCTCTTAGGAAGAACAAGCAGGAAATGAAAATGAAATAGGATCCTCTGAAGAGGACACCTGGCTCTGGGAAGCAATTATGGAGTATCCATGGTTTGGCAATAACCCCCTGTTCACCTGCTCCAGATTTATTGTGCACAGCTAGAACTCAGTTTCCTTGCTAAGAGCAGATCCTGGAAGAGCTAAAATGTAGAAAGCTTTGATTTCTCAAAGAAAGAAAAGCATTCTGCCTTTGCAGGCCAGGGGCTGGATGTGCAGTAACTCCTGATTTTGGGGGACCAGGGCTGCAAGGAGAAGTGTGTGACACCTTCCAAGGAGCTCCAAGGAGCTTCAGAGGGAGCATTATCTGCTGCTTCAAAATCAACATTTCTCCCCAAATGTCTCAAATTCAGACTTTAAAGCCTTATCTTGGTCCTTGTTCCAGGAGCATGTCCCACACAAGGTGCCCAGGGTGCTGAGTAAATAACGAGAATCTCACTCTGCTGCCTCAGGCTCCCAAACTGCTGCCAGAGCAGATGGGCTCCATGCTGTGCCCAAAAGGTCAGCACGCTTGCCCTAATCCAGCCCAGGGCTGGGAGCCAGGGAGCTGAGCATTCCTCGGGAAAGGGGAGGAGGGAGACTTTTCCACAACTTCCAATCAGTTTCTATCAAGGGGAGGATAAAGTTCAGGGGCTTTCGCCCAGGGTGGTAACATGGCACAAGGACAGGGGCAGGACCTGGGGAAAGAGAACAGTGAACCTCAGGTTTAGCAGGAAAAGGAGTGGCTGGTGCTTCAGAAGTGAGCTGTTCCCTCTCTCCAGGCAAGAGTTTGGAATAAACACCAAGCCATCCTCTGCTCTCTGACATCTTCATCTCACTGCGCAAGATGGTGACTTTTCACTGCAGGAGCAGATCTAATTATTACCTCAGGGGTAAATATGCACTGAGGCACATGGAGAATAAGGCAGGTAACTCCCAGTCTGGGCTTCTAATCCCATTATCAGGAATTATTATCAACATCATTATCCTACATAACACAGAATGATGCACAGGGGGGAAAACACAATTGTCTTTCCAGTAATGAAAAGCATGGTCAGGAGAGGAAATAGGTTCTCTGAGTCATGCTCCCCACCCAAATAATAGAAATATCTCCATGTGGAGGAGCAGGTGACGTTATGGATTAGCTGCTCTTAATTTTCACCATGAAGCAGCTTCTCTGGGCCGATTCCAGCACGGAAAGCTGCTCTCCCTCCTTAGGTGGCCCAGACTCTAGAGCTTTGTTCTCTCTGAGGTTTGCAGAGAACTGAGGCTCTGCATCCCTTGTTTGGCAGGGATCAGTCCTCTGAGGCTTCAGGCACTTTCCTCCAATCCTCTCACGCCAATCCAGCGATGCCCACAGGAAAAAGAGAACAATTGTTCTGGATGTGGAAAACAGCCCTGGTGTGGTTGTGGTTTGAGAGCACACTCAGGTGTCTGCTACTCTAAACCCAGCAGCATTGGTGGGTCACAGCTCCGGGAACCCCAGGAGGTGCAATTCCCCAGCTGCCAAAGCCCCAGTGACCTCCTGTGGGAGCAACACTGATCAGGAAGTGTCCTAGGTAGGAAGGTCGGGAAGAGAGACAGATTTGGGAGCAATCCAAAGGTCCATAAGAAGATGAAAATTCCCGTCTCTCCCGGCAGGACCTTGGACCCAAAGCACCAAGGCTTGTACACACACTGACATGCCAAGGACAGGGATGGATGATGGAGGAGAAGTGTCTCCTCGCTGATCTGGTGCCACCATCTATCAGCAGAATCACAGTGAGCAAGAACTCCCAGCCTGTGACCTACTTGGGCATTTATCACTTTTAATTCACCCCTTTCAGCTTGTTTGCTCCTCATTGAGCTACCAGACCCATAGAATAATGTGAATTTTCCAGAGGCACCAGGGGAGCACCACAGGGAGCTATCTGACCTAGCTTTACAAATAACCCCCCTTCCTCAATGCTGGCTTGCTAAAAAGTTCTTGAAAGCCATAAAAATCTGCAGGGTTTGTACCCAGAAGCCTCAAGGCTGGAGCCCTGCTGTTTTCATGACAGTTTACTCCTCTTTTTTCCCATTACTTTTATAAGAATTAGTAAGAGTACTACTGTAGGACTGTAATTACAAGGTGACGCTGCTTGATCAGCCACCCAAGCTGGGGCAGAAAGGGATGCTGCTTTCTCAGAGTGAACTCCTTCTAGCATAAATAGCAGGACCTGACTGATTTCAGACAGTTCTCAGACCTGCTTTAACTTAATTCCCCTTTCTGTGACACCTTTCAGGGCTTCAGGGTCCCTTGTACCTTGTCCTCACCTGCCTGAACTCATGGTGGTCTGCAGCTCTGCGTGATCAGCATCAGAATTGGGTATTGCAGCTCTGATATAACTAACAAAGGTTTTACTTCAGCCTAAGTGAGAGCTGGCTTTGGGTGTGATGAAGGGTGAAGTTTAAAGTGTCCAGGAAATCAGAACCTTCTCCACCTGACAAGGCTGGCTCCTGCTTGGGAAGGGCGTCAATGGTCCGTGTGGGAAGCATAGAAGGCCTGAAATATTTCACTGCTGTTTTCTCTAGAAGGGTTTAATTCATTTGGTTTGTGCAAATATTAAAAGCATTTGCCCAAGGGGAGGGGTACCATCACTTCCTCTGCTTTTGTCAGTGCTTGGCAGCCTCTGCCACCTTCTTCCCCAGGAAATTTTGGCTCCTGAAATTTTACCTCGATAAATTTGTTCCTCAGTAACCTCTGGAAGGAAAGTGCCCACTCTGATCTGCATGCAGGAAGTCAAGCTGCCTGTGATTTCAGGAACTTGCTTAGTGAGTAACACTTTCTATTACTCTCAGTTGTTTGACAAAACAGGAGCTGCAGCGTTTCCAGCAGTGAAGGGACCTGTCAGAGCAGCCTGGAGGGATTACCTGTCCATTGGCAGCTGCCCACACTTCTCCCTTTGGGAGAGGATCATGGATCCCAGAAGATCCAGAGGCTTCCTTCTGAGCAGTGACTAAAATTCCACTGCACTGGGACACTGCATTCAAGGAGGTTTATAATACAGGAATGGACTGGAATTAGTGGGAAAACCTGGAAATCACAGGGTGTCTGGTTGAAACAAAAACAACAACCAGACAATCTATTTCTACTAAGGAAAAATATATTTAGATTTTAGGGTTCAAATCGTTGCATTGAAAATCACCCTCATGGACTTTAACTCCCTAACTTCAAAGTCTAAAGCGTGTATCCAGTTGTGGATTCCTAGACAAAAGACAAGGAAAAAGTTGGGGGTTTTTTGGCCAGTTTTTAGATAGCAATTTAACCCAAATATCACTAATTTAAGAGATTTAAATTGCAACTATAATATAAGAATGGAAAGCTACTGTGCTCCAGTGATCAATGCCCTCACACCACCTATTCAGTTTACAATAAAACCCAGTAAATCTTACCTGGCAGTACCACACCTTGAGAAGAAAGAGGAGCGAGGTTCTGATATTCACGCCCAACATCTAAGGTTCTACAGGATCTAGACTTCACCAAACCTCTGCCTTTGTCAAGATCTGGGCCCAAATCCTGTATCGTAGCTTAAGTCTAATCCAAGAATGGTTCTTTATCTTTAATTTGTAGTGCATAAAAGGAAACACGAAAAACCTGTCATTCATCATCCTTGCACATATAGCTAAAGCACAGAAAAATATCTCTTTACAGAACTAGTGCTTCATCTGTCCAAAAAATAAGAGGTTGACTTTTTACCATGATTATTTTTCTTCCTAGTTTTTATTTTTCATGTAAGTTAATGCAGTTAAGCTCTTCCCCCTTGCTTTTTCTTTCAACTCCTACTTCTCTTCTCTTTTTTTTCAGTCCATTCTTATGTACTGTCCTTTTCCATTTTGCTGCTGAGGAAAGATGATCGAGAGGGAGAAAACTGAAAACCCTCTCAAAACCCTAAAAATTCTTTGTACCGGCCTGAAGTGATATGAATAAAGACTTTTTTCGTTCCTTATTCACCCTTGCTGGGACCTGGGGGAACCATCCTGCAGGATGAGCTCAGCGCTTTGCAAAATTATCTCAGGAGTGGGTACAATAAAATGTGAGTCCCGGCCAGAACTCCGGATATGAGCACTTCCCATCCCTGTAGGGGAGTCGAGATTTTGACATCGGGGCTTGTTCCTTTCTGTCAGGACTGGAAGCCAAATACCCCTGAACATCATCAGGGCTCCATCCCAAGGGCTCTTGTCTCCGGTCAGATTTCTGGGATGAGCAACCAGCAGCCCTGGGGTAGCAGATCCTGGGAGGCACAACAGTCAAGAGGCTTTTAAATGTGTGAAATCATCTCCAGGGCTGGCCCAGAGCCCCCCGGGCAGCCCTTGGCTGCCACTGGGGGTGAGGATGAGGCTGTGCAGATCCCCTCAGGGAGCAGGTCCCTGTATTTCTCCTCAGGTGCCTAAAATCAGGCTTGTGCTGTTTCTCCTGGGTCTTAAGGGCACAAGGCAAACACAACTTTCAGCCCACAGCCCCTGTTAAGGGCTAAACTCCAGCCCAGCCTTCAAACCCAACTCAGCTCAGCCCAAAGCCAGTGGAAAAGTCACCCAATTCTTGGCATTTCAGTGACCAGACCAAAAATAGGCCCAAAGTAGAAAAAACCTTAAAGTCAGAGGAAAATGAGCACTTGCCTCCCGACAGCAGGTGGGATCCCTATGTTTAGTTCTACTAGAATAAGTAATTTTACTCCAGTTGCAGATGTAAATGGGTTTCCCCATTTCTTCCATGCTGTTTTCCCTCCATCCAAACACATTCTGAATGTGCTTTCCATGATCACTCAAGGGATTATCAGTGAACGTCAGTGTGAGCAGCAGCAGAGAGCGTTTCGAGAGCTAAGTCTGCACTTAAATAATCACATTGAAAAAATAAGATGTTAAGGTTGTTCTTCGGCCAAAAGAGGAAGAAACATCTTCAGTGTCTTGTGGACTCATAAAAATCTAGCCCAGACAGCAAGCGAATTGTATTTTTACCCAGACTGACTCATAAACGATTAGAATGGGATAAACAAGGGGGGGAAAAAAAAAAATTACTGGAACTGTTCCCACTGTAAATTGGGTCTGAGTCAGAAACAATTATTTTCATCGAGGAAGTGGGAAATGCCATTTTGTAAAACTTACTTTACCCTTTGTTGGAAAATGGCCAACTTTGCTTTCCTTGGGACTTAGAAACTGATCATTAAAATTTTTGTAAATTTTGTACTCTCATATTTATCAGTTTAATTGGACAGCAAAGAAACACCACACACCACTTCCTATCTCAGGGCAAGAAAGTGATATTTTTTCCTGATTCTAAATTTATTTCCCCACCCTGTTATATAAATCTATCAGAATTCTTCAAATTGGACAAATCCACTGAGTACCAACTTCAAAAAAACACCCAGCAAATGCATCTGCATTATCCATTTTATGAAAAACCTTTTGGTTGAATAAAATACTGAAGTTTTCAAATGCTGTGTTTACAGTACATCTCTGATTTTTTTTTTTTTTAAAGTTAAAAAAGTCCCAGGATGGTTTGGGTTGGAAGGGGCCCTAGACCTCATCCAGTCCCACCCCCTGCCATGAGCAGGGACATCTTCCACTATCCCAGGCTGCTCCAAGCCCTGTCCAATGTAGCCTGAAAGAGAACAGATTAATTACAAAATATTTCACTTTGAGTCAGGTAAGTTGAAATATTTTTGATGCATTCCCTGACAGTCAGCTTTTTGTTTCTAGAATCATCTGCACACAAAATTCGATTTAATCAGCTGTTCAGGCTTACAAATCAACTGAGCAGAAACTCTTGCAGAGTTTTTTTGCAACTTGATGGTGAAACTCATTATTAGACAAATGATTTCCACTCAATTGCTCTCTTCACTCTCCTTGAATACTGCGGCATTTGAGACTTGTGGAAACATTTTCTGTGGAGATCAGAGCGCTGGTGCCACTATCCAAGAACAATAGAGGCTGATTACAGATTTCATAGACCATCTAATCTAATTCCTGGATAAACGGGCTATAGGCCTTTTTAAATTAAATGTTATTTCTAGTACAATAGATATGGTTGAACTACAGCACAGTTCTGGAAAGAAGATGAAAAAAAGACATCCACAGATAAAGAATGTGCAACGACTCAAAGATTATATCATAGCTCCAGACAAGCAGAAAAATCCTGCCTCGCCACCTTTGCCTCTCACTGGGGCTGTCACGAGCATGTCAGGGCTCTGTGGAAAGAAAAATGTTCAAAGATAACTAAATTTTGATGTATTTCATGGTAGAGGAAACACTTTGCAGTTCACAGCCTGCCTTTCCAACAGAACAGGCAAGAGGGGAATCTTTCATCCCATTTCTAGTTCAGTGTGACACAGAAAAAAAAGAAGCTAAAAGGTAACAAATACCAGGTATTTTCTAAGTTCCTTCCAAATGAGTGTTGCCCAGTTCTGGTAAATTTGGTTTAGGTTTAGGTGCAAACATGTAGATGCACTTCAATCAGTGGCTGCCTTTTCCAAGTTGATTATTGTGTACATGTGGATCATGTCCCGTGCTGGCTTGGCTAAAGCTGGAGCTTCACCACATGAAACTGTACTCTGTCTCACACACTGTAAATACACACAGTGAGTAGTGCAGAGAGGATTACCTGGAAGGTATTTCTCTATTAAGCCATTTCAAAAATCAATACCCAGGCAGGATTACAGGATTATGATTTCTTCAAGGAGTTACACACATTTTATAACATTAGCACGGTTCTAGGACAGGATGTCCCACAAACATCACGGCTGCGTATATGACTTATTTATTTTCACCTTTCTGAAAGCCATTTTCAAGTTTTAAAGAACATCTTCAGTCACAGACTGGATGGAGAATAAACAACAGGGTTTGAGGCATGGCAGCCATGAAAAAGTCTTGCCAAGCTGGGACACTCAACCGTGAAAATAAACTGCACAAATCCTTTACCAAATACCTATTTTATGCTACCCGATGCGACACAGAGCGAATGCAGAGCTGGAATCAGACACTTCCAAACACCGCTGAGCAAAAAACTAGGGGGGAAAGAATCCTTTTCTCCCCACTCAACACTGCTTGGATGAGCCATTTGAGATCTGTATGTGAACCCTTGCCATCCCAAAAAAGTGATATTCAGAAATCATCTTCACAGGACCACAAAGAGCCGCTAAATGTGTGTCCAAAACTGGAGGAGGTGACAGAAAAAAGTGCCCTTGTTCTGACGCATTCACCCAGTGACAAGGTGGCATTTACAACACCCTCACCTCCCTTAGCAAGTGCTACAAATAGTTTACACTGAGATTGTTGTGCAGTAATGTTAAGGAAAATCTGATGATTTCTATTTCCTCCAGATTCTGTCGCAATAGAAAAACCTATTCCAGAAAGGCCCCTGCCTGATATTCTGAAATGAGAATCTCTGGAATAGAAACAACAGCAACAACTGTTTGATTTATATATTTTATTTTTAATTAAAAAATAAAGGTTATCTTAATACATCTCTTGCAGCCTTTGGGCAAAATGCACCCTTAAGAAGACACTATGAAACATGATGCACATCTTTTCTTGCCACACATCTTAAACAAATGCCAACTTCTTGCAACAACTTTGGAAATCCATCATTTTCCCCAAACCATGAAAACATTTAACAGTTCATTTAAAAAATCCCTACAAAAATCAGAAGTGGGCCCAAAGCAAAAGTCACAGATCCAAGCACCCAAAAGCTTTTGGAGCAGACATATCCAAATGCTCATCTCATTCCAAGTTTTATCCCACATCACTGCAAATTCACAGACACAAACTACCCAAGGAGAGGCAATTGGAGCTCACCCAGGTATGGATCTCCCTTTGGAAGCTTAGATCTTAACTGGGCCAAAGCAAACCTGGGGGTCTGAACCGTCTCCTAAAATCGTTTAAATCGGGCCCATCCCTAACAGAATTAAGTGCTGGTTACATGAGGAAATGGTGCTGTCAGAGCTCTCATTCCTCAGCTATCCCTGATCTGAGCCCAGGCCAAGCTCTTTGTCCACTGGCACCACACAAGGCAAGGATAAAGCCAAGGGAACACACTGACCCTCCAGCACAGCCACACCCCTACCTCTGACCGTCTGGGAGAGCCCCAGGCTTCTCAAGGAGCTGTCTAGGGCTTCTAGGAGTGGTTTTCCCTGGAAACGTCTCCTGGCCCCAGCCCTCTCTGCAGGAAGGCTCAGGCTCCTGCCAGAGGAACAGGCACCGCTCCCATGGGATGCCTTTGTCCACCTGGCCTGTCATTCCCAAAGGCACAAAGTGACCAATGTTTAGACTTATACACAAGGTCTACATACATATATATATATATGTATATATATATGTGTACACACACCATTACATACATATTTAAATATATATATATACACACACACATATATATATATATTTGGTTTTGATTTTTCTCTTTTATTTTTTTTTTTTTTCTCCTCTTCTCCCCTCCTTTCTCTCTCTTTTAACTTAATGGTGTAGTCTCCTCTGAGGAAGGCTCTGCTATATGTTGTGGAGACTTCTCTGTCTCCAGTAGGACTTCTTCTGGGTTCTCCTCTGTTAGTTTTGGCTCCTCAGAGGCTTGAGATCCGTCCTGCACCTGACTCTGAGCCTGGCTGTTCATTTTCTCCTCTGCTTCGATCTCCTCCGAGGTGGGAATGGAGTTTTTCTTTGGACGGCCTTTGGGCTTTGTTGGAGCTTCCTGTCCACCCTTCAACACCTGGAGCAAAGAGATGAACTGTAAGGATTCTGAACTCTGTTGGTCTCAGATGTCCTGTTCCTATGTCTAATTCCCTCTCTCTTCACACCATTCCTTCAGCAACAAGACACTCCAGCCAAGGATCTATACCCAAGCTAACGCCAAATTTGTTAGAAGTGACAGTAACTTCTGCAGGTGCCACATACATCCAAAGAAACAGCCTAGAACTGCATCTCCTCTCCCAAATCAGAAAACATTGGACACCTCTACTAGAGAATGTCACAGCATCATGTTCCCACCAGCACTTATTGGGTGGCTGTCCCTTGTAAAAAAGCACTTTAACTGGAAAAGGACCATGAAGATCAGAGTAAGTGAAAGGTGAAAGGAAGATACGAGAAGCAAAAATTTATGTTACCAGCTCTCAAGATTCCTCTGTTTCCGTAGAGCAACACAGTCTTTTTTGTCTATGCACAAAACCAATCCCAGAAGCCCTGAGATCACATGAATGCCAGAAATGCAGAGGGAGATATTTTGGTTCTCGTCTCAGTTCTATTCTCATTTCTTTCACCCCTTTGCTTTGTTCTCCTACTGCCTTTGGTCCCCTCTAGCCCACCACATATGCTGCAGTATGAACACCTTGAAAAAAAGAGATAACCTCTGTGGAAAATGATTAGGAATAAAAACAAAAAATGGTATAAATAGACACAAGTCACTCCACTATGTTCAGCTTCCAAATCTGTCCTTTGCAATCAGTTTTTAAGAGCCATGGAGAAATGACAAGGATCCACTCACCATTTTCTTCCACTTCATCCTACGGTTCTGGTACCATGTCTTCACCTGGAGCTGAGTCAGCCCTAAGGATTGGGCTAGGTCGAGCCTGGGAGACAAACCAGACAACAAAATGAGTTTACAGAAGCCAAGAGGAGCTCAGGTACCATGTCTAGGCAGTCGAACACTGTTAGAGCATTCAGCAGTGTCTCTCTCATCAGTTGTCTCAAGAGTAGTCACACAAAAGTGGTAAAACCCATGAATTCAGGATGCAAAGACAAGCTCCAATGGAAGATGCAAGCTCTCCTTTCTAGAAGCAGCAGGTTTTGTGTCCCCTCTTTGAGACATGAGCCTGCTGCACTCCAACTGATGACGCTCCATGTTTGTCCATGAATTAGGAGTTACTGGTGCATCACATCCATGAAAAACAGGTCACTAGTGTCTGAAGCAAACACGTAGGAACAGACACCCAGCATCAGCTACTCTTTGTCATATTTCTCCTTCGCTACCTTCAAAATGGGGATCATGGTACTCACCCATTTCTCATGGAGTAGTAGTACCTCTAAATCTATTAATTTCATATATATTATGCTACTTGGGCAATTTAGGCTTCTAAGTGAATTTATTTTTATGTATTTTAGCTTCAGGGCATACATATGGGCAGACAGCCCATAATCCTTACTCATCCTCTACAGATCTCCAACCCTTGTAAGTTCATGTGAACCTATTCATTATTTTTATATTAAAGCCTATGATATGAAGCAAATGCAGGTCAGAGTAGCTCCTGATTCTTCCCCACAGATGATAGCACCATGCATCTGATGGTTTTGTAATGAAGTTGCACAAAGGATGTGATTGGAAATCCTCAGCCACGCCAGGAAAGTGCCCCTCGGAGTCATGCAAGTCCTGCAGGTGGGGCAGCTCCAACTCAGAGCCACATTCCACAGTATTCTGCATTCTGCGACTTTTTGGCAAATATCTCCTTGCCTTTGGATGGGGGAACACATTTTTCAAGGCCAACTTTTTCATAATAAAACCTTTGTTATAGCTGGGCTCCTTGGGCAACCAGATTTACACTTGTAAACACCCACATACCCCACACCAGCTCTCTGTGCTCCACCTCACACTCATGGATTCATGCTTCTCCCCGACTCTGGATTCACTCTGGACCTGCAGGCTTGTTCTGCCACTACACCACATCTGAAGCCATTGATCTCACACACCGTTACTGTTAAGAGCAGAACAAGTCAGAGTCATTACCCTGATGTACTGCCCTCCCTCACTAAGGATAAACCCGGGGTTTCAGGTGCCCTACCAGGGCTACAATCTCCTATCCAGGCCAAAAGCTGCAGAAGTGGACATAAACCACCATCCATTTCTGTGCCACGTTTCCAGCCATGAGTTGACAGAGAGGAGCTCAGTTTAGCCAACCCATCGTGCCTTAGTGCACATCTGGTAATACCTGGATTGCCTGCAACCAGCTGCCATCTCTTGCCACATACCTCAGTGCAACCAGCACTGCCTGGAAACACAAGGAAACAAACAGGGGAAGTGGTACATGGGCAGGAATTGCTCATCAGCCTCAATGAAGCCAAGGAACAGTCATGTGAGATTATTAATTACTAGCCTTGAGTGCTTCAGCAAAGTGTCAACCATCTGGTGATACGAAGCTGTGAGGAGTCAGTGCAGGCAAAGCAGGAACTCCGAAACTCCATGAGGCAGGTTGGCTACAGCCAGGAATATTGGTCTTGCAGCAATCTGGGGACAGGCAGTAGGAGCAGAAAATGCCATCTTCAGAATAAATTTAAATATTGGGATACTGCCCTCTGTGGAGTGCAGGGACTGATACCTTTCAAGCCTTCTCTAGGTTTACAAACTTCCTAATAATTGGGTGGGTCATTCTACCATGATTTAAATTTTCAGAGTAGGATTCAAAGCCCTTAAAAAAGCTAAAATCTCTCTTAGTTTGGCTTGCCCATATGGTACAAAGTAGTGCCTAAGAACTTGCCTGTGCCTTTGCAAGGCAGCTTTCAACCCCAGGATCTGCTTTCCAAGCTTATGGACAGGCCACCACCTTCCCACTGAATTGCTGCCTGATGTGCTGGATGAAAGCCAGCTAAGGAGCAGTAGAGATACCATGAACACGCAGCCATGAAACAGCAGATCCCAGGGGGACACAGGCCCCATCTTTTTCGAGTGTGCAGCAGGAGTGGGAAAGGGACAGATCCTTCTCTGAACATATCTCTGAGCCTGGAGGCCTGCTACCAAGCATGTGTATCATCATCTGACATTTCCACTGATATGGTCTGTTCGTGTCACCTTTGATCCCAGGAAAAGCAGCCTTGAATTTGAATCAGGTTACCTGCGCATGGCCACAGTCAATGGCAGAGGCAACTCAGTGGAGCCGGAGGCAGCACCCTCCAGGCAGGGAATGTTCAGTGTGGAACAGCTGAGCAGGGCTGGAACATCCCTTTTGCTCATCCCTATTCCTGGTGTGAGCATCTGACCCACCTGTCAGGGGTGGACAAGTACTTCTGCTTCTGGAATTTCTTCTCCAGGCCCATGAGCTGGATCTCGGTGAAGATGGTCCGACTCCTGCGCGGCTTCTTCGACCGTGGTGGGGGCTGCTCTGCCTCAGACTCGCTGCTGCCCTGGGCCTCGCTGGGGGAAACATCCACGCCTGCGGCCCCCACGCAGGGCTGGGCTGGCAGCACCCGGGAGCTGCCGGTGGCGGGGAGCAGCTGGGGCAGGACGGGCGGCTGCCGGGTGATGACGGAGATGAGAGGATACGCCCGCAGAGAAGGGGACCCTGGCAGGGAGGAAGGAGTGGTGGATTAAGGTAGATTCAGTGCGGCTGTGTTTGAGTAATAGGAGTGCTGGGGAGAGCAGGGAGACAGGAACAGCTTTCCTGGCTCTTCCAATTGATTGTTAAAGAACCACAAGCAAGAATATTCCCCCTTTGGATTTCTTCGTTCTCCCAAATTGCACAGCTTTTCTTCGGCTGGGGAACGCTAACGCAAACACTAACGCTAACCCTAACCCTAACCCAAGACAGGTAAAGGAAAAGTGCCTTTCCACTCCTTTTTTAGGAGCTATTATAACCGTTGAAATCATCTGTCTAATTACATCAAGAGATTAAATTCCAAGCAAAAGATGAAATATATCCCCATTCTGTTCCCAGCTTCGTTTCCCCAGGGAAACTAGGATAGGGTTCACTTGAGACAGTGATTTCCCCTCCCCTTGCCGGTAACAGACAACAGAGTCCAGTTCACAACTCACTCCATCCCCTAACAGGCAACTGCATTGCATCCTCCATTGCCCACACTGATGCCACTGACCGTGCTGGAAGATGAGGATTATCTTCACTGTCTGAATTCTGCATCTTACACCAACCAGTTGATACCAGCCCTAAAAACAAACCAGTTCTGCTCCAATCTTTTCAGGTCAGGGCTCTTCTGGGTTGACAAATCCAAACATCCCCAAACACTAGAGGATGTTCTGATCCACACCAGGCCTTCTGGTTTACAGCTATAGCAATTTCCTGCTCAGTCTTAGCCCCAGGAAATCAAATGTTCCTTTAAAGCTTGGGCAGTGAAATTGAGCTACATATGGGAAATGTTAACTCACTGTAAGACATTCAACCTGCAGAGCCTTAAGAAGTCACTTTCTTGCTTTGTACCTCATTTTACCTCATTTGCAAAATGGAAACAATCCTCCTTACCTACATCACTGGTGGTAAAACATAGATTAAAATTTAACGTACACAACGTATTCGGAGATCTTTAGATAAATGGTTCTGTGGAAGGGAACATATTACACCAGCAGGCCCGATTGTGAAACCCTTCACATGAATCACAGCTAATGAAAATAATGATCTCTAGACCTTAATGAGTGTGTTGGGATGAGCAACTCCACATAGTGGAAGAAAGGAGTTGCCAGCCTGGCCTACTGATGACCTGTATTCCTCAGTCCTCTCACCAGGTTTAGGGCTGTGATCACAGGAACCATGTCCTAGGTGAGCGGGATACATCAAAGAAGTACCCAGCTCACCTAGGGGTAGCTGGGTACATCAAACAAGTTGTTGATTGTTGCTTCTCTCTTCAACCACAGCAAGCTGTGCAAAATCCAGCCACTCACAAAGCAAGCTTGGGAAACTATTGTCAAAACCCTAAATCCTAACAGACTGGGATGTAAGGATAGCTGTGACTACAGATTGGGGTTTAGGCAGACTGGGGCTTCAATCTTGCTTACTCCTCCACACCTCTGCAACACTAAAAATGAAAATATTTCCATTACATGTAAAGCTTTCCACTTAAACCACCAAGGAAGCACTTGAGAGATGAAATCAGATGAATCAGCTGAAGACTGTGCTGATTGACAGCACCACTGAGTAACCTGGTGGAAATTTTGCCTTGATTTACAAATTCAGTGGCTGTTCAAAGATCATGAATTAGGACAGAGTGTGCTGTCCTTTGCTTTACACACTAAATCTGTGCTGGTATTTGTGCACCCTCTGACACCACCCAGCTACACAGAAGGTAAAGGAGATGCTGCTCCCAATAGCCTGTGTACTCCTTGTCAACTCACTACTGTTAATTTCTGATGCTATGGGATAACAAAAACTTGCTGACCCCCCCGTAGAACAGATGATTTCTTCTCTTTCAGCCAAATTTGCCAAAAAATAATCTCCTCTTCCCTCCTTGAAGGGTTTTTCCATTTCTAGAGTCCTATGCAGGGACACTGAGGCCACCTCCACCATGAGAGGTGCTCTTGGGTGTGCCATGAGATTTATGAGGACATCATGTGTGGATGTCTTCACCTGCAGCAGTCCTGGGACTCCTCCTCAGTACACAACTGCTCTTCACTCAGGCTCCAAGAGGTTTCTCAGATCCCAGTTCTACCCTGTTTTGGATAAGGACACTCAAGCTCAAGCTTACTCCAGAAGAGAGTGGGTCCAGTCTTATTAAATCCCCTTATCCCACTACTATGGGGTTCTGGTTCACCCCTGCCCATCACAGAGTTCCTGCTCCTCTACGGGTTCATCCTCCAAACCTTATCCCATAGCCCATTCCTGTCCTCACTCACGGGTAGCTTTTGGCACCACATCACTGTTTATCAATACTTTTGTATCCCTCCATATATTTCAAGCACAAAATTACTCATGAATAATAAATCAGCAGAAATCAGCAGAGCTCAGAAACCCCTGCGAGGCTCCAAGTGACTGACACCTCTGGATGAAAGGATTTTTACAAGGAACTATCTTCAAGGGAGGTCAGCAAAGTTATTTGATATCAGAGCAACCGGGGATATTTGCTTTCCTGTATGGCATGGCAGCAGCACGTGGGAGTGCTTGAAGGGAGGGGAGGATGGTTACAATTGTCCCAGAGCTTAAGATCAGCCTTTATCAAACAGAGAAAAGTGTCTTCAGGTTATTTTTCTAAAAGTCAGGTAAGATTAGGATTAAAGGAACTACTTTCCAAGATCAGCAGCACAGCCTTGGCTATTTTGCAGGGTACAACAGTGGTTATTAGAGAAGCAGATGACACCGGAGTTATTTGGGTCTGGGTTTTCAAGCGCTGAGCACCTGAATGAGAGGATACATTTTCCAAAATGCTCCGCAGCCAGCAGCTGTGCCCTGGTCAAACTGTTAGAAAAGCTCACCACATGCTTATTTTTGGTGCCCGCGTCAGGACGCAAATTTATTTACAGCCCTTCTGAAACCACGGTGCTGCTCCTGCGCAAGTCGTGGCTCACAACTGCCAAGCTGATTCAGGTGCTGAGCAGATTTGTGAGGCTGTTGACACTAAGTGTCATGTATTTGTTTATCATTTGTGCTTGTAAGAGTAACCTTTGCTTACGGTTTGGCACCAACAGTTGTGACAGTGCTTTTAGAAACCATCGTAAATAATGAAAGCACCGTGATCAGCCCAGCTTATAAAAGACTGCTCAGCTTTGTGCCCTCAGCCTGGTGAGGACACAGGAAGGTTGTGGCATGGAGTAAGGAATAAGGATGGCATGTCTTTACATGGCGGGTCAAGGCTGCAGATATTTTTCTGGGGAAAGCTACAGGTTAGAAAGGGGGCAATGCTTTAGCAACCCCTCGCACAGAGAGCAAACCAGAAATAACTGACCCCTGCATTGCAGGAGTCAGCTCTCAGTTCCCAGAGAAAAAAGCCCAAGTTCAGTGTCCTGCTCTGGATCTAGTTATCCCAACGTTCAGAGCAGCTGAAGCTGAGCCAGTCCGTAGTCTCTAGGTACACTGTTAACATGACTCCCCTTAAATCATCCGTACAGTTCTCACCCTGATAAAGCCTTGCCTTCCAAACACCATGAAATCTGAGGCGAGATCTAAACTTCACATCCCCCAGAGTTCAAAGGTACTTCTAGACTGACATGGCATTTTAAGAATGGAACAATTTCCTAATCTTCAACAAATTAAATGCTGGCAAGCAGCTCTTGTCTGCTCAGCACTGTTGTGACACGCTCTGTCTCCCGAACTGGGATGAATGGGAGTGAAGAGCTCTTTCTTTCCATACCTGCCTTTCACAATGGTTCCACTGAACACGTTCTCACCTGCACGGCTGTGTGAGCACTTTTTCTGACCCACTGCTCTTTTGTACGTGAAAACCCAAATGCTGCCCACCAGAAAATGAGGAATTTGCTACCCTAGAAACACACCTAAAACATTTTACTATTTCCATCTAAAACTGTCAAGAGGCCCCACAACCCAGTGGTGAAAACACCAGTGGTTTAGGACTCAGGAGGTCTCACTGCTTTTCACAGGGCCAATGGTCTCTTACTATATGGTTTTCTACAGAAAAGTCCCAGTTTTATCTATTAGAATAAACTTTATCACCCCAAAGCCTAGGGTATTCTCAAGCTCACTCTGCTGCTGAATACTTCTCAAATACTTGGAAAGAATAAGTATATATCCCATACATCATACCATGCACAACTCAAGGAGCACTGCCTAAACAACAGATTTTTTCCTGCTGTTCTTTTTTAACAATTTGAATAATCTCAGTTTCAAGCAGCAAGAAAGCTCTTATTTCTGTCCATCCCACAAAACAAACATCTGGCCACTCTTTCTAAAACTAACCAAGAGCTAAAAAATAAAATAAATATTGAATCTGCACAGCATTTTCTATGATCTGAAAACATGTTGCTTTGCTATTTAAATCTGCATTGGCAGCCACAGTACAGTGAATAACATATCTGCAATAAGCACTGCCCACATCACCTTGGCATGAATTGGCTTACTCAAGCCACACAGGTCTAGGAGAGCCCTGGACTCCTGTTTCCCAATTATATGTCAGATATTTCTGCAAAAAAATGTATCATGGTTTCATGTATCCAAAGATTTTTGTCATTTGTTCTTCTTTTCAGCAGCAACAACAAGATGTTACATCAAGAAGACCAACCTGAAGCCATCTCCACTCATCTTCTGGGACATTTCCAACAAACTTTTAAACTTCTTCTGACCACTACTAAGACACAGTGGATACACCACCACTGCACCAGATCACCTTGCAGAAGTTGTAATTAAACATAAATACTTGAAATAAATCTTTTCCCCTTGTTTACCTCCTCCTCCCCTCCTCCTTGGCTTAATTTCAACCCCAGTAGACACAGAATAGAAGGAAGAGAAGAGGGAAACCACTAATTAGTTGCATGGTTTGACTGCCAGCAATGGAAGAACAGTTTTCCTCCCAGGCAAACTCCGTTTCCAAATGTTGTTTTGAAAAGCAGCAAAGAAAAAGGAAGGAGAGATTTATGGATCAGTTCCTCTTGGCAGGTCAGCCCTGCTCAGAGGCAGAATGAATCTCACTCAGAATGGGCTGCAGTGAAAGGTAAATAATAAAAGAAAATGAATTTATGACTCAGGGAGGTCTATAAATCGTTTATCTCTTGCGTGTCAAAACAAAGGAACCAAGAAGGAGTTGAGTTCATTTAGGAAAGAACTGGATTTTGCTGAAGGAGCAGGTAGTCTCCTGACAGGAATAAGCAAACCCCAAGTGAAGCAAGGAAAACAAAAGAAGCATGGAAATATTGAGAATTAGTTGAGCCACACACCATTTCTTTAGTGGGGAGGGCATTACATTGGCTTTTTCCACCATAGATGCTAAAAAGCAGAGATTTTTCCAAACGTGCCAATTCCACGGACCTCAGCCGGACTCCACCACCACCTCCAGAGCTGAGCAGGGACCTGGTACAATTCAGGAACTCAATGTGGCCCAGGAGCCAAGTGCTTAAAGACAACAACTAGCTACCCAGTGCGTGCTGCAGGACACACAGCGTCCCCTCAATCAGAGTGGGACTTTGCCTTATGGTTGCCAGACCTGCCAAAAGCTGACTGAGGACAAAACCTGACCCTTGTACAAGGGCTCAGTTCCTCTGTTGGGCTTTCTCAGGCAGCACATGGACTGGCAGCACCCCTCTTGTCCATTAGGAGCCCCACTGAGGGCAAGAAAGCAATTCTTGCACTCAGGTTAGACCTTATCTCATCTGTTTTTGATAACATCAGAATTAAGCCTTCTCTGCTCCACCTATACCAGGCTTAGGCACTGGAAGGTTCTCCAGACATGGGAGATTCTTTCTTGTTAGCTATTAGAAGGCATCAGGTTCTTCCCAAGACCAGCACTGTGCTTCACCAAGCACCCTGAAATGGACGTAAAGGCAAGAGGAAAGGGAAGAACAACAAGAGGGTGTGCATATACCAGAGAAATTCACATCCTCTCAGGAACACGTGCTTAGGAGAGGATTGAGGGGAATTGCCAGGTCTCTCAGACTTCCTCGATCCAGCCTTTCCAAGGTTCCTGGCCCACTGAGCACTGTCATGAGCACTGGAATCTCAACTTTAAAAAATGACCTGAGTGATGTTTCTGCTCTACAGCAAGGTGGGAACAGATCTCCAAGATGTTATCTCCAGGATGGGAAGGAGCAGAGCCATGCCAGGAGATGGCTGCTCCTGGGCCAGTTACGGCCTGGGCAGAGGCGAGCTAATGAGGTTGTGATCATTTCGCTGACAGCCTGGCACTTCCCAACTGTGAGTCCATGTATTTTCATGGAGCAGCCCTTGGAATACATTGGCACAGTCCTTCAGAGCTGGAAGTCCAGGCATGGCAACAAAACCTCCCTAAGCTGTCCCTGAGCAAGGCAATGGAGCCTAGAGGTGATACCTAACTTGGAATTAGATGTTTTTAGCACTCCTCTCAAACAAAGCTTGTCCAGAAAAGTGGAGCCAGGTAATTTGTCAGAAACCCTTTGAATCAACCAGTTCAGGCATTGATTCTCTTCTCATCCTTTCCAGTCTTTCTGTATGACAATCCTCAGACACTCTTTTCCATTTCCTATACCTCTTTTAGTATTGGAAGAGCTGGAAAACCTGCAGGTAGTCCTCTGAGCCTTTACAAGTGCCATAGCTCAGCTCTATAAGCTGATTTTTCTGTGACTATTACATATTAAGTGGGAATCCTGGAACTGGGAGTGTTTGAAAACCCTCTTTGTTGCCATTCTTCTTCTTCAACACCTCAAAGCTCAGTGGCAGAGTTACCCTGTTTCAGGAGAGGAGAACTGTCTGTGGCTCGGTTTCTTTTTCTACTTGCTCTTTTTCTTTGGATACATGTGGAAATCAGTTGTAGCAAAGCTGGAGCTAAAGTCTCTGCACAAGAACAGAGGTGAAGGGCAGTTCTGGGACATTATGAAAGCTTCCAAAAATAGTCTCAAGACTCAGCCCAAATGCACAAAGACAAAATATCCATAGGAATAATGTCATGGAAGCTACAGGAAGGCAGAGCAATCAACCCTGAAATGTTAAGTGCCGGGCTGGAACACGAACAGACAACGCTGGTACTCTAAAACAGCACCAGTGAGGCTCCTTGGAGTAAAGTTTAACTGCTCCTCAACCAAAGACTGCAGGTAGACATTCACACTAGATTCTTTTGTCAGTTCAATGAATGCTATTAATCTGAAAAGGACCACGAGTCTTGCAAGCATTAAATGCAACTCAGCAGCATGGCAAAAAGTGTAGCAAACAGCCTCTCTTCATTGTGGAAAAATCCAGACGTAACTGATGTCTATGGCAAAATGTTCACCAGCTTCAGTG
Source organism: Hirundo rustica (assembly GCF_015227805.2). Lineage (NCBI taxonomy): Eukaryota > Metazoa > Chordata > Aves > Passeriformes > Hirundinidae > Hirundo > Hirundo rustica. Next base: position 305,775 of record NC_053472.1, read on the forward strand.
GGGCCAGGATTTCACCCACATGTGCCCACAGAAAGAAAAGAGAGGACAAAACAAAAGAAAGGAAATTAGTGTAGCTAATTTTAGCACAGTTAAAATGATCCTTTTTTCAGGCATTCCGACTGAAAGCCTGAAAAGGAATGCCTTTTTAGGCGTTCTGACTGAAGAACTGAAAGTTCTTCAGGAGTCTACACCTCTGTATGAGCCAAGTGGGAAGGGGAGAAAAAAACTGGCATCTGATCAAATGGCAATTTTTGACCTCAGATTTTCAGGTGGGAGAAAACCTGGACTCATCCAGGAGTCATATTTAATCTTCCCTAAGAGAACAGTCTCTTTCCTCTTCAAACTCTTTTTTTTTTTGCGGGGGAGCAGGTTTTCAACTAAATCTGTTGCAAACAAAACCACTGATATTGGTGGAGGTTGTCTTACAAGATGCTCCTCCCCAAAGCATCTCCCACTCTGCAAATCCCAGTACAACTCCCCAGGGATGACTGGAGCTGGACACAGCTCCAGATTCTCTTCCCTGTGGTCTGGGACACTTGGAGCTGTGGCTGAGTTCAGCCCAGTTTCAAAGCCACAGGGGAAACTTCCTCAGCTCTTGCAGCTGTAGGATCCAGATTTTCCATTATAACTCTGTCCCGATCAGCAATTTATCAACACATTGCTGTATAATTTCTCAATAATAACTGCAATTAATAAGTTGGAATGATGCAAGGCGTGCATGCTGCAGGTCTCCACGAAAACCAACAGAAAAATAATTAATCCTTACTTATTAAAAACATTTGTTATTCATAATGTGGGGGTTTTTGTGTGTTTAAAGCCCTGCGCACAGTAATTGGCCTTGAACAGCTGAGAAGCCCGAGAGCCTCCCTGAACAACACTTGTCTCACTCCCTGCTGCCACAGGCAGATGTGGAACACCTTGCCTTGAACAGGGCTGGATGTGGAATTATCCATCTTAAAGATACAATCCAAAACTCACCTAGAGCAGCAGTGCCTCCAGGGATGCCAGATCCCTGCAGGACGGCACCAGGGATCTTCTGGTGATCACCATTCTGACAAACTGGTCTTGTTCAGGCCGTACAGGGGGGAGGAGATGGTAATGCATCTTGAAGCTGGAGTGGAAAAGCCTGGCTGTGCTGTCCTGGGGTGATCACTGGGATATTCTGGGATAACAGTGCTCAGCACCCACTTTATTCCCAACTGCTGGAAAGACACAAGCCAGCACCACCTGGTGCTAAAGGCTGCTGTCCCTGCACAGAGCAGCCTTTCTTCCAGGCTGTCAGTCAAGCAGAGGAGTGTGCCAGGACCTTGTCAGATCCTCAGTGAAGAGGAAAATTTATATATAAAGAAGATTTATTTTGTTTTAAAGAAGCATTTAAAGAATCTATTTGGCCAGCACTCAAGAAATCCTTTGTGGCAACTGTAATGGCACTGTGGTTTCATCAGCAGAGAGTGAATCAGAACAGACACCGCTTCTGTACTTTGAATTATTCTGCTTCATGTACTCGAATGACAACCTGCCTTTTTGATGGGCGCCTCCCTGGACTCAAACCTGCCCCCTCCAGCCAAACTGAGCATGGCTCTGAGAGGTCCTGCTCATTGTCTAAGGTTACACAAAAGGGACTCTCTCTGGATTTCCTCATATTTAGCTGATGATTCCTTTGAATCCTACTGAGTGGGAAAGAAGGTGCTCTGAACACACACACGTCTGCCTTAATATTTATTGGATGCATGGGCCCAAGGCCATCGTGACTTCAAGCAGCTCCCGAGGGAAGGCAGGTTTGGAAGTGAACCTCCTTCCAGACCCTTATTGCTTGGACTCAGGGAGAGTTCTAAACGCAGGCCACATCAATCCCAGAGAAATAAACACCAGCGCATCTCCATAAACAACACTCAGGCAGTGCAGGGACATTCTGGGATACAATCCACCAGCTCCCTGCCCAGATCTGCACCAAGGGACACTTTGGGTCCACTAAGCCAACTTCAGCTTGAAACTCCTTCTTTTGAACTGAGTCATGTTATATACCTCAGCCAAGAGTTCCCTTCATCACTGAGGGGAAGGCTCAGCACTAGAGCTCATCACCCACTGGACCCAGACTTCACATGTGGAGCAGCCAAAGGATGAGAGAATGGAACAGCTCTAAGTGGTGGTTTTTTACAGAAAGTTTCTAGTCTTGGTTATTGGGGACGGAGGGGGAATACATCACTGAGACACCAGAACTCTCAGGGTATCTCAGCTTAAATTGCTACAATTTACCAATGACCGACGTGACCAGACATCATGGGACACTGGGAGAGGCCAAATCGATTCCTCTGTCCAGATGGTGTCACTGGTCAAGGAGCAAGATTTGGACTTTGGTGGAGAAACAGCTCATCCTAGCTGAGAGGGTGGAGTTTGACAGAAGGCTGTTCTGCCCTGTGCTCTGCTCTGCTCTCTGAGCATCTCTCCCTGGCCACTGTCCAAGATTTGAGTTTATATGGACCTTGGACCAACACATTATGGCCATTGTTATATCTTCACACATCTGACAAATGATTCAGCCTTCTCTCAGGATTTCACAGTTTCTGGCCAAGTTCAAACACACAATGCCATGGATGCATAAATCAATCAGTCCCTCACTTCCTGCTCTGTTAATTATTATCACAGCATCCATAAGCAAACACCAGCTTTGGCCAGCTGACTGGCCATGCACACAAAAACACTCTTCAGGTTTCTCAAGCCCACCCTTGTGTGAGTTTCAGCAGAAAGCTGGCCATAAATATCATTACCTCTTCCTGCCCCAAGGCTCTAAAACATGCTGCTGAGTGACACATGGGAAGAAAAGAGAGTGCAATTGTTTCTCAACACCAGACTGTGTAAATTTTGCCTGATGGATCTTTTAGAAAACACTTTTTCCTTCTCAGGAGAATAGTAGATCAGTATTTCAAATACACAGACCTCCCGCTCTTTTCATGCCTGCTGAAATGAAAGGGGGACTCCAGCAAGTGCCGGTGTTAACCTGAAATGGACCTGTCACATCTTGGCAAAGCCTCTGCCTCTTATAGCTGTGGCCTATAACCTCAAGGTTTGCTTCATTAATAATTTTGCCCCCATTAGGACACATTTAGCAGAGAGCTTGGTCTCTGAGCTGCACATATGATTCTTTGATTTTGCATCTGCCCTAACACAGAGAAAACCCATCTCTGTTTCCTCTACGGACAAAAATAAACTCTGTGGATAATTTGGATGAACAGCTGCACAAACAATGCAATTTAGAGGGATGCAAATGATACACAAGCAGGTTTTGTTCACAGCCTGCCTGTCCTTTGTGGCTGCCAATTAGATCAGTGGTCTTAACCCAGCTCTGGTGGCTGGGCTAAGGAGGAAAGACACGCACAGGGAACAAGCTGAGCATAATGGACATCCCAGCATTATTCCAGGAAGCTGAAACCCTGTTAACAGAATCTAGAGCACCCTGGAATAGGATTTCCTCCAAACCAGATATTTGTGTTTGAGTAAGCTAACTATGTCACAAGTCCGTAAGCACAGGAATTGGTTATTTTTATCCTCTTCACATCAAATAACAGCACACCCATGTCACCTCACAGATCCAATCTTAACCAAAAGAGAATGAATTGAGGACAACTAAGCTTTCACTTTTTGCATGGGGAAAAATACACAGCTGGATTTCCAGGTTACAAAAACTTTTCACTACAACATAAAAATCAGTCCTGGCAACTTAATTCCTAAAGCAGCTTTCTTGATTTCAGGACTCTCTGTATTACATCAAGTCAGTCATGGGCTGAAGATGCTGCAAAAACCATCAGTCATGGCTCCATCTCCATCTCCACCTCTACCTGCAGCCATGAGTGTCCCATATGGATATGGGGAGGTGGATGCTCCCACCAGCTATACACCAGTCTCCCAGCAAACTGGGAGCTAAAACCCAGTGTCTTCATTCTAGGATCAGTGGCATATTGGGGCTTTTCAGCTGAAACACAAAGCAGGTTTCACTCTTACAGAAATTCGTCTAATCTTAAAAAATAAGCTGAAAAATGTCTCAAGGATGGGCAGTCTCCAAATGGACACACCCAGAATAAGCAGTTCCATGAGAAAAATGTCAGCCTCAAAGTTGCAAAGAGCTTTGGAGGCATGAAACGAGCTGTGTGCCAGAGAAGTGATGACAAGGTTTTCCTGCATACCAGCACTGACAGAAGGATGAGCCAGAGATTCCAGCTGGTGAGCTCCAGCTGTCCTGACCTACTCCTGCTCAGAGTAGCTGAGGCTGCCCCATCCCTGGAAGTGTCCAAAGCCGGGTTGGATGGAGTTTGGAGCAACTTGGGATAGCAGAAGGTGTCCCTGCCCATGGCTGGAACTGGATGAGATTCCAACCCAAACCTTTCTGGAACCCCCTGATTCAATGATCTCCAAATGCAAGTCCTCACTCATGTCCAACATTAGTCTGTGCGACTTTTTCTGTTCTAATAGGAAGTCAGCCAAGGAAACACCCTTTCCACATCTCCAGACAAATTTAGATTAGACTTCAGATGGAGGTAGGGCCCCAGTTAATCACAATTGATGGAACTGGTTTTCTACAGTGCTCAAATTCAACCTTAATTGTGGATTAATGCCCTTTTGGGCAGCAATGTTAGAAGGACAACTGTTGCAAACAGCTTCAATCCAGAACTACAAACATGCCCCTGAAAATGCTCTGATTTAGGGATTGAGGTGGGAAATTTAGGGATTCAGATGGAAAACCCTCCCTCAATCTAAGATATGAAGTCAAATCTTTGGTTATCACCCACCTCCGGTTTCATCACTCATGGATTCTCCTCTGAGTTTCCTACAGCCCCTGCCACCGGGAAATGTGGTGTCGCTGTGTTCCACAGGGATGTTGGGGCTTCATAACCTCATTCCAATGCCAGTTATAAAACAGGCAAAAAACAACACAGCCCTTTCTTTCCTTCACCCTTAGGTGGGTGTATGATTCCCACTAGCATAAGAAACAGCTACAGATTCCTGATGGGAATATTGTCACGTTCCCACCGACTTTACTCTGTCCCATAAAAGCACCAAAAGAACAAAGGTCTGTTCACTTAGGTGTAGGTTTTGGGGAAAGAGGACCACAGGCCCAGTATTTCCATCCCTGGCACTGCCTTAATGTTCAATCTCAGCCAACTCACTGAATCCCACTGGACTTCTGTTTTCCCCTCATGCAAAATGAGGGCGATAACACCAACCACACCGGTGCTGCGGTCTGGAAAGGACTCAACAGCAGCCGTGACGGGAGGCAGAGGTGTTGCTATCTCCCAGCTCGCTGCAGACATTGCCCATTAATACATTGCATGAGCGCTGTGTTGAGAACGCTCTTTTGTGTCACACGATTATGAAATTCCTTAATGTGCCATTAATATATATGTTAATTCTGAAGCAATGCATGTGTCCTGTTCTTGTGCAAGCAGCAATGTTTCCACGGGAACTCCTCCAATAACAGGCACAGATGCCGCGTGTGGCTTTTCCAACAAAAATAGCTTCTTTAAGCTCAATTTTTAAAAAGATCTCCTCACCCAAGAAAGACATTCTGCCCAGGATCAGTCATCCCTGCCAATTTTAACATGATGCTGATCTAAATAATTCTGCAGGGAATATTTTATATGTTTCCCAAATCTCACCACTGCCAGACTCTGATTTGGCACTGCTGGGATGGAACGGATCTTAGATTTGGCATTTCCACGTGCAAACAGACAAAATCTTTATACTGACAGTGTTTTCATTAAGCTCTGAAATAGAGGCTGTATCCCACCTGGAATGTTATTAAGCTGTCCAGAGAATTTAGGCAATTATTGGCATTTACTGCTCTCTCATGAAAACACCCAACACTTCTGACCCACCACAGGCATTGGTTTGCTCTTCTCAGCAATGGTGTGATAATTCTGAAGGAGCTTTTAAATTCTGAGACCCAGAAGAGCCTTTAATTCATGTTTGGTGAGCCACATATGAAAAAACTATTTCAATTTAATTTTTTTTTTTAATCATCCTACTCATCTTTTCCTATCTGTTGAAGTATTGATGCCATGCCCACAGCTGTCCCTGTTTCCATTCCAGGAGATCTGCTGGGAAAGAGATCCAAGGACTTCCAGTTTAAGTAGAGCTTTTGAAAGATTTGCTTGGACTCTACATCCCATTTCACTGCCTTGAAATAGATCTACTCCAATTAATTAAAAAGTGCTTTTAAAAGTCTTTTCCCTCCTTTCTTTAAGCCATCTTACAGAAGCTAAAACCTTGACGCTAGATGGATGAAATGTCAAATCCATATGGATATAAATATACATTTGGTTAATAAAACGGTGAGTTCTGTGTCTACTCTGTGTTTTCCAACCACCACAAACACTCTACCACCACATCCTTTACACATACAAAATTACAAAGTGGAGGGAAAAGTGCAGCTGAAACTGCAGGAAAATCAGAAACTTATAATCTGATACAAAAACTGGCTCAAATACCTAAAGATTTCAAATTATTTTAGTCCTTTATTAAAAAGAAATTAAGAAAACAAAGTTTAAAGCATTTGAACAGCTTGCCCCTTCCAAATGCATAAAGTTTCAGAATGACAACACATTCCTACTTGTTTCCACGGAGGGATGCAAAGTAAGAATCTTGAAAGGAAAAGAAAAATCCAGTACGAAAAAATAATTTTTGAGTTGTCTTATCACATTAAAAGGAGGCAAGGAAAAGGCAAATTTAAATTATTTTCTCTCCTCTGTGGGTCACCTTTCATTAAATTGCTGAGAATGAAACACACTCCCACCAGGACATTAACATCTCATTTTCAGTGCTGCCGGGGTGAGGAGCCTGAATAAAAATAAATGGCTTCTCCAATGAGATACATCATCCATCGTCAGCATGTAAAACACAGTCATTAATCACAGCACAACCTGCTTATTATGGGCATTCAAGCACTGGCAATACAAATGCTTATAAAACAGGGACTCCTTTCACAATTCCCTGCCCTTGTCTCTCAATAGTTTAGAGGATTAACCCTTTTGCAGTTGAGGGATGGGCAAACTGGTTTTGCCTAATTCCAAACCAACCTGACATCATGGGTTCAAAAGTTCGACTTGAACTCGAACATTCTCAGGTGCAGTTTGTGCTGAGGGAACAAAGAGCTCAAGGGGGGATAAGGGAAGGAAGACAGTGAAAGAGCAAATTGAAGAACCCTACAGGGCATGGACTGAGTGTAAAAATCCAGTAAGAGACAAAGGATGGATTAAAAAAAAAAAAAAAGTGATGAAAAAGTTGAAACTCTTGCAAAGTAATAAATACAGTTTTGTCTTAACACCTGTCTTAAAGTGATTTGTGGGGAAGTCTCTTCCTTCCTACAGAATTTCCTCTGCTGGGAAAAAAAAATCAGGATTTTATTTGTACTTAATTAATACTCATGAAGAATGCAGTTACACATACACAGTCCCCACTGACCATACGACTTTAGGCTTCTCTTGCATTTCTTAGCAAAGGATTTTAAAATACTTGACACTAATGTTTAATAAACCACCGTTTTTCGTTAAAAAATTGGAAGGGTGAAGAATTCAGCTGGGTCCATGTCTCATATGAATTCAAGGACAAAGCCAAATAGGATGACCCAAGCACAAAGCGCTGTCTGCAGAGCTCTCAGCTCTTCCCTGGGCTCTGCTGAATCCAACTCCACTCAGTTATCCCTGCTCCCAGCACAGCCCGTCCCAAGCTGCCAGATAAATGAATGCTCAGCAGAAAACAGTCATTTATTTGCAATCTGAAGCAAATCCTTTTCTATTTCTACACACCCCAAACATCTATTGACTTCAAGGAGAAAATTAGTGGAGACAGGAGGAAAATCAAGAGGTACTGAGAAAAGCAGTGTTTGGACATCTATGCAGCAGGCAAAAATACATAAGCCCCACTACTTACTGATAAATGTAACCTGGATGAAGAAAATTCTTGAGGAGAAAAACTAGATGAGGTGTGTATTTGAATTTTCTCCTGAGGTGTAAACTGGCCCCAGGTTAACCAGCGCTGGTAATTTGTCAAACACTTAAGTTTGTCATCAACTAGAGAAGTATTTCCAATGTTGGTATCAATTACTGGAGGCAAATGACCCATGATTGGCTTTGGGGAAAACAAACATTTTGAGAAGGCAAATTAATAGTCCACCACATTTTGAATTACACTAAAGCTACACACCAGGTACTAGAAGTGAACACTTAACTCTCTTCTGAGTGGATTTTTCAGTTAATTAACATTGCAGCAATGGGCGGCGGCAGCAGTTCCATTATAATTTACTCCATATGTAAGAAATACTCAGTGAATCCTTCATAGGCACGACTGGCTCGGAGTAGAGCGGGATACATCCCAGCAAATCATCAGCAAGGAGTTAAAATCAAAAAATATCTTGAGTTAAAAGAGACTCACAAGGATCATCAAGTCCAACTCCCAGCCCTCCCAACAGGGCAAAATCACAGCCAAGGTACTCAAAAATTCAGCACTGGCTCTACTTCCTAAAAGTAGAAGAACTATCAGGAGTTTTCCCCAGCTATTTCTTCTAAAGGAAAGTCACTGTCAAGACACTGTGATGAATGAAAGGCTCCTCAGTATCCTTCACTGCCAAAAGAATTTTCTATCCTGTAATTTACTACAGGAAAGCACCAGTTTTATTTTGTGGGTGGAAGCTCAGAGATAAAAACCACCAGCAGGTGAGAGCTTTATTGATGGGTTTGCTTTTTCAAAGGCACCCCCAAAGCTGAGCTCAGCGGTGAGCCAAGGCTGCGCTGAGCAGTGTCTGCGAGGAGGGACCAGCAATGCTCAGGTTTTAAAAAGCTGCCAGCTGATTTTAATGCATTTTTACAATTTGTATCATGACTAATTGTGCTAATATTGAAAAGGGAGAAATAAGGCCTGGATCACAGAAATCAGCTTTTTCAAACATATGAAAGCCACAGAGTCACCGGTTGCCATCAAAGTGTCTCGTTGCTCCCACGGCAGTGGTTTTGCTCGGTATCAGGGAAGAAAAGGGACGGTATTTTTCCATGGTTGAGTATGTGCCACAGAAGTCCTGTACTAACGTTTATCACAGTTCTGTTCCTTTTTCCTGATTAAAGCTACTGGGTGGGTATAATTTTTCCCCTTCTTCAAAGGCCAAATTTCTATTCCATAGTTGCCAACTCTGTAGAATGTGACTGTGGAAGCTATTAATTGATCCTGCTATTAATAGAAAACAAGGAAAACAGAAAGGCCAAAACAATTACAAAAAACTGTGACAGCACAGAAGAAAAGGAAATGATTTGCCAAACCGAGTTTTCCAGATCAAAGCCCAGTCCATAAGATAAGCAATAAGATACTCCAGCACTCAGATGCCAGCTGGGCATGGAGTGAAATCCATCTTATCCATTTCCACATGTGTCCAGCACCTCCATCCTCAACCTCTCACAGAGCCAGAGCAAGGTCATGCCATTAAAACCAGGATCAGGTCCTATCTTTCATTTTAGCACAACTGCTACAAAGACAGACCGATCCCACACCTGCAGAGCTCAGCACTTGGCATGGACTGGGAGATTGTCTGTGCAGAGACAAATTTAGTTCACCTGGAGATGGGGATGATCCCAGTGAACAGACATTCCCTGCTGTCTGCACAGCTTGCCACAGCCCGAGGTTTTGATGGGATGGCACTTGGGATGAGGAGCTCTAACCTCTAACACAATGTCTAACATGGATGTGGAGCTCTAACCTCTAACACAATCAGATAAATGCAAGAAAACCCTATATCTGCAGCTCAGAACTCCTCCTTGGCTCTGCTGGAAAATGGACAGGGAGGAAAAATTCTGAGGACAGAATGGAAAGAACCAAGAATGTACTAAAAATACATAAGTTGTCTTAAAGGAAGCCTGTGAATCACAATTTAAAAGATAATCTGCCCAATTCTGTGAAAACACCCCCATACTTGAACTTATTTATAAATCCACCATTTTATCATGTAGTTTTTTTTTTTTTTTAAGTAATATTTTGGATGCTGTACTTTGTTCAGCTGAGAAGCAGATGAATGCCCATAACCATTCCAGCTTTGGGATTAGCTCACGTAAAAGTCTCATTAATTTACGAGCTGATACTTACACAAGTAAGCCCTCTAAATCTTGACAATTAGATGAAACAGCAGTGGGATTTCTACAATCTCCTTTCAGTCATCTTTGCTGCCTCTTCTGATGCAATCACTTCAGCAGCAAGTCTGCGATGGACAAATTCATCTACAGTATCAATGGCTGTGACATTCCTTCACAACAGACAGGTGTTCTGGGGATTAGGCCAAAGAGGTCTCTGTCGCAGCCACAAGAGAAGGACCTTTAATAGGGCTTTACAAATAAAGTAAAATCAGTCGGGATTTCATAAATTTGGTTTTTTTAAATGCAATTTAAGTGCTGAACTACCTTACATTAATGTGCTTTAAAATGTTTACAGTTAAGGCATAACTGAATTTGACTCATTCTGGCCCTGATCCAGCTATGATTTAATTGACTTCAGTGGGAGTTGGACTGGGCTCTAAGTAATTTTAACTAAAGTAATCCATCAATTGTTCCTCACCCACTTCATCAAACTCCTTCCTATCATTTATGATTGCTCTGTAATTTATTGCAACAAGGTGAAACCAACCCTTTTAACTTCTGGCACGGCTTCCTGACCCTCAGTGGAGAATTTCACCATATGCAGCCACCTAAACCAGACCTGCTTGAGGAAAGCCAAGAGCACAACACAGCTGAGCCCCAAACCTCCTGGTACTATCCACAGAAACCTCCAAATATCAGCTCCTCCACGGCTTAGTCACCACGGAACAAAATGAGCTGTTAGCAAAGCTGCCAATAGAAGGCTTGGAACAAAACAAGCAGACGGGTGAAGTGAAATGTGTTCACAAACACTCATCTTTTTTTTTTTTTTTTTTTGCCAAAAAAGTCCCATTTGCTTCAGACTTCTCACCATTTTCTTCTACCAATGACTACATTTTCTGGTTTCTGTTTCATAGGGCCTTTTCCTACCTTTCCTCTTTGAGCCACAGGATTAAGCACCATCCAGAGCACTCGGGCGTTTCATGTTATGTGCAACATGCAAGGAGAGGTTTTCCATAATAAAGTACTACCACTGCTAATTTTATTTCAAAGGCGACAGGTTAATCTCTCATAGAATACCTTGTTTAAGTAACCACAAACATATCACGGGCATTTCTCTGTCTTCTAAAAGAAAAGAATATGTTCTTATTAAAGCTTCAGCCCTTCTGTGGTTACCCAACAGAGCTCTGTTTTTTAATGGATCAACATAAGCGGCTCTACTCTGGATGTGGCAATAGGCACCTGCACACTCAAAGGCACAGGAACTTGTTGCTTCAACATTAGTTCTCAAGATGTCAATTAAAATTTAATTCAGATGAAATTCAACCCCTGTAAAGTGAAATAAATTCCAGTTTGGGGAAAAAAAAAAAAATCACTGGCAGGAAAAGTAGCTATTAACTGCTCTGTGACTTGCAAAATAATCATTAAAAGAAATATCCAAAGGCAAATGGTGGCCAAGTGTTTAAATATAACCTAGGGCCTACATAGAAAACTCTCTTACTCTGATGAAAATCCAAAAAATGAGTAGTAAGATTATCCAAAATACAGAGCAAATATAAATATTTCCAATTCAACCCCTTCTCTGCATGTCGTCCTGTTGAAGTCAGACAACGAACTACACAAATAGAAACCACTGATATGTCAAAAAATTTACAAGCTAAGACCTGAACAGACACATCCAAACACATTAAGGTCACTGAAATGCTGCTGCTTGGGGAAAAGACCATATATTTTCAAATTTTCTGTTATCACATCTCCAAAGGGAATTGTAATTTTTTTCTGTGGAAAGTTCTGAAAAACTGTTTTTTACTTTCATTCATTAAAAACAAAACAAAACAAAACAAACAAACAAAACCCCCAAAAAACAGTGCTATAAAGTTTTGCTTCAGCCTTTAGAAGGTAAGTTTTCAGTATTTTATTCCTGACTTTTTTCTCTGATCTGATTTTACACACACACACTTTTTAAACCTCTCCTTTGTCAAACTAAATTTATAACATTTTGCTTTACTCTGAACTGAAGAACACACATAATGATTGTTTCTTCAACCTACCAACAATCCAAAACCTCACTTTTTCTGACTTCTGTTTTCACTTGGATATGATGAGGTTTTGTACATGGCCCACAAACGCAAACCCAGGTTTCCAGCGCCTCCAAGCAAGGCCACAGTCACTTCTAGCACTGGACAAGTCACCAAGGGCTGAGCAGAAGAAACAGATGAGCAGAACCAAGCAATTAAATCATCTGAGCAACCAGAGAAGAGCCTTTCTCCAACCCAGCAGTGGATTTAGAAAAAACTCAAGCCACTGTATTGAGCAAACGCCTCAAGAGCTCAGTTCCTGACGTGATGGATCAGCTCCGGCTCTGCCATCCATTGTGTGCATTCCACGCAAATCCGCCTTCCCCACAGGCCTGCACCGAGGGCAGGGAAGTGACTTTGAGCTGGAAAAGCACAGATTTTGTTCCACCACCCAAACCTGCCCACAATACTCCTATGAGCAGAAAATCCATCCTGAAGGTGGACCCGTACGTTACCAGAGCCGTGATCCAGGGAGCTGTCTGTCACCGCACACAGATGGGAAAGAAATGTACTGCTCAACACAACAGAAGAAAAAATACCAAGAAGGAAAAATACCAAGTCTCCTTAGTCACTGCCCTGCTCTGCTCCCCGAGCCTGGTGGGGTGATAGGAGCTCCACACAACACATCAGCTCTAAACACGCTCAATTCCTTTTCCTCATCTTCCCCAGCGAGGATTTTTGCCCTTGTTCATGCCCAGCTTGTCCTGAAGGCAGCAATGCTGGGGGTTATTGATTCTGAAGGATGAGATGGTCTTTTCCTGCATTCTGCAGAAGCAAGTTAAATAAAAGTCCTCCAAATAATAATGGCACTCGGTCTGCACTGCGCAGTCTCCACGAGCAGTGGCCAAATTGAGAACGCTTTTAACGAAAGTGCTGCATTTAAACCTCACTCACTGTGCAGATGGATTTAAACTGTGCTTCAGTGCCAGCTGTGAGGCTTTAGAAAATGAAGCGTAGGTGTCAATTTTCCCAGTAGAATCCCAGATTCATTAATGCCTCCTATTATAGCATTCCTCAACAGTGCTTATTCATGCCCAACCACAACCAAAATGCTGATTACTTGCTACTGTAGGCTTTATTGCAATCACTGGGGGGTGATCTGGTTTGTTCACTGTAATTTTGCCATTCATTAATTCCTTTTATTCACTATTAACAGTACAGAGATGAGACAGCAAAAGTCAGATTTATTACAGATATTTTAATATCTAGCAGTGAAATTTCTTTGGAGACAGATTTCTCTGCTCAGTCCTGAGATCTGCTTTCAAATCCAGATTTGAATCAGGGTTTCCTTCTGAAATGCCACATCTAGTACTGCATATAATCTAACAGAGAAAATCAACAGGCAGTTCTCCAAGTATCCATTTATCATCACCCAGCCCATTATTATCCCCCATATGCATGTCACTTTTGGGCATTTCTGAACTAGATTTTCTGCTAAAAACATCAAAACACTTAAACCCTCAGATGGACACCGTGAAAAAAGCACTAAACTCTTTAAAATTAACTGTTGCTCCCAATCTACAGCAATTACAGAGGAAGCTGCTTTCAGTCCATAGGTTTCTTTCATCTACCTTGGCTGACAAAGTGATCCTCATCCACAGACAAGCTAAAATAGACAGGGACTTTATGGAGAGTTTGAGAAAACTCAGATTTTCCCAATGTTGTGCCCGAATAAATCCTCCTGCACTACAGGAGCAGGGACACAGTCCCAGCAGGAAGTCCTGACTTTTCTGGGTTTTCAGAGGAATGCTCAGAGACAACAGCATAACTGTGACCGCACCTTCTGCCATTTCTAGGCAGAAATGTCATCTCTGAACTATCTCATATCTATTAAAAATACTCAGTAGCTTCACTAATACTGGATCAAAGACATCTACAGAGGAAGCACTTTGTATTTCTCAGGATTAATGGAATTCCTCTCTAATTTTGACTTTACTTTTTGCTACTCAGCTATAGAATTCTACTGATCTCTGTAAGCTGAACCAAATAAATACAGGCAATCTTCAAGGTATCATTTTTTTTTTTCCTTCATATGTCTGCACAAGCAATCAGCAAAAGTCCCAAACAGCCTGGCAGCAATGCAGGTTTCCACACGGAGACATTTTCAGCTTCGCAATTCGGGTTGGCACCTATTGTATAAAGCCGCAGATTCATTTTCCCTGCTTCCCTCGGCATTTTGGGGCACGGGTTTTTCGTGGACTCGGGAGCCGTTTAAGACATGTCGATCTCCTGAGCACCACCTTCACAGGGCACAGGGGCAGAGCTCTTTCCAAGACCTTGCACTGTTGCCTGGGATGCCGTTGCACCCCGGCAGCGCGCTGGGGGATGACGATCCAGCCCCAGCCGCAGATGCCAGGCTCGGGGAACGCGGGACACGCTCAAGTCCAAGTGAGCCTGGCAGAAGGTGCCCCCACCCCTCCACATCAGCTTTATCCAATGGAATTTATCCAGCTGTGCTGTTCCAGCCTGAAAACGTGATGAATAGGTGGCATCTCGTTTTTCCCTGTGCTGCAACACACGCACTACATGGATTCTCTTTTCCTTTCCCAAGCGTTCTGCCTTCCCCCAGGAATTCCATAACAAAATCTGTTCAATTTAAAGGAAAAGATTCAGCAAGTATTTGGGCAAAAGAAATGGCTTCCACCCCAATTTTAAGTAATGTCCCACGGCAAAATCAAGCCTTGCCCACATCAAAGCCTTTTGGAAGATAATCAGAAGGAATCTTGTTGTGAGGTCACACATAAAAACGGAGATATTTTAAGCCACAATAAATCTACTTTCTCACCATGGTTTACTAAAAAGGCTGAGGAGACTGAGTGGGGACCAGAAGAACCAAACTTCAGACTTTATCTCCCAAGGAATGATTCCCCAAAGGCTGCAGCGGCTGCAGGTACAGCTGAATTTAATCCAGAAAATATCATTTATATGAGGAAAATGACAGTTCAAAAGACCCCTTTGGAATAACTTACTCCCAATTTCATCCTAAGAGAAAGTAACAGAAGACAGACATGGAACTGGAAGAGAAGAATTCGAGATTTAAACAATTCTATACCAGACACCGGCCTAGAATAAAATCCCAACCACACAAATCCTGAATGTCTTGAACTCAAAAGAAACCCTAACAAACCCAAACAAACCAAAAAATCCAATCACCGAATCAAAAATCCCAATAATATTTTGAAGAGAGGAAATAATAATAATTATTAATATTCTTCAAAGGAAACTTTTTGCACAGACCAGCAAGCAGAGTGGTAAATCTTCAAAAAAGAAAAAAAACCACAAGTTGAGAAACTTAAGATTGCATTCATTTCCCAAAGTTGTGGCACTTTTAAATACGGATAGAGCAGTAAAATCCTCTTTCGCACAACTCAACTAAAATATAGGTAAATATTTTGTGTCTTAGCAGAAAATAAGCAAGGTCACACTGATCCAAGGTATATTTTTGCCTTGCAAGGTGTTGCTCTGGTACAACAATTAAAGAGAAATCAGCACAGCCCTATCTGGAATATAGACTAGCAAAAAACCTTGCCGTAGACATAAATTACACTGCTGCTCATTAAGATTTAAATTATAAACCACTAAAATGCATTCAAATCTGAGGGATTTTTTATGAGCTCTGGAATAGGGCCTGGTACAAATTGGATACACGGCACAGACAATTAATAATTTGTACTACAAACTTTGCTAAAATAACTGAACGCTGCAGTTGAAGGCAATATGATTATTTTTAATCCAGGCATCTCAGTTCATTTGGTGAGTTTAAAAAGGCCACCCAAGACCAATATTACTGATTACTAACACACAATGTCACAAATTCCACTAACACCAGTGATCGCACACAACTCCCCTCCACACCTCAGCCTAGTTTTAATTTTCAAACTATTCTCGTTCCTTTGATAAATAAGGAGCTTTACTAATTTGACCTTGTAACGCTGCGCACTGACAGTGTCCTTTGATTTTTTATCATGCCCCGAACTACCAATAAGACAACTGGATTTTAAATCTATTGCTAAGCCAAGGTAATAAAAAATAGAGGAAACAAACTAGAATTGGAGTAGGCTTGCCTACAAATATTTTTAATTGAAAAATTACATAAAGGCAATTTGAAAAGTGATTCCTATAGGACTCTGCAGTCAAAAAGCAACCATCAGCAATCACTGTAACAAATCAAGCATATGAACAGTGTATCATTACTTATACAAATTAATTAATTGTGCCAAAATATGAAAAGCCAATAAAAATATAAGTATCATAAAACAAGGTAAACAGTATTTGCACTCAGCCATCACAGCGCAAAAAACTCATACATCAAAGTGGCATTAAAAACCATCTGAAAATATTTCTTGTCTTTAAAATTTTAATCATAACGGCTCTGAATCCAGACTAGCATTTTGTTACAGATTTGGTATTGGTTCAGCCTTGTTTTTTTGGCTCAATAAACACCACAATACATGTTCATATACCAAACTATAAATCAATGATGGAACATTTTCACAGGGAATTGCAGTTTTCTTTAAAAAAAGAGAAAAATTTAAAAAAAATATTAAAAAAAAGGAAATTGGGTTGGTGCTTATTCCAAGTACTTTTCAATGGGAATCTCCACAGCGATATTGGTGAGCTTTGCATTAGACCGCACAAACACTCCTCACAACTAAAATGTCAATCTTGGACCTCAAGATGCACCGGAAAAGTCCCAAATGCTTCTTCCACCTCCTTCTGCCTCTACTTGACAAATCTGTTTTGTTCCAATTCAGATGCACTCAGTTAAATATTCAGCAATTCATCACAGCTGAAAGAAAATCTCTTTTCTGTTGGGTTAGCAAAGTCTTCCGATCTCTCTTCGCTTAACCGGGGATGTTGTTGAACACACACGCTGCACACGTACAACATCTTATGTCTTTCAGCTCCAAATAAATTATAAAGGCATATCAGCCTTCTCTGACTTCACCCAAGATGAAAGAAATATTAACTCTTTAGCCCATGAAAATGTCTACAAACCCTGACTCTTGCCTTGAGAAAAAGCCGCTGAGGACACGTTCAGCTGGAGTAACTCATTACTCATCACTGTTTCAAACGCTCCCAAGTCCCAGCTATGATGGTACAGTGACAAATCTCTGTGGTTTAGGTTAAGACTCATTTTCTTAGATCATGAAGAAACTTAAGTGCTCACTCCCTTCTTGATTAACTCCGGAGGCAAAGGAAACTCAGGCAGTAAGTTAAATGCCATACACTATTTCTATAGTGCTATATTTCTATAGCCTTTAGCCTCCAAGTAGTTTGGGGGCTTTTAGTTCATTTTCACTCCATGTGTGTCTTTGTGGTTTGGGATTTTTATTTTATTTTAGTTTAGTTACAGATTTATATTTTCAAATTCTTTCACATTTAGTTATCTTAGCCAATAGTTTCCTTTCATTAAAAAAACCCCCAACATTCTCATTGCCTAATACACATAAGACTTGAATTGTGCCTATACGCATTAGAACCTGACAGTTTGGAAGCATGGACTTTGGTAGCAGTTTCCCCTATGATTTTAATTCCACAAGCAAATCTCTCTCTGTACTTCATTTCACAAGTGCTGCAATTCCTTAAAGCTTAATCCATTAGAAGCAGATATTCACAACCCGGCCTGACACAGGGACAGGCCAGAGCTTGGGCTAGAAATGCAACCTTGAGGGCAAATTCATTAAAGATCCCAGGCACAAAGAGAAATGAGGCTTTAATTGAAGACTAACCTCAAGAGGTTAGCATCACTCTCAGTCCGCTGCTGAATCACACAAGGATTATTAGTGATTATTTACTGAATATACATCACTCTTGCAAAGACAATGCTTGCTAGGCTTGACCCAGAACTATGTATTTCAAAAATTTCTCTCTTTTCCATGGGGGGTGGTGAGGGTCAAAACAGCTGCTAGGAAGCACCTCACCCATCCAAAATCCCGATTATCTATTAGGTGAAATTCAGACCATATTTTTTTATGCCAAGGTAGTTGTACATGCTTCTGGACACTGATAATATCCAGGTTAATATTCCTTTTGGGTGTTAAAGGGACTTTCTTTTCTAATTCTTCCTCTTCTTGTACAGAAAGAGAGAAAAGCCTCTTTCCTTGTGGGATTGAGGTCTGCAGGCAGAATAGGGCGCTCCGTGTGTCGCTGCTACGCACCAAACCCCTTCAGGATGTTTTGGCCAAGCACTGAATTTCACTACAGAGTAGCGAGGGATCAGCTCTCAAAAATTCCCTTGTCAGCAATATCTTGATTAACAACTAGTTCTTATATAAAATGTGTCAGCAATTAGAGGAGGCAAAGGACGTCACGCACAAATCAGTTGGAAGAAGTAAGTGTTGATGGAGGATCACAATGTTCATGCAACTTCTTCCCAAATGCTGGTCATCGTGGGTCTTAATTCTGATCCAGTCTCCTAATCCTTCCTGGATCTTTAATAACTAGTATTTACAAAATAAATATTGAGGTTGAAGGAAGATTTATGCTTGGAGCAAGGATCTACTCTACTAGTCAAACCCTTAGGGTACCCTAACAGCAAGTCTTCTATCAGCACAGCTCTGCTAAAAGCTGAAAAGATCCTTCTCATGTATTATTCAGCAATAAAAAACCCCACAAACTAAACCAGCAAACCCAAGCCAAAGTACAGGCCTTGAGGTTTTAAACACAACCTAACACAGGGGCAAAATGAACTTTTTCCAGCAAAGAGAAAGAGGAAAAATAAAATTCTACTGCCTTGAAATGGGCATTATTTTTATTGATAATTACTCCTTTACAAATATTTTTCAGTAGATAGGATTTTTTGAAGAATACATTTTAAAGTTGCAATTTCATCACCTCATTTCTCTTGCCACATTATGTGTCACCATTGGAAGTGTGGCCTTATGGGAAGAACAGAAATCTGGAAAACTGCCTGCTTCACCAGAAAAAGGGATTTTTAAAAATATTTTTTAAAATCTGGAATGTATTCTAAGCGTACTATTTTTACTTTTAATGTGGATTTTTAAACGCCCACATTAGAACAGTCTGCTTAGGAAATTTTACAATGCCCATGGTCGAGACCCGATTGCTCATCGTGTTGCCAGTTTAGGGCAAAGCCGCTTGTGCCTATTTATTTGTGGTGTCTGCAAAATCTTTACAAGTATTTTCCCGTCTTTGCTGTTAGAAATAAACTATGTTCTTTCAAAGAAAAAGAGAATTTAGGGTAGAAAAACTCTAACGCGCCTCTATAGATTTCTTTTCCCTCCTTTTCACAATATTTCTATTAATTTCTTTGTGCTCACACAGACGTTATGAAAAAAACAGCGGGGATTTTAACGAGCCTACGACGAAGGACGATTTCTACAGGAGCTGGACTCCTGCAGCGCTCCTAAACTCATTATCAATACCACCGGTTATGTATTAGCTCCAACGCACGCCCCGACGACGATCGGGCTGAACCCCAGCACCACGCTCACCGAGAGTAAGTAAAACCCGATACTAACTACCCGACAGCTGCTGGTTAACAACCGAACCCGGGGGAGCGGGGATGGAGTGTGAAAGGCGGGTTTCGTTCCGGCAGGGTTCCGGGGGATGCGGCGGGAGGCGCAGGAGCCCCGAGCCCGCTCCCGCCGCATCCTCGCCGCGGTCACGCTTACCGGCGCACGAGTGCAGCGGCTTGGGCCGAACCAGGAGCGACGGGCACACCGAGTACAGCGAAAGTTTCTCGAAGTAGTCGCACGTCTCCTTGGAGAGGATCTCGTCGATCATGAAGGTCTTGTAGCGCCTCCTGCCTGCCTTGGGCCGCGCCGGGGGCTGCGGGCCGGGCCGGGGCTGGGGCTGGGGCTGGCCGTGCATGGCGGGACCCCCGCGGGGCGGCCAGAGCCGCGCCCGGCTCGCATGGGCGCCCGGCCGCCCGAGCCTGTGCCGCCTGTGGCCGCGCTGCGCGCTCCGCTGGGGCCGCGCCGCGCCGCGCCGGCTCCCCGCTATATAAAGCCGGCGATAAGCATCTCTCCCATCGCTCCGCGGCCTTTTTAGGAGGCTCGGGCTGTCAATCAGGGAGCCCGCTGCTCCTCGCCAGCACCATTGTTACCCTGCGCCGGGCTGGGAGGATCCGCCGCTCCTCTCTCTCCCCTCCCTGCTCGCTATTTTAAGACATTGGGGTGTGTGGCTTTTTTTTTTTTTTTTTTTTTTTTTTTCCCCTTTCTTCTTCTTCTTTTTTTTTTTTTTTCCCTTTTTTTTTTCTTCTTCCCCTTTTTTCTCCCCCTTCTCCTCTTCTCTTGATTGCAATTATCTAAAAAAAGTCCAAATACCGGCTGCCGGAGCGGAGTGCCGCGTCCCCGACAGCTTTCCCCGATCGGAATCAAACCTATTCCCGAGCCGCAAAGTGCTGGAGAGTGGCAGAGGAGAAAAAAAGAAAATCCTGTTTATGGGCGCCTTGCAGGAACACTGTGTAGAAGTTATTTTTCTCTAGAGTGGCATTACTTGGGCCCCGAGTCTGAGACTATTTTCTGTTGGATCCCTGCTTAGTTCAGCTGGATTTTTTGCAAAAACTGAGCTTTCAGCCCCTTCTGCTGAGGGGTGGTGAGTCTTCCTCGCTGGAAGGTTTTTTACCAGGCTGTGGGCTGAGTTTTATTTCTCATCTCCGTGGCCTCCAACAGGAATAATCAGAACACCCTACTCAGGGAAAGGTGTATCAGGAGGAATCCTCTGGATTAACTGGTTGCTGCAGGTTTTCCAGAACCCACAGCCAGGTCACTAGCTTTAAATGGGTAAAGAGAGGCTCATTATGGAGATTTACCACCCCCTCAAAAATATTATTTGCAGGTTTCACGCAAGGATTTAAATATAATCTGCAGAAGGTTATCAGCCATCCTTCAGTTCTCATGCTTTGTCAATCCAAATGGCAGCAAACTCTTATTTTAGTAACAGAAAACTCAATCTGTGTTTGCAAAAGGCAACAACCATTTCAAACTCTCAAGAAACGATTTGAACAACTTTTATTTTTTCAACTTTTTTTTTTAAAAGCCTTCAAAACACTGTAAACTATCTTTAACCTCTTTTGTAAAAGCACTACTTCTTTCTTTCAATTCAAAGTTTCATTTCATTTCAGTGATACAGTTGCTCATTTGTAGAGACTCAAAATCAAAATAAGACACTTGCATTGTCCACACACTGTCAAAACTGGAAGGCAGATGCAAGAATATATCAGATTTTCGATATATCCATTGACTTTTTTTCTTAAAACCCCATTACATTTTTTTAAAAACACAGCACAGCAAATTATATTAAAACAAATGTAAAGCAAAGTGTCCTGCTCATTTTAAATCATTGGGATGACATTATCATTTAAAATGAATTGGTTGGAAATGGTTTTATTTCTTTTTATTTTGAGAAACTAAAGCGATCTTACAACGAGGAATTTAAATAGAATGATAACAACTAAGGAGTTCAAGAACTTCTCCACGATAACTCTTTTTAAATTACTTTAACTGCTGCTTTAATTCCTAAACAAACTATGGATATTTAAGCAGATGAAGTGACTGTTATGAATGTAGTTTTATTACTACTCACCTCTTCGTTCAGGCACAAACCATTTCAGGAGCACATTTTCTTAATCTTTTTCAGACACTTTCTTTCTCTTTTTTTAGGAAAGAAGGTAATTACCAGTAACATTAACTTCAGCAATTGGTGCTTGCTGATAATTATTGCAAAGAATATTTTGGAAGCAACAGTGAGGAGCAAGGCACTGATTTAAGCCCCAAAGCGGCAGCAAATGGCATTTTAGTGCTCTGGGTTTCCTCGGGGTTCAGCCAGGAGCTGCAGCCCCCCTACCCCCACTTTCAAATTTATTTATTATCTATTTATTATTTATTATTATTTATTTATTCATTATTTATGCTTTTCCTGCCTCTGCAAAACCTGACACAATGAGCAGAGGGATGTTTCCTGAAGAGTGTTTCAAGAGCTTGACTAGATCCAGCTCAGAAATCAAGAGGGGAAATCAAACCGTGGGCTCGTCGAGCTCGCACACAAGTGACGGCAGGACAAGGGACTCTGCTTGTCTTTCAGCGTTTCTTTCTTCATCCAAAGGGCTGAATATCCAGAGGTGTGTGCCTGGCACCTCTATCCATACTCCAGAAATGTGATGCTCTCACCTGAGCCCAAGCAGATGAACTGGCGGGTGGGATTAGCCCGCACTGAAACATCTCTAGAAAGTTTCTTTTTATTCACGTTTTTTTTAGAAGTAAGTGGCCAGAGCAATACTGTGGGTTATGTTGTATGAAGCACACACTGGCTGTCAATCAAAAAGGGAGCGCTTTGGTCAGGAATAATCAGGGGTTTTGTTTCCAAAATTAATGAAGTGGCTGGAATAGCGAACATCTGCCAAGGGGACTCAAACCCCGAGCAGCTGTTGGAGCGCCAGGACCCTTCCCATGTGGGACAGCCTTGCTGATAAGTGCTTCTCCCTGAGCTTTCTCTCGTGGTTGAGAGCTGGGACCGGGTGGGAGGCTGGGAAGTGAAAGGCACATTCGGGAACCTTTGGGGGGCAGGAGATTTGACACAGTCTGAGCGCGCCAGGTCAGCACCTGCACGCCACAAATGGCAACCGGGCAGACAGGGACCAGGATTTCTGCCCTTTTCCAAGATGGAATTAATCCAAGGGACGCAATCCTCCATTTCGCTGACTAAAGTGTTTTTTTCGGTCGGAATTGAGGAGTAAAATAGCCCTGCTGTGAGCCTGTCAGTCAGTAACAAGTCATTTCTAAGGAAAAGCAGGGAGGTCAGCCCAGACCAGAGAGCTGGAAATAGATTGTCCAGGAGAGCAGTTGTGTTCTATCAGGAGAGATACGGCAGCAGACTCACTAAACTGGGGTTTCTGGAGACAACTGGTTTCAATTTGGAGTCAATTTGTGTTCCGAGGCCTTTTGTGGGCAGTGCCAGGGCCCCACGAGTGCGGTGCACCTTGGGAAAATGATTAAGCACCTTCGAGTTGACTTGTTTAGTCCCGGTACAAACATTACCATGAGAGACAGTGATTAAGGTGAGAGGAATTAAGTTGCTGCTGTATTACTAAATTTGTGATTTAGTTAGTAGCCAAGTGGCTCCGCTTAGGGCAGAGTCAGCTGGTTGTGATCACTTGCTGCTGTATTTGTGCACTGCCGAGCACACTAGGATTGTTTGCTGAAAGAGAAGAATTCTGTCTGTTGCTCACCTGTTTCCACAAGAATTTAAAATGGACCCCTACTTGGACAGAATGGGCAGGATGAACTAAAGTGCCAAAGTCTGAAAGTGCACTGGTTCTTAGTGTGAATTCCTGTATCCATATCGAAAGGGCAAAGACACCTTTCACAAGTTCCTGACGTTACCATTTTTAATCACTAGAAAAGCCCTTTTCCAGTGAAATGCAACCACCTTTGGGAACAGCTCTGTACAGACATAATGAATCCTAAATGCTGACACTCTGATCTCAAATGTGTGCCTTTTTCAGCATGATATTGGGCTTGATACTTGATCCAGTACAGAAAAATCAAATGCGTGGTTAGAAAGAGGAAGGCACAATTTGGGCCAGTGCTTCGTTCCAGGGAATCCAGAGGCTTTGTCCTCTCAGCATGAAAGGTCTCAGTGCATAAAAAAAATCCCTTTGAGTAAAAGATCTCAGATCTCAGCATCTGCCTCACATAAATAAAGTGAGTTTCTATTATCTACCCCACGCCAGAGAATGCCAGAGAAAAGGGCATTGCCGAGGAAGATTTTTTTAAAGCCAGGGAGAATGTAAAACAACCCACACAGAAGGAAAACCCACCTGATGGGTGGCTAAGTGAGCCCCTCAGCCCTGTGCATTCCCCTGACAGAAATGCTTGTTGAGAGAAAGACACGTCTGAGCACGGTCTCCTCCTCATCTCCTGGAAAGCCTTGTAAAGGCAGAGGATGGAAAAGAAACGAAAGTGTTTGTTGACCCTGAACTATACCTCGGCCCCTTTGCAGATGATAAGATGACACCTCTGAGCAGCTGAGGAAACAGAAGTTGCAGAGCAGTAACTGCACAAGCTCACACACCCCATCACCTTCAGGGGGGCTCTTTGCTCCCAGATTATCTTTACAACTAAATTTCACTCCTGGCCCAAGTGACTGTGGAATATGACTGATCTGAGTCCAGCAGTTTCATTGGAATTCTTTGGCTGTCTCAAATCTTCAATTACATTATTTCCTCTGTCACCTTAAATTTGTCTGCAACCTCTCTGAGTGTCACCAGACCTCACTCTGAGTCCAACTGATTCCCCTCCTACTCCCTAACCCCCGACTGAGATGCTGCAGCATTTGTGTGGTTCCAAACCATTCCTGGCTCCGGTTTTGTCCCTTAATGGACAGCCCTGGGCTTAGAGAAGCAACACTACAAAGGTGTTCTTGACATGGTCAGAATAAACCAAAGCTTGAGTTACTTTCTTCAATAAAATTATACTGAAAGCTGAACTATCAGTTGGGACACCTTTGTTTTATTTCCTGCTCTGCCTCAAGCCCTAAACCTAATCTCCCTTTCCTAGAGCCAACTTTGAATCATCTAGAAATAGAGTATAAGTGTATTCATCCTGTGACTGGAGCAACTGGCCAGTCCCCAAATTAGTTAAGATGCTCTGATTTAAAGTAATAGTACAGCTAATAACCATTTTTATCAGTGCTGATAGCAGGCTCAGAACACACAAGCCATAAAGTTCATGACACACTTGCAAAATCCCTTAGAAAGGAGGCCTCAGAGCTACATACAGAGAAACTGAGGCAGAATTTCCTCTGTTAATGCTTGGGACAGAAGGCAGATCTAACTCACCATCATGTCCTCTCCCGGCAGAGCAGAATCTAAAGCCCAGAATTTTCCTCTGTGACCTCATATTTCCCCCACAGCACACTGGGGGCTGTGAGACAGTGTGTTATTTTTTTCCCCATTACCTCTTTGCAGGACACACAACACCTGAGCAGCTTCTCCTTCTGTGGGCTCTGTTGCTACCAAAACCCAAACAGACTGGAGTCAGAGTATTTCCCTGAGCTGCCAGGGCATTGCTGTGCCACTGCACAGGGCACCAAAGAACCACACCAGAAGGAATAAATCACTCTGAATCCTGAGACAGATCCACCTGAAGGCAGAACTGAAGGCATTTAGAGAGATATTTATGGGGTGGCTCTGATTTTCTGGGAGTTGCACAGATACCACGTACGCCGGAGGCTATGCCAAGGAACAGAGCCCATCTTTCAGCAAGTGGGATTTGTTTTTCCAGGCTACAGCTAAGAGGCTGCATTCTGGACTTGTAAACTAGGGCTAAGGAGTTTGGGAGTGGCAACCAGGAATGGAAAGGAACATTCTGTGCCACCTGAGGGTCCAGTTTGGGCGAGACAGAAGCACTTGGTCCCCTACTAGTCATCCCAAATATTCATGGGACAATAAAGTGTTCTTCCCCTTCTCCCAGTGAATTCCACGCTGCTGTGACAACCCACCCTTAAAGGGAAGAAGCACCCAGCCATCATCCTCGTTCTATCCTCACTGCTGTCCTCTCCAGAATGCCAGTGAGCACAGAGACAACGATTTTAATATGGCCAAGGTAACAACAATCTCATTTAACTCACTTTCCTAGAGGGACTGGAGCCAAATGTGAGGGGAAGTATCTAATCTCATGAGAATGAGACTGTTTGGAATTAGAACATCTTTCCAAAAACACCCCCAATTTTTGGCAGGGAAGGCTTCCCAAATCTAACACTGCTTCACTATTTAATCCATGTTCCAGCCTCATTTGGATGAGGATCCACATGTGACTGCTTCATCCAGCTTTGCCTAAGGCCAATTATTTTTTGCACAAATCTTGCAAAATCTCTGCCAAGCTGGTAGTGTGTTAAAAAGGAAGAAATCAAAATATTTGCAACTCCTTCTATAAAACAGCCAGGATGTTTTGGTGTTCTGTGACTGATGCTTTATTCATTATTCAGAGGATTATCTCCGCTTTCTTTTTTTCTACAAGACAATTTACCTGAAAGCAGCAAAGATCCCCAACCAATAGACCAGAAGAATGTCTCCAGTCTCCATAGAGACACCAGGAAAACACCAGGATCATGTGAGTTGTATACAAGAAACCTATTCATACTGGAATGGGTGGTGTTCCAGGACGTTAAGTAATTTTGACAAGCTGCCACTATCTCAGCCTGCAAGAAGCCCAAAGGGAGTTACTGATGCCATCAACTTCTGATCTTTATTAATGGTTTCTAGACAGCCTTCATCATTCTGGGCTCTGCAAGACCCCAGTCCAAACCTGCAGAGGGATCCTTGCACAGTCATCCAAGAGAAACCAGGACCCCCATTCCCAGAGAACCCAGGGGCTCAGTGTCCTACAGGAACTGCTCAAGCTTCCCCTCCTGAGAGGCTGCAGAGTCAGGAGCTGCCAGCCAGAAGCCCAGTTATCCCAGTATGCTGGAACAGCCCTGGACTTGCTCTTCACTTATCAGGTGCTGTGCTGCTGCAATTGTCTGCTGTAGATAAACTCATACTTAATTAATGCAAGGACAAACAAGGAGATGTAGGGTCTCTGGGACTCAATAAATAACAGAGCATACCAAAATTAACTGTAGCATTCCTGCATCCACAGGTACCGCCAGGACTTTCATTGCCTAATACTAAGGAAAGGACGGAGATGAAGAGCCTGATCATGTCTATAAATAGATTAATTCCTTTTAAACAAGGAAAGAGCTCCTGGCCCAATTTACCCTCCTGAGGAGCAGGCAGAGGACTGGCAGTGTGTGTGGAAGCCAGCGAAGGCAGGGTTTGGGGGCTTGAAACACAGAGGAGAGTCTCTCTCCTATTAAAAGGGCCTAGTTTAGCTCTCTGTGATGCCCTGTGTCACTGCTTGACCTTCCACAAAGTCATAGAATCCTTACCTGAGTAACAGCTCATGAATCAATTTCATCACCAGAGCTGGAGAACTGTGCCATTCCCAGAAGGATTTGTTACCTGGGTCGTAGCAGTTGGGTATTTCCACACCAGCTGTGAGCCAGCACCCAACTCCAGGGGTTTGGGAATGCTGCAGAGGACATTCTGCATTGACAGTGGGGCTGCCTGCAGACCACTCAGCTGCTTCAGCCCTAGCTCAGTCAGAACTGCTCAGAACACTGAAAGCCTCAGAGCAACCCTGGACTAAAAGGTTTGACCCTGAAGAATGACCTGGCTGCACCAGTGCCACTCTGGAAGCAAACGTGTGACACTCTAAGATTGCTTAACAGCACTGAGGCACCCGCAGGAATCTGCAATGCATCCAACTGTGCTACTGCTCAGCTCCGGGCTCTGCCTCACTTCCCTTCCCTGCAACACAGAGATTTTTGGGTAATCCCAGCTCCACGCAGAGACAGGCCCTGACCCCGGCCTTGGGATCAGACAAACCAACCAGTGAGGAACAGGGAGGAATCGGCTCTAATTCCGTTGCCATTCCCTGTAATTAGGATGTTCAAATACACATAGCTGTTAAGACCCTGGTGCCAATAGTTAAGCCCCAGAGCTTTCACTGTGCTATCAGTGCAAGGGGAGGCAGGGGGGAGGACATCAAACAACTGGTGTATGTGTCCAGTGTGTCCAATCCCCTTATTTAAGGAGCATCCCCAAGTCCCTTAACTCAGTTGTCCCATTTTTCTGCTCATAGCCTCAGCTTTATGCTTGATCCTGAGCTGTTTTTCTTCTCACCACTACCTATTTCCTTCCCCGGTTCTTTTCCACTGGCATTCTGAAAGGCTTTAATCCCTATTGCCATGGATCTTACAGCTGCTGGGAGCCTCAGGGCTGTCTCAGCTGGTAACTGAGCAGCCCTGGTCTTTCACTCAGGGCTTAACCCAGACTGCACAGATCCTCATCGTGTCTGTTTGCAAGGCAGAATTGTTCTCATTTGCCTTACACCCATTTCAAAGGCTTCTCAGTGTAGATAAATTTCCACTTTCCTGTGGGAGGAAACAACAACAGCAATTGCCGAGTATCCTTAGCACAAAAGAAAGGTCTCTAGACTCAGCCTGAAAGCTTGTCCCTGCTCCGTCTGCCACCAATCTGCCATTAACATTTCTTCATATTCCAGAGATGTTCCTGCTTAACTGCACTAATATTTTACATTTAAATTCTTCATGGCTTAGCTTCATTTTATGCTCTCATTTTGGGGCAGCACCTTCCTTCCCCAGTCAGGATTTCACGTTTTGCTGTGAAAGTCTTCCTGCTATAAGGAGGAGAAGAAAAAAAGAGAAATAAACAGAAGGAAACTTCATCTTGCCTCTTTCATGAGTTTTCCAAGTCCTTGCACTTCCACCTGCAAGCAATAACTAGGGGTCATTGTGCTAAGTGCCTTCTGCACTGTAAGAAGGGGACAGGAAAGTCTAAGAGCTGTAAATAGTTGTGGTTGCTGGTTATATTGTGTTGATAGCTCAATGTTAATCTCAGCAATTGAAAACAAAGTGTTTTAACTGTTCAAATAGGCAAGGCTAATGTAAAACGAGTTTATGTAGGTTATAATTACACAATGTTGGCCTGGAAGGATGCCATGAAGGAAAAAAAAAAGGTCTGAGCTCTTATAGTAAGGGCATATTATTATAGACCATTTTTTATTATATGGAGCTCTTTTTTTCTCAAGTCTAAATGTCCCATGAATGTTCTAAGTCTTAGTTTCTGTAGTCTTTCTAGCTCACACAAAATTTTATTTTCATCAGCTATGAACCCCTGGTGTAGGCAGGAAATCTCCTTATAAGCTACAAGGGTTGGGAGCACTTGGAGACTCCTTAGTCTTAATTCTTCTCTGTGCCCTATTCTGTGCTTTGTGTGTTAAAGAAAATCATGGTTTACCACAGCTGCAGCTCTAAGTCTAGAAGAATATTAGTATAGAAGCATTAAAATAGGTATGGAAAGTCTCCTATTAAGACAGCAGAAAGAAATTATTCAGCTGCAGCTAGAGAATAAATCAAAATACACAAATTTTCATAAGAAATCATGTTTCAACTTACTATTACTTCATCGCCTGATAGTGATTAATCGTAATAAAGTAATTGCAGTGAGATGTTTCTGCAGACCTGAGTGTGAAAACACCCATTGTTCCAGAATATTGGGACTGTGAACAGGATCCAGTTTAACAGATGATTCTTGTTCCCTTGCCTGCAATGGGATTTTACTGATAGAGAATAAAGATATGTCTTGTGATCCAGATCAGGCAAAGCTTGAGAATAATTACCAGCTCATTAGGTCTCCATGGTCCAACTGTTTTCTTAGTTGAATAAGTAACTGGTTAACAATAAAGTCCTGCATCCTTGAGAGAAGTTGCTCCTTTCAACTTAGTGTGATTTTTAATTTTTTTTTTTTTTTAATATCTATGCTAAAGGCAGGACAATGTCATCTTCATTCAGGCAAAGAATGGTGTCTGGGGTTGTACTGGTAAACTACAACTGATTGCTGGGAAAGCAAAGAATAGGTTAAAGGGTCGTCTGTCCCTAATTGTTCTCAGCAGAACTGGTATTGCCACATTTCTCCAAGATGCTCCTGTGTGCAGGAGAACAAACAACTCTGCCATGTCCCCAAGGGGGTCTGAGGCAGCACTTCAGGCAGAGAGCCTTTGTTCCCCTCTTCCCACTTGTCCCGCTGCACACACAGCTACCAGGAGCTGTGCTGCCTGGCCCGTGGGCTGGGATAGACGGAGCTGGTTCTGTGGTTCCACAAGCTGATACTGGGAGGTCCAGCTCCCTGGGCAAAGGTCCACGTGGGCAGCTGCTGCTTTCTGACCCCTCTGCAGGGATGTCTGAGGGTGATGTGCATCCGGGCAGGAGCAGAGTGGGTACGGTGAGATCCTGGGCTGGTGGTGGGTGTGAATGTTACTCCTTTGTGTGTCACAAACACTTTCAGCTCTAAAACAAGCACACAAATAGAAGAGGTTTACAATCACAGACTCACAGAATGGTTTGGGCTGGAAGGGACCTTAAAGCTCACCTTGTTCCACCCCCTGCCATTGGCTTAGAACCTTACAGTGTTACCAAAAACCAGACTGATCAGGAGTCTGAGACTCCCTGTGACCTTTTCACATCGCACTGCAAATGTGGAGAAGAGCTTGCAGGTCAGAGTGACAGCAATCCATCTTCCCTAGCAGACTGCAGTAGGATCTCCAGAGCCACACTCCACTGGGTATGTAGTCACTGTATCAGTAGAGGAAGGTCAACAGAGCTTCATTAGTTTATCAATACAGTTATCAAGTCCCCATTTCGGGAGCGTGCTCTCACAGGGGAGCGGGTGCTGACAGCCTGTCTGAGGCACTGATGACCCGGTCATTAACTGCTGAGTTTGACAAGCCTGTTTGCCTGTTTGTGTGCAGCAGAATAGATAGCAGCATAGGAACCCAGATGCTGGCTGGAGAGGCAAGAGAACAAATGTGCCTTTGGTGTGCTTCAGATGCCATCCAAGCCATGTTCAAACACCCAGATGGGGCTGCCGTGTTCTCAGAACCAGTGACCCCCTCCCTCTGCAAGTGTTAGGTCACAGACATGCGGGTTATTCATGTTAAAAGACAGGCAACACAACTCTTCCATAAAAGTCCACCAGACAGACACTTTAACCCCTATAATCCCTTCCTGTGGTGTATGTGACGCCACATAGATTTATTAATTAAACCCTGTTATCTGGCGGCCACTGTCAATTAAGTGTTTCCTTGTAACGTGCATAACGAGGGCTCATTCATTAGCAAATATTTCCATTACATTTAAGGCTGTGAGTCTCTCTGAGCAGTTCTCTTCCCCAAAAAGAGGTACAGAATTGGGTGTGGTTTGAGATTCTGGGCGAAGTGAGGGGAGAGAGAAGTAAAAACCAGGAGGGACAGTTCTGTTGCTAAACTGAACAATTAATAAATGTAATTGCTGTGCTCTGGGAAGGCACAATGCCGTCTGCAAACAACTCTGTTTCAGGAGATGGATGCAATTCTTGCTATGCCACTTGGCAGCACTGTGACCCCAGGAAAGTTGCAGCACACCTTTTTTGTTGCTGTTCTCTGCTTTGACGGCTCTCTGGAGAGCTCTGTATACAGCTGAAAAGGAACAGCCTCACATGCAGGGCCTGCATCTTGATCAATGCCTCTGGAATGGGCTCTCACTGACTAATGTGACCCAATAATTCATTGCAAAATGTGCTGACACTCTGCTAAAAGTACCAGCTCCCTGAGTTCTGTTACTAGAAATAGTCACATCTCTGCCTGATAAACTCTGACTGCTGAGAAACTGAGGTACCAAAAGACTAAACAAAAAAGGCTTCTTTCAGGCAGTATCTGTAATTATAAAATCCTCACAATTTTAAATGAGTACTAAAAGTCCCTTCAGACCTGATGTGATGTTTAGTTCATTGGATTTGGGTAAAATGGATCTAACAGAATAATTAATCCACTCGGAATGTAGACAGAGTTCTTCCCAGCAGCTGCCTCGAGAGAAAGAGGGAAATGACTAACTGAATCCAAGGCTTTTAAGTGCATTCCTGTCAGTTGTGCTGGAGCAGCTGCTGGGAGATGGAGCTTCAGTCCCACCTTCTGGCAAAATCTGAAGTTGCAAGTCTCTTTTAAAAGCAGGATTTAAATTAAAAACATATATTTTCAATTAATCCAAGGCTGGGTTAGGGCTCATTCTGAATAAAGCTCAAAGGTAAGTATGTCAGACAAAGCACAAAGTCTGCGTGTCGAGGAAAAAAGCATTTAAAACATATAAGGAGATAATGACAAATAGTCAAAGAAATTAAACTCAGCCAGTAACTTGTTGGCTAACACTATTAGTGCTGCAGTGTTGTTAGGTCTTTGTACAGCGATCTCAAGGCTTTAAATTTATTACACTGGCAAAAGGAAGGCAAACCTCTTGTAAAGATTCATTAGCTGCCAGAGAGCCTAGAAAACATTGGGAGTGGAAATTTGGCTGCCAGGCTGAGAAGGTGCGGGGTGGTGTCCCCGTGCTGTTGGAGGGCTGCAGCATGGTGGATGCCAGCTCTGGGGAGTGAGGTCAGCAGCGAATCCTGAGAGAATCCCACAGCAAAGATGCGAGTCAGATGTTCCCCTTCTCCCTGGTCCTTTGCAGACAGACTGAGGGAGCTGTTACTGTGGAGCACAAGGAGCAGGCAACCTTGTCGAATCAAAATCACTGGGAAAAAGAGACAATGCCATCTGGCTCCTCCGGAGAGAGCTGGAGACCGTGCTGGCACTACCTCAGGCAGGCTGTGCACTCATCCTTCCCCACACATTCCTGGGACATTTCTAATCATAACTGTGAATGGCATCCCGCAGGGCTTTTCTGGGATCAGGTTCCCCTCTACAAGTGTCCAATCCTGTGTTTGGAGGCAGCAGAGCTCCCACTAACACCCATTGAAACACAGCCTGCCTCGCTGCCATCAGAGCTGCTGTTTCATGGAAGGCCCATTTACAAGTTTTTAAAATAACGTAATTTAGACTTTCAGAGTATCATCATATCTATTCAAAGCTGCAATTTTTTTAGGAAGTCAGCAAAAGACAGGCAAGAATAAAATGACATATTCGTTGTCCTGGCTTCTGGATTGTTCTAGAGTAACGTATATATAATCAATTATGGAGAGCAAAAAGTAGCATTATTTTTAAGAAGCCCACTTTACTTTTCTGCCTTTTTAGTGTTGGCGTGTTCGCACAATTCAGCCTGGATTGAAGTGATAACGAGTAACTCAGCTCATGGCCCTGTCTGCTCAGTTTATTATCGCGCATTCCTATCCGGCTATCTAATCTAAGATGCTTTTAAAGGACCAAAATATTTAAGTGCTGCCACTGGATCTAATTACTAATCTTCAGGAAGAAACACTGGCTTTGCTGCAGATTTGGAATAAACCCCCCTTAAATCTTTCTGAAGGCTGAAAAGCAAATGTGTATAAAACTGCCTTTCCTTGTGCATGTCTGGGAACACTGGATGCAGGATGCAACATAAAACTACTGTTCTATCAGAAACCAAGGTGTTGTTTCACACTGCACGAGACCATGAGTCATTAAAACTGAGCTGTACCACGGCCAAGGAATGGTTTACATTGGCCTGTGTTCTTCATCACTCTCTTTATTGCCTGGCTTTTCTTTGAGCTTGTTTCCACAGCATTTGAGTTCCCTGCAAGTAGTTGTGGATTCATTCTCCCAGCACCCACAGATCAGGCAACATTATCCTTTTTTTTTTCTCTCATGTGTGGGGAATTGGAGGCAAAGATGAAGGGTGAGATTTGTCTAGGGAAATAAGAGTGATTTTCACGGCAGCATTCCAAGCGTAACCAGATGTCTTGTGTCGTAGTTCTTCACTGCAGGAGTTCTGCTCATCTAAATAGAGCATTTTCCCTTGTCTCCTGACAAGCCAAGGACAGGTTCACCAGCTGAACCAAATAAAATCACAGCCAAAGTCTGTGTGCTTCTGCTTAAAGGAGTTATGAAAACACTTGCAGTGCAACAGGCTCACAGTAACAGTGTTGGATAGAGAGCTACCATAGAAAATTGGGGAAGAGCTAGGGAATGAGCCTGGGATCAGTATTTTATACTTGTTATAGAAACCATCTTGCCTAGATCTAGGTCATTCCTTCCTTCTGTTCCTAAGTCACTACCAGCCTTACTCTGAGTTCCTGCCCATCAGGAATATCAGGACTATCCTGCATATCCATATTTCTGGATAGTTCTTCATCACAGACAGCCTCATGAATCACATTCTTGTGTCCTAGAAAGAGGGGAAGACACTAATGGTCTTCCCTCCAATTTAGTCCACACGGGACTCAGCTCTGTTTGATTTCCATCAGTCAAAGTATGATTTTCCTAAAAGCACTGGAAAACATTGGGTGGGCACAGCTGATTTAGAGTTTGGGAGGACAGGTCAGTTTGTAGCAGTACATTTGAGCTGAAAAGGAAACCATTTGAGCCAATTCCAATTGTAACTGACGCAGCACTGTGGTGTTTAGAAACTGTGTTTGTAAACAAACCTCCACAGCCAGGGCTACCCAGGCTCATGAACAACCACCAGCCACTTCCTTCCATGGACAGAAGCCCATGTGTTCTGAACCTTCTCAGCCTGGCCCTCTCATCCCTTTTTTCCCAGGCACCTTCCTACCAAGCAATGGCAGCACATTCATGGAGTCAAGGCACGTACCATAAAGTTATCCTCTGGCTCAATGCAGATGTCCTTGAGCTGCTCTGGTTGGTGATTCTGGGCTGAAACAGCATCTTTAGAAAACCATCCACAAAGCCTTCATGTGACAGCACCTGTAACAGGGAATTCATATGTCTGCTGAGATGTGCTACTGCAACATCAAAGTTTTATATCTAATTTGAAAGCATTCAGCTC
Organism: Hirundo rustica; assembly: GCF_015227805.2. Taxonomy (NCBI): domain Eukaryota; kingdom Metazoa; phylum Chordata; class Aves; order Passeriformes; family Hirundinidae; genus Hirundo; species Hirundo rustica. The sequence continues at coordinate 340,279 of NC_053472.1, forward strand.
TAGCATCTAAATGCTGATTTAATAAGATTGTTTGGCATTTTTTTTTTCTAATGTGCCAACTTCTACTTATTATTTTGCTTTGTAGTGCATTTAGGGGTTTTTTTGTCTGTTTGCTTGTTTGTTTAAGTGCTTTTACTAGACTGGCACCCAGCTGGGATGAACATCCCTCGTGCGGCACCTTGAATTCCTGTGCAATAAAAATGGTCCCTTTCACCAAGTTTTTACACTCTAGTGTTATTCCTTTTTTCTGGGGTACCCTCACAGATGGCGAAGCCCCTTTTCTCCCCTGCTACCTCCTGGGCAGAAGTCAGATGGAACGCTGTTACCCTGCACATGCCTTGGGAAAGCTGCCTGCTTTGGTGGTTCGTGTGGTGCAGTGAAGGAGCTGGAATAAGCACCAGTAACACTCCTCTTCCTCCCTATATTCTCCCCTAATTATAGAACTCATTACATTTGTTACTTTTAAACCACTAAAATATAGACCAGTCTCAGCCTAGAAGTGTTCATGCTGGGAAGAACAAAAGAATTTTAATGACACCTGGACTAAGTGCGTAAAATATCATTAAAAAAAAAGAAAATCAATCAACCATGCAAAGCTTAAGAAATCACTTAAACCCAGCACTAAGAGGGAGATGGGGAGATGGTGTTTTCCTAAAGGTGGGGAAACAGAGAAGTGCCTGCAGCCAGTACCAGAGTGGCCTTCAGCTCCTGAGTTTGGGGTTCCCAGAAGTGAGCCCCTCTGATTTTTGAGACCTTCCCCACCCAGAGCTCGTTCAGAATGCCAAGCCCACGATCTCCCTTTAAAGACACTCTCCTGCTCCTTGAGCCTCATTCACTGTCCCGCCCCTGCTGTCCTTCCCCACCAGCGTCCATCCTCCGCTCCCAAGTTACCAGTTAGCACAGGAGCGAAGGAGAGCTGGGACGGAGCCGGAGGCCGAGTGCCAAAAAGACCGGGAACAGTAGGGGGAGGTATCAGGCCAGGAAAGCCAAGGATATGCTGATTACCAGGAGAAATTCCTGCCTTGTGCTGCTAGGCAAGAGAATCACTAAAGTCGCTTTGGTCTGCGCGTCTCCACCACAGGATACAGCGGGCCCAAAAGGTAATTGTGCATAAGGAAAAGAGTTTACAGGTAACAGGAGAGACGATCCCTTGTGCCCTGCTCAGCTGCACAGCTGTGAGCCCTTGGAACGACAGAGGCGCTGGAGGTACAGGGTTTTGCCCTGTGGGTGTATTTCTAAGCGCTGCTGACCTCTCATGCCTAAGGGAGAAAGGCCGGGATGGCACATGCATCCTGGGAAGAGGATATGCTCTCACCCTCCCAAGACATGAGTGCTCTCGACAACCAGAGGTTCCAAAGAACACATCTGGAATCACTTTCAGCAGCATCTGGAAGCTGTCATGAGCTGCAATGAGACACAGTGGTTTAATTATTTCATATCCTTTGCCACTGTGAGGTTGTCAGTGGCCATTCAACCTCCTCGGCACAGATCCCAGCACACCAGCCCTGGGTGCTCCTCATCACGTGGAACACTTGTGATGGCACAGCAGCATCAGCTTCACCTTCAGCCCTGCCCTGATGGTGCCCAGCACAAGGGAACAACCATGGCAAATTCACTGTTACAGCAAGAGGAATGAAATGGAAAGGGAAAACTCTTACACACTGAAAGAGCCTAGAACAACACTCTAACAGAATCACGAATGTGAGCTGGAAAGGACCCACAAGGATAATCAAATCCAACTCTTAGCCCTACACAGGACATCCCTAAGAATCAGGGAATTAATCAGTGAGAGAAGAGAAAGGTTCAGTCATAATTTATCTCACCACTAGACACATTCCTAGCATCAATCCATTCTTTCATGAGAAACCCATCACAACATCAATTTCCAGGAGCTGTATGGCTAACATTCTCTTGTGAGAAAAGCTGGAAGAGGAAAGGAGTATGAAAGTACCCAGGACAGATTCTATTTCATCATTATACTCTCAGTATCTCGTGTTCTCTTACCAATAGAGAACAGATGGATCTTTCATGGAAGATGCTCCTTTTGGTTCCCCTATCTCTTTACCAACACCTTTGCTGCCGGTGGTGAAGGAGTTAAGCAGACTGTACCGTGCATTTTACTCAGAGCACAAAGGGAGAGGGCTAAGGAGTCTTGCTGATTATCCTAGTGCTGAACTTTAAAAGCTTTTAAAGTTGAACTTCCTCTGTAATCGTTTGTACCTTCCCTTTCCGCTTCCAGCAATCCCTCTGAGATCAGTGGCTTGACCCAGGGTGGATGGCATTAGAGCAGGAGGGAGGCTGATCCCTACCCTCAGCTGAGCATTTCAGAGTGGGCTGGTGCTCCCTGTGCTAACAGGAAGCAGAGAAACGTGAGAAAAACTGGAATAAAAATAATAGAAACCAAACAAGAATGTTGAGGAGTTCTGAGGCAAAGGGGAAACATGAAAGTACGTGGGATACAAAAGAACAGAGTGCACTCAAACAGCACTGGCTCTGGGGGCACGAACGAGACGTATGGAAAATGCAAAGGAAGGACAGAGAAATCACTAAACCAGAACCAAATTCCAAAAGATACATCTAAGAGTTCAGCTCATGCTGCAATAAACAGCCAGATGGCTGCGTGTCCCAGAGAGATGCTGCTGGGAAAGGAAATGGAGAGCGAAGGAGGGGGCGAGCAGGGTCAACTACACATGACTCTTCCATTCCCAGTGAAAGAGGAAAAGGAAATGTAGATTAAGAAGTGTCTTCATGGCCCCAGCACTGGCTGAGCCAGCAGAGGAGGCAGAAGAAGTCAAAGAATGTCTTTGAACCCCTTGTGCTCACATATTTTTCTTGCCCTCTTCCTTATTCTCCCGCACCATTCCAGCTCCCTCGTCCCTGCACACCAGCCATTCCTCCATTCCTGACAGTCCCTCTGCAATTTTTCAGAGGCTCAGAGCAGGGGCTGGTTTGTGGCACCCTAAGGTGTGTGTCAGGGGCTCATGCCCTGCCTTCTTTTGGAGCTCTTGAGCAGAGTATGTCCCAGGTCACCCAGGGTGAAGCAGTGAGACAAGGCTTTATTCTTACAAAAAGTGCTCTCTGCCATCCCCAAAGATCCACAGGATCTCCCAGACTCATCTTCACCACAAAAACAGGGAAAAACAGCTCTTCTATTAATACAGCAATGCAGGCCGGAGTTCCCACACCAGGCAGTTATGGAAAATAATGTGAATTTCAGATTGCATCAATTAGCTCAAAAGCAGGACATCTTGTAGTTGTCTGTGTGATCTTGCAGAAGTCATCCACTCAGCCTGTGTCTGTTTTCTCGGCTCTGCACCGAGGAAGAATGCTGACCTTGCTCTGTACACGACCCCAAGATTTTGTATTGAAAACAGTTTAAAGACGCATTATTGGATGAATCAGGTGCTATTAGTGCCTTCTCTAAACAAGATTTTAAAAGCTTTGATCCTTCAAGCAGTTGTGAAGGTAAGGAATATCAGTGAATTTCAAAGAAGGGGTTTGTTGTTGTTTGGGTTTTTACTGGGCTCCTTTTCTGGCTTGGGCTGTAGTGTTCCACAGTGAATATGGAATATTTTATCCTATTCAGCTAGGATACATCAAAGACAAGCTCCCACTGAAGGCGGAGAGATAAGTGAGTGTTCTTGATGCATCATTTAGTGGTTCATAGACAGCCCTGGCCCACAGGGTGAAGGGCATCAGCAGAAAAGGCAAAACCCAGTGCCTCAGACAACAAAACAAAAGCAAATAAAACAGAACCCCCCAATATTGTTCTGTTCTGTTTTGATAAAGCTTCTTTTCATTGAATATGACTATATTACCTGAACTCAGCTGTACCTCTACAACTGCACAATTGAGTCTTCAATTAAAATTAAATTACTCTGGGAAACCATGAAGCTGAGTTACACAGGAAGAGCCTTTCTAGAAGGCAGAAAAAGTTTGGACGTTAAATCAACGTTAACAAGGTTCTTTTACTTTTCTCTGCAGCTGGAAAGAGTTTAATGTGGAATAAATTGAGAAAGCTGTGTCCCACTTACAAGTACAGATTCCAAGCACTCCTGGGAAGCCGGTTCAGGATGTGCAGCCTTAGATGTCCCCTCTGCTCCACCACTGAGCTGCCAGACTGCCCTGAGGGACTGGAGCAGCTCGTGGAATGGAAAACAGTAGGACAGTATGATATTATTACTGGGAATGCTAGTGGGATTCCTGGAGAAAATAGTACCAGGAGCCATTCCTCAAGAACTATTCCCATTCCAGCTGTAAAGGCTGACAGTTTGTTCTGCCCAGGAATACAAAACTGTGACAGATGTGACCTGCGAGCAAAGGCTCTCAGGTGGAGTGAGACACAAAAAACAGGTTGCAGGTTGCACTCCATCCACCACTCTGGAAGGTTAATACACCAGGCTGATTTATCCAAGCTCTAAAAAAAAGTAATATATTCAGAAAAGGGAAAACTAGACTGGTTTTGCTTTTTTCCTCTTTCTTCTATATGCCGACTACAGGTTGAATAAGAAATAATTTCTTCTAAGCTTTTAATTTTAGCATCACTGCTTGTAAATGATTTTTCCTTTTACATGTTTGCCTTTAGAAGGAGATTAAAGTCTGCTGTGAGGAGGATGTTGGTAGTACTTCTGTTCCAGGGTGCCTGACTGACAGGGTGCAGCACTTTGAGACGTCAGCAGTTTTAGAGCTGTGTGCTTTCATCTGCTTTAGAATCTGCTGACTAAGCAGGGGAATAAAGAGATTGGGGTGGAGGGGCTGGCTCAGGCAGGAGGGAGACAACAGCCTTCCACAACACCTTGCTAAAGGATCCCTTTCACACTAAGACTGCTCATAATGCTGCAGATTCTTTTCCCATCCCTTCCACCCCATGAGAAAGAGCTGAATATTAAAATAATAGTTTCATAAATAAAAATAGTAAACCAAATCCTGCAAATTTTATAGATCATCTTTAGTAAGTCACTGTGTGGTAATTCATCCATAGAAAACCAATTTGCTTTTCTGCCTTGTCCTTTGGGTCTGTGTTTCTTTGGTGACTCATGTGGCCCACATAGCATCTCCCCATGGGGATTTCTGTGTCTCTGAACCACCCCACAGTGGGAAAATTGACAGCTGAATCCTTGACACAAACCTTTGCCACCACTCTCATTTCCTCTCAGATCACCCCTGGCACTTCAAGGAGCAGGAGGCTTTTTTCTCTGAATGGCTCAGATTCCAGAGCCCTGGAGAAATAGAACTTGAAACACACTGTCCAGAAAGATTTAATAAAATAGTCTTTCAGCCACAAAGATGAGCACCAAGCCACTTCCCTTTGCCTAGCAGCATTCCTTGGATGACATGCTATCAGAGTCCAGAAGAGCCAGAATATAGGAAAGACAACAATTTCCCAGTGTCAAAACAATTGCAGCATAGAAAGCATCTGCATTTCTGGGCTGTTGCAGTAACTGAGACAAATGCACATCTCCACTTGCCACAGCATTTGCAATATCTCATACTACAGAAGAGCCCAAGGTAAGCAGGAATTCTATGGAATTTGCCCTAACTTCTTCCCCGCTCCTGCTTTTGAAGCCAGAAATCCCTGCTTGCACCATCAGTACAGATAAAGATTTAACTGTATCTTTAGAGGAGTTTTCCTTGACTCGCTTAATGATGTGTGGGGTATTTTTATTATTATCATCATCAGCATTGCAGGAGCATCTCAGATCCCAGTCAGAGCCTGGCAGAACCAGCTGCTGTACAGAAAAACTTCACCCCAGGAAGTTCCTCTGATCAGACTTGCTGAATCCTCCTTGTGTCCCAAACACTTATACACAGCTAGTTCCTACAAGTGGAAAGGGATTTACACTCACAGACATCCTCACTCTCTGGAAGTAAAGCCATTTCATAAAACACAAATAATAAGATAATAAATAAAACCAAAATAATAAATCCAGTTCATACAAAATTAAGCTCCCTAAAACCACCAAGCTGGAAAACAGACCCAGATATTTGCTCGTTGAGAACAGAAAGAGGTCTAGGTCCATTGAAACTGGTGAAAACTTCCTAGAGGATAATGCCAGCTAATTGGGAGGAACCTTTTAGCCTTGTACAGTTCTTAAAAGTTGTCTCACTTAGGTGACACAATTCAGGCCTAAACTGGACACTGCACAGCACAGTGATGAAAAAAACAACAAACAAACAAACAAACAAACAAAAACTCAAATAAGCCTCCCAAAGCTGTGCTTTCTTCCAGGGCTCTGAGATACATGTGATTTTTTTTGCTGTTGTTGCTGTTGTTTTTCCTTCCAGGAGATTTTATCGAAGCAGAACTGATGACCACACACACTTTTCCGGGTTTCTGGGTATTCTGCAGCAGCTCTGATCAGGCAGTTCTGTCTCCAGGAGTCCTGAACATATCCATCGGGTATGTAAAGCTCATTCCTACAGCAGCTGCAGAGCAAGACTAAGGCTTGCAGGAACTTAGGAGGCATTAAGCATGCAGCTCACAGCCCATCCATGCAGAGTGACTCCTGGTGCTCAGAATGTGATGCACAAAGCACCTCAGCAGTAAAGCTGCAGTTCTGCATCTCGCTGGCAAGACAAACACTGTCCTTGTGACAGGGACTTGGGAAAAGATTGTAAATCACAAACCAAGCACCTAAGGTGTGCAGGAGTTAAGAGACACTTTATTGTAGGGCTCCAGCTCTATCTGGAGGTTGGCTTCAACAATTTAAAAACATGCTGCAGGGGCCCATGCCACCCTCTGGCAACTCCTTTTGTTCTCTCCTACCTAGATCCATGTTTGAGCAGCCCCTCCAGAGCAATTCAGCAGGAGCTGTAGGCACTAAGCCCCCCATAGATCACACCCTTGCCAGCCCCACTGCCTGGATTCCCCAGCTTGGGGGATGTTTTAAGGCACCTGTATTCACAACTTGCCCAATCCTCCCCTCTGTGATAGGTCAGCACACTGAAGAGCTGCTATTTATCCATGTCTGTGATAATTTCCTAGAGACAGGCTTTAATTTTAATGGTGTCAGTCGTTTTTGCTTGGGACACGATTCACAGAGTTCATTTTGTGTTCTTCTCTTTTCTCCCTGAGGCACTGCAGAATCTTCACAGAAATGCCCCAGGTCAGTGGGCTCATCTCTGGGATGGAGACGAGTACTGAACTTCCAGGAACGGAAACAAGCCTTAAAAGGCACTTTGTGCTCCTTCATGGGAAGCAACATGAGGACAAAAGTCTGCCTCTTCCTCCTCTATCATCAGGAAATAAGTTTACTCCTCAATATAAGAAAGAATAAGGGTGGCAAGAGGGAGCAAAGGGAAGAGAGATCTTTCTGAAATGAGTAAAGGAATTCCAGTAATTGAACAGCTCATATTTTGACACACTGAGTTATTAAATTTTGAGAACCGATGAAATATCTTTCTAGACATAGCACTGCAGCCTAAGTGCCAGGATAAATACCAGAGCTTAGGCAGACTGATTTTCCACACAGATACACTGTCCACGGGCTCAGGCAAGCCTACAGCTGTGGCTGGTGGAGAAAATTTTTAGAAAAAAGCCTCAAAAGGAGAAGGTGGCTCTGAAGGCAATGGATGCTGTGCAATAACCGTGGCTAAATCATTAAATTAGAGCCTGTACCTCAGTATTCCTGCCAATTCTTCCATTACCTACTGATTTTACTGAAAGCTTAGGAACCTCCTCCCACCCCATCCCCTCCTCCAGTTTCTGCAACCTGCTGCATTTCCAGCTCTTTTCTGTTCCAACAAGAACTGATGGGAACCACTCCCACAAGCCAAATTTGGCACTGTGCATCACTACCTAAGTATATACTTGGCTTTTCACTTGCAACCTGAAATGTGCCGTGGATCTGACTGGACTGCAAATTTAATATTTCACAATGAAACTAAATTGTTTTTACCCGCCAAATAGCTGGGAGCATTGCTGTTAATAACTATCCCTCGCACATACGTAGCATCTCTCATTCAAAGGTCTCAAAGCACTTAATAAGTAACAATTAATTAACCCTGTAACATCTCACTGCTGTAATTAAACCATCTATATAAGGAATAATTGCACCACTGGTGATTCTGGTTCCAATAATTTCATCAAAATGCAGCAGATATGTCTCATCTGTCGTAGTGCAATGCAACAAATGGTGGCAGCCTGAGAAAGAGCCTAAAAAGTTCTGTACAAGGCCCTGGAGAGGGATTATACACAGGAGAATGTATATAGGTAACTCATAATATTACAGGGCAACATGGTTTAATACTTCTCTTTTATAGATCCGTTAATCACCAGCGTAATTCTGTTCATCATGTTCACGTTAGGCTAAAAGTACCCCGTAGAATCCGACAGGAGCCCTGATCTCCAAATTCCACAGAAACAGTCAAGGCTTCCAGCCTCTGAAACAAAGTTCATGGATCAGTTGGACAAGATTGCCTGAAAAAGGCAACTGAGTTTGTGTGTCCAGCTCATGCTTTAAACACTTTTGAGACTTACAGGCTGAAAAAGGAAGAGCAGTAAGTGCTAATATGTCAGACTCCAGGGTATTACATTTGCATTCAGGGAACAACAGCCATTGTCTCACAGCCCCTTAATGTCTAAATGCTTATGGCATACTCTCAAAAGGCCAGTTTGGGAATAATTTATGTTTCACTATCAGTGTGGATGAAGCTGTCTCCCATCTCTTCTTTTTCTAGGGCTGTATTAGCTTCTTTCCTACCCTTTTGTACCTCCTTTTCAGTAATAGCTGTCCTATCTTCACGTACAATTATGATATCTTAGTCCAACACAAAAGAAAATGGAATTTGTTTCTTTAGAGAGGTCTACTCTGCACACAATGCTTTAAGGCATCTGCCTAGATTTATGTAATCTGACAGCTTAAAGATGGAACAATACTAATAATAATAACGGTAAGACTTGCCCTTTTTTTCCCAGCAGCTCCCAAAGCAATACAGCGTTCTTCATCATTAATTAAGGCTTACACCATTGCCAGTGTTTTTGTAAATGGGGAATCTCAAGCATACGGTGTTAAAAAACACTTGTGGGTGTCACAGGAGTTAGTAAAACATTTAGGAACAGAGTCCAAATATCCAGACAACTGTGGCAAGGACTAATTTCTCTTTTTTTCTCTTGACTATGTAATTAAAGTGTGTTTCTAGTATGCTGATCTAGCAGAAGCAGCTGTACTTTATGCCCCGCTGCTCTCCTCTTCCTTCCAAGCCCATCAGACTGCATCAACCCCCCACATTCCAAAGCAGTGCCTAAAATGCTAAACTTTGCAGTGTCATACCTGAGGTTTCACAGCGTGCTGAGCCACAGACTGCTGAGATTGACTTACCTGCTACTGTCAGGCAAAAATCACACAGCAATAAGGACTAAAGTCTTACCAGGTGGAAGTTACCAGCATTTTATTGGAGGCAGAAACTCCAGATCAACTTAAACCAGTCAAAGCTGTGGTAGCAAGACTCGAAGGAAGCCTCCAGCATGCATAAAACCATCAAGATCTGGAGTTTCATCATGATAAAAAGAAAAATATCTTGCTTCAATATTTATGCCAAACTTTGGAAGAGACCCAAAACAAGACTGGGGTGAGATTTTCCCCCACACACTCACTTTATTGCCTAAACAAAGGAGAATCAGGTTACTTCCAGCAAAGCTCAGTCTTCTGCATTACAAAGAACTCTGCTCTTTGCAGAGAGCAGAGTTCTGGCAGTTCTTGGACCTGGAAGGCAACACAGTCAGAGTGACAATGTGGCAGCCAGTCAGCAATAAAAGTATTAACTAAAATCTGGGCTTGTATTGCCCCAAATTGCTGCAAAAGCACCTGGAAAAAATTGACTTCACAGCTCAGAAGGCTAAGGATGCCCCAGCTGTAACTTCAGTTGTAGAGGCAATTTTCACTTTGCTTCATACCCCAATTCCTCCTGAATAGGAAACTAATGAGTGGCATAAAAGGTGCTGTTAATTAAGAGCTTCTAAGATGCCAAACTTTCTCCGTGCTCAGGCTCAAGTCAGCAGTTCTGCAGGGCTTGGTTCAAGTTGCACACCAGCCCACAGCCCCTGGCAGCAGCAGTCAGAAATTTGGGAAGATGTTCAGCCAGTACCTAACCCACTGTTAAGAGAAGTCCACATCTTGTTTAAATTTCTCAGCCTGCTTGCTCCTGCTAAGAAACATTTGACATGACAGAGCTCTGTCAAACAGCTCAGAGGTTGTGGTTTTTGTCAAGAGGACCCAAGCCAGTGTTAAAAACATGCAAGAAGCATTCCAGCTTGGTGAAATCGAAGAAAATGTAGTTATTCTACCTCAACAAAAGTAGTACTGTGCAGAAACAGGCCCCAGATTCTCAGGTTCCAACAGAATTCCTGCCACAAAAGGCCTGTCTTACAAAAGGCCATGGGTCTCTTGCAAATTAAGAGGCACTGCCTCTGTTCGATATTAGGGCCTGTTTGGTACATAAAATAATCCCATCATGCTGGAGAAGCAGAATGTTCTGTTTTACAAAGCTAAAGCTTTCAATATTCATTTCTGCTTTGATACAAATGGGGCAAGCAAATACCATCCAAATCAAAATCCATTTCCTTGCTGTTATGGTACATGGGACAGACAAGGTCACCAGAACTAAGGGGAAAAAAGGGAGAAAAGGAGACCAAGTCACAGCATGTTGATCACATCTCCCAGGCTCCTAGCTGCTGAAAATTAAGCAACAGAATCTACTTGTTATTGCTGAATGTTTTATATCCTCAGACGAAATAACTTCACCCTTACAAATTGCCCTTTATATGAAACCTTCAAGATGAGAATCTCCTTATTTCATGTAAAGCACCTGATGCTGCAGCAGTGACTGAGAGCTGTCAGCAAGCGCTGCCATTACCCTGGCTGCATCCTTCACCTACACACCTAATTGGGAATTACAGCTTAAAAAATGAAAAATCTAAAAGAATTCAAGCAAGGAAGGTGGGTAACTGTTCTGCAGTGTTTGTTCTCATGACAATTAAAATAGGTTTCTTCAGTCCTCCATGGCTGGCTGTAGAGAAGACCAGATATTAAATTAAACACACAGAGTGGGACATCCTCCTCTCATTTTGCTCCAAAACTGTGCACAGTATGGAGGACTTGCTTTGCAAGGAGTGGTCTTGTTTAAAAGCCTTGATAAATTGGATTCATTTGATGCTGCTTGCTCTTGCCTTCCCTAATCTCTCCTAATCATAATGATTTCTTTTTGTCTGCAATGCATCTGACCTACTTCCACACTCCCCCCACATTCTGCTCTTCTTTTCTATCTATATTCTCTGTGAAGTATCTGTATTTTTCTGCCTTTCCCAAGAAAATTTATTCCAAAAATTTAGGATCCTTGGGCAAATGAGGAGAGGTTTTGATTCTCACCAGCCAGTGAATGCTGGAAACCATATGCTCAGATTTTTCCCCTTTAACCAGTCCAGGCATCAACCTTTATCAGTCCCAAGATACCGTGAGTCTACACGGAATTTGTTGAACTATTTGAACAGGACTCTGAGAGAGACCTACAAAATGCAAGCAGATGCAATTCTTAATCACTCCAGCAGAAAATGAATTTGGCAATTAAAGAAGCAACTTTGACACAAGGACAGAAGGAAAATAACTGGCTTTAAACAGTGGCAGATGCATTACTTCAGGTAAATTATACACCATCCATCCCAAACGTTGCCTGAAGCAGAAGGATGGCCAAGGGATTAGGGTTTTAATAGAGAATTTAGAATTAGGGATTACAGTCCCTGCTCCACTCCTGCCGATCTCTGCAGCTTTGGCTATTCACAAAACAGGGCTAACAATTTTCCTCCTCTCTCAGCAATATTAAGAGACCAGAAATGCCAAATATTTTCAGGCTACTAAGGCTAAATACAATTTAAAGTAAATAATTTTTGGATGGGAACTGCTGTAGTTTTGCACAGACCTAAAGAGGCCCTGACCTGAGCTGGGAAACACTTCAACTCGTGTAAATTCTGGCATAATCCAGGAGAGAAGAGCAAAGCCTGTTCACAGCCCCATCTCAGCGGTCAGACTAGTTTCTGCTGGATCCCAGGATGGTTTGGGTTGGGAAGAAACTTAAAGCTCACTCAGTTCCGACCCCTGCCATGGGCACAAACACCTTCCAGCAGACCAGGTTGTCCAAGCCCCATCCAAGCTGGCCTTGAGGGTTACTTCTCTTTGTGCATGTATTATATATGTGTGTGTGTGTGATTTGGGTGGTTTTTGGGTTTTTCTTGTCTGAGACTGAGATAGTGGTGCAACATCTGCCATAAAGCCATGGAAAGAGCAGCTGGGTGGATTCAAACCATTTCCAGGACAGGTAGGTGCTGATGAGGACCAAACTGCCACAGTGCAACTGAAAACAGCATTTTGGCCCAAATATATTTGTGAGGTTGTCCCTTATGGACACAGAATATAGCAATAAAATAGGAGAGGGGCTCAGTCTGAATAAAACTGTGACAAAATAACACCAAAGACTTCAGGACAGTTATTATTTTGGTTCAGACCTTATTTTCCATTTTTTGCCACTTCCACTCTTCCCCGGAGATCAGGAGAGGTAATATAAAAGCAGCTTTTACATCAAGAAAGTAACTTCTTTCCTTCTTTCTGGCAAACTCCACTAGGAAACCGTTTGCAGAGGTTTCACCTCCAGATCTGAGAGCCAGTCCTGCTGCAGACCCTGCACCCATCTGTACCAATGATGCCCCAGTCTTCACTCCATGTTTTGAGTGTCTTGTGACCAAGTAAGTGAGGTTTCTATCTGCCCTGGGAACACGACTATCTGGACATACCTGTATTTTGGGTTATCTATCCAGCTGAGTTCAGCAGGAGCCAGGCAGCTCCACTGGTGGTGGGGCTTGTGCTGTGACTACAAGGCAGTGAAGGATGATCAGGTAAGTGGACATGTAATGTGTGCTATCACCACTCAAAGTGTAGTCACTCAGTCCTGGAACTAATACCAGAAGATTTGGGAAAAGCAGCACAGAATCCTTTACAAAAGTTGGGAAAAAATTAATAGTCAGGAGTCCTAATTCCCCTTGCGTGTGTCAATGCTTCCTAACTAATTGCTTCAGAAGCAGTGTTTGGTTTGCTGCAGCATGGGAGAGTGGAGAACCTGGGCTCGTGTTCAGGGAAGAAAATGTTAAGAGCCAAGTGAGCAAAGACAAAAGGATAACAGGAATCAAAGAGGGTTGTATGTGATCCAAAAACACGAGGCTGTTGGAAAAGTGCCTCTGAATAAATTGAAAGAAATGGCAGGTACCATTGCAGCCGGAGAGCTGAGAAACAAGGAAATTTCCTGAGCAATAAAACAAGTAGCATTATATAAAAGAAGAACTTAATTAAAAGGCACAACCATCCCCACTCCAGGCTTCTACCACCCTTAACATTCTGTTACCAACAAGACACCCTAATATTGCAGCATCCAAGGGGCTCTCATTTTACCACAGAATCTGTGAAATTATTTTCATGGATGCCAACCAAAGCACAGTGAGGATTCGTGACCACATTCATACAATTTGGGTCTGGCACCCTCCAGCTGAATCTGGACCTCCCACAGTTCAGGCTGTCACAGCTGGACTCCTTTTTAACACATCCTCCCCTCCACACACACACCTACAAAAAGGGCAGGACATCGGGCTCAATTTTTTTTTTTGTTACTAGAAAGCCAGGGAATCAGTTCTCACTGAGAAAATGCAGAATCAAGCACAAGCTCATCAAGCTCAAAATTCCGGGGAATAGGGAAAGACATAATTTTCCCTCCTGTCCTCAATACCTTACATTAAATGAAATCGGAGGGTGTAAACCCCACCATACCACAGACTCCACCATTCTGACTAACAGTGTTTGTCCTCTTGTCAGACACCTGACAGAGGCAGAAGAGCTTCTTCATCCAAGAGCCTTCTGCTCACCCTGAGAGTTCAATGCATTAATTACAGGTCTCATTCCCACCGGCTATCTTGCACTTGCCAGAACTGTGCAAAACTCCCTACAAATGAGAAAAGAAAGTCTCCTTGATTTAGCAGGCTTAAAAAAAAAATATTAAAAGCAGCTCTTGAATGGAGTATATATGTCTAATATCTAATTACGCTGCTAAGTCATGGAATCCGATGATTAAAAAAAAAAAAAAAAAATTAGCTATCCCCGGACGACACACAATCTAATACGTGTTCACTGCAAATCTGGCTCCTAAATCTTCTGCCCACTGAGCTAATGAGGAATGATTCAGTCAGCCCCAGACGTGTTTTTAATTTCACTCAGCGCTGTGTGAGGCTGCTACAGAGAGCACAACTGGTGAGGACAGTCAGCACAAAGCAGCCAGCCAGGAGGAGCTCCCTGGCCAATTCCTGCAGGGCTGCAAGATGAAGAAGGAAATAGGGCCATAATGAAGGCTTGGGGGCAACAAATGCCTGTAGGATTTCAGGCTTATTTTTTGGTTTTATGTAACTACGGAGAAGCACTTCGGTTTTGGGTTGGTTTAGCATGGAGGGTAAAAACCAATTCGTGACTGACTTTTAAGATTGATAGCCGGATTGGCCAATTAAATATAGGTATACACCTCTGGGTCGCACAGGCTTAAAATGAGCCCGGGAAGCGGGGAAACTGCCTTTTTTCCATTCCGGCTTTCCAAGAGGCGACAGCGAGCCGGGGCGCTCTGCTGGAGCGGCCCGGGCCGGCCAGGCCCCGCCGCTCCCGCTGTGGGGCGGGAGGAGCCGGCCCGGGGCCTGCCTGGGCTCCATCGGCTCCTGGCAGGGGAGGCCGCAGCCTCACAGCAACTCATTTTAAAGCCTACCCCGAGGCAGGCCGAGCCGGGAGAGAGGGCTGCCGAGTCCCCGGGTAACAATTACGGGCCCCGTTGGGCTGGGCCCCCCCGGACTGTCACCGAGGGGTGGGCAGGGCTTCCCCGCCCCGCCTCTCCTCCGGTGACTCCGGGCAGAGAGGAAAGGACGGGGGGAAGCTCAGGCGCTCCGAGATTTTCCGCGGGAAAGACACCAAGCGCCTGGGTAGATTTAACCCTTTCCTGGCAAAAATGAAGCTTCCAACGCTTAACCCTCCCTGAGAGCGAGAAGGGGACAGAGTGAGCGTAGAGAAGACATAGCATGAAGTCAGTGGAGCGACTATTGGGACAAGGGATTTAGGAGGCTGTCATTCCATTTGAGGCTAGACTTCTTATTGAGCCATAGAAATGAGCTCTTTATGTACATTATCTCTTTAAATCATGGGAAAAAAATGCATTTGGGGAGATGATAGTTTAGATTTGTGTGAGGATTTGAGCAAAGGTGTTTGTGATGGACTAAGTGATATTGATCCTGTGAGATGCTTGAACAGAGATAAAGATGAGAAACTCTCTGCGCCAGTGAAGAAGTGAGAAGATATCTCTGTACCTTGAGATGAAGAATCCTTTGCTTTAGAGTTATTCATCTTTAAAAGGTGACACCCCAGTATGCAAAAGTCTAAGACCCGTGACCCATGAGCAGCTTGGGAAACTGCTCCTAGGAGGAGTCACAAAGGCAGGTTTCTTTGGGCGGCTGTTTATGTGACAGTTCAAAAACCCACAAGAGAACTGTTCGAGGTTGTCAGTGGGATCCGTGACTCTAAGAGAGACTCCTCTCCTAAAAATTAATGAAAGACTATTTTCAAATGGTGAAACTGACTGAAAATCACAGGTTTTGTCTCTTTATGTTCTTTGTGGTAAAGTGTCCAGTTTGTGGGGGGAGGAAGGGTGTTTTGAAAGTTTCATTTTGTTTTTGTTTTTTTTTTTTTTCTTTTGGTGTGTGTTATTAATTTATACCTACCTTTAAGTTTGGGCCTGTTTTGCCTTTTTCTCCTAATCCTATCTCACAGCAGAGTAAACACTCAAACCATCACAGGTCTGGCCGATTTATAGAACAGAGAGAAGTTCTGAAGACTTTGCTGCTTCTCTCAGGTTACTCTTCATCCTTATCCCTGGTAGGTATTTTTATTTATTAATGCCACTAAATAATAGAATCCCAGAATGGTTTGGGTGGGAAAGGACCTTAAAGCTCATCTCATTCCACCCCCTGCCACAGACAAGGACACCTTCCCCTATCTCAGGGTTCTCTAAGCCCTGTCCAACCTGGCCTTGGACTCTTTCAGGGATGGGGCAGCCACAGCTTCTCTGGGCATCCTGTGCCAGGGCCTCAGCACCCTCACAGGGAAGAATTTCTTCTTAATTCCTTATCTAACCCTGCCTTCCTCCATCTTAAGGCTGTTCCCCCAAGTTCTATCCCTATATAAGCTGCCCCTGCCCTTTGGGAAGCAATACCTGGTGACCTTCCTTAATCTCTGAGCTATGAATAAAGCTATTACCATATTACTTTCAAAAACTGATCAGCAGCTCCAGTGATAGAGCACTAGGCAACAAACCCCCCATCTACTAAATAAATTGGGATGTGCTTTCTGTTTTCTGACTTACATATTTAAGCAACATGTATTTTCAAGGGGCTGGTAGCACATGGCTCGGCTCCAGAGACAGCCAGAGAGTTTCCATATTATAAATGAGCTCCAAAAAAGTGTCACCACATCTGATGATGCAGCATTTTTAAACAAAATTGCAGATACAGGGAGGTGGGTGCACTTCCTAATCACCTCCTAAGAGAGGAGCCCGGGGGAAAAAAGACTCACAACTCCTGAACAAGCATGTAAAGGATATATTGGGGAACTGTCCTTGGAAGGGACATTTCTTATGCCTTTCTTGTTTGCTGCCTACAGGCAGCAGCTGTGCCTGGCCCAGCTGTCATTCTGGGATGCTCAGAGGGAGAGAAATCACATAAGAGCATCACAGACTTGACCTAAGGCCAGTTTCTCTCCAACAAACCTTTCAGCAAAATTCCCAGCTTATTTCTCATACTTCCTCTATCCTACCCACTGCCCAAAGCCACCTCAAATTCTCCCTTTCTTCCAGTGTTTTTTTTCCCCCAGGTTGTCCCTTCTGGCCCCAGAAGCTCTCTGGCTCTCTGTAATGTTTCCTCCCCTCATCTGGGATTCTTAACCAGTGCCCAAGTGACAGAGGAGCCTCTGTTGGCTGCACACATTTCTGGAACACTCGATTCTGCTGGTTCCAGCTGAATTCCTGCAGAATTCCTCCTCCAGGGGAGCTTTACTCTCCCAGGAATTGCAGTGCCCTGTAGGGACAGAAAGCTGGAACACGTCACCTCTTCTGTTGCATTTGCCACATGTCTTGTGCTTGGTACTTATCATTTTTTCTATTAACTCACAATTTAGTCCAGGCTGGTGCTCAGGACCATTCCCTCTGCCATTCCAGACTTTCAGGGTGGCTAACACCGATACCCAGTGACACACACCAGCAAAAATCACCCTTTTTTCCCAGAATTGTAGTCCTGGTATCTGCCAAGCTCTGCAGCTCAATATCAACCTGAAACTGCCAAGCTGTTACATTCAGTGTTCATATCCTGACCTTTCTATCTACTCCCTTCTAGTCCATTCATTCAGGTTAAATTTTGCAGCCTTAACCTTTTTTTTTTAATCTACAGATTATGCTTTTTTTATGCAATACTTCAAGTGAAATACTGTCTGTAGAAGTCTAAAAGAATTATGTGTGGAGGTCCAGCCTGCCCTTAAAAATTAAGTGTGATTTCTGGTTTTTACTGCAGCAATATTACAAATTGACTCTCAGCAAAAGGCAGGGTGACGTTTTAGATCATTACTAAGTAATTGAGTGGTCTTTTGCTATAAATTTTGTGAAGGTAAGCACTGAGTTTTGAGCTGTTCTAAAGGCTTCAGCTTTATAGCTCTGTATTAACTTCCATGAGGCCCAAAGCCAGGTACATGGGAGCCTGTGAGGGCTGACAGCAGGTGGTACTCACTTTAAAATAATCTTACATTTAGTTGTAAGATTATTAAATTCCTACAGTATAATTTATTTGCCTAAACAAATCACCACCCAGTATTTCGGGTTAACAAATACAGTTTTCCTTAAAAAAAAAAAAAAAAAAAAGAGAGAGAGAGAGAGAAAAAGATTTACTATTTTTTTTTAAAAAATGTGCCCTAAAACATCAGCAGACTTCCAGAGCTTTTCTGTCATTGTGTAAAGGTCACGCAACATGGGCAAGTTGCCACAAATATTTACACTTGTGAAATAAGGTTTGTGAAAGATGAGATGAATAGTTGAGCTGAAATGAGTGCCCTGCCCATGAACACTAGCCTGAAGCCTCAAAACTTGTGGTGAAAAAGTACCCATCAACTCATTTGCAAGAGGTTTCCCTCCCATCATTTGATATCTGGGACACCCAAGCACTAGAAGATTTAAATACTTCTTCTAATAATAACTGAGCATATTTATAGATATTTGTAGATATTTTCATCCTCTGGATAAATATGCAACACTAATTTTTGTTTAGCACCAGTGTCCTATGGCAGCAACTGCTGCTGATTGTAATTATACAGCTGTCAGAAGTCAGGATCAACTTGGGCTTCCTCCCAGCTCCAAGCCGAGTGTAGGAAAATTAAAATCCTGCTCTTAGTTGTAAGTCTTTAAAAACAGGAATTCTCAGTTTGTGCATTTGATGTAAGTAACCACCCCGAACTTTTGGAAAATTCACAGCCAAATAAAAGAACTTGGTTCAGTTGTGGCTTTTCTTACTGTGACTGCTGGAAAGTTTTACCCACCCCTGAACTTAACAGTAGATTTGTTAACAAGAAAAAAAAAAATTAACCAAAGCTTGAAAAATAATCATCCCTCTTTCCTTAGATGTGGGATTAGTTCCCTGAAACAACAACAGAACAGCAAAAGAGCTGCTTCCGCACTTGAGTGCTAAGGTAGAAGTGAAGATTTCACTGAAGATTTCACCAGAAGTTTCAGTGATTTCTCCATGCTGATTAACCAACTCAAACATCACAGTACAGGAGTGAGCTCATCACATCAGGCTTCCACGATGATCAGATGAAGTGTTCCAGTTCAGGAAGGGGATAAATGGAAGATAAATATGGGACACAGCATAATAATGAGCTCTGGCTCTGTCCTACTTGCTCATAAGCCATCTTGACAGTACAGCTTTTTCCTTTGTTATGCATCTCACTAGTTCCTTCCCCCAAAAAACTGTCTTGGATCTGGCTGTGTGTAAAGTGCACGTGAGGGGAAAAACCATCCACAAGTATGCATAAGCCAGAGCTCGCCAAGCATCTGTATCGTGTGTGATGTGTTGCTACTTGACAGCTCTATCAGGCTCTCCTGGAGGCTCCTCAATGCCATATGTCTGTTCCAGCTCCAGAGAGCAGCTCTGCCTCTGCCAGCAAGAACCAGAGGCCATTTCTGGCACCTGCTCTGTGCAGCCCCTCACTTCCCCTCCTTTCACTTCCCCTTCTTTCAGGAATGTAACTCAGTGGGGGTGTGATTGGGAAGGCAGAGTTCAGATCTCTTCCCAGTTCCAACCCTGACAGCCATCACTTTGTTTTAAGCTCTCCCCATCTCAGCAGTTCACTTTCAGATTCCTTCCCATAATATTTTCAGGCCCCTATCTAAGTCATCCTGCAGCTTCTTGTAATTTCTCCGAAAGAGCCTCTAGACTTCATTCTACTTGCTCAGGTTTACAGCAGTCCAACTTGAAGCCAAGCCATCTCTAACATTCAGCTGTAAGGAAATGCCACAATTATCGTAATTTCAACAACTGGGTTTTACAGCTCCTGCATAAGGGGTTAAGCCACTCTCTATTAGAGATTAAGAAAATCTAAGGTTAAAAATGCAAGATTCAGTGCACTTCTCACAGGATACTTGTCCAGTTTGTGTAGCTAAACCTCAGGCCTTCTCCAATCTGCCACGTTCACCCACTCCAGGCAATTCCAGGAGACATAGGAATAGGCAGCTCTGGCCACACACAGTCATAAGTATACAAATTATTACACAACAGAATTGCATGAAATATGGTGGGGAGCAGCAGCACTGAATTAGTCTCTCTGAAAACAAGGCAGGGGCTGGTCTGTCCTGCACATCTGATCTCCATCCCACAGTGCCTTGGATATAGTTTTCAAGATGTATTCCAGGGCCTTGCTGGGTTTCCCTACACCCAGCATCTTTACTCATACAGGATGCTTTACATTAGTTTTCTTTCTCAGTGCTTTCCTCCCAGGGTGTAGCACCAGTGTGTCCTAATTCACACCCACTTCCCAAACCCTGGGTCAGTTCTCCACAGAAAAAATACCTAATTGTCAAGTCACTAAACAGAGATTTTGAGCACTTGTTTAGCAAGTCACAGAAGTGCACAGGTGCTAAGCCTTGCAGGGCCCTGCTTTGCTAACTCCTCTCAATTTCTCATTACCAGAGCAAGCTGTGCCAGTTCTCCACCCACGCCAGTGCCTGCAACTGCCTGGAAAACTGGTGCAAACCCATCCCACAGCGGGGGGAGTCTGTCCCAGGTTTTACCAACAGAACTGCAAGTCTGCAACCTCCAAGCACATTCGGCACAAGTGGCTCAAAGAGAGAGATTGTGTGAACGAGTTGTAACACATTCTCACTTCCCTGTGCACCAAGGTCACCAGCTGGAATGCGCTCGCCTGCAGTTTTGTCTGGGAGAAACAGCTTGATTGACCCAGCGAGTCACATGATTTCACAGATGCTGCATGGCAGAGTAGCTCCAGGAGCATTTGTGAGACTGTGAAGGAAGGATTAAAAAGCAAGCAGTCAAAAGTGCAGTTTCACTCTGTCCCAAGCACAGCATCATACGTCATATTTGCACACAAAGAGAAGCCAAATAACTGGAAGAATTCCATTCGGTAGCCTGGGCACTCATCTTGGTGGATTTGACCAACAAAGAGACAGGCTGGAAGGGAAAGAAATATTCTGCTCTGCTTGTATTTATACACAGCTGAACTTTACATGTGCATAGTCGCAGAGACTGAGCGTACACTAAGAGCATTTTGTAAACATGGAGGTTCAAGGCTTTAAAAGTCAATTTATCTAGTTACATTTTTAATCTTTCTCATTGCTTCATATGACCAAACACAATGTTCTCCACAGGGATGACAAAATAGTAATAATTTTAAAAAGGTGGGAAAATGTCCAATTCTTGGGGTAAAGGCTACAGAATATTGCAAATTTAGACTGTTGTTTGCAAGCATTTGGAGTATTCAGTAACTATTTCAGCCAAACCAATTCAGAGGAGAGTAATTTTTTTGCAAAATAGTCTAAATGAATGGTTGACTAAGAATCTGATCTCAGTTATTCTGAATGCTTATCTTTTTGAGTCCAGAAGTCATTTGAATTCACAGAACTCTGTGTGTGTACAGAAATGTGCCCAGCTAAAAGGTCTGTACCAATGACGCTTTCGAATTTGGCAGCTGTTTTACCTTGGGGAGTCTTCCTCACCAGGAGTTTTTAATCCTGAACACCATCTCTGAGTTACTGAAGTCTGTTTCTAACCATGCACAAGGCACACACCAGCCATCACACCTGACATGCCCATTGTTTAGCTATCTTCCTGTTTATTATCACTGCTTTTAAAAAATGTCATGCAACAGCAACAAGCTGTGGCATTACCAGTGACGAGTACTCATGGCTCAGTCCCTGGGTGTAGGAGGTACAAAAAACAGTCACAGACTGATAGCTCTCATTCTGTAAACACCACACCCTTTCCTTTTCCAAGGATGAGCGGCTTCAATAATACAAATATGCTGTTGGGTTTGTCCTCCATGAGTCAGGGGGATACTCATATTTAAAAAAAAAATATTCTAGCCATAAAATACTGCAGGGAAAAAGAATCTCCTGTACCTGATGACTCTAAGTTGAGATGTCTGAAAACAGACCACTGGGAAATGGAGCATAACCTGTCACAAGAGAGTGACCAGCTGAGCAATAAGCCAGACAGAGTCAATACACCCATTGCCAGGAAAAGGTATATTTATTCTCTGAAAACATGAGTTGGAAAATTAGTAATGACTAGAGCCCTTATTGCTCCTCCCGCAGAGTCCTCTCAAATATGCCAAATTTGCTACTGAAGTTACTTGGATGAAATCTCTTGCTCTTATCATTTATATCTACTTTTGGGAAAGAGTCTGGCTTCAATTTTAAACAGCAATGTGTCTGGTGGCTTCAAGAGAGGTAAGATTTCACAATTGATATCCCAATTCCAACTGAATTACTTGCTTTTCCAGCAGAAATGAAGATCAGCTTAACTGAAGTTAATCAAAGAAGTCATATTTTTATGCTCATGCTTTTTTCTTGATGGCAAAACCACTGTAAGGATTTTGATAAGCCAGCTCACATCTCTGTAGTGATTATCTCGAAGCCTCAGCCCAAATTCACCACCCCTAGCACAAGCTGCCATAGCCCCACACCAGAAAAGACTTGCCTTTCCCCTCGGTTATTCATATCTCTGAGACTCATCTTCTGAAGGGTGACAGGAATTGCCTCATTCATCTCCCAAATCTGCCATGAGCCATGACTAATGCTTGTGCTGTGCCCTGAAACACTGGGAGGAAAGGTGCTGCAGAAGTGCAAAGCAGCTTTCAGGAACAGAAATAAATCATCTCTCACTCTTCCCTTCCCCACTCTTTATCCTTTCACATGTCTTTGTTGTGGCCCCAGTTTGTCAACAGCATTTAGTACTCTTTGGCATCAGCATCTTCTCAGAACAAACATACAAAGCTCAGAAGAAGTCTCCAAATGCAACTGATTTCTTAAATATTTATCATTTCACTCCAAGAAAAATATTTAAAAGAAGAACATGAAGTAAAGGAAGGAAAGATACAGTTATCTCACATCAACATCTCAAAGCACAACCAGGCCAGCTGATGTAAACCAGAACCAAATTCTGCACCAGCTAGCACAGAGCTGCTCTCTAGGGCTTCTCTCAGCAGAGTCACCTTGCCATTGACATACCCAGGCAAAAAAGCCGCCCCCAAAACCCCACCAATTCCAAGCTAGGCAAATTCCCTTTCAGTTTCCCTCATCTTCTTCCTCCGTGGAAAAAAAAAATATATATATAGATAGTGGAAAAAGAAAACCATGTGTATCAAAAATCCTCCCTCATAATAAATAAAAATGGTACCCTTTCCAACAAATAGATCTGCACCAGTTTTTAAAATTTGAAACCAAGAAATCAGACCTGGATAACTGCCATCTGGTCATATCCCTTCCTCTCATCCTCCGAGGAAGTTTTTTTCCTGGATGCCCTGGCTAACTTGCTGATGAGGTGATGAGGGTCAAATGACCTTCAGATCCATGCAAAGGGCAGACATACCCTGTGGACACACAGCTACAACCTATAACTGGCAAGGGCTGAAGCAGTTTGGATCAGTCCTTTCCTGTTTGGCAGTGCTGGATAGCAGGGCTCTGCGCTGGTGAAACATTTCCTGGCATCCTCAAGAGCCCTTAGAGTTTTCCAGAAAACTAGCAAGACCAAGAACTGACAAGAAACACAAAATATGACAAGGGGGAAGGTTAAACATTCTCCCCTTATTTATTTATCTTTTTGAGCAAAATGTTCAGACACAAAAGTGAAGGCAGTGGGATTCAAATCACAAGGCACAACTTGATGGGAGGCAGTTAAAGGGAAATTCATGCAAGATCCTCAGCACTGAGTCAAGACCTTTCTTTGATCTCCAGTTTTCCCAAGCCACATTCCCACATGCAGCCCACCATTTGTTTTTAGTTAGAAAGGCAGAATGAAAAATGCTCTGCCAGAGAAGAGCAACAAACGGCCCTTGCAATAATCACGCAGCAACAGCCAGTCAAAATCAGGAAGAGGCAAAACCACAAAAGTGAGATGATGGCATCTATTACATTGAGCAGCTGCTTGGAGATGCTCCCGGTATCTTTCCTCCAGGAATTTCAAAGTCTCCCAGATCAGGGATGAATAGATAGGGACCATTTCCTTGCACATTACTGAATCTTCTCTCTCCTAAATAGGGAGCCAACAAATTGCTTCTGGCACCCTTAGGTTTATCAGCAGTGAGCCATGCAGGGACTGTCCTGCCTCATTCTAATTCACTTGTCAGGTTTGACAGGACTGGAGTTGTAGACAGCACAATACATCACATCATTTTGCCTTGTCATCACTGTAATTTGTATATTTTCTTTTTTTATTAGCCCACATAATTATACTTTTTGCCATTTTAGGGACTACTGTGCAACATCTTCATGATTTGCTGTCTACTTACCTGTGCAGCCCCAGCCCCACTGATGTTCTTAACTCCAGTTTTGTTTGTTGACATCTGGCACAGCATATGCTGATGTCTCAGAGCGATTGTTCCAGACTCGGCACATTTACAGTTAGCATCAGTTAGTTATTCACAGTAGGCTCTGAAAATTTTCATCACAACAACTAGAAATTCTTCAAATCTTTTAAATTAAAACTCACAACTTGGAATTTCTGCATGTCTAGGCTTGCCTTTCTTAGTCACTCAATACTTTAGCAAACGGTATCATTTGTCCAAACACTCTGGGGAGGTGGTATCGCCACAGCCCTAATGTAGATTATGTACTTCCTTTACAATGTTTCACAGATGGAATGAAAACCGGAATACATCAAATCGAGCTTGAGGGACAGTTTCAACTATGCCTTTCATTTAGAACATTTCTGAAAATGTATCAAGTGGGCCATTTCATATTTGGTTTTGCAATGCAAATGTGGCTAAGCACAGGCACACCCCACACACTCTGTGTGAATGCCAGGTGCATGATCCACACCCCCACTCCGTGTTCCTCACTCCGCGGCCCTGGGCCCTGGCCAAAGGCAAGGAGTGCTCCCAGGATAACTGCCTTGCAGTGCCACTGCTGGAGGAGTAAACAACACCAGCAATCAGACTTGTAAGCTCTGCGGTCACAAAGTGCCATAATTATCAGGGAGGGGTTTCTACACGTCCTGCTGACAGCGAGATCGAGTCGTGTGTTCCTGGCCATGCTAATGAAACAGTAAAGCACATAAAGTAGATTTTGAAGTGGTTTAGGGTCAGCCATCGAAACACAACACTCAGGTAAATGGCTCTATCCAAAAGATCCTCTGCAATAGCACAGCACGTCCTTGCATTCACAGAGGCACTTAATTGGAGGAAAAAGTTTGTGGTTAACACTTAAACCTCAGTTAAAAGTGCGAATTAACTTTTACTGATAAAGCAACACTGTCCCATACTGGTTTAATAAATCTGAAGCTCAACTAGAGGGGAAAGTTTTGCATTGTGAACAGGGTGTGCAAGTGGCCTGTCCACAGATAAACATGTCTGTGACTGCAATAAAACACCTTTGCATTACCACAGTGAGGTGGGAGGGTTGTGGTGCAGGCAGGTACCTGGTACACCCCTTCTGCCTAGGAACCCTCCCCCAAAGACACAGTGAAAAACACACTAACAAACTTCAGAACATCTTTGGTGAGTTTTTGCATACTCAGACATTGAAAAGCCATCCTGGACATGTTCCTGTGTCACTTGCTTTAGGTGACCCTGTCACCTGTTAGGGGGGGTTGGCCCACATGATCTCCAGAGGTCCCTTCCAACCCCACCATCCTGTGACAGGAGCAGCCCTCGCCTCACTACAGCACACGCAGAGCCATGCAGACCCTGCCAGCTCCATCCCTTCTGCTGCCCCTGGACCAGCCCCAGCACCTTGCACATCCCTGAACCCCAAATGTACCTCATCAGTGTGTATAAAGAGGGGGTGCTAAGAAGATGGACCAGGCTTTGGTCTGTGGTACTCAGCAACAGGACAAGAGGAACAGGCAGGAACTGATGCATAGGTAGTTCCAGTTGAACATGAGGAAGAACTTCCCTGTGCAGTGATCAAGCACTGAAGATTGTCCAGAGAGGGTGTGGATATTCCAGAACACACCGGACACAATCCTGTACTCTGAGATGGCCCTGTTGGAGAGGGGAGCTAGGACCTGGTGACCCTCTGTGGTCCCCTACAGCCTGAGCCTTCCTGGGATTCTGTGAAGTAACCCCAGTCCCTTCAGCTCAGCCCTCACACCCTTCCCCCTCCTCCTGGCCCCAAACCAGGCACACCTGGCACCACTTTCCCACACTGGGGGGAAACATTTCCCTGTGCCCAGACCCACACCTTCCCCATCACCTGCAGCCCAGCTGGGCTGGGCTTTGGTGGCTTTGGTCCCGGAATCCCAGAGTCATTTCGGTTGAAAAAGACCTCTGAGACCATCGAGTCTACCCTGTGACCCATCCCCACCCTGTTACCCAGCCCAGCTGTGTCACTTCCAGTCACTCCTTGGACAGCTCCAGGAACAGAGACTCCACCACCCCCCTGGGAAGCTCCTTCCAACATCTCATCACCCTTTCTGTGATGAAATTCCTCCTGATGCCGAACGTAAACCTTCTCCGGTGCCGGTTACGTCTGCATCCTCTCGTCCTGTCGTCGTTCCCTGGGGGCAGAGCCCGACCCTCAGCAGGCTACAGCCTCCTGCCAGGAAACCGTAGAAAGGAAACACGCTGTCTTACCAGCCCGAGCCGGCTCCCCGGGCTCCCTCCTCCGTATCCCCCTTACGGCCACCCTCCAGCCCCGTCATCCCTCCCTCCATCCACCTATCCCTCCCTCCATCTCTTTCTCCCTCCATCTCCCGGCCGCCGCCTCACGCCCGCCCTTCCCGGCGTCGGGGCGGAGCCGGCGGCGGCAGCAGCGCGCATGGGCCCCGCCGCCCGTCCCTGAGCCCGAGCCCGAGCGGGGGGCGTGTGCCGGACGCGGATCCCCCTGGCCGGGCCCTCGCCGGCCCCTTCCCGGCGGCTCCTCCTCACCTGCGGCGGCCGCGGCCATGGCGCTGCGGGCGGCGGGACGGGGCTGCTGAGCGGCGGTCGGGGCGCGGCCCCGCGGCGGCGGAGCGAGGTGAGCGCGGCCAGCAGAGGGGAGGGCTGAGGGGACAGGTCGGCGTAGCGCCCACCGTCGCGATAGTGTCGCGATAGTGTCGCGACAGCGCCCTGCGGGTCGTGAGGGCGGCGCTGGGGTAGAGGATGTGTCGCGCTCTGCGGCCGCTGCCGCCATGGGCGGGAGAGAAAAAGGCAAAAATGCCGAATAAAAGCACTCGCGGGTTTGTCGCGGCGGGGTTTTGTTCTTGCCGGGGCTCCCCCCGCTCCCTCCCCTTTCCCGCCCCTGGAGCTCCGCCCGTGTCGCCGGGGGTCTCCCAGGTGGATGAATTCGCCCGTGGCCGGGGCACAATCACCGGCGAGGAGGGACGATGGGCATTTTAACCCGTGCGTGCCATCCCCGCCTGGGGTTCGGCGTGCGGACGCCGCTTTGCGCCGGCTCCATTGTCCTGCCGCCCTTTGTGGAGCCGCTGCGGGCGCGCGGGGTTCGCGTCCGGGCGCGGTGTGGCACGGAGCGGTGCCCAGCAGGTGCTGCGTGTGCTCACGGAGGTGCTTTATCCAGATTGTCTCGCTGAGCTCACCGCCCGCTTGCAGAAGGAAGTGAGCAGTGGATGCCGGAATGAGGTTTTTAGGGAAGGATCCATAACGCTTCTGGACCCTGGGTGAGCAGTGGCAGCTTGGGAAAAAGGTGAATGAACCTTTGAAAATCGCACATGTGTATCCACCCATAGTGCTGCTTTCTTCCTGAAAAACGTGCGTTCCATCTTGTTCTCCCTTGGGAATCTGTCTCCTGTGGCAGATGGCTGCTCCAGACCTGACCATGGGCTGCTGGATTGTTTGAAGGTGATGGGAACGAGTCAGGTTTTGTTCCCTCTCTGTCCTTTCCACGTGAGATTGTACAGAAAGCAGCACTTTGGACAGAGGCTTGGACAGCTTCTGAGGGCACCCAGTTTGTTGTATTGGTTGGTCCTGGCACTGGGAAGAATGCAATCGAGAGGAATAGGTGGAAAGGCAACAAGGTAGAAGCTTAAAATATGTAATGTAATTTCAAGAAACAGCTGTAAGTGTGTAATCCAAAGGTGACGAGACGAGACATTTTTCTTTGAAATGAACCAAACGGGTTGGTTTCCAAGACTCTTAAAATCTATTTCAAGTGTTTAAGGTTGGAGCTTCTGCAGAATAGGGGTAGATATCCTCATTGTGCTTACTGAGAGCCATGCGGTGTTTCTTTTCCACTGCACAGATGTCTTCTCACTCTAAAATCAAGTTAGCCTTGAGTGAGCAGCTTATTTTGACTGGTAAGTAAAATATTACATATTCTTCGTGATAAAAGAGCAGTAAATAGTTCTTGTGCTTGGACTGGTTTGTTTTCAGGAAACTTATCAGAGCCTTACCCCAGGGTGTGTGCATGTGGAGCTGATGGGTCTGTAGTCTTTAAACACATTGGAGCCAGCTGCAAGAATCAAGATTTTAGTCATTTGAGAGCATATGGTGATAGAGATGATAAAGTGGGGGAAAATGGGGTCAGTCTTGCAAAATGCAAAGCCTATTACTTAGGGAAACAGAACTGAAAGTGTTGCTGTGGTATTAATGCCGTTTATAGTGTACAGAAGAAACGTTAGTCCATTGCCAGAAGCAAATTATTGGCCAGTCTTTCAGCTTGTGGTCTTAATCTGGGGTTTATTTTTTTAAAGTGCTCTTTGTTTCTTCAAAAACTCGACAAATACATCTGAGGCAAGTCAGCAGAGATATCATCAGGGAACTGCTTTAGTTTTTGGGTGTTGTGTCCAGTTTGTAGCTGGATGTTGCAGTGGTTTTGTGTCACTTGCTGCTGGGGGATTGTGAAATATCAGGATCACAGCCCCGAACAATCTGTTTTCTGTAACGCAAAGTGATGGGAATGATGATCATAATGTTGAATTTAAGGGGGGTGATTGCAGTGGTGACTTAGTGGCCGGGGAGAAGATCCCGTACGGAGTGGAGGAAATCCAACAAAAAATATGACTAGTGCTACTTTGGCCATTTTCCCCCTGGGCTTCTGGTTCTTTTGTGAACTTCTGAAAAAGAAATGTCATTCTGCTGTCTGAGTGCATTGTTTTGCATGACGTGTCAGACCACATTATGGGGATGATTCCAGTCAACCTCTCCCATTTCAAAACAAACATGTCAAATACTATAATATGTTTATACAAAGACTCAGTGTGTTTTGCAGGAGCCCAATGTCCATATTTCCAAAAATAAATGATGTTTTTCATACTTTATTATGGCTAGAATAGTTTGTGTAGGAGAGAAGAATTGAGATGGGGTTCCCTTGGCCTTTGTGAACTGCTCACCACCAATAAGAGGAAGATGCTGGCTTTTTCACGGACCAGGGGATTATCTTCATTTGCATTTCTTCAAAATATTCTGATCTTTGCAGTAGTTCTGATTCCAGTGGCTGTCACCAAGGCAAGAGCAATTGTCTCTCCTGGTGCCAGGGTAAGGACAGAAAGGGAAGAAGATAGAAGATGTAGGTAAATTTGTAAATTATGGCTTCAGAACCAAATTGGTCCTGTGGGACTGTGAGCACAGGTGGCCCCTTCCAGGTGTGGTGTCCACAGGGCCGTGTCCTCTGCCACGTGTGCTCCTCACCTGCAGCTCCTGGGTCTGGTTTCAGCCTTCCCTGTGAAGCAGCAGCATTGTGTACCAGCAAGGCTGATAAGCTTGCTGCTTCTATGGGTTTGATGATGATGATGAGCCAGGTAGGTCTGAGCTGAGATCACCTGACAGAGCCATTCTTCCCCACCAGACTTGTGCAAGAATTTGAACTTCAGCACGTTCTGAGTCTGTGCTTCCAACAGTGGAGGATGTTCTGAGTCTGTGTTTGGATTTGATAGCTGCTGTTGGGATATCTCTTATTGCAATAAAAGAGAAACAGATTGAAGTGTTTGTCAGCTTTTAAAGTCCATAACTGCTTTCCTTGGAAAAAATAAGTCATTTTGGTATCTGGGGTGAAGCAGGTCAACAAGTCTGGGCAGTCAGAGCATGTGGATTTTCCCAGTGATTTCTATTCTTATGTTAATCCTTTGAGCAGGCTGGCTGAGCATGGTTGGAGAGGAGGGGTGTGCACATCCCAGACACTAAAGAGAAGCCATTTTTTGTACCTATTGTTATGCAGATTAGGTTTTCCAGCCAACGCATAACCCGAGGATGTGATGCCGCAGGTCAGGAGTCATTTAGCAATTCTCACCCGGTTTGGCCGAAACTGTTCCTCCTCAATATTAATTTTGTGGGGTTTTGTTTGTTTTGCTTAGGATTTTTTTTTTTTTTTTTTTTTTTTTTTTTTTTTTTTTTTTTTGGTAAATCTGTGTTGTCGCTGAAAAGTTATCCGTTATCTTTGCTGCTGAACAATTAAAGTTGGAGAGCTTCACTTTTCAACTTTTAATTATGTTGTTGGGTAAGAAGTGCAGGAAGGCAGCAAAACTGAGTTGCTCATCTGAATCCTTGTTCTGTTTCTGTGTGTGCCTTGTTGTGTTTCTCCCACACTGCGAGCCCTTGCAGTGCAAAATATTTTAAATATATAGATTATTGAGTAGCCCATGCATGTTCCTAGGGAGGTGTGCATGCGTGCCGTTGGAAACCACGTAAAAGACGTAAATCTCACAGGATTTACTTGTTGTATCTTGGTTTTCTAAGATTGTTTTAGAAATGTGAGGTACTGGAGAAGTCTGAAGGAGATGTTCCAAGTTAGGGTTTTGTTTCACAGAACAGGAAACTGCAGCTGTTTGTGGCCTCTCTCCTGTATAATATCCCAAATAACATGTGGGGTTTCTGCAGTGCAAGGTGCTGGGGCTCTTAGGCACGCTAAGAAGTCTCTGGGTGTTTATTTCAGTGCTGTTTTGTGGTTCTGGGGTCTGCACTCGCTGCAGGAGATCCACTTATCCATATTTGTGTGTAGCGTTGGATTCTTTGGAAGTGTGCAAAATAATTAAAACCTGCCCTTTAAACTATTTAGTAAATTGGATTTGTTTTGCCAGCAGTGGGACAGGAAGTTAATCGCGTTTAAGCTGATGTTGACTTTTCCAATCTGATTTTCCCTGGGAAGAAACTTTACTACCTCGTTGTTAAATGCACAGTTAATTGCCTGCTGATTGGTTAAGCTGATAAACCAATGCTACCAGGTTTACTGTAATCAGGCTGGTAAATGTGCCACGTATGTGCTTCCTCATGCTATTGTCTCGCTTTATGATTAAACTCCGTGTTAACTCTCATCATGCTCACGATTTGAATGTATTTAGTATTGTCAGGTGGTGATTGACACTGGAGTTAGCCTTCACTGGATGTTATTGCCCTGTGTTTCAGTTACACCTATATTTCTGGAGTTCATATTGCCGCCTATGAGACACTGTATGACACCAATATTCTATGAGAATATGGTTCAGCAGCTTTTAACCCATTGTTTAGAAAATAAAATACATCTCCACTTTAAAAACAGTTTTTGTAGGCACCCTTATTGTCTTTCCCTCTTGTTTCTGTAGCTGTTGCAATATTTGGAGTGTGTCCTGACGTGGTATGAGGTCAGTGGTTGAAGCAATATCTGTGTATCAGTTACTGATCAATGAATCATTCTCCCTCTTGGCCATCTCAATTACTTTTGCTGATGAAGGAGCTGCAATTGCTGCCCCTCCATCCTGCCTCTGGTGTGCCCAGAGCTTTTGCCTGCCCTCCTCTCAGTACTGATGTTTGTGGGTAGAAAGCATTGATTTTTTAGGGTATCCATTATAACTCATTAAGAGTCAGAGAGGAACTAGAGTTTCTCCAATTTCCACCATTAATTCATTTAACTAGGGCTGCAAGCACTTTGGAGCCTGACTTCCTACGGATTTCAGGGTTAAATTAACTGCTTAAATATCCTTGAGGTTTTTTGTTGGATGGAGGGACACTTGGTCAGCCGCAGTTGTGGCCTTAGGTCTTCTGGTGGCAGCTCTTCCAATGGGTGAATTGCTTTTAAGATACGTGGATGAAGGTGGTTTGCTAAAAGCTTTGTTATCACTTACTAACAGAATGAGAAAATCAGTTTTCCCAAAAATAATTTTGGTGGCAAGGTGTTAGGTTGTTACGTGTGGTTTGAAAATTCTTGCTTCTTACAGAAAGGCATATTTAATTTGCTGTGTATTTTGTTATCTGAGAGATATTTATTACTGACTAAAAACATTTCTATTAAAATATTAAAGTTAAGTTGCCTTCCCCCCCTTTAATTTCAGTAACAATGTTTCCTGGCATTTGGGAGATGAGCTTTTTGGCCTTCATACTCAGAATGCTCAAGGTGCCTGGGAGTTCTCTAGGGAAAAAAGAAGATACAGTGCTTGGTGTTTTGAAAACAGTTTGGTTTTTTGGTGCCAGCGTAAAACCAACAAGTTTCTCAAATCTAAATTTTATAATTTGGCCATATTCTTACAGATTTCACTAAGTGTGGCTACTATGAAGAATGTAGCTGGACAACCCTGTTTGTGCACAATTTTAATTGATGCAAGAGTCTTTGAGTTTGCTGATATTTACCCTTTTCCTCCTTGTTATGATTCATGAATGTCTTCATTAGCTTTCATAACAGCAGTCTTGTGCCAGGCCTTTTGTGTTTGTGTCTTACAAGAAGCATCTCTAGAGAGTCTGCTCCTGCCTGCTGGGAACAATCAGTCTTTTAACAGGGTGATTTCAGTAGTTTTTAAAATTTATTTTGACTTCAAAAAGACTGTTCTCTTGCTTGATAATGCACCTTGCTTGTTCTTCCCCCCAGATTTTACGTAGCAGCTGATACAATGGAATCTTTACAAATTTTATCAACAATTTCCATATCAACTTTTCATGGACACGTTTCTGAACACATTTCAGTAGGTACTTAGCATAACTTGCCATTTTGATTATCATCTTATCCCTTACACTCTGTCTGGAATAAAAATAAAAATTGCTGTTTGAGTATCAAGATTTTTGTTAATGCTCATATATGAGTATTTATATGTACTGATTATGATACCACTTTTGTACTAAAATATAAAATGTAGGTTTTTTGTAAAACTCAGTGAGCAATAGCTATAAATATTCAGATAAACCAAAAAGAATTCTTTGGCATAATCTGTAAACCAGGATGTGTTGCTCCTTCCTCACTTTTGCGAATATGCAGAGGTGTAGTATGTTCACTGGAGATTGAATCAGTAAGGAGTATTGATTTTTATTTCAGCAAAAGTTCTGATAACTTAATTTTGGATGTTTAAAATCTAAATGAGATTCCATAATCCTCCTGTTGCATGATGCACAAGGCAAGCTTCAGATGTAAAGTTCAGTCATTGGTAACTGCTGCAGCTTATTTCATTGAAGAAACAGGAACAAAAGTTTGTTTGTAACTACTCTGGAACTGAGAACAATGGCCGCAGGGACCTTTGAACCCTTATGGCTGTGCATCTGAAGGAGGAATTGTTCGGGAATGGGAAAAACTGCCAGAAGATCAGGGATTTGATTTTCCTGACATCTTTCTCCAGCATGTTCAATGACTGAATTTAAATTAAAAAAAAAAAAAAAAAAAAAAAAAAAAAGTTGGTTAATTGGAAGACTCCCTTACTTGTTCTTCCCACTGAGCTCTGATTTGATAATCAAGCATGCAGGGATGGTTATTCTTGCCTTTTTTTTCCACCATGGCAAGCTTTTAACAAATGAGAGTGTGTGCTCTCTTTTTTGGGAGAAACCTTAATGATTGATTGCATCCTTAAACATTTTGTTCTCTCTCAAATGTTCTGTGCCAGGGATTCTGGCATGTGAGCAATTTGTTTCTCCTGCTTCCTGGTGTTTTTCTGACTTAGCAATTATTTTTCATTCGCTGGTTCGGTAGGGAATGATCAGTGCTGTGAAGAAATTGTTACTTCTTTGCAAAATGTGTTGACTGGCACATTGGGTCTCCAGTGAGTTGTCCGGCGTGAAGGTTGTGCTGCAGGCAGTGATTTGTGCCTTATCGTTCACCCTCATGAATTTTACAAGGCTTAAGCAGAGGATGAGCTGCACAGATTCTCCAAATTGCTTCGTGCACAGGGAGAGAAACCACACTAGTGAGGGTTTATTATTTTTCCTAGAGTAGTGAACATAACACACCAGCTGGAGGAAACACAGTTGTTCATTTATATTTCTCATCCTGGACGTGCAGCTCACGAGTGTGTTCAGGCATGTGCGTGTCTGTCCCTCTTTCCCCTGCTGGAGAAACACTCTACGCTGTTCTGCGTTTCTTTGGACAGAAGGGAAGAAGCTGGGTTTGCCTCCTAAGAATTGAACTAGGTGCAAAACAAGTGGAGGCATGGAATGAGGCCTGGAATCTGGTTGTTTTTGTGCAGTCAGCCTTGGGGAGGGTGCTTGACGCCAGGTGTTTGTGGCTGCAGCCACCTGAGTGAGAGCTTTTCTTGGGGTGTTCCTTGCATACCTGTTCCCCAGAAAAGCACAGACGGAGTTGGGGAAGCTCCAGATACCAGAAAGAAGAGTTAGCCATCGGGTATGATTTAGCTTGACAGATAAATATTTTAAGCAGTGATTCCTCTCACTGCTAGAGAGGAAAAAACATCGATTTCTTTCAAATTATCAGGGGCCTCCAGTCCTTCAGGGAGAGGCTGTTGTAGATCCTTCATGTGTGTTCAGCCTGCCTTTTCAGCTGTCCTGAATGACAGCAGCTCTCAGATGTCTTGTCTTAGTTTTTGAAACATGTTGATCTCTTTCTAACCTCTGGCTGCAGTTTCTGTGAAATTAGGCTCGGCTGTAGGGAAATTCAGTTTTGTAAACCTGGTTCCCAGGAGCATGGGAAAATTGTGTGGTGGTTGCCCTTGTCTTTGATGTTCTTTATTGGACATGAATTAGTTGTCATTGTGCTCTTGACTTTCTCCCATTAAGATATGCAGCAGCTTGAGCTGCTCAAGTAACCTATGTTCAGTCATCCGTACACAGAACAATTGCCAATTTCATAAGGAAGCCAATACACCCATGGCTATTTAGTTATGTAGCCATTTTGTATTAATTTCAGAAGAATGCAGCTGTCTGGAGTACAGATTAAGTTCTTAACAGTTTCACCTAGATTGCAAGAAAACTTAGTTCTGCGATTGCATCCTTTGCTAGAGGTACCCTGTGCATTTCCTGTTTGGCAAACGCCAGGGTTAACAATTAAACCACAGTTAACATCTACGACTAAAACTGGAAATGAAAACATATAGATCGGTGTTTTAGAAAACTTCATTTGTCAGTTCTTATCTCTAGCAAGCGTGTGGAGGAGGGATGCCATATGGCTGCTAAATATAACTCAACTTGCTCCTGAAAGCAGTTGAAGAAGTACAGAAGTTCACAGGCTGGTGTCCATGTTGTTAATAAGAATGTGCTGCAGACTTGGAGTGCCGACTAAGGTAATGGGAAGAGAGCCAAAAAGCAATCCAATAAAACGTAAGTATTTCCTGTGATAGGCGATGGGGGCTGACGCAGCGGGGAGGTGCTCAGCATCCTGCAGACCCTTTCGCAGCAGTGTCTGTGCAGTGGAAGCGTGGCAGGAGCTGCCCAGTTTACACCAGTTTTCTGCTCACCGCCCTCGAGGTCCAACAGCTGCTATCCTTGTTTGCTTTAAATATTTGCACTGCTGCATCCCAGTGCTGGGATGGTGGAGGACTCTATCTGCTGGAGCTGTGTGAATAAGATCAGGAAGACAAGATTGCGGTGGCAAGGCTTGAGAGTAGTTATTCACATATTTTAATTCTGGTTTTTTTAAATTTTTCTTAATACGAACCTTTTGTGGTTTTTTTGTGTGGACATGTTGCCAAAATACACGTGGTCCCATGTTTTAAGAATACAACTATGGTTGAAATATGGGAGCATTTCTGGTAAATATTTTAAAATTGTATGTGTGCATGTGTTTGAAGGAAGTGTAGCTTAGTCATACACTGTACAATGGAGTATTTCTATGCATTTTTCAGCAGTGGATATTTTTGTGAAATACTTTGATTGTGAAATACTAATCTGTTAAGGAGAGTAGTCATTTTCTGATGGAAAACTTGTGAAGAAAGCAGAGCTCCAAAATACTTGTAATTTCCTCCCCATTAAAAAAAAGACACACTGTGCCATACTGTCATTCTCGCTCCTCTTTTTGAATGCAAACATCCAGAATAGGTGTTGAACTGACTTAGCAAAGCGCTTTAGTATATTTCTAATATTATCCTGTGAATTAATCCAAGGGTTCCTGACAGGATAAAAGGCATTGCTGAAC
Source organism: Hirundo rustica (assembly GCF_015227805.2). Taxonomy (NCBI): domain Eukaryota; kingdom Metazoa; phylum Chordata; class Aves; order Passeriformes; family Hirundinidae; genus Hirundo; species Hirundo rustica. Next base: position 376,297 of record NC_053472.1, read on the forward strand.
GGAGGCAGAAATATCTGATAGGAAAAGCTTAGCCTGGAAAAGTATCAGAAGAGAAACTGTATTGGTTATATTCCTTCAGGCCTTTAAAATATTTCAAAGGAGTGAGTATAGACTTTCTGGTGGTTACAGATCCAGTTATGCAAATCACAGCTTGTTGGGGCAGGGAGAATTTATTTATGCACTTGAACATGTGCTCGTCCACTGTTTTCTCTGAAGCTGAATTATAGACAACAAGAATGTGCTTTGTTGTTCTTTAATGATAAATAACAGCATAGCAGTTTTGATCTTCAAAGCACTGCTCAGACCTTAATTAATCTTCATAACAGTCCTGTGGGAGACTTAAAACTACTCCCTACCCTTTTGGACAAGGAGCTCCTTAGCATGGAGATGTTGGAGGCTTTGCTCTGGGCCACGCTGTCAGGGCCAGCTGGGACAGTTTCAGAGATTCCTGGCAGTGGTTGCTTTTCTCATTTATGTGTTAAAATTTCAGAAAAATTTGAATGCACAAAGAACTGCAGCTCTAAATTATTTTGGATTTCCAACTGAGTGTTAACTTATGCATATGCATGTTGGAATTTCCCTGTTGAATATTCCTGTGGGCAGAAAGTGCAGAAGGCTTGTGTGTGTGCTGCTGTGTGGGAGCAGGTATGGAAAACAGCGCTTCAGAAATCCTGGGTCACAACTTGGGTGTAACAAGGTGCAAAATAAAAGTATGTAAGGCTTTAGAGTGTAGGACACATAAATACATAGAAAGTGTCTCTCGGTCTACTTTCCCTAATCTTCCTAATTATTTGTATTTAAAATAAGGAGAAGAAGAGGAATGAATGTAGATATTGATTTTCAAAGTTTTTCCAATTGCTGATTGGAGTTTCAGGACAGTACATTGCATACATTTGGAGAGTAAGTATGGCAAAATGAACGAGACTGTTCAACTCACCTAGAAAAACAGTTCAGAAGGAATTATAATGAAGACTCTTGAAATAATTCTGTGTGACAAATGGGATCTAAGCTTGTTGCATGTGCATTTTTCTCACAAACAGCGGGAGTTCATTGAGAACGGGTTACTGCTACAGATAAAGAACCCAAAATATGAGCTGTCAGGAGAAGTGCAGCCATGTATCACAGTATTCACATTTGTGTTTGCTTCTGACAGAACAGACCCAAGGGCAGAATGTTTAATGTTTTGTTCAATACTGTGTAGACACAAACTAGCTTTTCAGAAACTGGGATGCTTCAAAATCATGAGTAGCTCCTGACTGGTGTTTTTGTACTGAGCTCTGTGAATGCTTTGTCACTGTAACTTCTGCTGGAGGTTGCACCAGTTTGCATGAAGAATGAACGTGGGACTGGCTGGTGAAGCAGAAAGCTGACAACCCATTAAACAGGTCTGAAGGATTCCTCAGCATGAAGGGCAAAGTCAGCAGAATCCTGGAGCCAAACGCCAGAAAAGCCTGGTGCACTTAACCTGGTGACCTTGTCATCCTGGAGAAAGCTGGCAGGGTGATGCTCTCAGCACTCCTCAGCTGAAGGTCTTTTCAGCGTCCCCTGCTGAGCCCTACTGAGTTCCCAGGAGAAATCCATCAAGTGTTTAAATGCCTTTTTTAAATTCATTAGAAATGCAGTGACTTAGGCTGACTCAAGGGTCCATACGGATACTGCACTTCGTTTTGAAGGCAAGGTGGAAATAAAATGTCCAAATGGAAAAGTTGTGAGAAGTTTCAAGCGTTCTAACTATCAAGTCCAATCTTATATTCTAAATACTGTTGAGATTTTTTTAATTATAAAATTTTCCAAATGATCTATTTAATCCTGTAGGGTTTATGCATTGTGTTTTCCCATCTTTTTGATATATTAGAGCTGCAAATCTTGATTTAACAGGGCAGAATATATCCTCGTTAGGGAACTGCAATCTCATAATCCATACTATGCATGAGGTGTAAAATCTTCTCTAACTTTTGTTACTTCATTTCTAGAGACTTCTCAGAGGTGTTCAGAGGGATAAATTAAACATCAACAAACAAGTTGGAAAATAATTCGTGTATTTTAGTTTCCCAGGTACTGTGACAATAAAGAAAGGTTTTGATTGCTGAACCAACATGTGGTTCTGGACCAGCTGTGTCTGATAATTGATAAGTGAAATCCCATGGGGTATACTTTATAGGACAGAGATCTGCTGCCCTTCTGAAGCACACACTGCAGAAATGCTTCTGGTTAAAAATGACTGCAATTATTGAACTTGCCTACCTTTCACAAGTTTTTAAAGCTATTTATGCAAATTGCAGTTTCAGTGAGATGACAGTAAGACCCAGGAGTTGTTTGTTGTGGGGTTTTCATACCTCCTTGAGCTAATTTCTGGCCCTAATTGTGTGCATAGATGTGTAGTCCTCCTGCATCTCCTGAGAAAAGTCTTTTCTTCCGTCCCTGCCAGGCATTCAGCATCCCGCACCAGAGCCTGCTTCTGGGAGTGTAGTGACACTTATATCTTCTTAAAAGGAAGAAAAATCCCATTCCTCATTAGGTTACTGGTAGTTTACCTACCCAATAAGGACTTTTAGCAATGAAGATGGAGGTATCTGATGTTTTAATTCATGGGCATATAGATGAGTTTAAGTATTCACTTCTAAGCCTTCTAATTCTTGCCTGAAATTTTATTAGTACATTGCTAGACAAAGTGCTGTGTGAGGGGCTAGACAGTGTATGGATGAGATTTGAAAGATCTCACTGTTATATTTAATTTTCCTAAATAAATTCATAGACAACTTGTTCTCTCCCCAAATGCTGCATATTCTAAATCAGACTAAACTGTGTGATGTTCAAATCCGTACAACAGGCATTGTTAAACTCAGGGAAGTGATGCATGGATTTTCTCCAGTTGGTTCAGCAGCTCTTGAGCTCAGCAAGTCCAACAAATCTGTAACTCTGAAGAATTTGGGTTGTTCTTGTTGCTTAAGACAGTGACAAAAAAAATTAGTCTTTGTTTCAAATGGGAGTAGTGTGTGGGTTCAGTGAGTGTGGTCTTAACTCTGCTCCTATCAGTGGCACTGTTTTTTTGTGGAGTAGATTGACACCTTCCAAGCGCTGAACTCCTGCCCTCTATATTTGCCTGCTGTTTGAAAGGATTAATGCATGGACAGTGTGGGTTTTCTTGTGTCACTGCTTGCTCCTGCTTGTGTGGTGGAATCCGGACGATTCAGAGAACGGTTTTTGAGAGATGATTTTTGAAGGCTGTTTGCTGACTGGCATATGGCGTGGCATACGGTGCTATTTACCACCTCAGAGTCTGAACTTACAGGGAGATGATTTTCTTTTTTAAACATTTAACTCTATTAAGTACTTGTAGACGTCTTCCAACATTGCCCTGGCCAAGTCAATTTACACTTTCCTTTTATTCTGCTTGTCCCATCTGTTTGTGACTGTTTTTTTCCTTCTTTTTATTCTATAAATAGATTGTAGAGTTTCAAGGGCTTGAGGGTCTCAGTAGCATCAAGCACTTGCAAATCTCTTAGCTTTTTACCTGCAGCCTCCAAGGTGTCGTCTCAGACCTTCCTATGATGTGGAAATGGAAGCCAGGCCAGCTACTGGACTGGAAAAAATCCTAATATAGCCTGGTGTAACATCTTCTTTCCAAGTCATGCTAGTTCTCTGCTGGAATAGCAAACTTTTGATACAGTTTTAGTGAAGATGAAGAAATGATGTTCAAGCGTTGCCTTTTTTTTTTTTTTTTTTTTTTTTGGTTAAAAATCTGGTTTGTAGGGGAAGAAAAATAACAGGACAAATTGTTATCTTAAAACTTAGGCAAATGGAGCTTTTAGGTGGAGTTATAGCAAGAGTACATAAATCCTTTTTGCCCTGGTGGGAGATGTTGAAATAAAAAGGTTTTAAAGGGATAAAAATGCTCTGGGCTGTTCCCAGCACAGCTCTTGGTACCATGGAAGTTGCTGGTGGGTTTGCTATCTTCCAGCTGGGCCTGTGTAGATATTGCCATGACGATACTACTTATTCACTTTTATATTATTGCTTTTTCAACAAATACTTTAAGTTTTTCCCTTTTATATGCAGAACTGCAAATCTTAAGAACATGAACAGAAGTGAAACAAATGCTCAAGTGTAGATTTACATAAAAGAGACATGAAAAAAGGACCTGAAATATACAGGGAGATGTAGAATGGCTTGTGTTTTCTGAGCTTGTTTCCATCTCTCTGGCTTGTATTAGTGTCATTTCTCTAGCAGAGGCTGCAATTTTACAGAAAGAGAAATCAGGAATGTATACAAACACTTTGAGAATGTTTCCTTTGCTCCAATTGTACTTTTGCCTCCTCCAGTCTCACTGGGAACGTTCTGATTGAAGTGTGGGTCTACATCCTCATGAAAGAGTGTCAGGATCTGTCCCACTTCCCTCTGAGCAATCAGTCAGCTTGTGAACATTCCTGTAGAGAGAAAGCAATAAAAGTTTCTCCTCCCCCATTCCTCATCTATGCTACTCTGCCTTTTTCTTTCTTTTTTCTTTTTTTTCCCTGAGTCACAAGGAAATGGTGGTCAAAGCTCTAAGCAATAAACCTGCGTAGACTACTACAGCAACTGTTTAAATATTAAGGTGGTAAAAAATTTTGAAGTGGAGGTCCAGCCTCCACCAGCATCCTCTTTTTCCACTTGATCCCAGCTATATGGATAGAGAATCTCATTCCAGGATGCTAAATGTTGGTATTTGTAATATTTTCAATGCAAAAGGCAAGCAAGCAGCATGTAGAGGAAAGGCATTTTTACTTAGGTTATTAAGTTCTTTGTGGTGTGAGGCTCTTTCACACAATAGCGAGAAGTATTCTCTGCTTATTGGAAGCTTTGCAAAGATTAAGAGACTCTAAACAGAAAAATCTGTGTGGATTTGTCATTTATAAATTGGTTTCCTCAAACCCATGTTTATAACATTCAGAAGAGATTAAGGACGTCAGAGCTGCACAATGAAGAGGAGGCAATGTAAGTGTCTAGCCTGATGCTTAAAATACAGAAGACAACTTTTGGAGGCTTTCTTAACCAGATAAAACATCCTTGTGAAATTTAAATGAGGGCTGGTTTTGCTTACAGAGGCCATACATTTAAATAAGCTTAAAATGTAAACACAACTGCATGCCTTCATGGAGACATAAACCAACACGCCTTACATGTTCCCCTTCTCTCCCAATGGGACTTGGTGCTATCCTAAGTTTGCCAAATGACACCTTTTTGTTGGTAAGCAGGAAAATTGTCAGCATTTTGAGGTAAGTTTGCAGTATTACCCTGCATACTGAAAGTTGCGTGATTAAAAACCTGGTGCCATGGTAAAATGAGCTGATTGTGCTATCAAAGGGTTCATCAGTCTGGCAGTCTCGTCCTTTCCCTGTCTGTAGATATTCTTTACAGGATCTTGGAATTCTGTGGAGGTGGAAAATGACACACCAAGTGGGAGAGACCTTGTGCTCGCAGCTCAGCCTTTCCAAAGAGAGGGGTAGCACAGGAACAGCCACCTGCCAGTGGCCATAAGGGCCACCATCTCAGCGCTGCTGGTATTGAAGGGACTTCTTTGTGATGTAAATGTCACTGGGACCCTGCTGACCCTCAGCTGGGAGTTCTTCCCCACAGAAGGGAGATCATTAGAACACCTGCTCCAGGTGTGCCAGTGCCTTTAACCCCCCAGGCTTTCTGTAGGGAATGTATGGCCAGGAGGAGGAGATTCTATCAAGGCTCCAGCTGCCTCCAAACCAGTGGACAAGGCAATTTAAGGTGTCAGCTGGAAGGAAACGTGTTTGAGGTTCACCTGACCCAGTTCCAGTTGGTACTTTCTCGCAAAGCCAAATTTCCTCGAGTTTCAGTTTGGATCCCGTAGCGTTCGTCGCCAGAGCGCCAACTGCCTGCCAGGGGCACAGCTGTAACCCAGCTGGATGCTGCAGGCCTGAACCTCTGTCCCTGTCTTCGTTTAGTGCTGTTACATTTTTCAGGATTTATCAGATTCTGTGTGGTTTACTAAAGTGTGGCAGAGATGTCTCATTCACTTGCCTCAAGGTATTTCTTTCTCAAACTGCAGAATGTGCTGCTTTGCTTCAGCAGAACCTTAAGGCTGAATTTGAACATACTCCTAAGGTTCTGAAAAGAAATCTTTTTGAGGGTTAAAAAAAAAAAAGTTGTCAAATGAATTTAATGTTATTTTTAAATTCAAATTACTTATTTCTTTAGCCATATTATTATTAGCTTTTTAGGTTGCTTTTTTTTCTCTTCCTAGGGTAAAAAGGGGAGATTAAATGGTCATGTTTTGGAAGTGGAGATAAAGCTCTCTAAAGAGGCATTAGTAAACCTTTCCTGAGCCTTGATGTCCATCCTTTGGAGGAAATGTTGACAGAGCAGTAATGTTTGTGCATCCTTTGATGTGTGAGGGTTTGATATCTTGAACTCACCGGTGCTTTAAACAGCCCCAAATATTAGGTGGCTGGTTTGTTTTTTAATCAAGTCACAAATGCAGATTCCTGAAGTGCTTTTATTGAAGCAATTTCATTTTACGTTAATTAAAAATATACGGCTGCTACTTTATATTGCCAGCTTTCAAAGGGGCAGGACTGCAGTGTGGATTGGGTTTTGCTTTTTTAAAAATTCCTTGTGCAAATCTCTGAATCTCTTCTGGTTAACTTTGAGTGGATTTGTGCTGCTGTGCTTTGAAGATCTGTCCTTTGAAGAACTTTTCATAGGTGATGAAATGGGAGTGTATATTTTGGGTGCAGCAATCCTGTGCATGCCCTGCACAGTTCAAGCCTGGTCTGTACCATGACACCTCTATGGTAAAATTACTATTTTAAATACAAAAGATGTTAATGAATTGCTGTTGATGAGCAGATGCCTAGCAAGGTGAGTGGGCTTTAAATATGATTTACCTGTATCTGTCATCTGAACGTTATCAACAATATTTCTGAATTACAGAATTGTAGGGACAGGCAGAGGGGGTTGAATCTTTGAGTAAGTAATTTTTAACTGTGCCGTTTCTGACAGTTTAAATGTTACTGACCAAAATAATTTTTATGTTTCTTCAGCATGAATGTTCTCCTCTGTAAGAGTCACCATCTCGCTTATTTCTTCTTCATCTGTGGGTATTTTTTGTTTTTTTCTTTAACTCTGGGTAGGCTTATTTTTAGAATCTGTATTAGGTGATGAGTAGTTGTGGTCTGTTGCGGGCTTTTTTCTTTAGTTGTGGTTTGTTGCAGGTTTTTTTCTTTTTACAAAGAAAAGAAAATTTCAATTTATTACTTAATATAATTTTTAACACTTTCCTCCAGTGTTTGGTTATGGTATTAAGTCATGGGCCATTAAGTTCTTTCAGCTGCAGTGAGAGATGATAATCTTCTCACCGCCTCTTGCAGTCCCCCCAGGTGGGCACATGTTGTCACCCCCTAACCCAATTCTGCTAGAGTTTTCTGGGTTAGCAATACCCCAGACCATGTTGAGAAGTCCAGGAAATTAGTCCCAGCTACTCCTGTCATGTTGGGCCAGCAGCAGCAGCACTGAATTCAGTATTTACTTGGATTTCTGTGTGGCTTTTCTTCGGTTGTGCTCCTGCTGATGTCAAATGGGTTTGGAATTGTTCAGCATTCAGGAAGAAGCAGCAGCATCTGACAAAAACCAACACTCAGCAGTGTATTGGTTCCAAGGTCTCCCAAGTACTGAAACATAGGTCAGCACAGAAAAACTTCTAGAGGCAATTCCAGTCTCTGAAGTCTTGGAAAAAAACCCACTCCCAGGTGTAAATGGAGATTTGTTAGGACCAAAAAATGTTTGGTATGGCAAACAAGGTGCTGCAAATAGTGTTTATCAATTTATTTATCTATTTAATCTCCCTCCAGGGGATTTCATGGTTATCTGCTTTTTGGAGATAAATTTTAAAAGGATATTTTCACTTTTCAAGGGTGTTGATGATAATTGGTTGTTTCTTTTTAGAATTGTTAAAGCACCACTTTTCAAAGAATCACAGAATATTCTGAATTGGAAGGGACCCACCAGGATCACGAAGTCCCGCTCTTATGTGAATGGTCCATAAAGGGATTGAAGCCGCAATCTTGGCATTACTAATTTTGCACATTGCTTTTAAATGTCTTTTCCTTCTTTAATAAGAAAGCATCCATTATATGGCTTGTGATGTGAGACTTGCAGAATGCAGTGAAATGAGCATGGCAGCTTGAAATGCTACAGTGGAAAAAAATCCCTCGCTCAAGGTAGTTTTAAAAACAAATTCATTTATTTTCTGTGTCTCTAACTGATTTTATTGTGGTGCTTTGTGGTTTTTCCCCTTCTGTGCTACTCCCTTAACAGCTTCAAGGAGCTACCGGGTCACTTTTGGCCTTAGAAAACACAGTGCCTTCAGTGTACAGCTGAAATTTCCTAAGTAAGATCTTGTCAGCTTGAAACAGAGAGAGAGAGAGAGAGAAGGATCAGACAGGTGTCAATAGTGACAGTTTCAGTCATTGTTTTCATTGCTCCTGTATAATCAAAGAAGGATATTTATAATTCACTGTCTGAAGGAGTAATTTTGTGGCTGTGAGGATGTTTGAGCCCACATGATCCACACCTGAAACCAGCTTGTTTTCCTGTTGTAGAGCCGTTGGTGATTCACTTGCATTTTGTGACTGGTTAGTTGTAGCCTTTATTAATGAGTTTTTGGAATCCTTTAATTGAGCTCTTTTGTATAATTCATACATTCAGAAGTGTTTAAAATGCATGGAGGGGATGGGGAACAATGTTTTTCCACAGTATTTCAGAAAAAATAAAATCACTCACTGTCATTGAAATTTTGCATTCAAGACCAACAGGACTTTAGGGCCGTATCTTCCTCACATGGTTTTATTTAAAGACTTTTTTAATAGTTTGTCTCAGTTTCTTCTCTTTGCTAAAAACCAGTTGAGCGTCCAAGTTAATTAATTGGACCATCTTGTTTTTAAAAGTGCATTTTTAAAAACCCTTTGCCTGGTTTATCTGCAGTGGAAGAGAATCTGGCTGGCTCAGCCCTTTGCAGCTCTGGGGATGAGCTACGCTGACTTCATGGCAAGGGGAAAGCTTTCAAGTGAGTGGCTTTTGCTCAGCTCCCTTTGCAAACCTTCACACTTCTGGAGGTGCAGAAAGCCAAACATTTCAGCAACAATTTGCTTAGTTCTCACTGCTCATTGAAGCTGCAGATGCACTTGATTTAGGACAGTGCTCCAACGCTGCTGAACCATCAGCACAGCCCCACGGGTTCAAGGGAGTGCATCGATTTAACTTGAAGCACATGCTGAGCTGAAATGGAATGTAAACCAGGATATTATTGGCCTTTGTCAATTCTACCATTGCTCTGTACTATTAGGAGTAAAAGGGCATTTTCCCCATGCTTGGTTACTCTTCTTCGTTACCTTTTAATATTTAGATTTTTTTTTTTTTTTTCCTGAATAGGAAACGTCATAGTTCTTCACCACTTCTGTAGTTGAACTATATAGAAATGACTTCACCAAGAAACATACGGGAAAAAAGGGGTTTGGGTTCAGTCTGAGCAGGGAGACATCTCAGAACATTCATAGTTCGAGTGATAAGGGAGAGTTTGGGTGAGAAACCTGCTAGGTTTGAGTGACTCTACCTTGCTGACCTTCCTCTACTCATCAAGAGATGTTGAAAATCTGTTTGAGTTCAGGCCACAACACTAGTTCCATTTTCCCCATCTTCTTTTTCCTTTTATTAGAACGAAATTTTGAACCTTATATTGTCTGGTCTTGCCTCTTTAAATATAGATTATTTTATCTGACAAACGCTGGATTTTGGCTGCACCTTCTCTTCAGCGACTTGTGTATTTAAGAGGAGGTCACCACTTGAGCGTGAGAAAACGTGGGTTATTGAATTGCAAAAGAGCATACTTGTCTCTTTGAATTCCTTTGAGAACAGCCTACTTTATGTGTATTGCTGTTTGGAATTGGCCCTGTGAGTTTGGCAAGCGCGAATGGAAGTGGGTAATAGAGCCAGAATATTGTACTCACTCTTCCTTAGTGCTGCATCCTGGAGCGTGTCTTTAGGTTTTACTGAGGTTATTAAATTAGTGAAATGCGTATTTGTGTGTATTGGAAGGAGCTTTTAATAGTCTACTTTGTTTCAGTGTTTTTAGTGACTCAGAATTTTTCACCCTATAGTCACATTGAATAAATGATGGCATTAAAAGTCTTCTTTTAAGGTAGAATAATTTATGCCTTGCAGCAAAGACTTTAGAGTGATGAACTTTTTAAATTAATAACTCTGGAGACCTGTCTCTGTTTAGCATGTTGTAGTTATGATTTGCTTTCCGTGGATGTTAGAGCAAAACAGTGGTGGCAGTTTGTGATGCAAAGGGATATCCTCAATTACAGAAAAAATAGAACAAGGCTATATAAAGGGGAGAATTGTCGTTATTGTCATGAAATTTAGCATTGCTTTCTGCTTCCAATGAAAGTTTTAAAAGCACTTATATTCAAAGACCACAGAGAAGCACTGGGCACACAGAATTCACAGAAAAGAATTTTGAATTATTGCTTGGAAAAAGAAAATATGTACATTTCCCTTCTTTCCTGGCTTTCCTCCAGCTGCTGTTGGCGACATGAAATTAAACTCTGACTTTTGGGCAAAGGTGGGATTGTGGGTTGGATCAGATGCTTATTCCAGCTGCGAACATTTGTTTATTCCGGGGCTCGCAATAATTTTTGTTTATTGCATGAAGTTCGTTCTCCCTCCCCGATCTCCAGGCACAAATGAAGGTTCCCACATGCCCTTTCCTCCCTGTGTGTGTGTGTAGAATCTGTTCCTGCCGTCCATAGAGTCGGAAATGCTCAGCACAGGCTCCGAGCTGCTCATAAAACCAAGGGTGGCTTGGAAAATGAGGCCTCGGAATCAGATGTTTCTCTGCGTTACTTCAAACGTAAACCTCCAGCAGCTCCTCTTTTATGATTCTGCACAGCACACTTTGGATTTTAAAAGCTCCAGCAGATATGAAAGCATTGATTATTGGCAAACTAATCATCCCAAATTCATCTGGCGTTTCAAAGGCTTTGTCTAATTGAGCCGTTTAGGAAATTGGTTAGTCAGAAGATATGCAATGATAAAACCCATTTTCTTTGGGGAGTATTTTTAATTCATATGTTGTATATTTGAGACTTAGAATCAAATAATGGGGAGAGTAATAACTGCAGCGTGTTCCAAAGGGAACTATAAGCGAAGTATAGGAATTTTCCTGCCTAAAACTTGAATTTCTGGGCTGGCAAATGAGTGTTCTCTTTATTCCCAGACGGATACTTAAAATGTATTCAATTTTGCAGCATCATCCTTGCTTTGAGGTGTTGTCTGCCAAGGGTTGTCCAGGCTTTATTTCATTTTGGGATTATTTTTTATCTAAAACACAGATATTTAACTGAAGTCAAGCACTCAACTACCTACACCTGGCTCAACGAGATTTTGCCAAAGAAAGGTTTCTACAGAATTGCTCCCCAGCATAAGACAGTTGATGTTCTAGTTCTCAGCCCCTTGTTCTTTAGTTTAAATACTACTTTCATATATATATATATAGACATATATATATATTTTTTCTCTCTGTAAAGAAGCTTGAGGAAGTTGAGTTGTTTACTTAGTTGTGAAACTGCTTTAGATTGTTTGCTGCTTAACAGGCTGGTGGAACTTCCAGTTTTAAGATGATTTAACAACAACAACAATCTCCGGTGGTTAAGCTGCAGAAGTCACATACAACTAATCTTTTTTCCAAAGCCTTTTAGTAATGTTTATTTTAAAATTGTTTATTTTCTGGTATTTTAAATTCTGACTGTTCAGCTACATCATATTTTGTTCTTTTGCAGAGCACATACATAAAATACATAAGTTTGGCGTTGTGACTTTAGTGTGGAGGGAAAGTGGAATATTCCCATCTCTCATGCAGACGTTCGCTGTAGTGAGGTTTCAGTCCATTGCCCTCCCTGGAATCAGATTTCTATAAATGACCACCTTGTAAGTGATGGCTGGAAAAATAAATAGAATAAATAAGATAATGAGAAATTCGGGGTACAGAGGTTGGTAGCCAATATTGCTGACTTGCCCCTTACATTTAAATTGTGAAGTCTTTGAAGGAGAGTAGGGATGGGGATGAGATGGAATTTAGCTGAGCATGGTGCTGTCTCATTTTCCTTGATTTACGCTGGATATCTGCAGAGCAGAGGGGCACCCAAAGGAAAGAGATGCTTTGCAGTGATACCATTGTGAGCTGGTGCCTCCCAGCACTGCCCTGGAGGCACCAGGGACATCGGAGTTATTTGGTGCAAACGAAAGGTGTCTGAAGGGCCATTCCTACTCCCATTATACAAAGAGCAAGCTAGTGAGTTGCACTTAAACTGATGCATCTTTATGGATTTGTAGTGGAGCTGAAACCAGGTGAGCCTCTAGTCCTTGTTGTCTTTGGAAAAACTGCATCACAATAGTGTAGGACTGTGTGTGTATGTTTATAGTAATCCATTAGGAACCACAAACCACACGCTGTGAATACATTTACCTAAAGCGTTGTTTAGTGTCTGCTCTGATTTCCCTTAATGTTCCACTCTCTTATAGTGTTGGTTAATTTACAATTTATTTAATATATCAAGTTCTAAACCCATTTAAAGGCAGCATAAGATCTTTCAGCTGAGGTGGCCATTATGCCTTGAAAATACTGGGATTTCTCATTTTGGCATTAGATTCCAAGCTTTGGCATACGCTGCAGATGTTTTAGAGATGTGTGTGAGATACCAGATCTTCTAGACCTGGGAGGCAACGAATTGGAGGTTACCTGGAATGTTTTGACCAGAACTCTGTTCCAGGTTCTGTATTTAGCTCAGGATTTTGCCATGGATGTGGCCAGACAAAGAGCTTTGCTGCATAATGATGGATCCTGCCATCCAGTCTGGCTGTTTCCTACACCAAAGGCACCTGAACTAGGATATAATTCACTTTAACTGTTCTCTCACGATCTGCTAGCAGATCCTTTTACTCAAGCAGTTCTTACAGGAATTAATAACTGCACGGCTGAATTCAACTTGTGCAGGTAACCAGCACATCAGGAGCAGGTACCTTTCTAAAGGCTTTATGCCTTTCTCTAGTTAGCTTGCTTTCCTTTTCCCAATAGGTTTTTAGTTACATATAAATACTTGGAATTAGGTTTTCTCCACGGTTTAGCCTCTCACTGGTTCTAATGGTGCTGTTGGAAATAGTGAAAAGCTTTCTGGAGAGGGATATTCAAGCAGTGTATGTGTTAAGCCTCTTGCTTCCGAGCTCTAATTCCAAATCAGCATCCTATACAGATCTGCTACTGCATTTCCTTAATCCTAAACAGTTCGGCAATTTTTTCCCCCCCCCCTCCTTCAGAGGAATTTTAATTATTTTTGGTAGCACTTGTGTGGAAAACAAAAGTAAAAAAACCCTTTTGCTGTAGTGTGAATGACAAGCCATTGCTATTGTCAGCTCTCAGTGGGTTACTTGCGTATAAATAAATTACGGGGGGGAGGGGGCGAATAATCTTTTGTTAGCGTCGCATTCTGTTTCTCGTGGCTGCTATGGCAACAGATGAGCTGGCGTGGAAAAGCTTACAGGCACAGCGGAATGGAGTGATGAATTCAGCAGGAGCAAGAAGGGAAGAGCACAAATCCTTCAGCAATGCTGTGAAATGAGTCACCAGTTAACCCGGAGATGGGGAAGGGCTTCCACATATATTTACAAATTATTGAAATCAGATTTGGGCGATTATATTTGGAGCAGGAAGAGTGACAGACTGGAACTCTGGGGAGCAGTGGATTAGACCATGTCGTTTGCAGATGATTCGGACTTTTTTTTTTTTTTCCTCACCTTGAATCAACTCCTTTGTGTAGCTCGTAAAGGTGGAATTTGCAATCCTGGGCGTTTCTTAAGTGGCGTCCTCAATGACTGCACCACCACACATTGGACATCGCCAAGAAAAGACAGTGATCCATTTCTGTCCCCTGCCCTTGTAATATTTAGGGCTGTAAGAGGTGCCCTTTCTGTTTTCTCCTGCTAGGCTGCAAATAAAGGGGGTTAACCCTCCTTTAGAGGATAAGTAGTTTTAACTCGGCTTTTTTCTTTTAATCTTCGAGAGTAGAAAGCACCTCTCACACACTTCAAAGCTTGGCTGAACTAGCAGTCTCGGTCATAAATCAGGATTTCACTGGGAAGGGAAGGTTTTATTGGAACGGCTGCAGAATGTCATCTTGTGCCATGCCTGGCTTTAGGTGATACTTTGAACTTGATAAATGTGCAGAGCCCGATTGTGCTCCTGGCTGGTTTCATGAACCTTACTTTTTAAACTCAGGAACTTTCGTTTGGGTGGTGGGATATTTCCCCCACATCTATTCTGATTTATTATCCTGAGACAGGGATTTCTTGGAGCTCTTGGGAAGAGTGCTTGTCATCTCAGGTTCCTGCTGAAACATCAGGTGGGCATTATGATTGCTGCTCCAGTGGAGGTGTTTGTGCTAAGAAGAAAGTTCCAGAATACGGAATCTTCTCCGCAGTAGCTTTAGCCAGAGCTTTAGCATTGTGGGTGGCATGTAATGGAAATGGTTCCAGAAGTTAGTAATCGGATTATTTACTGTCAGTAAACAGTGAAAATTGCACAGCTGTGAAGTTTTTAGCAATATGGGGTTCTCAAAAGCCTGGAGGGAAGGAAAGAGGAGAGGTAGAGGGAGGGCTTTGCCCAGAGTGAGGGAAAGCTTGGAGGGAAAATCACTGGAGGATGTTTAGAAAGCTGTGAGAAAGGGGTAGAGGAGGGACAAGAGGCTTATTTTTTATTTTAGTGGAGAGACAAGAAGACTTCTGTAAGGTTTTTAGCAAGAAAAGTCAGAGATGGATGAAGGATCTTACGTGCACAGTGTTTTGGCTGGACTAAAGGATTAAAAAAAATACTGTAGGGGAACTCACTGATGCCTTGGGTGATGCTTCCCTCTTGAAAACTGAAGTGCTGGGGGAGAAGGTAACAAGCTACAGGAGGCACAAAAATGTCTTGTTTACTGCAGACACAGATTGTGGGGAATAAAGTATCTTTGTGTGCCCTAAAAGGTCCTTCTGGAGATGCTGTTGGCACGTTAAAAGCTTCAGTCTGTATTGTCTCTTTTCAGATTTCCACTTCATTATTTAAGGGAATTGAACAATGTGGCCTGACTCTTGTCAGAGCTGGCTAAGGACTTTTCTGTGTTGCTTTATGTTTTGGTATGTCTGATGCTCCCAATTGCAGGCAGAAAAATACCCGAGGTTGCTTTGTGAGAGCTGAAATGGTGATTGGAATGGAGTGGGAGAAGAACTAAACGCAGTGAAAACCCAATTTTTATGTATTCTCCAAAATGAAGTAGAGTTGTAAATACTGGGGAAATGAAATTCGTGCCTCTGCTATGTGCGGTGAGCTTGCTGAAATGAGTCCTCTGTCCTTCCTGGGCAGGGAATGTGTCCTTGCCATCCTTTGGGAAAGAAGTTTGCTTTGACAAGGTGAGAGGCTTTGTGGGGCCTTACCTTGATTCTCAACCCCTCTGGGGAGGGATGGAGCAAGTCTATAAAGGACTGTCGATTTCCATTTCAGGGCAGGCCTTGCGATAGCATGTGGGAGGGAAATACTCCTGGGTCCTTTGCAGCCTGATTCTGCTCCTGGAATGGCCTTGTTTTGTGAGATTCAGTGTTTTGAGATGTGCCCCGAAGGATAAGGCTGAAAGGCTTCACTGTGAGTCCTGCCTCAGTTGCGGAAGGAGACCCATCATCTTGCCTGCATCAACTTTGTTAGTCTTGGAAATAATTTTTGTCATTGTTTGAAGGAAAGTCCCGTTAAATAATACATTTCAAACAGAGCTGCTGTGCAAATGATTAATAGTAACACCTCGGATTATTCCTGGCTCACCATTTCCTTTCTCAACTCCACTTGTAAGAAGTATATTTCATCCCTAGACACTTCAAAAAAAAATGATTTTCTGCTCCATAAACCAGCACAGTGCTGAATCTCTGATTTGAGCAAGAAGCACCGTGTTAGAAGTGATGGTAAACTGAAGGTAAATTTTCTTCCCTCTGACAAAGTTGTCTCTTCTCTTGACATCACTATACCATTCCTGCTAAAGCTGGCTTTCTTCCCAGATAACTGAAAAGCAAAATTATTTCTGAAGAGTTGGGATTATGGCTTTGGAAATAATTTAAACCGAACCGAATTGCAGATAGGAATTCAAAAATGAAATATTTTTGCAGCATCCACTTCTACGACAACCTTTTTCTCCTCAGTCCCTGTGTGTCTGGTTGTGGGATGTGCTGAATTTGTGCTGCTCTTGGTGGTGGACAGCTCTGACTTCCAGAAGAGGGGTAAAACCACGTATTGAGAGAGTTTAAGTGCTCCGGGAAGTTCATACAGTTCCTTACATCATGTTGTATTTGGTCAAGTCAGGATTTTGTAATTATTGAGCAGCTAACAATGCTGTGAGATAATAAAGGGAGCTGTCTCCCATCTGGACATGGAAAAACAAAAGCATAGAGGAGAGAAACTGTAATCATTTGAAGTCATTGGGAAATAAAGCTGCTCAGGGAAGCCTTTCCTGTGTCAAACAAAAAATGAGTCTAGAGCTTGAAATTCTGAAGAGGGCTGCCTGACTTGCAGAATGCTCTGTGTGATGTTACTCTCATTTTGTAGCAAGAATCCTGCTGGTGTCATTATAGTGTTGGTAATAAATGACACCAGAAAAGATTAATTTCCTCCTTTACAGCCATTTGCATAGAATTTTCCAAGTTCTGAGTAAATACTCCAAAAAAAAAAATCCCCCAAAACAAAAGGCTGGTTGTTTTTGTTGGTTTTGTTTTTATTTGGGTTTTTTTTTTTTTAATTATTATTCTTTTTCCTTTTTCCTTTTTAATCTGGCTATTTGGAAGTTCAGTTTCTAACCCTTTTTACAGCACTTCAGGATTTGGGCGTTTGCCTGAGTTCGTTGGTTTCGGGTTGTGTTTTTTCCTGATCGGAGTGAAGGGACTGCATTGAAGAAGTTGTTCGGAATTTTGTTCATTTTCATAGCCAACTAAGAACTCTTCTGACTGAGAGAAACCTTCAGCCTTAGCTTTTCTTGTACCTAGATCTGCTGTAGTACTCGTGTTTGCTGTTGCAGGATTACCCTCTTTAGCCTGTATTTCCATACTTTAAATCTTCCCCATCTGCCTGAAATGTGGGTGGACAGCTCGGTACATTTGTTTTCTGTGGAAAGGAAACAGCTGATTTTGGCTCCTTACCGTCCTTGACCTTAATACTATGAGGGGCAAGCTACAGAAACCCCTTTTTGAGCAGGGTACTGGCAGCATTGCTCCCAAATGCCGAAAAATTTCCTTTTTACCTGGCAATTCCTCAATATGCAGGTATAGCAGCACACCTGGAAGGCTTAAAAAGCTAGGCAGGATGAGACAGGGCAAAACCCATTTGTCTGAACACGCTTCAAATTCCCTGCTAAAGACAAAATGGCTGGATGCTGCTCTCCAGAAACTCTTTCTTCTCCCTGCTCTTTCCAGTGCTCCACTGGGCTTTGTAAACTCTCAGGAATATTTTGTTACCGGCCGGAATGCATTTTATCTTTATTCCGTATGTTTTTTGGTCTCTGCAGGTTGTGACACCCAAGTGGATGTGGCATCTGTATGTTTCTTAAACCTTAGGTTCACTAATCAGACATATTTGTGTGGTTAAAGTGGGCTTAGAGGTGTGATGCCCTCAGGGTTTGACATCCCTTTTGGCAATTAAATGGAGGATTCTACAGTTATTAATTGTCTCCAAGTGGTACCAAATATGAAGATTCAGGAGACAAAACTTCTCTTACTTCCTGAATGCTTAGAGCATATCATTAAAGAAAAGAAAAATGTTACAAAGATCGAATATACAACATTTCACCTCAGCTCTGCAAATCCCAAAAGGTTTGACCAGCCAACGAATGTGTTTCTAGTTCTTGCTAGTCATAAGACATGAAGCTATAAGATTATGATGATAACTGCTTTGCCCTTTTTGCCCCATGTAATTTTAGCTGTGAGAAGCCATTGCTGAAATTCTAAAAGAGCATATATTGAATTATATAAAGCATTAGTCTTTAAATCTAGCAGATTTACTGAAATTGTTGGGATTATTAGGCTTTTCTGGTAGCACATGTACTCATGTGGATCTAAGTGCTCTCAGTTTCCAGGCCTTGAGGATTGTCTCTGATGTTATCAACTCTTTTGTTTTTGATAGGAGAGAGTTTCTAGCCAAAGCAGTTTACAGGCTCTGAAGTTTTAAAAGGGAGAAAAAAAAGCTTAAAAGAAGAAAAGAATGAGACCCGTGCTAATTGTTGGTTTCTTACAAGCAGGGCTTTCCTACAGGGCAGTAGCTTGGGGGTGTTCAGGTGAAATTCTGCACTCCAGAATGCTACAGGAAGCTTTTTTTTAATGGTTTTGGGCAGGTTTTTGGAGTGACTGAATGACCTAGCCTCCTTTTGAAAGGGCAATTTCATTATTTAGTGTGAATTTTATGCATTTTTTAGTGAGAACACATTCAACAGTACCTTATTATGCTTCTAATGAGGGCCAGATGTGTTTCTGCTGCAAAGTAGAGGCTGTAATGCAAAAAGGGACTTGCGAGAGAAGTGTCTTTCCCAGGGAGAAGTGCAAGATCGTTTGAGGTGAAGATATTAACTTCTATTAATAATTAGAGGGGGAGGGGGAATCCATGGGGATTGGTGTGAAACCACGGGCGACGCCGATTTGTACAGAGACAACTGCAGGGCCCTTTATAATGAGGAGGAATGACACTGCAACTCTCTGAAGACAATTACCTTGCAAATAAACAACTTATGTCAGCTAAGTGGTGTTTATTGCCGTACTGGAAATTAATTTCAAGGGCTTGAGGCCAAGTGAGTCTAGCCCAGCCTCGGAGTGCATTCCAGAGAGGTGTTCCTCCTCCTGCCATTCCCAGGCTCCTGAGTTCTCAGGAGGGGACTGAGTGCAGCGCTTGCCTGGCAGGTGACATGCTGCCAGGTCGTTTGGATCCATTTGCTCAGTGGTGCGTTAGAAACACGCTGGAGGACACACAAATATTTTTAATTACCGTGCTCTGTGCTGCCGTAGAGACTCAGACTGGCAGAGCGGGCCCTGCACTCCAGTTGAGGGACCTTAATTTTGAACCTGCTTTATTCACTTACACAAGTTCTCGCTGTTACCCAGACAAACTGCACTTCTCTGACTGTTTCTGTACAGCAGGGGTGACAACACAGAGTTGCCTGACTGGGAGAAGTGCATTTAAAAGGCTGTGGTGCTCCCATGTAGTGTGGAGATAGGGACTGTAATGGGAATTGTCAGCTTTAGTTGATTTTTAGTGCTCCCATGGACTGTTTTCACAGGCTTGTGCGTGGGCTGTGTGCCTGTCACCACTTTACTCCCAGCAGATACGGTTTTCCTTCTGCCACTGTGGTTTTTGAGATGCTGTTTCCGCTGTTGTTCAGGAAAACTTGCCCAGGTTGCCTGGATGAGACTTGTGATTAAAGGGGGCATCTCTGCATTAGTGCATGATCAGGATAGTTTGAATACAGAATGTACATCCTCCAAAATGTATCTCCTTTAGAGAGTGCTGCTGACTTCCTCATGTCCTCACCAGTTGGAAGAAGTGAAAGTTGTACGTTGAAGGAGACTCGTGTGGAGTAACCCTTGTTCGATTTAAAATTGCTGCACTTTGCAGAAACCTCTCATTGAACTGATGAGCTCTTTGACAGCAGGTGAAATTATCTCTGAAAAGACAGAGTTTTGTGTTTCCTCATGGGAATGATTTCATATATCATGCCTGAGGCACCCTGATTTTTCTGCAGAAAGCCTATATCACTATATATTTCAGCTGTGCATTAAGCTTGTTTTGTTCTTGTAAAATCCATGAAGAAACAGTTGGAAGATCAGAATAGGAATGTTATTTTATTAAAGCTTTCGTATGACTGAGTAGGAGTTGGTCCCATTTCTTCCTGTAATGCCAAGGATTTCAAACTGGGAACAGTTTAAGCTGAATTGAAGATTAGTAGCTGGGTCAGGATGTATGTGGATAACAATGTATCCTTTCAGAGAGAAGCAAACAGATGTCCAAGCAGAAATAATAATAAAAAAAGATTAAAAATGACCTTTCCTCTGCATTAGCTGCCATGAGAAGAGGGGGAGCCTACACAGGGAAAGTTTTGATCCGGAGAGAGATGCTCAGGAAGTTCAGCCGTGTCCTGTTGCAGAAATAGCTCCTGTGATGGATTGGCTGTTTCCTAACACTGTTTGCAGCAAGTTGTGAATCTTGTATGAGCATTTTAAAGCATTTTCTTGAGTCATCACTTGGCTTGTAGTCCCCCCTTTTTTATTTTTGAATGAATACCTTGATACCCAGACTGTGGAGCAGGGAGGCATCAGGATTGTCATGGAAACAGGAGCTGCAGCACTGGCTTCCAGCCAGGAGATGTGGTGATTCATGGCTTCAGTGTGGGCGTCTGGAAATGAAATAAGTTCCAATTCTCAGGTGAATCAATGAAATCGTGTTTGTGTTTGTTTTTTTATTTTCCCCTAGGAGGTATTCTGAACATCTTCCCCACATAGCCCATTTTATTTCTACCATTTTAAAAGGTAGGGAGGGTATTCCCTAAGTATAAACTCAGCATCTGAGCAGTGAATACAGCTCTGAGGGGGGAATATTCACCTACCTCTTGTTTTCATTTTAGCTTAGCTTTAAATTCAAAAAACCTGAAACCGGTAAGCTGGAATTTGGTAATGTAGCAATTTGATTTAATTCTGGATTTGGGAACAGGTTTCTGCACTGTACACATGGATGTGGTCTCAGTGTAGGACATGAGAATGAGGTAACTGCAGATCAGGGTTTCTAAACGTAACCTCAGTTTCTATAAATGGTGTTTGTGCCTACACTGTATCCCACATTTTGTTTATATTCATATAAATATAAAGTAGGTAATTGCAGGGCACGTACACAAGTGTAGATGTGAACAGCAGGATTCTGCTGTGGGCATGCGGAGTTTGGGGCACTGCTGGTGCTGAGAATGATTGGGCTGCTCATCTCTGAGAAGTGCCAAGAGGCTGAATCCTCCTCCTTAACTGCTGGATCCCTCCGGTGCTGTATATGATATATTTCCAGAGCCTTGTCAAGCCCCTCGGTTCTATTTAATAGTACAGAGATTGAGTGGGATTTTAGCCTCACATTGCATACCCAAGATACATCTTCAGGGTTCTCTTTAAAATGAAAACAATTTATGGATTAAGATATTTTATCTTGTGTTCATTAGGAAGAGACGCTCTTGCTTATCTGCTTTTATTATTTTTAAGTTGCTGCCGCAGCCAAAGAACAGTATTGCTCTGTTTTTTGACCTTTGTGGATTTGTTGGAGTGGATGGGTATGATATAAATTTACTTAAGCTTTGGGAAAAACCTTGTGTATCAAAATTTTTCACTGCTGTCTTTGAGTTGAGGGTGCCCTTTCAATTAATAAGGAATTACTTCTGTCAGTGATTATGGCTACAGAGAGGTGATCTAATCGGTTTTATGAATTTGAGTACCATATATTGTTACTGATTGCTTTTCTGTTTAAATCTTGAAGTCACAGGGGGACATTTTCCTCCATTTCTTCCTACTTTCGCTTTTGCCATCAACTCTGTGGTTTAGATGATCAGTTTTTCTTTTAATCATTTTTGTTTCAGTGGGCTGTGCTGTTCCCTGGGTATCTTTTTCCTATGATCAAGGAGTTCATTTTGCTGCTGGAGCTGTGGATTTACCTTCTGTCAGGGCTGTTACAAATCCACATCTCTGAACTCTTAGAGCAGTTCTTTCACCAACTCTTTGCCAGTGCACAGGCTTTGATGTCTGGCATTTTGGGTTAGCTGCTGCTGAGATCATTTATCCTGGGGAGGTTTAGCAGGTTTGTGGGTGCTGCTGTGAGTTCCACACCTGTGGTGTATCACTGCTCTTGAGGTTTTAAGTGCCTTCTGCAGCTGTGCATAAATGGGACTATTCCTGTTGCTATCCCAGGTACAGCAGGGCAGAAGGTCCAGCCTGGGTGTCTCTGCTGTGGAGGAACAAGGAGCTGGTTTGCACTGCAGCAAAAACGTGATCCAGGAGGGGTTGCTGGGACCAAGTTCTCGTTAGCTTTCCCATCTCAGAATCTGCTTCCAGCCCTCCCCCTGTCTTTTAGTTTTAATAAAGCAAAAGACCAAAGTTGTTCTTTCACACAATTGTTCTGTTGTATTCCAAGCCTCATCTGTTTACAGCATGTGCAACTGAGGGAGGTTAGGTGTGGGGAAGAGAGGAAAAGAAACCTCTGGGGGCCCTTGTGGGCTTTAAGAACCATCTCTCTGTATTTCTGAGGTGCCCTAAAATTCTCTAATATGAGCTGCTCTGTGGGGGTTTTCTTAATCTTCTATTAAATTAGTGTGGCTATTTTTGTTTGGCTTATTTTGATTGTGTGTTTTTCCATATTTTGCTCTACTGTAGATGCTCCTCATCAGGAGGCAAAGCTATGGAGGAACGGAGATGTCCCTCTGCCTCCCTGTTTTTCCTGTGCTGTGTACTGGCCTTTCATTTGGCTGTCGTCTTTTATGAATAGTATGGCTTTTACATCATCATTCCATTTGGGAACAAATGTGGAGGAGGGGAATGAAGTAATCCTGCCTCAAAGGCATCCCTTGCTGCTGGATTAGTCAGTGCTGTGCTTCTGCCTCACCTGGTGAAACTGCTGGCTCATACCTGCCAGGCTGAATGTCACCTGGCACCCACTGGAAAGGTTTTTTTAGATATTTTAGAGTTGACACTGAATATTCTGTGCCTTTCTCGTTTTCCTCCGACTCACCAGGATGCCCAAAGAAGCCCATGTAGAAATAGGTCCCATAGAATATCTGACAGCAGCTGAAAGAGATGTGTCTGGAGGGATAGCAGTGTTCTAGTCTGACTGCTGAGGAAATAGAATAGCAGCACAAGCAGCACTTACATTCTTGTCCCTGTAGTCAGATCGGAGCAAAACTAATCAGTATTTTTAGTATGAAAGTAAATTTGGGATACAAAGTAAAACAGACACACAAATTATGGCAGTTTTTGGTTCTTTCTAGAAAACTTGGGTGATATTAATGTGTCTTATTAAATGCAGACAGACAACAGAGCACATAATTCTTTTCGAGAAGAGAGCACTTAGCTTTCACAGTTAGGACAAAAGGCAAGATTTGGAAGTAAAGAAGGAGTTGTGTGTCCCTTGATAGCCACATTTGACAGCATAGCAGCTGTGCTGGAAGAAACTACAGGTGGACAAGTTCTTCTGCAGAGCTTTGTTTTTCTTTATGCCTAAGGCCACCGAATCCACCTGATTCAGCTGTTCATATCCTACATGTGAAGCTTTTTATGTGTAACTTTTATAAAACCAAATCAACAACAAAAACCCCCCAAATATAGGCCAGGAATAGATGTGACCAAATGGAGTATTTAAAATTAGGACTGTTCTGTTGGGTTTGTGGGGGGTTTTTTATCGCTTCAGCCAAGTCTGTACCAGGACCTTTCATACAACCTTTTATGTTGTATGAAATCCTGAAATTTTTCCCAAAAACGTTCCAGTCACTGGACCAGAATAATGGGGTTAGAAAACCATGTCCTCTGGCAGGATATATCTGCCCCAACATCCAGTTTAAATACTGGATGGCTGTTGTCTCTGGGCTTCCTAAGTAGCTGATGCTAACAAGCTCCTCCCCAGGGTGATGAAGCTGTCTTTGACTCTTGTGTGAGGATACAATGAATTCCTCCCAACAGTGTGTCAGTGCTTTTCCACTGACTCTAAAGGTAATCTAGGATTGAGTCATTTGCACCTGGATTTCTTACACAAATAGTAATAAGTGTTTAGCGTTCCAGTATCTCTGAACACGGTCTGCAGGTAAAAAATAACTTTTTAAACACCATGCACAAAAATGTTCTGAAAAGGCTACAGGATTTCAGTGCTAATCAATGCTTAGTTTTCTCACATGTCTCAGAGGAGATCTTTTACCTCATCTTGAGGTCTGAAAGTCCCTTTTGCCCCTCTTGAGAAGAGCTGGGGGGACTGCAGAGACTGGGATGTAATTGAAATCATTGGTGGAATTGTTCTCCTGTGTTCTGAGATTGTGTTTATCGTCCAGCTTTGCAACAGGTGAAGCACAGCAACAAACTGCAAACCAGCAAACAGACCCACTTCCCCCTTTCCCTTCTATTTGTCCCCTTTATCCTCCCTTTTTTCTCCCCTCTCTTCTCTCCTTTTTTTCCCCTCTCTTCTCTCCCCTTTTCCCTCTCTTTTTTCCCCATTTCCCCCTATTTTCCTCCTTTTCCCTTCTTATTACCCTCTTCCCTTTCCCTTCCCCCCTCTTTTTCCTCACTTTTCACTCCAAAATCTTCTAATCCTCGTTTCTAATGTGCCATGTCCCAGTGAGCAGTGCCAGAAATGTTTGGATGCTTTGCACAGGAGCAACTCTCAGGAAGGTGTTGCTGTGCAATCAGAGACAGGGATGTGATATGAACACTCAGATCATGCAGCAAAATCCAGCATTTATTGTTCAGCAGCTCCTTTTATCGGGCTCTCGAATTTCCTGTGCTTATAGACGTGATTGGTCAAGGGTCCCAACTCCACCTAGCTCACTGGCCAGGGATACGGGTGCATCTGCGTTTCAAAGGAGCTGCTGAGGTCCTCAGGGTTTCCCCTGTCCCTGTCATGTCTAGGGACTTGTTTACTTCCATCTGTTAAGCCAAATCATCTGTGCAGATACAGTCCAGCTATATCCATCACAGGAGGGCTCTTCCCTGCTGGAGACCGGCAGGACTGGCCACCTCGCTCCTTGAAGTGTGTTAAATGCTTCGAAAGTGACTGTGCTTGGTGCTTTCTGCTGCTCTGGATCTCCAGCACAGGGAAACACAGAGGAGGAGTCTCCTCGTGAGCTGGGCCTGTTGGGGCAAGAACTTGTTTTGCCTTGAAACTTAATGCAAAGCTTAAGCAGAGCTGAAGATTAAAGGCAGCAGGTGAGTGATGGGTGTTCAGTCATTTCTAACGCGTGTTATTGTATCTGGGGGGCCAAAGTTCAGTGAAGATGGTTTTATAACTCTCTTGCTTATACTGGGCAAGTGAAATAAAGATTAAGCACGGGATTGAACTTTACTTAGTGTTTATTTCCCATGCTGGGTTGGGATGCACTTGTAGGATCAGTGTTTGGTTTTTTGGGGTTTCCCCGTTCAAAATTCAAGGTAAAATTGGACTTTGGGGAGAAAGAGTGGATCTTGGTAGCATTTTAAGTTGAAGTAGCAGAATTCTGCCGGAGGACTGAAGTGATACTTTACTGCTGTTATGGTTGACTCCGTTGATTTTACGATGTCTGTTCTAGGATTGGGAAGCTGCACATTTTCCTTTACGCTTCCCTCTAAACAGCTTATTTTCTTCAAAGGAGTGAGTACATCAGAGAGCTTCAGGCACCTGAGTTACCAGGCGGCACCAGGTACTAAAAATGGGCAGGGAGCCACGTGTAGTTACTGAGAATTCAGCTGATACAGTTCATTTAGAAAGAAACTCTAAATTGAGACAAGTCAAACCAGCTCTGAACAGGGCAATGCCATTGTTTGTGTTTCTGTGTTTAATGAGTGATTGTTTCTTTCCTGGGAGTACATTTGTGTAGGGAAATGTTTTCCATTTTCCAGCCACATTTCAGTGATGTGGTCAGCGTGGCTTGTGCTTTGATTGGGCAAAATCCGGAGCTTGTTGAGAGCCACATGATCAGCTTGGAAGAGCATGCTATTTTTCTGGGATATTCAAAAAGGAAGCCCTTCTGCCTTCCTTAAATACACCTGTAATACGTTAAAGAGTTAATGGCACTGCTCTTCCGCCTGTTTGTTGTCCCAGTTCTGCAATGCCATCGCTGTTACATGGTATGTAAATATCTACAGCCCAGAAAAACAGCTGAAAACTCGTTTGACTTGGATGAAAAGGCATTTATGTGAGTATCAGTCTAAAGGCTGGCAAGATAAAAATCTTGTCTTGGTTGAGATAAAGGGGTAGCTGGAATTCAGAACAGGCAGCACTAGTTTGGTCAACTGTCAGAAAGGCGAAACTCTGATGATTCAAACTCTGAAGGCCAAGGATGGTTTTTTTAATAGCTGCTGTTTCTAAAGAAGCTTTTTTCCTTGGTGGCTGCTCCTAGGAGGCCAAAATCCCCACGCTGTCCTCAGCAGGGGTCCTTTGGAAGTGTCACTGTTCTTAACTAAACACCCCTATGACAAGCCCTGTGCTTGGGAGTGGTGGGTTGAGTGCACAAATAAGAAAGAGGAATAGGAGTATTCTTTGTTCTTTGGAGTAAGGAATAGCTGCCACCACAGCATGAAAAAAATGGAAACCAAAGAGGAATAATAGCAAATGGTGATGACAGCAATTGCTGCTGGTGTAAACAATTAACACTATTCATTTTTTATAAAGCACAATCATAGAATTTTCAAGAAGAGGATGATTCTGCCTTCTACCTTCAACTCCTCTCCAAGCAGCCACACCAAGTATGTTGTGACGCACAGTCCTCGGTTCTTATCTCTGGATACCTTTTTCCTTTCCTTGGGGTTTCTTTTCTTTTTCCAGTGCTGTATTTCTTTCTTGATGTTTTTGTTATTAGTCTCTGCTCCCCCTGATTGGGGTGACACTTGTTGTGAGGGGATATTTGAGGGACACTTCAGCCAGCCCATGGTTACTCCCTGTCTAAGAGGGCTGATGTGGAAGCAGAAGGAGAAGCTGAGCTGCTGGGACGGCTTTGGAGCTTTGGGGAAGATCCTCTCTCATGGTTTGAAGTTGCTGCAAGGGACAAGGAAGGACTGGGAATTAGGGCACAGCTGGGGTCATCCAGCTGTTCCTGCCCCGGCTCTCATTGAATCATTCCTTTCAGCTTCTCTGCACTTGCAGTGTGCTGGAGGTACCAGAGCTGGGTGCCTTTTTGTGCACATCCTCTGGTCCTTTCAGGCACGTCCCAGTGGTGTTTTCTCACCTGAGTGTTTCTGTGTTGCTGGGAAGGAGCTCAGCTCAGAGCCACAGAGGTGTGGATGCTTTGGAGCCCAACCTTCTTGCACTTCTGCAATGCTCTTCTGCTCATACTTTATATTCCACCGGTGAGTTTGGGCTGTGCTTGTGTTTCTCCTCAGTTTTCTGATGATTTTGGCTGGATGTTGCCTTCTCTTGTTGGAATGAATTCAAAACTTTCTGAACAACCTTTCAAGGTGAAAGTTGCATCTGCTTTTGCTGCATTTATTCATTTACTGTGGTGCTGGGAACTTATTCTGCTCTCCAAGTGATTGTTCTGAATTTGAACAAAGTTTTCTTGGAAGCCAGAAAGCAAAATGGTGCCATTTAACTTGCAGAGAGGCGAAAAAGTTCTGTCTGAGGTGTAGGAATGACAGTTGCCCAGGGAAAGTTAATACTTTCAAGTACTCCTAACTCTGTTTTTACATCATCAGTGACTATTACAGCTCTGTCAGCTTGAAGTTACATTATCTGAAGTGTGTCAGGCTAGAATGGTGTCATTGCTTTTATAGTCTCTCTCTTCTTGAATGTCACCTCATCTACTACTTCTTAATTTCATTTCTGTCACTCTTTCCGTCCCTCATCTCTTTCCTGGCTTGCCAGACAGCACTGCAAAACCATCAGACTTTCTTTCCAGTTGAAGTCACTGCAGGTTTGCAGCATTAATCAGGAAAACTTTGGCAATAGCCTGACGCTGAATTCCAAGGCAGACGTGGCTGCCTCCATAGGAAGGATGTGCTGGAGAGAAATCCAAGGGTGTTTTTATCCAGGTGCTGATAGAGATAAGGGCACTGGGAGTTTTTCTTATTTTCCTCCCTTACAAAAAATTTCACAGGTTTATTCTTCTTTGCTCCACAAACTGCCGTCTTATCTCAGAAGTTACCAGAGAAATAAAAGTTCCCAACAAAGGAGGGATGCAAAGCACAGAAATGCAATTAAAGTAGCAAAAGGGAGGCGCAGGGCAGACAGATTTACCCTTTTGGAACTGTACAGTATGTCAAGTTCTGATTCAAAACCCTGTAGGGTTCTTCTGGTTTTCTTTGCCATGTTGTTAGCAAAAGGGATTTTCTGATAACTCACCTACAGCAGAGGAAATTCTGTAGCATTGATAAGAGTGCCTGGGAGGGAGGAAAAAAGAGAGGGGCTGGATGTAAATAAGTGAGTTTATTCTTGTGGGTTTTTTCCCTCGGGGAATGTCCTCATGAGGTTCTGAAACAGAGCTTTCTTCTCATTGCTTTCACTGCTGGGATTCTGTGTGACACTGGGGGTGGCACTGGAAGGGGAGGCTGGAAATGGTGGTGTTTTCTTGTGTAATGGAATAGGAGAGAAGAGAACTGGAGATGGGAAATAGGGACAGGTCTCACCTGTGGGAGATGCATTTGGACCTAAACACAATTGTGCTTTACGCCACAGCAAAAAATCCCAAACCCAGCTAAATTCTGAAATATAAGCCTCCACTGCTGCTACGAAAGCAAATACTGACTGCATTTTTATTAAAGGGAAGTTGAGTTTTTCCGTGTGTGAAATCACATTCTGTCCTTGTGCTAAGTTTGAGACACCATAAAAGCCTCTATAATATTTTCCTTGGAATTGTGTTGGAAAGATTACTATATAGAGCCAATATACAAATATACAATGTGTTTTTGTCTGATATTTGAACTTAAAAATGGGTTTCTGACTTTCTTTAACTTTGGAAATTGCCCTTTTTTTTTTTTTTTTTTCTTTTTTGCAAGTCAGTTCATGTATTAAATTGAAATCTGTACAAATTACAGTTAATTATAGTCGGCTCAGAGTGAGGCCTAAAATAGGTCACATGCTGTTTGGAATAAAATGTGCTGAAAATGTTTAAATCTCTTTGGTTGGGCCTGAAGTCCATCCTGAGGTGTTTGATCCTCCTCCCCTGGCTGCTGCTCTCCCATCTTCCCCCTTTCTGCCATGGCAGATCTGCTGGCTGGGCAATAAAATGATCAGATTCCTTGGAAGGAAAGAAGGAGGGTGTGAGACTCTTGAGCCCCCTGCCTTTGATAGGAGAGCCTGAAATGGTTTCTCACTCCTGTTCATTTGAGACCAGCTAAAATTCTTCCTCAACGTTGTCGCATTATCCAAATACTAAGGGGAAAGACATCTAGAAAACATCTAGTGCTAAACTTAATGAATTTCTTTCTTTTTCCCCCTTGGAATTGCATTTTGGGCCCTGACTTTCAGGGGCCATTTGCTGTCTCCCCTGTTTGGAAGAGATGGTGGCAGAGCTGCCCAGTGAGTCAGCAGGGGCTGCTTAACCCTGTCCCAGCACAGCGCTGCCAGCTCAGTCATGGTTTTATTTATGGATGATACACAGTCCATGGCTACTTGTTGTCCTTCAGCTGAATTAGTGCTTTATGCCAGTTTTTATTATTCTGAATGCTGCTGAAT
This sequence comes from Hirundo rustica, assembly GCF_015227805.2. NCBI lineage: Eukaryota > Metazoa > Chordata > Aves > Passeriformes > Hirundinidae > Hirundo > Hirundo rustica. Next base: position 405,782 of record NC_053472.1, read on the forward strand.
TAATTATATTAAAAAAACCCTTCACCAGTGACCTTGAGCAAAAGTTATTTCCAGCAGCGCATCTTCCTGCATTTATGTAGTGACTTAATGAATGCCTGCACACTTCCATTGTTCAGCTATTGTTCCACATTCCTGCATGCATGTCTTTGATGGGAACTAATTATTAGTGTAATTGTATGCAGGAATATTTATGCATTACATGCTTTGGAGCAGTATTGCACTAGCTACTTGTAAAATCATCTGTCAGTAAAACCACGAGATCTAAAAGGGCACGTGCAGTAGGGACTGACCTGCAGGTACACCTGGGAAGCTTTCTGGAAAGCAAATTACTTTGAAAATAACTGTGGACCTGAGCTTAGTCGTTTTGCTTCCTGACCAAGTGTGGCTGCAGTGTAAGCAGAAGAGGTTTTACTCTTTATCTTGCACAAACCTGGGTATTCTGTAAACCCAGCCGTTTTTTTCCTCCTGTTCTCTCCTCCATCACTGACCCAAATTTCTGTGTAATTGGTAACAGAATATTCAGCCAATTTCTGTGCTCAGGTAAGGCTGAGACTAAAAAGCTGCCCTTGGTGAGTGGTGCAGTCCTGGCACATCCTGGGGGATCCGTTGTGGGTGCGGAGGTGAAGTCGCAGTTGTGCTGCTCTGGTTTTGTCACTGAAGGAAGGAGCACATCTGACCTTGGGCAGCTTTCAGGAGCTGTGTTGTTGGGTGAGGCTGTTTGTGTGGAGTTATTTTGAAAGATAAAATTGGTTCAAACTCGGTTCTTTCCTAAGAAGTACTAATAGAGGTGGAGATGCACATGGAGGAACCTGAGAAACACCCCCCAGCCTTTCACCGGTGGCTGGTAGGAGGCTGGATACAGTGTGGGAGGGTAAAATTTCTCCCAGTCACTAGAAGTGCATTATGAATGTTCTTCAGACTTGTCCATCCAAGGCAGTGGGGGCTGGCTTTGATGTAACAGAGGAAGTTGGGCTTCGATTTAATGTTCTGTCTACCTTTGAATGATTTGGGGAACTTTGCGTCACAAAAAGTAAAACCTTGGAGTATTGGGGTCATTCATTATACTTTAAGTTTTGTTGAAAATTCACCAACCAAGTGCATTTGTTTTCCTTTGCTGACATCAGTTCTGCTCTGAACTGCCAGAGCTCCAGGAGCATTTGGACAGTGCTCTCAGGGCCAGGGTGGCATTGTTGGGATGTCTGGGTAGGGCCAGGAGTTGAACTCAGTGGTCCCTGTGTGTCCCTCCCAGCTAGGATATTCGGTGATTCTGTGAAAATGGGGAATGCTTTCCATACTCACCCTTGCTGTAGAGCACTGTTAGTTCCTAACCAGAGCTTCCCTACCCCTGCCTGACTGAACTGCCATTGTTGCCCCTGTCGTTCCAGTAGCTCTGCTGTTTCCTATGGGTCATCACTTACCAAGCTAAGCCTGGAGAAAAAAAGGTGGCTTGCCATAGTTCAGGTAACGAGGTAGCTGATGTCATTCCGTTAAAGCTTCAAAAAATTATTAAAAGATTTCCTAGCCTTGAATATTTCAGTCCGTGGCCTTTCTTTTCACCTTGTGTCTTTGCAGCTGTAGCTTAGCAGGATCTCTAAGGAAGCAAAGGCAATCAGAATATTTCAGGTTTAAATTTCTGGCAGTCTGTTGAGGTCTCTCAGCCCAACAGGACTCTTAAGTGTGGGGTTGAGCTTTGCAAGGGGTACCTGTGCATGTCCCACTCTAAACCTGCAAGCTGCTCTCTGTGAATTTTCTCAGGGGCTGCATTATGGGTACATCAGCCACAAACCTACACTTTTGCAAGAGGAGAACAAAAATTTATAGCCCTTGTTTACTTAATGGTAGGTCAAGAGGCCAATCCTGCACATCACTTCTCATTGTAGTTGCTTCAATACGGAAAATATTTCAGGGGAATGCATCCAGCTTTTTTCCTCTTCATTTTTCTGTTTCTGTCTGCTGTTCTTCACACTTGCAACACTGGAGGCCACAGAGACATTTATGGGGAATATAATCTCAGAAAGGAACACTCGACGGAAGCAACTTGTACAAGTGAAATGCTCTTTGTAAAAGGAAATAATTCATGGCTTTTAGCTCTTTTAAACCCATCCTTACACTCCTGCTGCGTTCTTTTCACTGTGAAGCAATGCAGAGGATTAGTCAGCATCATCTAATTAGGCAGCAGCAAAGCAGAAATGGTGTTCAGCAGCCTCTGCCCCGGTTCCGTTTCCATTCATAGGACTTGCCCGTGGAAGCCAAGGACATCTGAGTGATGGCACTGGAAATGTTGGAGCTGCTGTGAGGTGAGGCATGCTCAAACAGGATTTCACCTAAGGAGGAAATCCAAGGTCACCCTCTGCAGTTTCTATACCAGAACAGTCATCCTGTGGTCTGAGTGAGTCTGCAGGTGACTGCAGCACCTCCTGGTTCCTTAATAGCTCTGGTGATGTCAGAGCTTTAATTCTGCTCCATCCTGCTGGAAAAAACAGGAGTGAGAGTTGCTGGAGAGCATTTCCTTGCTGTTCCTATAGCTCTGTGCTGCTTTGGTGTCCGTATTGGGTTGTCTTGTGATGTATCTATGGCTGAATTCCTTTAAAATGTGCTTGTCAACAGTACCTGGCAGCGCTGAAATGGCAGGGGTCACCTTGAATTCTCACAGGGTGGGCTGATGATGTAGTCTCAGTACAAGAAAACTGTATTTTACACTATAACACACAAGAAGCAGGAGAAATGGTTTGTTTAGAGAGGGTTGTCTTGGCCCTTTCACTTCACAGCAGCACTTCAGCACACTTCAGTTAGCTGTACTGAAGGGCTCCCAGTGGCTCCCAGTGACCCTGGTCCTTACTGAGGAATGCTGACACTTAGCTCACTTGGAGCACAAGCTGGATTTCACTTCTTTCAGAGTGGCAGACATAGGATTACTTACAGCTGGGAAACTGGGGAAGAAAACTCACCCTCTTCCCAGTGAAGGTTATTACTATTAAGCTTTGCCCACTGGAGCATTAGATCAGCATAAAGGAAGATACGGATCTTTTTGTATCGGGCTTTTAAAACAAACAAGCAAAACACTTCTTATTAGAACATGGGAGTTTGACCAGCAATGCAGTTGACACTAAATAATTTCAAGCAAAAGACATTGCTGTAGATGAGGATCATCTGCAATTAGAGCTGGGACATGAGAGGGGACAGGATGGGAAAGTGCTCTGCTTATTTCTGTCCAAACTGCTTTTTTGGTGTGAAGTTGTTGACCAAATCACTCTTATTGCCAATAGCTGATATTGATAAAGAACCTGTAAATTATTTCATTGTGACGTTTTGTGACTCCCAGTTTCAGTTAAGCTGAACCCACAAGCTCAGCTCCCAGTCCTGTGTGGGAGGAAGGACGTGTATCCAAGACTCCCCGGTTCACTGGAATGTCCATTTTGGTGCCTGTGAGTCAGTCTGGCTCTTCTGACCATGTCACACAGATGAGAAAAAAGGCAAAATTCCCTCCTGGTACAGCTTTCCTCCTGGGGGGAAAGAGCTGTTGGGAAGTGGGGACTGTGAGATTTCGGTGACGAGGTGCTGCAGCCCTGGGATGCTGTTGCCTTGATGAAGGGGATGAGTTGTAGTGGATGGGAATGCAGGGAACTGGGAGAAGGAAGCAACCAGGGCTGAATATAAACCCCCCCCAAAACACAGAATTTGAAGAAGTGAGAGAAATCCAATTCCCTTTCCCTTTATGCATTATAGGAAAGCTGTGTCTGGAGAAATTATTTTTCCCTGCCTCTCCCACACCCCCTCAGGAACATCATCTGCAAGTGTTTCTCTTTTCCAGTCTAAGGAGTACCAGAGGAGATTAGAACTGTTTTTTCCCAGACTTTAGATGGGAGATCTCTAGGGACAGAGCTACCCAACTTTCCAGCCAAGCTTCACTGCTTTCTTCCTAATTTTTCTTATTTTAAATGAACGTCCTAATATAATAATAAAAGCAAAATAACAATTCACTTCAGGGACTGCAGTAAAAAAAGGACTGTGTGACATATCTGCCCATTGAAGACACCTTTGAAGTAATGTTGTGAATGCAGATGAGGTCTGGATCTTCCCATTCCTGCTGCTTTTGTGGAGCTGGGCATATGGCAGTGTCAGGTGGGATCAGGGTGACAGTTTCTGGTCCAGCAGTTCCCCTTTGTGCTCACCCCAGATCCCCATGGCGGTTGTGAGCATTCCAAACCTCGTGTGTCACCTTGTCTTTACAGCTCTGCCATCAGCTGGGGATGAAGAGATCATACTTTCACAGTGAGTTTTTTTTCCTGTTGTGTTTTGAAGGGAAGGTGGAAGAGGAACCTTGTGTGAGGCAGTTGTAAGGTGAGTCACGTCTGTATAAATAGAAGCGCTGAGCACATCGGATAAGCTGCAGCAGAAGTGCTTCAGAGGCAGGAGAGAGCTGCCTGGCTGAAATAATCGCTGAATTGTGAAGCCTCTCATTTCAGGCTGCTCCCACGGCGACCTGCACATCAGTATTTGGTCCCCACAATCCCCATTAATTTAACATTGTAATTAATGCATTTTAGACCCCCGCAGTTTGAGCAGAGAGCACAAGGGGTGGGGGTGGCTGCAGCAGAGCTGGGGGTGCTGTACAGGGACTGTGCTGTGCCGCTTGGGAAAGGGTGTCCTGGCCTCTGGGGACTGGTGCAGGGTTTGTCAGTGTAGACTCTGCAGTCCTTCACTTGGCAGTGCTGTCTGCAGAAGAGACACCTGGGCCCCTTCACTCGGGGTTATTTGAGCACACACAGCCCTTCCCCTCCCCTCCCCAAAGCCTCAAGTTGTCACTGGAAAACCAAGTTTGCCCAAGAAATCGGATGCAGACTGTTTTACATGCAGAGTGTCTAATCTCTGTACCTGATCCCACTGTGGTGTTGAGCAGGTGGAACCTCATGGTGATGGAATCTATTCTTCATGTAGCTCCCAAGTTTTTGTGTTCTCGTTTAATTTGTTACTCAGTCTTTATTTCAGTTATTTCAGTCATGTTGGATGTACACTGGCATCAAGCAAACTGGTTCTTACGGAAAAGGAAGATTCAGACAGTACAAATCCAGGCAGAGTTGGGTCTTCACTTATTGCCATGGGGAGGAACCTGGTGATGCCTGTGCAGTTCCTTTTCTCCAAAGCTTCACTTGCTTCAGGCCAGCTGCTTCCATGTGACTTGTCAAGGTTTATTATCAGTCATTCATCCTTAATCACTGGGAAAACTGATCAGGGTGTTGTGAGTAACTGAGGGCTCTGGAAATCTCCCTCCTGCACAGAACTGCAGTTCATGGACTTTAAAAATAATCTGGGACAGTCTGGCAGGTACCAGCTTGTTCAGGAAGTCACACACAGAGAATTTAACTGAATCCACCCAAAGTGAATTGGGCAGGAGTCCAGAAGTTCAGTCCCTGCCAAGGTGTCCCACCAGCACTTCCAAGGAATGCCATGGCCAGGCGTCTGCCTTGGTGCTGTGTTGAGCACATTTCAGCTCCAGGATGGCTTTCTTCCCCATCTCCTTTCTCTCCAGACTTCACACCAGGCTGGGTGCATTGCTAACAGCTCTTGAAAAGCCTGTTTGCCTCAATAATCTGATCAAGGAGGAACAGAGAGATTCTTTCCCTTTACTCTTTCAACAAAAAAAAGAGGAACCTGTCTCACTATTTATTGCTGGGCTCCCTTTCTTTTTTTTTTTTTTTAACCAGGCCAGCACTAAAAATGGAAGTGAAGATCCCAGAAATTTATTTTGATTAGCTGCAAGTTTGAAGATGTGCAGGGGAGAGAAGCTGGAGGAACACAAGCTACTGAGGATGCTGGAAAACACTGAATAATCCATTTGGTCCTCAGATGCCACATAAAGCAGGAGCTTGCGACTCCAAATATGAAAACAAAATTAGTCTCTCAGTAATATGAGCACTTTTTTATTACTTTATTGAATTTTTCTTTTTTTATTGGCTTAGGTTAAAGTGGTGTTTCAAGCCTCTGTTGGAATACATGGGCTGTATATATTGCTTAATTTCAGCAGCCTTTCTGTGAAGAAGCACTGGGAGAAGAGCAATGTTTTCTCCTTTTTGCAAGCTGTAGTTTATTTTTTTTCTCCTCTCCCTCTTCCTTCTTCCTCTGTTTTCTTTTTCCTGTAGGAGTGTCATGGTATTCAACAATGATAAAAACATATCAAATCTTACAGAAAAATAATTTGAAAATTTGGATCATTTTTTTAAAGATTCTTAATTACAGGCACTGTGAGATACCCAGGAGAAATTTTTAAGGAGATGGTTACTGGCTTAAATAGTCAATAGGATTATTTATTTGATAATTATTATTAAGTATTATTACTTTTATTGTTATTATTACTATTATTTCTAAACCCCTTGCATCTAGATCAAGTCACGAGAAAGAGCAGACCCTCTGTCCAGCACTCAATTTGGGGTTTGCTTTCATTGTTGACAACAGTAAGTTTGGCATGAAAACAGAGGGGCTGAATTTATATGGTAGCAATAATTCTGAAGGAGCAGAGCAGGAATTCCGTCTATTTGATTGTTACCAGGAATATGACTCAAAATAATTCTCCAGAATGTGATTACTTGTAGTACTCTCATATATAGCCCACCTAAAAGGGCTAAATTAAATACTGTGCGTCACTTGACAGGAAATCCATAAAGGTTTTAATTTGAGGTCTCTGACTAAATCAGTGCTGATTGTGTCCCATGCCCAGGAATCCAGTCCCAGCAAGGATAACATTTTCATTAGCCTGCTCTAAAAGCTTTAGTTTAGATAAAAGGGAAATCCTGTGCCAGTTGATGGGCTGTGTGACAGGACTGAAGGCAGACGAGGCTGATGCCCCACGCTGGCTCGTGTGTGCAGCACTTTGTGCACTTCTTTGTGCATCTTCCCCAGGGACAGCGCTGCCTGGCACAGCTGGGGTGTGCCAGGGCTCTGTGCCAGCCCCGAGGCTGCGGCTCCTTCCCTGGAGCTGGGCTGGGCTCCCGTGCTTTGTCCTGGCAGGCAGAGTCTCCTCAGCTGCACCAGAATCTGGGCTCAGCTCTGCTGCTGCCTTTGAATTGAGTAAACCTCTTTTCAATCTCCAAAGGTGCTCAAACATTGCTTTTGCTGCCCCGGAATGTTCTTGGAGGAGATTTTGTTAGAGGCAGGTTATATTGCTGAATGCATCAAATCCATCAGTTTGTCTGCTGTGTAGGAACTTGAATCCGGAATATTTGTAGCCACTTTCCTTCTTCACCTGCCTGTATTTGTCCTGCCTGTCATAGTAAAATTATGCCAAGTGATTTTTATTTTATCTTCTTTGTAATAAATATTTCTGTGCTTTTTCTGCTTTGGAAGCAGTGTTGGGAAATCATTTGGGCATCAGGTACTGGGATTGAACTTGAGGAACGTGACTTACTGGTTTCAAACTTCTGCCTAAAGATGTATTTGGAAACAGTATTTTAGTTAGTGGTTCACCCACTGGGTCACTTTTAACCCGTCTGACCCTTTCAAAATCCTATTCTAGGCATGAAATAGAAGTTCTGTTCTTGTGTGGAACTTCAGATAGTGGCACATCGTTTCTTTAGAATTAACATTGTAACAGGGAGCTGTGGGTCTCCATCCTGAAAATGGATCAGGGATGGTTTGGGTTGAGAGGGCCCTTAAAGCCCTTCTCATCCCTCTCCTTGCACCCTGCCATGTGCAGGGACACCTCCCACCATCCCAGGTTGCTCCAAGCCCTGTCCAACCTGACCTCAGATGCTTCCAGGGATGGGGTGGCCGCAGCTTCTCTGGCTGGAATAGAAACATAAAAGGCAGCAATTCTGTAGCTATGACCCAAGGCTGATTTGTTGGTCATTGGGTATTCTGGAAGAGGGAACTTGCCCCAGAAGTGTCAAGGAAGGAAAAGACATCTGGATGTGCTGGTTCACAAGGGTGTGGGGTTGCACTTAGGGAACCTGCTTAGTTGCATTTTTCCATAAATTACGGTGCTTCAGCATGCCCAAACTTTTCTTTCTGCAGTGTCTGCCCTCCATTTAGATGCAAACCTTTTTAAATGCTTTTAACTTTCAGTGTTGTTTGGGTTGCTTGTTTCTTTTAATCTATTTCTTTTAAAAAAATGTTTTCTCCTTTTTTCATTTCTCTTCCTTCTCGTTCACGCACAAGCCCTCTCTTACTGAAAATCTTTGTTTCTCTGCCTTTTTTGCATCTTGTAGGTTACTTTGTCATGTGGTGGGAGTGAGGGACAGCAAGAAAAGAAAACTGCAATCTTTAGATCTTTACTAAAACCACACTTGGCAAGAGTTAACATTTTTACAAGTTGCTTTTCCTGAGCAACTATCACTTCCAGTGCTCACTTCTGTAGTCAGAAAAGCATTTTGAGTCCCTTTCATTTTCATAATCTTCATTTAAATGCAGCCCCTTGAACTCTATGAGTGATAATTGGACACACAATTCACTAGTTCTGGAATGCTGGGTGTTTGGCACTAACAGAATTGGAATGCTGTGGGTCCTCCTATTTGATCTGGAAAAGATGTGTCAGAGCTTTTCTGTAGTGATATAAAATGACGGGGATGGTCCCGTTTTCAAGTTGCAAATATTGGGCCTTCTTGCAGGGAAGCCCTGTATAAAACCTGTGTATAAAATTAGATATTGAAAGCAAATCCAAAAGCAAAGCTGGTCATTTGGGGAGCCTGCAGTGAGCGTTAGAAGCCTGAGCAATAAATGTGTTCTATATGTAACTGCGTTGCAATGAGTAGGGCTTAAATTCTCTTTCTTTTATAAGATCTTGATTTTCTTAAGCTTATTGCATGTGTTTAAGGTTGTTTTTTTTTTTCCCTAATTTCATTTGTAAAATTATTCTATGTTTCCCAGATAATAGGACACAGAAAAAAGACTGTAACTGCTGTTGCAGATCAGAGGACCTTAGCAGAGGCACCAGCTCTGCCACCAGTTCTGGTTGACAATTAGGCATGAAGTTGTCAGAAACATCGGTGTAATCACCTCGTGTGCTTGAAATCTATCTGGTGCTTCCCAAGATTCACCCCCAAGGAGTGGTTGGCAGCGCTTGTTCTCATGCTGGAAATGTGAACGTATTTAACAGTTGTATAACAGCGCTGATCCTTTTATACAAGATTCATAAGTGGTCACAAGGTTCGTGGAGTGGTCACAGAACGGCAGGATCAGGTTGGATGGAGGTTGGAAAAGCCCTCCCAGGCCATCGAGTCCGACCTGTGCTCAATCCCCACCTTGGCAGCAGCCAGAGCACTGAGTGCCTGTCCTGGCTTCACAGTGCCACGTCTAGACTTTCCCTGGACACCTCTGGGGATGGGGCCTCCACCACCTCCCTGGGCAGCCCCTTCCAGTGCTTAACAACCCTTTCTGTGGGGAAATTCTCTCACCCCATGCTCTTGGTGCCAGTGGGATGTTCTAGCCATGCTTTTGACCCAGGGTAAATGTCCACCTACATGGTCAGGTTTGAAGATGTGTTTATGTTTGAAGACATATTTATTTTTGAGATGGGTGCAGAATTTTTCATCTGATGCTTTTTATTTGTATCCAAAGAGCAGTCTCTAAATCTGTTGTGGCAAACGTGCACTTTTTTATAAAAATACCCACCTGTAAATATTGATTATGGTGACTTCTTTGCACCAAATTACAGTGTGCCTGTGCCAGGGCATGAGTCACCTGCCACCCTGCAGTTGTCACCCAGGAGTCTGACACTCGTGCTTCTTTTTATAGGTTTGACTTAAAACATAGTGACTTACTCATTTCCCTCCATTCCTCTTACAGAAACTGAATCTCAAGACAGCTTAAAAGCCACGTGTGGATTGTTGAGACTTTAAAAAGGGACAGTTCTTCCTGGAGAGAAATCAGAGGTCTTGGGTTTGTGGAGTCTCGGGTGGGACTGGACAGATGGGCACAAGTGATTCCACATGATCTGTGCGTGTTCCCCTGGGAACAGTGGCCTTGCCTTGCCGTGTCGTGTCACCCTGTGCAGGTGCTGTGGGCAGTTGTGCATTGCTCTCAGTAGTAAGTGCTGTGGAGGAGCAGCAGTTCGTGCTCCTATAGCTGGTGTAGGAGCTCTGCCCTGGTGTAGGTCTGACCTTCAGCTGCACATGATTTACTGAAGGCTTCTCTGCTGATGCGTAACGTGCTGCTCTGCTCCACTATTCACAATTACCTTATATTGGGTTGAATGAATTACACATATTTCCTTTTGCAGCCTGTGAAAAATTTTATTTGGTTTCTCTGAGTGCTCAGGGCTGAGCTCAAAGGGCTTATTTTGGCCCAACAAAAGGTGCAGGACATTGTCTATTCCTTGCTGGTCCCACGTGATGATTTGTCTTCCTCCTCCTTTATTGAGGAAGAGGAATCTGTATGGGTGAGCCAGCATGGCCTGTGAGGAGTGGGGAGACAGAGCTGGAACTTTGGAGACCTGATTGATATCCCACAGTAATCGTGTGCTCAGACAGGTCATTTAACGCCCCATTCCTTTGTTTCTTTGGCTTTTCTGTGCAGACTCCTCAGTCTGGTGAATGTTTCTGCTGGAGCTGCCGAGTTCAATCAATGCTGGGACTGCAAAGTTCAGTCGACTCCCAGACACAACTGGAACTAACCCACTGAAAAGTGGGTTTATTTGCTTTCTGTAATGACAGTAATCACTCAGGTGCTGGTATTCTCTTCTGAGTTACTGACATCATTTGTTATGAAGTTTTGATGCTGTTGAGCCCTCACATCCATGGAATAGATGCTGGAGATCTGTTTAAAATAACTGGCAATGGATGTCTAAGAAATCCTGTCCTCCTGAAAGCCTCGAGGGTAAGCCTTGAGCCAAGGTTCAGGTAGTGCTTTTCAGGAAAAGCTTGTATTTTGCAGCTTACCTTGGATTCCTTCTCTTTAATCTGTGAAGAATTTGATTTATGCCAGCAGCATTTCTTTATGAAATAATGAAAGTGAGTTTGTGAACCAGAAGAGAGGGAGGCCTGACCAGTGAGGTGGTTTTAGGGGAATCACAGAATCAAAGAATCACAGAATTTTTTAGGTTGGAAGAGACTTTCAAGATCATCAAGTCCAACCCATCTCTAATACCTCAACTGGACCATGACACCAAGTGCCACATCCAGTCTTTTTTTAAACACTTCTAGGGGTGGTGACTCCACCACCTCCCCAGGCAAGCCATTCCAGTACTTTATCACTCTTTCAGTGGAAAACTTTCTCCTGAATGTTCCTTTCCCATATTTAGAATGTTACACAGGATGCAGGCAAGCGTTCTCTTTTGCTCCTCGGGCTGGGTTTGTCTGCAGTCTCTTTTTTCCAAGATCAGCATCCTCTCAAGCACTGTTCACAAGCCTGTAACTCCACGCAGTGGCTGAGATCTGTGTTTAAAAATCTATGCATGACCAACTGCAGCAAGGCAGGCACCAGTGGAGTGTCCTTATGGATCCTTTATTTTGTACTTGTGGGAGGGTCTTGGATCGTGACTTGGGAGCTTTAGGTTGTTGACCTGTAGTTTGGTGACTTAGGCTGTTACCATTAAATCTGTGAGAACCCCTTGGGGGGTGTGTTGATTTGGCATGGCCTGGTTTTTTTGGTAGCACTGGGGGAAGAAACCACGGGGGGTGCTCAGGGGTGGCTTCTGTGAGAAGCTGCTGGGAGCTCCCACCATGTCCAACAGAGCCAACCTGTGATGCTCTGCAGACAGACATGCTGCTGGCCCAGTTAGAGAGCCTGGGAACGCCCTGTGCTAACGTACTTCAGAGAAAATCAAAACAGCACTCGTGCACTTTCCTCCTGAGCAGTGGGGAGGTGTGGTGGCCTGTGGCGAGCCCTGCCTGCCTGGCTGCTCCTAGCCAGCCGTGCTGTGGCCAGAAGGACGGGGGCCATGGCTGCTTCCTCCTGGCACCCCGCACCAGGAGAGGCGTTGAAGAACGCCGGCGCCGCGGCGCTGGCACTGCCCGTGCGTGGCGGTGGGGCCGCTGGTGGAAACGTGGCGAGCGACTGCCCGGCGTGGAACCTGGCTGAAATCAAGCTCTTGGCGCTGCGGGATCTGCAGGAATCTTTGAACTCAGGAATCTGCAGGAATCTCACAATGGTACCTGTGGGCAGCGGTTTTTCTTCTAGTCAGAGAACAGGAGGAAGTGAGGACATAGGAGGGAAAGCAACGTGGTGGCACCAAGGTCAGTGGAAAAAGAGGGAGAGCAGGTGCTCTAAGTGCAGGGCTGTGGTGAGGACCATGGTGAAACAAACTGTCCCCTTGTAATGCAGGAAGTCCTTGGTGGATGCAGAGATCCACTTGCAGCCTCTGGGAAAAGTGCTCCCGCTGGAGCGGGTGGATGCTGGAGAAAGCTGTGATCCAATGACAGACCCAAGTAAAGAGAGAAGGCTTCCAGAAATAGACAGAAAAGGCCCTTCCTTCCAAACTAGAGCAGCCTAGCTCTGCACCCTGTGGACCAGTGACCCACACCACAACAGTTCTGGGAAGATTCTTTGCCCGTGGGAGGCACCCCACGGCATAGCAGAGAAAAGACTCCCCTCCCTGAGCAAACAGAAAAAGATTCTGAGAGATGAACTGACCAAAACCCCCGTGCCCTATGTCCCTGTGCTTCTGGGGGGAAAGATGTTTTAAAGGCTTATTTTAATTTTCATTATCCTCCTCTGACTCCGTTAATAATAAATTTATTTTTGCCCTTAGAATGTTTTCTCCCTGTCCTTAACTCGTGAGCCCTTTGTTGATTTTTCCCCCTTTAGCTGTAGCAGAAGAAAGTCATGGATCCCTGGCTATTGATCAATGTCAAACCATCATCGGGGAAAAAGGAGTGGTAATAATTGTGAACATAATCACCTTTTTGCTGAGTGAAATATGTCCAGTGTATGTTAGATAGAGTATTGCATGTGAGTAAAATATTGGGTTTTACCTGTAATTAAATGATCAACTGCTCCATGGTGTGAATATGGAGTATAAAGGGCTGTGCTTTAAGTAAAACCCAGCCTTGCTGCAGAACTGTGAGCATGAAGACAAATAGCACATGAAATCCTCCGTTCATTCCAGTTCCTGAGAAAATGCTTTAAATCTATTTTGGAGTTTGTGTTTAATTTTAGTTACCTGTGGATGTGGGGATGTCTAGAAGTGTTACATCGTGGAGACAGGAGAGACTGGGTTTTAAACTGCTGTTTTCACACCTTGTGTGCTCATTACATTCTGGAAACTTAATGTGGAAGCAGCTTTTTAGCCTGGTGTGGACAATTCCCAGCTTTCCTGCTGCAAATTCAGCAGGGCTGGTTTGGGGACCACGTGGCCTGACTCTCCTGACTCTGGGGTAAATTGCACTGGACACACCTTGGTTTTTATTTCCCAGACATATTTTTAAAACATCTTACCGCTCATTTTTCTTGTCCACGTGTTCAACAGCTTCTGTTACTCCCTTTCCCACCAAACCAATAATGAAATTCCAGAATGGTTTGGGTCAGGAGGGATCTTAAAGCCCATCCTGTCCCCATCAGGTGTTGTGTCGTGTGGCAATCGTGTCCAGGGAGGTTACAACCACTGGCAGAGGAAGAGACAAGCATGAGAATAAGCATGAGAATCCATTTATTCCCTCTACCCCAGGCCAGGGAGGGGGTGAAGATGAAGAACCAGAGCAGGGGCAGGGTTGTGGGTGTTATAGGATATTATAGGGGCAGGGTTTTCAAAGGAGGAGTTAACAAAGGTAAGGTGACCTTAAAATGGGAGCACTCACAGCCAGGGACATCTTCCACTAGACCAGGTTGCTCCAAGTCCCATCCATCCAGGCCTTGGAGACTTTCAGGAGTTTGGAGTGTTAGGAATGCTGGATGTTGGGCCTGGGGAGCAGGGCTGGAATATCCTTTTCCGTGCGTCCTTTTTCCTTGGCATTATACCTTGATGTTTTCTGGCTATAACACTCACCCAGGTTTCTCACGTGGTGTTTTCCATGCAAAACTAATTAAAATTTTTCTAAAAGATTCCCCAGGCTCTTTCTCTACTATTTTCCTGTGGTGCTTCGTAGGTTTATTATAGCTTAAAATGTTTAGATTATACCCATAAGGAAAGCAATTAACAAAAATCTGTGCATCAATGGATTATAATGAAAGAAAATTAGATTTGTCTTTCATCTTCTTTTCTTTCTGTTTCAGAAAAAGTGTAATCTGCTTCATGTTCAAAACAGCCATTTTATTGTCATTTAACTGTGTGCTATGTTAAAAAGCTTTCAGTGGTGTTGTAGAAAAAAATCCCAGAAGCTGTACTGTGAGAAAATACAGAACTTATCTTTTAACAAAAAGCATTTATGCCCAGTTTTTAACAAAATCAGTGATTTTTCACTAAAAGATTAGGCTAAAAATGCATCCTGTGCTTTGTGTGTTTTTCTGCGTGGTAGCCAGAATTGATCCTTACTTTGGAACATCAGAGGGTGAGCTAAAGCTTGGAGGTGCACTGATTTTCCTTGGGGTTAGGAGCAGGAGCAGCATTTCTTGCTTTGCAACATTTGTGTTATGTGACATAAGATACACATTTCCATAGATTATCCCCTTCCCCGATGTTTAAACACAAAAATAACTCCCCCCCGGTAACACCAGAGCGATCCTGTCCTTGGGATCTCAGTGATCTCATCCTTCTCCATGCAGAGTGAATGTCAGAATGAGAGACACAGAGTGACAGTTTCCATGAATATTTCTCAAGCCTCACAAACCAGAATATTTAGCACTGTTTATAGCACTGGAATGCAGGAGAATTTGCAGATACAGAGCCGTGATGGACCAAATAAACGCCCTGCAGGTGAAGATGAGGCTAGCCCTGAACAATGAGACATTTCAGCTGTATTTTGGAATTTCCTGCGTGTTGCTTTTCTGTCCCGTTGCTGTTTCTCTGTGTTGAGGCAGCACCTTCTGTGAAGGACAAACTCCACACCTCATTTATTTGGGGTGTTCCAGCTCCTTGTGTTTGGAAGCAGTTGGTGCTCCAGTGCTGGGTGCAGAACACAGGCTCTTCCAGAAGGTTCTGATCACTCCTATCCATGCTGCTGGGTTTTCTCTGGGCTTTTCTGAACCTCCTGACTTTGTGTTGCTCCAGCCCTTCCCAAAGCTGTGAGAGTCACATCCAGATATCAGCAGTGTTCCAGGTAATTCCTGAGCTTCCAGTGTAGTTCTCTCATGGCTTTCATTTATTTACCTCCCAAAAGCCCTGATACCTTTGCGCAGCTGGAAGAAGCCTTGTATAAAGGTGAGTTCCCAACTTGAAATGACCTGTGTGATGCTGCCTGACACACAGGCTTTAAATCCAGGTTTGTACCAAGAATTTCCTATTTTCCTCTCCCAGTCCCACCCTGCAGTGCAGAACTGTGTGGATTTTGTGTGAGACACTGAGCTGATCCTTCCTGCTGCTTCTCCTGTGTCTCGCACTTTGTCAGTTTTGTGAGTTGTCTCCCTTCAGCAGTCCCAGCTGATTTAACTGGATTTCTTTCCCTTTGTCAGCTTTCAAACTTGCTGCAGAGCAGGGGAGAGACTGTCACCTGTGTTGTGCTTGGAGAGGGAATGCTATGCACAGCCATTTTTCCAGAGCCAAGAAAATAAATTTCCATTAGCGTAGCAGTGCATCTGTCTGGATAAATGACCTGGGAGAGCAAATCCTATACTTTGTCAAGTGTTCTTGGTGTCAAGACACCTTGTGTCAAGACCACTGGGTGATTGATTTAACTTTGACTGGTTTTTGTTAGCGTTTCATTTGTCCATCAGCTCTGTGGGCATAAAATGTTGATTTAGGGGCAGTAGAAAGACAGTGTTAAAAACTAAAACCAAGCGGTGTTCCTCAGCTTTTTCCAACCTCTCTCCATAGGTTTAAAAATTGCAAGGCTTGCTTGGAAAGACTTGATTTTTTAATTGTAGCAGCATAAAGTAGTTTTTTAGAAAGCAACGCTTGGGAAAGGAGATACAGGACATTTTGTAATCATGAAGGAGTGAAAGAATGTCAAGAAAAATACGGTTAAGAGGTTGTGGGAGGGCTGAAGTAACAGCAGGACAACGAAGGATGCGAGTGGGAAAGCAGGGTGATAAGGTGGAGAGCAGGAAACAAAGGATGAGAACTTGAAAGAGAGAAAGCAGTTGAGTAGGAACCAGATGAAGGAAAGCAATGAAGAGAGATGTGAAGAGCAGGTCAAAGTGAAAGTTGGGTGTCGGGTTTTGGGGCATTTGATATGGCTGAAAACACACTTAAGTAGAGAAGGAACGATTCTGAAAATGACTTCTAATATGAGAGCAAGGCAGAGGTGCTGAGGGGTCATTTAAGGATACCTTCCTGTGCAGTAGTGTCTGTGCAGAATTCAGCTTCAGTCAAATGAAGCTTCCTGAAGGATTCACAGACTCACCTGCCTGGGATGTGTGCCTTGACTTCCTCATCAGTCGCAGTTGCTGATCTCTGAGGAAATAGTGCACATTCTTTTATGGCTTAATGTGGAGAACTTGGCACGACTTGCATTGAGTGCAAGCTCTGAGAGGTTACACAGGCAGCTTTGGGAATTTTGAGTAATCATGATTCTTCTGACTTTCAACTCCCTGCTTTTCACAGGGAGGACATCAGCAACAGCCTTTACGAGATGAAGTACTTGGATGCTGAATGTGGAGAAAGAAGGTTTAACTGCCTGAACATGAGTAGAAAGAATAGAACTGAGAGATTGTACAGATGGAGATACTTAAACCACACTATCTGCAAACTTTAATATCTGAACAGGCAAAACGATAGCCCTGTTTCAGAGAGGGTCAGTCAGAGTGAAAGAACGATGGCTGGGATAAGAGCAGGCAGTGACACAGAAGACAGAAATTCTCCTCTCTTTCTCTCCTTGCAACTGTCTTGGGGGACATTTTAAATAACAGCTTTCATCCAGGAGGGGACTGAGGTGAGATAGAGGCAGAATTATTGCTGGAGCTATTACAGTTTATTCCCGTGAGTCAAATCATGGTTGCCTAATATAAAACCAGAGCAGCTCATTGCCAGCTTTACACCTGGGGAAAAAGCAAACTGGAATCCTTTGTAGGACTGTGTATTTAAACACAGCTACACCAGAGATGCTTAATGCAATTCCTAGCTCTTCCAGATGGGAAGCTCCCTGCTGTGCAGGTGTGGAGGTGGATTACTCCTGTTGCAGAGGAAGGACTGTGCAATCCCATGGGATATCTTCCTGCAGCCTAAAGGTGCACTGCTCTGGTGGTCTGGACTGTCCACAGCGCTCACAACTGACACATGTTTTTTGTTTCATATGGCAAAAGAAAGCTTGTACTTAAAGAGTGGCTGGGCTGAAAAGGGTCTTGGGGAAATGTGGAACAATGCTCAGAAAAGAGAGGGATGGACGGATGGGGGGAGCATTTGGAGTTTTTCAACTCCTGTGCAGTCTCCTCTGGTTATAGATACATGGATGCTCACATCACTTGCAGGAGTTCATGCTGTGTCCTTGCTAGTGCAAAGCTCTTGCTCTGGAGTCGAAGCTGCTCTGTGAGTTGCTGCCTTTTGGGGGCCAGATGCTGTGACCTGGGGGCAGTGAAATGTGCCTGTGCTGCTGCCATTTGATCTTCCCCCAGTGCTCGGACTCTGTTGCTTTCCACCACATTCACTCTCAGACTGTGGCTCTCCCTTATGGCCCCCATCCATCATCCAGCTTTAATGAACAGAGTTTCCCTCTTGGTCACGAGTTTGAAGGGTGGCAGAGCTCTTCACAGCAGTGTCAGGAGCTCAAACACCTCTTTTCCCTGAGCTGCCTCTGCTTCTCCCTGCTGCTGAACCTGCTCCTTTTTTCTCCAAGGCTGGAGAAACCCAGACCTTGTGTGTGATAAATACTGTGCTTGCTTCCCTCTCTCACATCTCTGTTCTCCATCCCTCAGGAGTTTTTCTTGTCCTTGCAGCTTATCTTGCACTTTCTCAAGGCTCAGTGAGACAAGTTTTCAAGGCTTAAGCCAGGTGGGAACAAGTCCAAGGAATGAGCTGCTCCCGAGCAGCCGTGCACTGATGATCTATTTTCTCCATCGTGAACTTGTGAAAACGTAAATTTTTAACAAAGCTTGCTGTTTCCTTTGCACTGCAGAGTTCTCTTTTTGCCATGCCTAAGACACTTTTGAGGAGAATACCTCTGAGTGCCTGCTCATTCCCTGAGGGCTGGTGCTGAGGGATTCTGGACAGTGCTGAACAGAGCAGGTGGATCACACACAGAGACACACCTTGGGCACAGCACCACAGGACAAGCACAAACTTATCCTGAGCAGCAGCTTGCTCAGACTGTTTGGGGGAGGAAGAAAGGCACTGTGGGAGTGCTGGAATTACTCATCTAGTTGCTCCACGAGGCTGGTTTCCCTTTAGCCTGGAATAAGGTTTTGCTAGCAGTAAGTTGCAGGGAGTACCTGTTTCTTCTTCTGGCAGGGATTCCACCAGGGAAGAATGTGGTTCATGACTTAAAAACACATGCTGTGTGTGCCATGCAGGACTTGTAGCCGGGTAGAAGCTCCTGAGCTTCCTCTTTGTGTGCTGTGTCTGGTTTGAAGCCTGAGTATCCTATTGGAGCTTGACAGTAGTACATTTTATAACGCAAACTCAAGAGAAAGGGTCTGAGTTTTCAGTGTGGTTTTGACTCTGGAATGTCAGCCTTTGCAACATTAGGGTTGTGCAGGAGTGCTGCAGAATGTGCCAATGTCTTTGCACAGGTACAGCACCTGATGATTCAGCCTGGCTCAGGTTTAGGACAGGGATGTGGGACACTCAGTTCCACGTGTTTGCTTGGCACCTCTAGCACTGACTGTGCTGCTGAGTGTTCCTTTTACAGCCTGTGTTGTAGCAAAAATTGCATTTGACACCTTTAAAGACAAGTCTTGGTTGGGAGCTGAAGATGTCCCACATTATGTACCCAGTGTGAGTGGAGCTTGGTCTCCACATCCCAATCACCCTCTTGCTGTGAGGTGTTTGCAGGGCTGGGTTTTCACTGCAATCCTGAAATGTTTCTCCTTCCCCTGATAAACACAGACACTATTGCAGTTTATGAAATCAGTGACATACTGAAGGAATTCAGCAGAACAGAGGCCTGGAGATGCAATAACTGTCCTGGAGGTGCAATAATGCATGGCTGGCTAAATGGCCCTTAAGATGATGAACTGGGAGGTGTGCAGCAGCGGCAGTGCACTTCTGTTTAAAGTGGAGCCTTGGGCGGATCCCTTGCACGGGAGAATGTTCAGGAATGTCCCTCTGGACAGGGATTGAGAGGTGCCTGCTCAGCACTTTTGCCTTCATACGGGAGCAGGGCTGCACACAGCCCTGCAGAGGCTCGTCCAGCCCTAGCTGTGCCTGAGGAGCCTCTGGTGCGGGCACAGCTTGAAAGGCTTTTACAAAGGTTTTGTCAGTCACAAAGCAGCCTGTTTTTCTCTTTCTTGTGCTTTGATTCACTGAGTCCTTCCGGTATAAACCCACCATTTTTCATATAAAATCACATTAAACAGGCCCTGAACAACTGCCCTCTGTGGCTGGGGGAGGCAAATGTCCTGTTATAATCCTCAGGAGAGAGCAGTTTGTGACCTATATAATTAATTAGCAGTGGAATAGTTCTCAACTTGGGCTAGCAGCAAGATTTTCTTTTAAATATTTTAGTTTCTTAGTTCCAGCTGCCCAGTTGGTCTTTGTTTCCAGAACTTGCTTCAGTGCATATTGAGCAGCACCTCAGTTAAAATTGTAAAATATCCTACAAGAATGGTGGTGCTTCAAATAATTTACTCAAAAATTTGTAAATCTTAACATTGAACTATTTTCACATTAAACTAATTTACTTTTGGACAAAGAAATATGATCCTACAGTGTCTTATCATGCATACAATATCATTGGCAATCCATTTTTAATGAAAAATTATGCAAAGAGCAAGGGAGGAAGGCTTGTAGCATCCTTGATCTTTCTCTGTCTATATCGAAGAGGTTATATTTAAAATCCTCACTTGCTTGGCACTTCTATCTTCTTAAAAGGAATAATGTTTAAACTCAGAGAAACTATCAAAGGTGGAAAGCAAGTACTGGCAGAGGTGAGAAGTGGTAAAGAATTGCATAATCCTGTTCCTTAAATGGTTGACAGAAATCTCTGTCAGGAGAGAATTGTTTGAAACAGGAGTTGCTGTTGCAGCTTCCCAAAATTTATTTAGGTGGTAGAAAGCTGAATCATTATGTAATCAAATTATCTGTGTTAGCTCTATCAACCTGAAGTTAAATAAATTGGTCATGGGTGCAGCCATGTCATAGAGCAGCTTTCCAGGTCGGAGATTTGTTTTGAATTTGATTCTGAGCCACCCCCTGGTACTCCAAGGATTAAGAGATGAAATATTTCCAAGCCAATTGCTAATGTAACAGCAAATTAGAGCTTGCAGTTAGTGATACCTCTCTGCTCTGCTCTGCTAATTGAAAAAAAGGCAGCTTTTTAGTTTTGTTATTGTGATAATTCAAGTCCTAAATAGAGGGAAAGCAAAGCTAACTGGAGAGAGATCTTTATCTGCATTAGAAAAATGATCCATTACTGTCAAAACCTACCTCCAGCAGAAAGAACCCAGCTCACGTGCAGGAAACCTGTGAGGTTGCATCAAACCATAGCAGTTTGGAGCCTTGTTGTCTTAAGAGACATCTTAAAGACCTTTTTAAATATAACACTTGGACATGCACAGTGATGTTCCTAATAACTGGTGAATTCTAGTTAGCTGTGAAACAAAATCCTTATTACTGTTTAGCTGCACAGTCCCAAGCCCTGGCCTTGGAAAAAGGCTGTGCTGCCCCAAAAAATGTCCAGATAAAGAGCAAGAGAGGCTCTGGCCTTGGCAGGTTTGCAGCTAAAGTGCAGGAGAACAGGTAGCTCTGGGTGAGGAGAGAGGAGCTGCAGGTGGGATCTCAGCAGCAAGACACAATCCTGTCTGGTGCCCCCCACACCTGTCTGTGTGGGGCGTGCATGTGCTCAATCTCTGCACTGAAATGCGCCTTCTCGGTGCTCCCCATAGGTTCCAGGCAGGTGGAACAGTCTCGTGGAGCTGGAGTGAATACGTGTCCCCAGTTTTTCCCTACAGCTATTTCTACTCCTCTAGGCAGGGTAGTAGACCTTAAGCTGTAGCAGATGCTGTGTGGACAGTGTCTCTGGTGCTTCTATACTTTGTCACTTTGTGAAGTGACAGCTTTGGTTTTGCTTTGGCTCTGTTTGGCTCAGCTTGGATTGAACACTGTTCACCAGGAACCATGGAACTGGGATTTAGCCTCACTCCTTTAAGCAGAGGTTTATCTTCTCTCAGATTTTATTGTAGTACGCCTGAGTGGAGAATTTTCACAGGGTTTCTCACCTTGTGTTCTCATTCTGTTGGTGCTTTGGGGTCTTGGACCACTGGGGACCTCTGCCCTGGCTCTGTTCCCATCACTTCATGCAAATCCTTCACTTCTCAGTGTGCTTCTGTCTTCTCCTGTCTTGGAATTTGAATTAACCTCCCCACTTAAGTCAGAGAGGTCAAGCCCAGCAGCTGAGGTTTATAATCCCTGGGATGAATCCACCTAGTGTCACTTGGTTTCTGTCACTAGGAGCTGCAGCTGAGGGGTCCAGGGTCAGGAAGGGTGTTGAAACATTTCCTGCAGCCCAGCAGCCACTGATGCAAAATTAGAACAGCTTTTTTTCCTAAATGGAGGTGTTGTTTCCAATTAAGTTCTTCTATCTTTAGGTTGTCCCATTCCTGCATGTCTGTGTTGGTGAAACAAAGAAAAATTAGCATTGGGAAAGAGGGATTTGGAAAGAATCATTAAGCTTTCTAGGCACAGAACGGGTATAACCTGTTTGACTTTGCTTTGACTTGACTTTGTCAAGCTTGAAGCTTCTCTGTCTCCTGTAAGTGCTGAGCTCATGCTTGGCCCGGCTGTGTCCTTAGGCATTAGGGCTGATGAAAGGGGTTATTGTCACTCAGTTATACAGCATTTAGCAAGCAGCGCTGATCCAACCATTACAGACTAAAAAAGAGCAGTTACATGGACTGTTCTGTATAATTTGGGGTTGTGCAGCCTCTTCTGTTGAATTTTAAACAAAAAGGTAGTGTTTTGGAAATCTTTCTGTCTTTCTGAACTTGGTATCTTGCTGAGTCCAAAAAGCATACAGAATTTCACCTCCTCAAAATTTTCACTTACACTGATAACCTTCAGCATCCTGCTGAGTTGAAAGGAGCTACGTGCAAAACCTTTAGATTCCACATGGAGTTTTTCCATGGGCTGTGGCTGGACAATATCCAGTAATGCTACAAAATCTAGCTTGTACCTTCGAGCTTCAGGCAGGAGTAGCAGTGATAACGGTACAGAAAATCTTGAGCCCTTTCATGGAAGCGAGAACAGCTCTGCATTCTGTAGCAATACAGAAAGATTAAAATGACTTGATGAAGGTCACACAAAAAAGCTGATGGCCAAGCCAGGACTGAGAGTCATCCATCAGCCAGGGTTTCCTCTTATTTGCTAGACCTCAGGGCCTTGGATGGAGAGCTCATCATTCTCACTGCTGCACTGGTGGTTTTGGTGAAGGATTTCAGTCCTTTAATGAATCTGAAAGTTGGGTTGTAATAATTATTTCTCATTTCTGGTTTGTAATTATTTCTCATTTCTGGTTTGGTGCGTGAACTAGAAATTGGAATAGCAGTTTTCACACAACTCCTTTTCAAACTGGCTGCATAAACAGAGAAATAAATTAAGGTCTGCAGGTCTCCTTTGGGAACGCAGTAAACATTACCCTGTGTTCCAAAAGGAGGAAAGAGATCAGCAAACACATTAATGTGATATATCCAAGGTTAACCTGCTGGCAGAACGGGGAATAACTCCTGCTCGCATGGCCCTTACTGGTCACTTGGTTAAGTGTTATTTAGGTGAAAACATCCCTGCGTGGATCCGAGGGCCGGGGATGGAGGTGCTCAGGACAAGAGCCGCCTTTTCCTCCTGCAGCCGGGAAAGGGTTACAGCAGAAATGCCTGTAGCAGCCTCAGGAACACATGAATCGGTGCTGCCGAGGGAGTGCGGGATGGGAGCCCAGACCCGCGAGATGCCTTGTGCTTTTCCTTTATAAACACCCCTTTTTGGGGGGGGTTAAACCCGGGGCTCCGGAGCACCGCGGCTCCGGCAGCCCCGGCCGCTGCCCTTTCCTTCCTTCCCCCGGCAGCTCCGTCCCGCTGCCGCCGCGGCTCTCGGTGCGTGCTCCGTGTGCTCTGCCCGTGCTCCGTGTGCTCTGCCCGTGCTCCGCTCCGTGCCCGTGTGCTCTGCCCGTGCTCCGTGTGCTCTGCCCGTGCTCCGCTCCGTGCCCGTGTGCTCTGCCCGTGCTCCGTGTGCTCTGCCCGTGTTCCGTGTGCTCTGCCCGTGCTCCGCTCCGTGCCCGTGTGCTCCGCTCCGTGCCCGTGTGCTCTGCCCGTGCTCCGCTCCGTGCCCGTGTGCTCTGCCCGTGCTCCGCTCCGTGCCCTCTGCCCGTGCTCCGCTCCGTGCCCTCTGCCCGTGCTCCGCTCCGTGCCCGTGCTCCCCTCCGTGCCCGTGCTCCGCTCCGTGCCCGTGTGCTCTGCCCGTGCCCGTGCTCCGCTCCGTGCCCGTGCTCCGTGCCCTCTGCCCGTGCTCCGCTCCGTGCCCGTGTGCTCTGCCCGTGCCCGTGCCCCGCTCCGTGCCCGTGTGCTCCGCGCTCGCTGTGTGCCGTACACGCAACATGGAGGGAGGGACCGGCGCCGCCGCCGCCTTCCCCGGCAGCTCCTCGGCCGCGCTCGCCGCGGCCACCGCCGGAGCCGGAGCCGGAGCCGGGAGCGGCCTGGATGGATCGCACAGGTCAGTGCCAGCCGTACCCTCAGGGCTCTCCTCCGGGACGAGCCTCCCTTCCCCTTGCTTTATTTTAACCCCCGTCAATGGCGTGCCGAGAGCGTATCTCCCAGGGATGGAATTGTTTCACACTCGCTCAGAGCCGGCGGTGCCTAATGAAAATGTAGAGCGGGATAAAGGAAGGCGAGCGTGGGGTTTCCACTCAGCAAGTGCAAGTTCATTTTGATATTTGCTGTATTTTTAAAACCCGTGTAAATGACTGCGTGTCTTAAGTGGTTGAGGGTTTGAATGGAGAAAGGTTAATTGCCTGCTTCAGCCACATTGCGCTGTGTAGCTCCCACGAGCATGAAGAAAGCAGACAAAGTCTGATTTTGCATCCAGTGCTTTTTGTGACAGCAGTCTTTGAGGCAGTTTTGGGTATAGTGTGTAGAATGCAGTTATCAGCATGACAGAAAATGCGCTTTTTTCTATTAAAAATGTACTATATGCTGTGCATAGCAGAGGAGCACGCAGCGTGTACTTTGTGTGAAGGCAGCAATGGTCACAAATAGTCATAAAGGCTCTGTGCTGAGTGTATTTTTTTTTTTTTTTTTTCCCTTTCTAATGGGTAACTAAGAGCTGTTGATGGGATATGGGTTAGGAGCAATAGTTCTGGAGGGCCAGGTTATCATGTGTGTGTTGTTAAAATTCTTGTGGAATGAGGCAGTGCTGATTATATTCAGAGCAAATCATTTCCTTCACCCTGGGCTCCGGTTTGTGCTGTGCCTGATAGGAAGTATGCCTGGTGCTGCTGCAGTTCACTTGGGATTTTCTACTTCAGGGCTGGTGAGGAAAAAAGAAGGGAACTGTGGGCCCAGTATAATTTAAGATTTGCTGTTGCCACCTACCTGAGTTACAGATCAAGGCTGTTTTACCACACCAGAAGTTATTTATGAACCAAGGTGCCAGAAGCTGGAGATGCAGGTTCTTAGTTCGCTGTTTAACACATTATCAACAAAGTCTTGGTAATTTATGCTGACTCCTCCTACTTCACTTACACTGCCAGAAACGGAAGGAGAGTAGCTCACATCAGGACTGCAAAATTTCTTTGAATTTGTCTGTGTTTTCTTTCTTCCTTGAAGTATTTATCCTTAGGAAAGCTGCTGCTGGATATCTGCTCGTTGTTTGACTTGGGCACTGTGAGAAAGGTAGTTGGAAAATTTTGGTTCCGCTTACTTGGAAACAAAACCGTATTTAAAAATTAACTGTGTCTAGTGTGCTAATGCTGAAGGCTTTACATTCCCCAGCTTCCTTTGTCATGGAGAAAGCACAAAATGCAGTATATTGGCAATATGTTGTTACCCAAGGATAGAGCTGCATGCTTTCCAGAGGGGATTTTGTAAATAGGAACTACAGGATTTGTGTTTGGTGTGAATTCCCTTGGGAATGAGAGCTGTGATGTTTGTGAGAAGCTGGCAATGTCAGTATGTGCAGGATGAGGTTTCTGGCTGAAGACAGACAAAGTTTAGCAGTGGTTTGATGAAATCTATGCAGTTTTCCTCCGAATGGATCTTGTCATCCATGAAGTCTGCAGATTAAATAGGTTTTAGTTCTGGCAGTGACATGCCCTTTTTTTGTCACTCATGCAGAGAGTCCAGAGTATGACAGAAGTCAGGCTGAGCTTATTAAGGTTGGCTCTCTGAAGGCAGATCTCTTGCTTCATGTCCTGCCTTTCAGCACAGAGATAAAATTGGTATTGTCTTTTCGAAGCAAAGCTTACATTTAACAGGATTATAGGAGTATTTTTAACTTCCTGCTCTCACTCCAGTGCTCCTGATGGATGCTTGGTGTGGGGAGTTTGCTGTTTATTGATGTCAAAGTGAATGTGTTGTGCTGATTCACATTTTCTTCAGGAAAAACATCCTTTTCCGAGTGGCACGTCGGAGAGCTGCAGAGTCCTTGCCCTACTCATAACAGTGGCTTTGAGGCTGGAGGGAAGAGGGCCAGAAAGCAGCAGTGGTGAACTCATGCCAGGGCAGTGGTTGGGAGGGCAGGGGCAGAGCTGTGTGTGTTCCGGGATGGGGAACATCTTCTGGGCCAGGCTGGGGGATCGATGTTGGGAGCAGCTGGGGGTGCCTTGGGTGTCACAGCGTGTCCCCTGCTCGCTGCTGAGCTGCCTCTCCTCCTGACCTCTGCACGCCCTCCAGCTCCTGCACACAGCTTTCCCAGGCTCTGGCCCCTGGGGATGCTTTCCCTGGGAAAAAAAAAAAAAAAACAACAAAAAACTCATTTTGTCTTATGCAAGGAGAGGACAATTTTATCAGACCGTTAGTGAGCATGTCCTTGGCTCCCCCGGGTCTTTTTGCAACAAGCAGTGTAGCAATGTCCTGTGTGACATATCCTCGGTATTTATATCAAAAATACAGAAATAATCCTTTAATCCCGCTTTGTCGAGCACTTTGGTTTAATCTTTCATTGTGTTCAACTATGTTTCTTCTTATTTTTCAATACTTTATGAAAACTTTGTGCTCTGGTGTCAGGGACCACCCTTTAATCTTTTGGTATTCTGCTCCTGAGTAGTTAAAGGGAATTAAATCCCTCAGTTTTCACCTATGTTGAAAAAAGGAATGTTCTTCCCAGTTTCCATTCAGTTATCAGTTTGAAGAAAAGAGGAAAAAAAAAAACCCCACAGAATCTGGTGAAAAGGAGAAATAAGGGGAGTTTGAAATGATGGATATGATGGACAGAAAGCAGAACTAGGATGGGATCTGAGCTTCCCAGTCCTGAGGAAAAAGACCAGGCAGCTCATTAGCCGTTGAGTCAGAGCAGGGTAGGCTCCAGTGTCTTTTAACATAAAACCAGAAAACAGGCAGATATACACCTTTTGTGTGTTTTTTTGAATATTGGGAGTAGTGACAAGATGCAGTGGCAGGGGCTGAGGAGGAGTGGGCATCTCCAGAATTCCATGCAGCTCCTCAGGATGGAGTGGTGCAGCTACTCAGGTGTTCACTCTTGTGTATTTGTTGAAGGAGGTCGTGTGTACTGTTTCTGGAGCTTGCAAACATGCCTGAATTGGGGATCCAGAAAGAAGCTGAAGTATAACTCTCTGTACCTAGGTGCATTTCACACTCCCAGCTGATCCTTTTGCTGATGGGAAGATCCAGCATGATTTAGAGTGAGGACGACGGGAGAAAGAGGGTAGGAATTTGGTACCTTGCTTTAAAGCGTCATTTATTTTCCAGCTTCTCTTACACTCCATGTTCACTCCTTCTGAAAGTGTGACTGTGGAATTAGTTATCCCAGCACCTCTGGAGACATCTTAGAGTCTAATGCCTGCTTTTCTGTCAGTTGCCTTTCCTTATGCAATCCACATCTAACCTAGCTTGCTTCCTCCTCTGGGTAAAACAGCAGTAAAAGCGCCTGCTAAAAGATCTGTTCCATTTTTTCCCCAGTCTGGTCTGAGGAGCTTTCTGGTGGCAGAGGCCGTCTCTTGTGGGTTGCAGTGGCTGTATTGGGCAGAGCCAGGCATGCCCAGGAGCAGGCTGGATGTGCTGGATCATCTGTGTCAGATTATTGCATGTATAAAGGGTTGTGCTTTGCCTCTCCTGTCAGCAGGTCCCACGCTGGACTAAACTCCTAAAGCATCCAGAGGTGACACAGCATTGCTTCTTGGGTTGCAGGCTTAGTCTAGATTCACTCTGAGGCTCCTTGAAGGTCTGAATTCTCCAGTTAATCCAGCTTGGGGAAGGACTTCTAACCTGATACTTCCCGTAATGTTAAAGACCAGAAAGCCCTTGTTCATTAGCATTGACGAGAGTTTAACCCAGCTTCTTGTTTCTTGCTTCAGACAGTTCGAGCTGGGGGCAGTTTTAGCTGGGGGATCATGTGGCTTTTCTGGAATAAGAGATGATGTTTTCCTGGACACAGAGCTAATACACGGGGCAGCAGTGGTGGTGGCTGCTTTCTCCTGGCAGATGGATTTAGTGCAGTGTGCAGCCCTGGTGGGATTTCAGCACCCTTGGAAGGGGCAGTTCTGTGGCTGTGACTCTCCACTGGGTCTGGATCTCCAGGTACATGTCCCTGTTCCGAGTGTGACACTAGAACACCAGCGGGCTGGGGTGTCTCCCTTTCACTGGGTGTTACGCAGAGATTTTCCCACTCGCAGGGCTGTTGAATCATCAAGGATTTCTCAACATTTTCTCCCCC
Organism: Hirundo rustica; assembly: GCF_015227805.2. NCBI lineage: Eukaryota > Metazoa > Chordata > Aves > Passeriformes > Hirundinidae > Hirundo > Hirundo rustica. The sequence goes on from NC_053472.1 coordinate 433,770, forward strand.
AGGGTTTATAAATTAGTGCTCCAAACCTTGTTCAGGACTGGAATGTGGCAGGTGAGATTTCAGCCCTTAAAAAGGAGTATTTTAACTGTGCAAACAGGCTTGATTCTCTGGCCACTTGTTCTCATTTGTGTATTTAAGAAGGCTTTGTCCTTTTAAAAGTGAAACATAACAAGATATCACACAAACCTTACTCAGAAATAATAAATACAATCTTTCCAAACCTTTTCAGTCTGCTGTGCTCTGTGCATTTGCTCTTACTGATACTTTAGTGGAATAGCTTTGCTTGCTGTATGAGATAAATGTCATTTGTAAATCTGCGTTGTATCTCTTTGCAGTGTCACTGTGCTGGTTTCTCTTTTGGGAGTGTAAATGTGCTGGGCCAGTGCATGCCATGCTTTTAAAAAAAATTACATAAAATGTCCAACTGTTTTAAGTGCGTATGCCTACAGCGGCTCTGCAAAAATCTGTTTGTGTTCTAATAAAGATGTGCTAGGAGAAAGTTTTTGACAACCCAAAGTCTATGCAACTAAGAGTCAAAAGGTAAATAAAAAGAACACTTGACTACTTGGTACATTTTTCCCCCCCCCACAGTTTCTGAGCAAATCTCATAATTTGGAGTGATGGAAGAGGGACCGTGACCAGATTTTCATGTTTTTCTGCAGTAGAACTTTGGCATCAAGCACCCAGCAAACCCCTTGCTACAGGTGAAATAAGAGTAGGTTTTGACCTTGGACGTGTGTCCTTACAAATTTGATACCAAGTGTTGGATACTCGGGCACTCTGCTGTGAGGATAAAGGCAGTGACTCCTCTTAACGTATTTTAGCATAAGTGAAAACTGCTGTGGAACCAACTTCTGGTGGTGGCTGTCAGGGAACAGCCAGAGTGTAGGAGCAGATCTGAGCCTTTTCTGCGGTGAAATTGGTCTCATTTGGAACGCTGAGAGGGGAGCAGGCTGGCTAAGGGACTTGCCTAGGCAGAAACAAGGCATGGCTTGTGAAAAACAGAGCAAGAAGAGGAAACTGCGCTGATGTCCTCATCTTGCAGGGTCTCACCTTATGCTCACTGTTGACAGGTTCCTTTAAAAAGATTTTCCGGTTCCGTGTGGTACCAGGGCAGCTGCTTCTGGGCACACATGAAAACACTTGGGTTTTCATGGGCTGGGAATCTCCGTTCCTTATTAGCAGTGGGGGAAACAAAGCCAGCACGCACCAAATACCGATTTCAGAGGATGGTCGTTCTTAAATCCCAGTATTTGTGGTTGCAAAGAGCCATTAAATTCATGCCCAGAAGGTTAACCAAAGCTGTGTTGACTTTTTTTTCATATACAAACTAATTTGTTCAATACTGCCATGGTTGCTCATAGCTTTTTGCAGAAGCAATATAATGAGATTAACGAGCCTGTGATCGCTTCCATATCTGATCCTCAGATCCCCCTGGGAAGCTGTGAAAGTGTCAGAGCTCTGCTGCTCGTGCGTGGGGGCTGCTCTGGCAAAGCCCAGAGTTGTTCTTTATGGGACATGTTGGGATGTGGTTGCTGGGATGATGGAGGAGCTGAGCTTCCATCTGCAGCCTTGGAGCCAGCGTGAGTTTGGGAAGCAGCAGAGCTGAGGCTGCCAGCCAGGGGTTCATTATTGGAAAGAAAAGACAAACACCCCCTCCTTCCCCCTGCTGGACTCCGGAGAGGGAAGCAAGTTTCATGCGGAGATAATTACGCTACTGGAAAAACTGCTGTGACAGCTCCCGGCACCACAAGTGGAGTTCTTGTGGGGAAAAAGCGATGTTAGACATACCAATCCCTTCCCTTTTCTCCCATTAATGTGGTGTGCAGGCACAGTGTTGTCCTGGAGCACTTGAAACTTCCTTACCTCCTCACCTTGGCTTTCCTCACCAGCTTCACCCAAAAAAAGTTTGCTGTTTCCGATGAAGTTTGTTGTTTTAAAATGACACGCTTCATGGTCTGGTTTAGGAATGCAGATGGACACCCGAATTATATTTTCCCCTGCTGATGAAAGCACCCATGATGGATTGCTTCTGAGTGCAAAATGGGAAGTTTTTTCTTTAAAACAACCAAAATGAAGAACTCTCACAGTTTCTGTGTGCATGTACGTGTAAGTAGCACAGAATGAACCAAAATTCCAACTAAGTCTTGGTTCTGAAGCTGTGTTGTGCTTCTGGGCTTTGTTTATGCAGCGTTTTTAGCCTTGTTGAGGTGATAACAGTTTTGTTACATACGTCATGGAAAGCTGCCCAAATCTCTGTGTTGGATCTCCCTGGACATCTCCCCAGCTTACAGCCCTTTCTGTGCAAAGTCCATGCCTCATTTTTAATTAATTTCCTCCAATTTCCCACAAGTGTCTCTGCAGTTGATAAAAAAGGCTTTTCCCGGGTTCTGGAACGGTAGAACCTTGGCGTAAATGTTGCTTCTTCCCTTGTGTGCAGGACTGATGACTTGCAGAAATAATACAGCTTTTCTCCACTCTTCAGTGTTAACAAACATTGGAGACACACGAATCACACAAAAACCGTTTCTCCAGCAAATGTCCCTGGGTTTGAGCACATTCTCACTTTTCAGTGCTTGACCACACATGGAACTTCTCAGGAACAGCTGCTCACAAATAATTCCAGATGCCGACAGACCCTGAATACAATGTGTTGTTTTGTACGGAGCCTTGTTTTGTGCTGACCTTTTCCAATCCCTTTCCTTGCTTTTTAGGCTCAGGATCACCTCTTAGCTCAGTTAAAATATGCATTCAAGACATTTTTAAATCTCAAAATTCACAGACGAAAGGCGAAGCTTTTATTTGTTCTGTTCTTCTCTCCTTTTGGGGTTGGTAGACAGAAGGTGCTTGGCTGCTGCTGTCGCTGTCGGTTTAGCAAGAATTGTGGGATTTGCAGGGTCTGCACAGCTGCTGGGTGTGCAGACAGCATCAGTCCTGGTCTTGGCTTTGCTGCTTATGAATTGCAGGAGAGAACTTCATTCCCCTGAAAACTTGTTCCTCAGTTCAGTGCTCGGGTCGGAACCATTGGCAAGGGAAAATCTGAGCCGCTTGGCCACAGGACTCTGTGGAGATCAAGATTTCCCTTCCAGGGCTGTTGGATCCAGCTCCTCGATTCCGATTTGCCTCATTTCTCGTGTCGTGCTTGGCGGGGGAATGTCAGAGCAGGAGTGGTTACAAACGCTGGGAATTCCTTTCGGCTGAGCCCACGTGCAGTATGCGAGCGGTGGAATTTGCGCCGGATCGCGCTGCTGCGGGGGCAGCCAGGAGAGCCCCACAAAGCCGGGGCCGCTGGGGCCCTGCTGGAGCCCGTGTGAGGAGCAGCAGGAGCAGGGATGCCAGCTGGAATGCAGCTGCTGCTGGATCTGCGTCCTGGTGCTGAGCCCTGCCAGCAGAGCCCTGGGCAGTGGCCGTCGGCTGCGGGCGCAAAGGGCTCGGCTTGCGGGCTGGAAGCCTGCCGCTGTGAAGGTGAGTTTTGTGTGGGTTCACAAAGCCAGGATGGGATAATTGGCAGCCACAGGACCCAAAAAGGAGTGTATTTGGGCAGGATGAATGGTTCCACGAGTTATCGATGGCTCTGCTCCTTGTGCTCTATCACCAGTGTGCTTCAGAACAATTCCTGCCTCCTGGAGCACAGCCCTTTGAGAGAGTGTGCTGCCACTGAGGGATTTTACTGTGCACTTTTCCTCTGGATTCTGTGGAGACAGGTTTAATGACACATGAGGAATGCTCTTCAGTTGAAGATTTCAGTGGCTTTAGAACAATGGTGAAAGCACACCCTGCTGCTTCATGGGTGGGAGCCTCCTGCTAAGCCTTTGCAGTATTTTCTGCTCCTTTGAGCAGTAGGAAGGGTGTTAAAAATGATGTACTTGGGTGCTAACACCACCTAGCTGTGATGGCAAATTGCTGGAAAACATTACTGAAAGGGGAAAAGTTCAAGCTGACTTGGTAAACTATTCTTCAGGTTTTCATTTGACTCTCTTCATGCCTTATAAACTCACCTCCTCACACCCTGTGAACTCTGCTCGTCACACTTTAAACCATCACGGCAGAGATTAACAACAGAAAAAAAGTATGTGTTTTCTTTGTGCTCAGTCCTCGGATCTGTGTGCAGTTGGGTTAATTCTCCTAAGCAAATAGCACAACCAAGCATCAGAAGGGAAAAAGTATCTGGAGTGATATGATGTAATCGTGTATTTTCTATTCTCCCTTCACAAGTGCTGCATTGGCAGATCTGACTGGCTTTTTGGAGCAGCTGTTAGATCGAGGAATGAGATAAAGCCGGGTGAAAGAGAGGGCCTGTCTCCGAGCTGCCATGCAGTGCTGGTAGGAGAGTGCAGTACGTTTGGGACGGACTAAAAATTACGTGTATGCACAAGAGTAGAGTGAAAAAGATAAAATGCAGTTGTATATGTTGCATCTCCTCCCCTTCCTTCATCCTTTTCCCCTTTTCCCCTTCCCCTTTGCCTTCTGAAATGGAAAACAAGTCCATGAGTGGAAGCAGTATGGATTTCTCCTTCATGTACTTGTTTGGTTTTTCTAGTGCAGTGAACTGACCTTTTATAAGTTTGCACTTGTGCCTGAAATTAGTTTGATTAAAGCATGTTCCTGTCTTCTCCCAGGGAGGGTTTTGGCTTTTCCTCTGTCTGTTGATCCTGAATTTCCTCTGCCCAGGGCCTGTGGCCACCTCGGGGGGAGAGGAGTGAAGGGTCCCTGTGGTCCAGCACTGCCTCCTGGCCCTGAGCCTGAGCAGAGGGAGCAAAACTCTTCATTTCTGCACCCAAGGACTCAGTTTAAAGAAATGCTTGCGTTTTGCAGTGACTTTTCATCTGTCCTTTCATCTGAGGTAGGACTGACCCCTCCAGCATTTAAAAAGCAGCGATCAAGTTACTGAAAATCACATGTCTGACTTGAAAAATGATGCCTTTCAAGGTGTGCTTTGATTATGATTTTATTTGCCTTCAAGTTTAAGTTTTTAAGTGTAAGATGTGTCATGTTGTTCTCCTTTCCTCCACAAGATAATTTAATGATTATACTGAAAACTGAGAATATTTCATCACTGTTTGAGTCCATGACTGCAGCTTTGAAAATATGAAATGCTGAGAGACTTGCAGTGAAATGGTGAGAAACTCCAGCATTGTTTTAATGTGCTTGTAATTCAAGGTCATGGCCAGTCCCAAGGACATTCATACAGGTCTTGTAAATTCTGGGCGTTAGTCTGGCAGTAAAAATATTTCCCCACTTCTTGTCAGCTCTTTGAAAACCAGCAGCAGGGCATTTTTCTGCATGTATATTGTTCAATGTGCACACACTTCTTGTTCTCTTTAGAGGGGATTTTAAGTACAGCTTCACTCAGAATTGTGAGGTTCTGTGGCAGCATCTCCTGCTCTGTGTAGAGCTTTATAAATATTTGCAGAGGACCAGCAGGTAACCTTATCTTCCCTTCTGCCTGGTCAAGGGGGAGTTTCAGGTACTGGAATAGGCACTGGGATAACGTTCCCTGCTTTGTGGAGTTATTCTGTGCCTTCCACAGGGAAATGACAGCAACTTGGATCTGTAGTTTTTGATTATTTTTGTGTATCCTGCTGAAATAACTGAAATGCCACCTTGACTTTGGAATGTGTAATGTGTTTCATGAACTCCATAGTGCTGTTGGGAGGAAAGATGCTGCTCTGCCTGATGCAGACTTTGTAAATGAGATTTTGGATCTGATTACAGCTAACAAAGAATAGACATTGGATATGGCCTTGGAAACAGACACCACAGAGATGTAAAACCCTTGCTGCTGCACACACAGGATGTTTAATTAGTATCTGGCCCAGTTCTGAATCAGGATGTGCCTTTGTGTAGGGAAAATTTTTGACAAATCCCCAGTGGCTCATAAAAGAACAGAAGGTGAGGTTTTTGGCCCATTCTCTCTTGTGCACACTCAGAATCTCCTTGGTACCTGCCAAGGAAAAAGCAAAACCTGGGTGCACAGAAACAGGAAGGCTCATAGGAAATAACCTCAGGCTGCTGCTTCCCGGTCAGAAGGAGTTGTGGATTATGCATGAAATGGATGCTGTGGTGTTGGATGGAGTTTGGAGGTGTCACCTGCTGAGCTCTCTGTGCTCCAGCCCCTTTGGCTGCCAAGTCATCTGTGGGGGGCTCTGGCCAGAGTGTTGAGATTCCTGCAGTAGCTGGGGTTTTGAAGGTGTTTTTTTATCATCCATCAGGTTCTGGAAGTGCTGATCCGCAGGGATCTCAGTCACCTGTGCAGCACAGGGAGCAAACAGGTAATACTGGTTTGAGAAGAAGCTTTCTTGTGTTCAGCACTGTTACAGAGGGGGAATATTGAAACAGAAACTGCAGGTCCTTCTGGATACTTGTTATTTGCCCATTCTTGAATTTCCCTTTGCACATGTATTTCTTAAAGACTGGGAAACAGTTCTCTTTGGAGAAATGAGGGATTCAAACGAAGCCAGCAGCCAGTGAGTACATTAGAATATGTCCAGGTGTGTACTCTGATGGGGTGAAATATTCTTGCTTTTGCTGGTGCCATAAATAAAGTATTTATAAGGCTACTGATGCCTTGTCTCTCAAATATCCTTTCCCTAACATTCCCCCATTCCTAGCTATTCCAAAACACTCCCTAAGTCAGTAAATCAGAGAAACAAGCACCCACTGATGTTTAACATTTTCTGTGCCAACAGAACAGGAAGGAAAAACCAGAACACCAAGCGATACCTTTTGCCACTGTCATGAGCTTCAGAACTTCATAAAAATGATGCTTTTTGCTACTTGTGTTGTTGAAGTGAATTGTCCCTGACTGGCTCTCTGTGCAGTATTAAGTGTGTGGCAGCATGTCAGGGGAAAACAGACCCCAGACCTGAGAAGGGGGCTAGTTCCTCAGTCACCATTCCCAGGTGAAGGACTTTTATAGTTAAAATAAAGATCCTGCTGTGGCACAAGAAAGGGGAATGGCTTCCCACTGCCAGAGGGCAGGATTGGATGGGATACTGGGGAGAAATTCTCCCCTGTGAGGGTGCTGAGGCCCTGGCACAGAGTCCTTAGAGAAACTGTGGCTTCCCCATCCCTGGAAGTCTCCAAGGCCAGAGGTTGGAGCAGCCTGGGATAGTGGCAGGTGCCCTGTCTGTGGCAGGGGTTGGCACTGGGTGGTCTTTAAACTCCCTCCCAACCCAACCTGTTTTGTGTCTCTATGGTTTATGAAATGTTTTTCCAAATAAGGAAAAAATATTTTTAAAAACCCGCCCCAATTTCTGCACAAAGTTTGCAGAGAACGTTTCAGTGAGCTCGTTTGTCTCTGGAAACGAAAAACCTCCGAGGAGGGAAGGAGCTGTGGCTGGTGCTGTCACATGGAATAGAGTCTCACTCTGTGAACTGCCTGTGAGCAGAGAGGGAGACACTGATCACCGAGTCACATCCCTGGGGGAAGCCACCAGCCCCGTTCTGGGGAGAGCAGGGAGAGGAGCCTGGGATGGGAATGAACCTTCCCACGGACTGGGAGACTCAGCTCCTCCATCAGTCAGATTTCTAATGCCCACCTCGTGGCCGTAGGAAATCCCAATCCTCTTTGGCAAGGGGGTTTAGGGATGGTTACAGGCTCATTTTTGTCGCACTGGGCTTTTCCCTGCCCTGATGACAAGAGGGACTGTCTTTTCTGAGTGTTCTGACAGCGTGGGGGTGATGTGGGAGCAAGGAGCAGGTGCTTTTCCAGGATGGTTCATTACCTGTTCCATGGCTCTGGAAGCCACATCTTCACCAGGAGTCGTTGGAAGTGCTGCTGAATAGGCTGCCCTATTCACTGAGCCTGCATTATATCTTGTAATTTTACTCCTTTGTTCACTATATTTTTATTTTTACCCATTTCTCTCACAGCCTTCTCTTTTCGCTGGGTTATTCACTATGCACTAAAAAGTCTGTGTTGCAGGTGTCAGTTCTGAAATGATCCTGGTTACTGAGGGAGGGGGAAGAGGCTGGCAGAGCGCTGTTTAGTGCCCTTTTCCTGGGCACTGAGATTAATGTGTGCTGCTTTCAGCAAGATCTCATTGCTTTGGGAAGGGCAAGAGCCCTGTCACTTCATTATCCTGCTGCTCTGCACAAGTGCCAGTGGAATAGAAATGCTTTCATTTTCCAGACAACCTTTTGGGTGCTCGAGACAAATGCTTTCAAAAGCTGCTCCACACTTTTATTTTTTTCCCCCTGGTTGAAGTGACAGAGCTGTAAATCACTTCATCACTCGCTCTAGCGCATCACACCTGCAACCTTTTTGAATGCCTTCAAAACAATGGACAGTGTGCTTTCACCGGTAGGCACTTAACGAAATCATTAAGGCGTTATTTGTCTATTTATTTGTTTTCCCAAGAGGGTATTTTATTACTGACAGCATGAGTCAGGACAATTGAAGGTTGCAGTGAAATATTTCATCCTCTACTGTGATGCAACTGGAATGGAGTGTTACCTTAGTCATACTGAAAATAAACAATTCATGAACCTTAGCCTTTCCCAGCAACTCCTTCCCCCAAAGCACAGCGTTTTGGGAGCTTCTGGGAGAGGGAATGCAGTTCCTCAGCATTTCTGTGCAAACAGGTTGTCAGCCTGGGTTAAAAAAGTGTCCGTCGTCATGTTTTATGGAGAGAAGGCTTTTATGGAGGACAGCAGCGGGCACTGTGGGTTTTATTCCAGGCTTCACTGACCAAGGCAATGCTGAGTCTTCTTGTGCATTATTTACACCGTTTTTAAAGAAGGAGTAACAAAAATAGCTGTTTTACAGGAACGTTTTGACTTAATTGAAGAGCTGCATGGCTCAAATAGAAAAATTCCTTCAGGGAAAAATTTCATTTTATTCCTGTTGGACTTTTGAAAGAGGGTTGAAAGGTGGGTTGTATTTTCAGCAGGATTGTCCTTGTTCATCCCAACCCTTTGAGTCCCTGAGCTATGCCCGAGGCGCTGGGGGGCTGGATGTTGACACAGATGTTAGGAGGATGTTGCAGATGCTGTGATTGTCCTCGCCGTGGTTTCCTGTTTGTAGCTGGTTGTGATACTCCAGGCCAGGGTCTCCTTTGATCCCTCACCACCAGCTCATCTAACATGTAATTCTGTGGGCAAGTCACGAAGCCCTAGCTTTCCTTGCTTTGCAGGGGTTAATTTTCTCAGTAGTTTTCACAGCTTGGTTGGCTATCAGGAGTGGTGTGATGGCAGACATTTAGAGGAGAGCATTTAGAGTATCATTCCTAGTGCTGTTACCTTTCAGCTGCCCTTTTCTCCCCTCCCCTCTGATTTTATAGTTCCCTGCTCCAGCCAACACAGTCACACAGAGTTATTCTGCTGCAAAGAGGAGCTGTTGGCATCCTCTCCTCTTTTATAATGCTGGTGCAGAAGCAGAATGGTGGCAGAGATGCAGAATTGAAGCAGGCCAGGTGAGATTCAAAAAGGCAGAGATAAGAGACAGTACTTTTCAAGGGGTTGTGTTTGCCAGGGAGTAATGCTGGAAAGGAATTGCAGTTACCCGATGCATCTCCTTTCTCCTCCTGCCTTGCAGAGCCATGAGCATCTGCTCAAATGTCGCTGAATGTCACCCAGCTCGGGCCAGGCAGATGCCCAGTGCCTTTGGGTCTCTCTGGGCTCCAGACTGAAGGGACAGTGATGCTGCTGTGGTCATTTGGGAGGGTGGAGGATTAAATGTTCTTGAAAATCTATTTGCATAAAGATTTGCAAAAGAGAGTGCGAGTGAGAATATGTTCAAACTGAGCAGTGCATTCTGCACAGCTTGTCTTGCTCATCCATCTGGTTGGATCACGTTATCTCTGTTTAACAGATTACATTTAATCTTACCTTGCCAGGAGGAGTTGTTGAGCCTCAACAGTTGTGGCAGAGCCTGTAGAAATACCTCCTCCTGCTGCTGCTGAGGACTCCAGGACGGTGTAGATAAATGTAGACGAGAGATCTCTGAAGTTGGGTTTTAGAAGATGAGGTTTATTGTAAGGGATGTGAGGCCCTGCTCTGAGCTGCCAGGCTGCAGCTCGTGGCAAGGCCTAGGAAAGTGGGGGAAGGGAGAGATTGGGAGTGGAGGAGAGCAAAAAGCAAAGAGCAGAGGACCTCCCACCCTTGAAGCCCCCAGATAAGGGGTCTCACGGTGGGCTGGAACAGGGCTTGTGCCAATGGGGTTACAGATACTTGATACTTCAGGGGAGGGGTACAGGTGTGGGATGAACCATACATTGGGGGTGAGACAGAACATTCCATCTGACCTCTGGGTTTGGCTGCAGGTGACCTTCAGCTGGTCACATCACTGTTTTCCCAGACATCCAGTAGCTAGGACATCTCAAACATCAAAACTTACTTTCAATTCTACCTCACTTAGAGGTTTCACATTCTCAGAATATAGGCAATCGTATTTATAGGGCTTTTTGGCTTCATCCTCCCCAACAAGAGCCCTCCTGGAAAGTTTTGCAGGAGAAACAGGAGGTGGAGTTTCATGCTCAGGAGGACAACCGAGGTGGTGCAGGGATGCTCTGTTACCTTCCTGGGCCTGGCAGGGCAGCAGGCTGACTCTCCTGCTTTGCCACACTCCTGCTCCTTTCACTGGCTTCCCCAGGCTTTCACTCTGTCTGCTCTATGCTTTCCTGACTTCTGCCTGGGCTGTAGCTTCCTCTCCCATTGCTCACCAAGAAAAGCACCTTTGCAGCTTTAAAGCCAGGCTTTCCTGCTCCTCTGCCTGCTCAGGTGTGCTGGGAGGGGATCAGAAAGGATGAGCATTCTCTCGGGATGCTGAGAGGCAGCTCTGTGCACACAGGGAGAATTCCAGCCTGGGAGCTCTGCTTCTGTCTCTTTATTACTTGACTTACTTTTTTATGGTACCTGTCTTTATTGAAAATACTTGCCTATCAACTGCTGTATTTTTTTTTTTTTTTCTTTTCTTCCTGCTGAGTCATTGCACAGCTCACCAGTCCTTTGTGAGCTTTCCTTTCTGGAGTCCTGACTGGGTTGTCACGTCCCTTTCTGCTTTCCTCCTTCATCCAGCGTACCAGCATTCCATCCAAGCACTTGTGCAGGGCTGCTCCCGTGGTATCTCTCTGTGATCAGGGTGAGTGAGGCGTGTTCTAGTCACAGGATTTGTCCTGTGATGTTCATGTTTTGAAATTGTTCATTTTCCTTGCACAGAGGCAGCTGGTGGATGCAGACAGGTTCTGCTGGAGTTGAGGGGTCAGGAAACCTTGTTTGCTTTTGGTTTCCCGTGCATTGCATTGCTGGCGTCTGCCTTGGCAATTCAACACCTTTCATATTTTGCATCCCCTATAATGTATTAGAGAGAGCCTCTGTTCTTTGAGTATCTTCTCAGTCTTGACTATGAATATATAGTTCACTGTTTTCCTCTTTCTTTATCCCTCCTTCCTTTTTCCTTTAAAATTCGATTGGTATTTCAGAGACTTTTTGTCTGGCCTGATACAAAATTAAAGAGGTTCCATACACCCATAAAATTTTGAAGCAGTGCAATTAAAATGTTTTAAAATGCTGCTTTTTTTTTTTTTTTTTTTCCCCAGTTTTAAAATCTCCTTGTTCTCAGTCACAGGTTGTTTCTGTAATTCTTACATTTTGTTGTTCATAGTTTGCTTTTAAAATTTACACAAATATGACCTATAATTTTTCCCCAAAGTGTTTGTGTTTCAGATGCTTCCTCCCCAGTTAATTAGAAATAACAACAACCAACAAAACTATTCTTTTTTGCCTCTGGCATTCCAGAGAACGGGGGGGATTAGGGTGATGTTGCATGATGAGGCACTGAACCCCCCCATGCCCAGGGACTCAGCTCCAGCATTTTCAAAGCAAAGATAAATGTCCAGATTCTCAGTTAGTAGGAAGAGACAAAGGCTGACAGCAGGGCAGGATCCTGAATGTGGTTTAGCAGACGGATCTAGTGAGTAGCATCCTGCCTGGGGCAGGGGGTTGGAATGACATGATCCTTGAGTTTCCACCCAACCCAGACCTTCTGGGATTGTCTGATGTGCAAAAGCCCCCCTGGGCTTCACGGGGCAGGAGCAGGAGGTGGCCCAGGTCAGAAGGAGGTTTCTGCCGTGATGATGTCCCTAATCACCTCTCTGTGCAGGTGACCAAAAGTGCTGCTGTGGCTGCACCAGTGTCCCCATCCTGGAGCTCTGATCTGCCTGACAGCTCCTGGCCCAGCACAATGCCAGCCCTGTGTGGAATGGGTTTGCTTTTACTCCAGGGCCGTGTCTGTAGACATGGGCAAGCCCCTCTGCTGGACATCAGCTGGAGGTGGGAGCTGTTCCCTTCGGGAACACCTTGGCAGGGCTGTGTCTCTGGGAGCTGTTCCCTTTGGGAGCACCTTGGCAGAGCTGTGTCTCTGGGAGCTGTTCCCTTCAGGAACACCTTGGCAGGGCTGTGTCTCTGGGAGCTGTTCCCTTTGGGAGCACCTTGGCAGAGCTGTGTCTCTGGGAGCTGTTCCCTTTGGGAACACCTTGGCAGGGCTGTGTCTCTGGGAGCTGTTCCCTTTGGGAACACCTTGGCAGGGCTGTGTCTCTGGGAGCTGTTCCCTTTGGGAACACCTTGGCAGGGCTGTGTCTCTGGGAGCTGTTCCCTTCAGGAACACCTTGGCAGGGCTGTGTCTCTGGGAGCTGTTCCCTTCGGGAACACCTTGGCAGGGCTGTGTCTGTGGGAGCTGTTCCCTTCAGGAGCACCTTGGCAGGGCTGTGTCTCTGGGAGCTGTTCCCTTCAGGAACACCTTGGCAGGGCTGTGTCTCTGGGAGCTGTTCCCTTCAGGAGCACCTTGGCAGGGCTGTGTCTGTGGGAGCTGTTCCCTTTGGGAACACCTTGGCAGGGCTGTGTCTCTGGGAGCTGTTCCCTTTGGGAACACCTTGGCAGGGCTGTGTCTCTGGGAGCTGTTCCCTTCAGGAACACCTTGGCAGGGCTGTGTCTCTGGGAGCTGTTCCCTTTGGGAACACCTTGGCAGGGCTGTGTCTCTGGGAGCTGTTCCCTTTGGGAACACCTTGGCAGGGCTGTGTCTCTGGGAGCTGTTCCCTTTGGGAACACCTTGGCAGGGCTGTGTCTCTGGGAGCTGTTCCCTTCAGGAACACCTTGGCAGGGCTGTGTCTCTGGGAGCTGTTCCCTTCAGGAACACCTTGGCAGGGCTGTGTCTCTGGGAGCTGTTCCCTTCAGGAGCACCTTGGCAGGGCTGTGTCTCTGGGAGCTGTTCCCTTCAGGAGCACCTTGGCAGGGCTGTGTCTCTGGGAGCTGTTCCCTTCAGGAACACCTTGGCAGGGCTGTGTCTCTGGGAGCTGTTCCCTTCAGGAGCACCTTGGCAGGGCTGTGTCTGTGGGAGCTGTTCCCTTCAGGAACACCTTGGCAGGGCTGTGTCTCTGGGAGCTGTTCCCTTTGGGAACACCTTGGCAGGGCTGTGTCTCTGGGAGCTGTTCCCTTCAGGAACACCTTGGCAGGGCTGTGTCTCTGGGAGCTGTTCCCTTTGGGAACACCTTGGCAGGGCTGTGTCTCTGGGAGCTGTTCCCTTTGGGAACACCTTGGCAGGGCTGTGTCTGTGGGAGCTGTTCCCTTCAGGAGCACCTTGGCAGGGCTGTGTCTCTGGGAGCTGTTCCCTTCAGGAACACCTTGGCAGGGCTGTGTCTCTGGGAGCTGTTCCCTTCAGGAACACCTTGGCAGGGCTGTGTCTCTGGGAGCTGTTCCCTTTGGGAACACCTTGGCAGGGCTGTGTCTCTGAGAGCTGTTCCCTTCGGGAACACCTTGGCAGGGCTGTGTCTCTGGGAGCTGTTCCCTTCAGGAACACCTTGGCAGGGCTGTGTCTCTGGGAGCTGTTCCCTTTGGGAACACCTTGGCAGGGCTGTGTCTCTGCAGCCTGCTGGCTGGCGCAGGTGTTGGCTCTGAGCTCTTTGGTGGTGCTGCTTTCTGTAGCCCCGAGTTTCCCTGTTCACTGATCCTGGTCAGTCTTTCCATGAGTAGCCTGTTGCTTTCTCTTCTCATTTTCTCTTTGCAAGCAGTTCATAAAGTAATGAGTGAGGAGGAGGTGTTGCATAAACTCTCCATGCTCAGAGGCACAGAGCTCCATTCCTGTGCCTTCTCCGAGAGAGGCTTCTCATATTCCTCGGGAGAGTGCCCTGATTGCCTGCTGGGAGCTGGGCTGGCTCTTGGCTCTGCTCCTTGAGGGTACAACATGGCAAGGGGAGGGTGAGAGCAGGGTGTGAGCCCCTGCATGGGAGGGTGTTGTTCTCCCTGAGCCTCTGTTCTTGTTCTTCCAGGCCCTGATAAGGTGTTTGATATTTCCTTATGTGATGGACTGGGAAACTGAAGTTATTTCCTACTTTAGGGCCAGCCTTCCTCTGAAACATTGGACAACTTGGGTGAGCTGTCAGTTACTTTGGGTTTTGGAAAATGGATGGAGATTTTCTCTTTAGTCACCTCTTGTCTGCCTTGATGTAGACAGTCTGCATTGATGTTTTATGGTCTCCTGGCATATCCAAGCACAGCTTTTAGCATAACTGGACTGTTTATTATCAGAAGTCCATATAATCCAGGCTACACCTGGTGTTTCAGTGGTGCGCTCCTCTGAGCAGCTTTAGAGTTTAGATTTGGGTTTATGATGTACCATCTCTCAGTCTCCCCTCCAAAAAGAAAAATACATCTAAATTCGACTGAAGGCTTGGCTAATTGTTCTTTCTGTGCTCATCTGTGAGGCAGCAGGAAGCCAGGCAGCAGGGTTTCCATTGAGAACAGCCGTGTGTGCCAGCTTGGCCGCCTTTGTCTCACACTGCCTGTGGGTGTTGAGGGGAAAGGGGACAGCAGTGGCTGCAGCTGGACCCTTGAGAGCCAGGCAAGGGAGAGTGAGGAGCACTTTCCTGCTTATTGGGGCTTTTATTATTCACTGAAAATGCTAATTAACAATTGTAAGTTATTCCCAAAGCCAAAGTAAATGTGTTTCTGATTGTGAAAGCCTTCGTCAGTGCTGGCTGTGTTGTCACTGAAGGGAAATGTGCTCTGAGACACTGCAAGAGGGTTTGACCACTGTGCCCCTGAAGGTCTGCAGTTCTCAGGCACTGCTTCTTCTGTCCCCCCCCGTGTCTTCTGCACCCCTCCCACTTCCATCTTCCCATTCCCTGCATCAGAAATGCCTGTGCAGAGGGGTGGCAGGCTGTGTCTGTCCCAGTGCTGTGTGAGCCCAGGAAGTCAGGAATCATTTGGATTTACAGCTCTGCTGTCAAGAATTAATTGCAGTGTGGCTTTGCACATTCCTTGCCTGTGTGACCCCCACCTGCTTAAATCTGTCCCTGATGATGGCTTGCTGCAGTTAAAGGCCTCCATTTAATTCCCTTTAGCCAGTCAGAAGCTATCCAACAGGAATAATAATTGTGAAATATGTAAGTAGTGATTTCTAGATGGAGAAGGGACTGAGAAGGGACTCCTGTTTGCTTTTGATACCACTGAAGTGCAGTGATAATAGGAGGGTAGGAGGAAGACTGTTGTAAATACGTTGCAAGGACCACCCATCATTGAAGACTATTTATTTAAGTCAGAGTAACTGCAGCTACTCTTTATTTATCTGCTTAGGCTTATCTTTTACTATTTGTTCAGCTATTCAGGTTCTGATGTCTCAGAGTTCATTTCCATTCATTTCCTTGTAAGAGTTCACCAGCAAGTCTGCTTGGGGTGGGCTTTTATCCCCTGGGTTCAACTACAGGGTGCCCCGTAACCACATACCCAGGCAGTTTGGGTGTATTAGATGGATACAGGGTGTGGGATGGATAGAAGGTATTGCTCTAGGTGGGTGTCTGGCTGCTTATAAATGCTTTAGTTGGAGAAAGGTTTCCCTGCTGAGCAGCTGTCTGACTGGGCAAGTTCTGAACAACCAAAGTTGTTTCATGTTGTGAGCAGTTGTCATTTTGCAGCACACGAGCCTGGTTGTAACTGATGAGGTGATTGCTCTCGATCATTCCACGTGCTGAAAGCATGGTTTTTCCAGGACGTGCTTCTGTGAGGGAAGACTAAATTTGCTATGGCTTTGTATTGGCACTGAACTACAAACCAACCCCAGATGAACCCAGATGCACGTCCTTGGATTAGGTATAGGTCATTCTTTACAATTTGGCATCTCCTTTGATTTGTGCCACATTTGGATCAGCTGGGGTTTGTTCCTTCTTTGTGTGATGGTGAGGTTTGAAGGGTCCAGCAAGGGGCAGAACAGCACTTGATGGGCATCGAGGAGGGCTGGCTGGGAGAAAACTTGGTCTTAGCAGGCAAACAAAAAGAGGAGATTGCAGAGGAAGTGCAGGGAACAGCTTCTGACTGAGAGCTTGGTGAGAGGTCCCTGTTGGTGTCACTTGGGTGAGGACAGGCGACCAGAGTGAGCCTTGCTGTGGGGTGTAGATCATTCCCACCACAGCCTGTGGGAGCGGGAAAAGCCCCAAGGCAGGACATCCCACTGCCCCACAAGGATCCTTTGCGGATATGCCGAAGTTGAGACTCCTCGGCAGAGCGGGAAGGCGGGAGCAGCGTCTTTTCCTATCTCCATTCTGTGTTCCAGCTTTAGAGATGCTTGTAGCAGTTTATTAATGGTAAATAAGAGGTTCATGCCCTTTCCCCTAGAGGTATTTTTTTTAATACTTTTATACTTGTTCCTGAGTCAAACAAAAGAAATCCAAGCCAGGGCTCGGTGATTCTGATTGTTCAGTGATTTCCTAATTCTTTTTCTCATCCTGGGCAGAGTGATGAGAGAAACCTATTCCAGAGGAATTTTTTTATTGACTGCCACTGTGTTCTTCTGAAGGAAGATGCTGAGCACCTACTAAAATAACATCTTTTATGTGTTGCCAAATAAAAGAACAGGCCTGTGCAGTAATACGTATGCAAAAGCATGAGGATTCTGTGATTATTTTTATAAAGCTTTTTAATAACTAAGAACATGTCTCTGAGCTTGTAAAAGCTGAATATTTCAAGAACGTATTCTTTTCATAAAGTGCTTAAAGAAATGCCAGTTATGCAAGACCTGAATGCAGATTTTTACAGCCCAGTTGCACAAATCTCTTAGTTCCATGTTCCAATCCCTTGCAGAACATGGAATGCATCTCTCTGTACTCACTTAAGTATTTGGAGATGGATGTTACAGAGCTGAGACATAAAACACAGCCTGGTGAGACAAGAGGCTGCCAAAACTATGGTGAAAGGGTAGAAAAAAAGAAGGTGAGTCTATTTCTTTTTGCTGCATTCAGATTTAGAGATTTACTGAAGGTGGTTTGGTGTTCATTTTACTGTATGCCTAAAGAACTGTGCTTGGAGGAAAGGAAGCAGTCAGGGGTTTTGTTTTACAGTACAGTGCTGGCTTCTCCTCTTCCATCCTCTCTCACTTCCTCGGTGGGTGGGAGAAATGTCCTGTGTTTTGGTACCTTGGAACCTGCCCAGTGGTGCCAAGGTCCTGCTGGGACAACCCTGGGGTTGTGTGAGAGCAGAGGCAGCGCCCTCAGGCTCTGGAATCACGAAGTCCTGGGCTGGTTTGTGTGGGAAGGGACCTTAAAGCTCATCCAGTCCCACCCCTGCCATGGGCAGGGACACCTTCCACTAGCCCAGGTTGCTCCAAGCCCCATCCAGCCTGGCCTTGGACACTGCCAGGGATCCAGAGGCAGCCACAGCTGCTCTGGGCACCCTGTGCCAGTGTAAACCTCAAAGAAAAGAACTACTTCCAGATGCCTAATCTAAATTTATCCTTTTTCAGTTTAAAACCATGTTCTCTCCTGGGCTTGGGGTCCTTGCTTATGCAGTGAGGGTTAGGAGGGGTTGGGAGATGCTCAGAGTGTTGGGGACACCAAAGAGTCAATTGGGAATAAAAAGCTGATTCCCAAGATGAGAGAGGCTACCTGTGGTACTTGAAGATGCCTTATTTTGCTAAAATGGGAACTGTCCTGCCCAGACTTGCCTTTTTGTCTGCAGGATTTAAATTCCAGATCATCTGGTCTTGTTTTGGCAACTTTTCTCTGAGAGCTTAGAGAATGTGGTTTAAATGTTCTTGCAAATTAATAAACAAGATGTCTGTAAGTCTGAAACCGCAGTAAAGCCCTTGAGCAAAGATAATCGTCTGACTGTATTGGTGCTTATATTTAAGCATGTCCAGAGAGCTGGAGCAGGGCAGGAAACCAATATATTAATTAATCTCTGCAGTGCCATTGGCCTTGTCTGCTTCCCTCTGCAGAGGAACATACACAGTTGTCGTGTCCACTCTGGCATTTTAAGAATTAATCAAGTGATAGTACTAATTGCAAAAAGATCTTTATTTAAAACTTCCTGTATTTAATTTTTAAAAAGTTTTTCTAACTTCATGTGTTCTTGATCTAAGAAGAGAAGTTAATGCAAAAAATAAAAACCCAAAAAAACTAAACTACCACCAACAAAAACCAAAAGCCACGTTTTTGTTTTTGTTTTTTTCTTCCTTAGAGAAAGAAATTTCAGGCAGCTGAGAATCTCATTTAACAGATGGATATGCACATTAAATGGGAAGTGATTGTTTTCTTTAAAAAAATACTTTGTAGGAATAGAAACCCCAGAACTAAAAGTTCATGTGAGGTGGTTTGTGGTGACCAGTTGCCTTCTGCAGCTGAATGACAGCAGTTGGTATTGGGGATCCCATCCATGCCACCCTATTGCCTTGGTGATCTCAGGCTCCCTGGGCACAGGTATACCATGAATTTGGAATTTGAACATTGGGAAAACCGCAATATCTGGTATTTTAAGTCCTTTAAACCTGCCTTTGTGGCTGTAACTTAACATGGTTAGTTTTTGAATGCCATCACAACCAGTAAAATGGGATTAATGTTTCATTGTAACAGTGCTGATCCTGCTCAGACCTCTATTCCCTCAGTCTAGAGATTCCCAGCCTCCTTTATTTGGGCACATGGATGGATCTGCCAGGGAGGCTTACATTCCATGAGAAGGCCACTTGGACTAAAGAGCTGCACAGCACAGTGAGGTTGTTTTAATTTTTTGATTTCTGCCCCTCACAGTTGCAGTTCTGAGACCCTCATATATCCACATGCCCCAGGCTGAAACCCACTGAGCTCAGCTCAGAACCAGGCAGTAAATAAATGCATCATGAGTAGCCATGGAGCACCCAGAGTGCAGAGAAAACCAGTTTGCTCTGTGCTGATATTTGAATGACATTTCATTCCAGTGATTTTTAGATATTCTCTTCTTGTCATATACTGTTACCCTCCTGATTTTCCTTGGGCAGTGCCTTCATAAATAATTAAATTTTGGCTCTCTGATGATGAACTTCCATCAAAAGTAGCAAATACAGCTTTCAACATTGTCCAGTCAATCACAGCAACCCTTTAGTTGTGCCAGGTTCTCACTCTGTGGCCAAGGATTAAACACAATCCATTTAGCATTTGTTTATTTATGAGGTGGGCTTGGAGCTGCCCTTGCCAGGCTTTTCCAGCTTCGTGTTGTGTGATGCTGGAGTCAGACTTGAGAAATCTTGTTTTATATAATACAGATGGACGTAATGTAATCAGGGAGGTGTTGACAAAGCTGATTTGAAACATGCAAAATTAAATCCTCATCAGGCCAGCACTGTCAGCCTGCAATTCCCATCTCTTCTTTCATTTTTCCTGGGGCTCGTGAGCTATCTCTGCTTTTCATATTGTGTGCTTATTTTCTTTCTTTCCACTGTATCGGTTTTAATTTCATGGACACAGAGTTCACGTGGAAAACTGGGCTGAGAGGGCTATGTGCATTTCGGTGTTTTCCCCATCTCCCTAATGTAATTTCCTAATTTTTGTGTGTGTTCATGGTAGAAGTCTGAGGTCAGAAACGAAGATGTATCAGGGTTTCTCGTGTGATTCCAACTTTTTGCCCAAGTGTTTATAAACTTTGGGTCAAATCTCAGTTCTTGTTTAATAATTTTTTCTTCCTTTCCTGGTGGCAATGGGCAGCTCATGAGATGTGAAAAGTTGACTTAATTTTGCTGTCATGTATTGTAGGGGGACACCCACAGTGCTTTACGTCTTGATTGACTTATTTTAAACCCTCTGAAGCAGAGTTTTCAAGGCATTTCTCTGTTGATTCATTGCTGGATTATGTTTCCAAACCGATTGAGAGTAATGGGATTAAAACTCTACTTGTTACATTCGGAAGGGCAAGAATGCTGCACCCAGGCTAGGATGGGTTATTTTTGCCTTTTGTGCGGATTATTTGAGCAAAACAAACACGAGATTTTATCGGGTAGTGTTTGAAGCTAGTTAGTTTTCAGTCTAGGCTGGTGTCAGCGCAGGCCTTAATTAAAATGTAGCCTTTGAGGTAAAATTTATGTCTTTGAAAACATCACTTTCTGTGGAGCTCTAAATCCTCTTGAATTGTTGGTTCTGTAGGGCAGAGCTGTGCTTTTCCATCGGGGAGCAATCTCCAGGCACAAGAGCAGTGTGATAGAAATAATAAATAAACTAATAAATTGGTTCTCGTCAGCTCTCACCTCTCAATTGGAGGTCAGGAAGAAAAGTCACCGGTGAGGGAACAGCCAGGAGAAGTTGCAGTGCCTGATGTCCCCAAGGAGAGCAGCTCCAAATCCATATTTGGCGTTTAATCTAAGGAATCCATTGCCTGTCCAAGTGGGATGGGCCAGGCAGAGTTAACTCTCTTACAGGAGCCTGGCAGGGCTCTCACACCATCTGCACCTCGGGAAGGAATTTGTCACCATCCCGTGTGCTGCCATTAACTGAGGTGTCACATGGCACCAAAGCCATGACGGCTGTGTTCCTCCTCTGCTGTGGCACTGGGGGTGTGCCAGAGAACCTGAATGGTGGGCACAGTCTTGCAGCGGTCCCGTTATGTTTTAAGAGTTCTGTTCTTGTTTAACTTGAGGTGCTCTTTCCACAAACCCCCCATTTTTGTAAGATTTATCTCTTATGCAAACAGAAAATATGTTGCATGTGTTAATGTGGGACTTCTTCAAAGCTGCAGGGGAGCTTCTCATCTAGTGAAATTATAAAATTTACAATATTATAAACCAGCACGAACTGTGGAATTTTTGGACATCAAGCTGAATCATCATCTATTTAATACAAAGTTTACATTTACTTGAGATAAAGTTTACTTAATGCAAATCAACCTGAAGATCTCCTGTAGGCATTTCCTGGCCTGTGACACAACTTAGTGTGAGCAGGCAGGACTTGATACTTGATAAGGCACCAGAGGGTTTTAATTCCTGATACGGCACAGAAATACCATAAACGATGGGAGCAGCTAATTGGATTTGAAAAGCTGGAAAAGGACACGAGATGTTTTCTCGATACAGTTGTTATAGATGGGAAATGTGACGGTTGGCTCTCACAGTTAAGGGAGTAATGTTATGTGTGTGTTAAGAGAAGTTTTATTGATGCATAGTGTAATTAATACGATAGACCAAATTCAGTAAATCAAAATTTAGAATTTTATTTTGAGACAAAATAACAGTCTCCGATAGCCACAATTAAAAGGACAGCGTTGAACCCCGGGGTTTCGGCGCTTGGTGAACACGGTAACACACTCTGTCAGTCTGTCACCCCCTCAGTTCACATTTTGGTCTGGGGCTGCCGATTTTTATACACTGGTTCGATGAGGGAAAATCAGGATCCTAAGGCTCCCTCTTCTGAGGCAGCTTCATTAGATATTCATGTTTGGGTTCTGGTGAGTTGAATGGATTTGCCCAGAGAACAATGTCTTGATTGCTGCGTCCGGGGACAGTGTAGAGATGTTAATGTCGGGCGGGGACGGATAAGATATCGATCTGATGTAATCATTCGGTCCTCCGGGTTCTCCATCTCCCTTTTCCATCCTTTTGTGTTCTCCTCTAACGATTCCCGGCAGAAGCTTTCTCGTGTCCCTTTTCGTGTAATTCCCGGCATAGCTTCCTTGTGTCCCTCCGTGTAATCTTCAACAGAGAATTCCCTGTGTCCCCCCCCCCGTGCTGTTTTAGTCACAGTTAACCCGTTGTATACTCGATTAGAAATAAAACTTGCTCCTTATGGTTATCATTACATTTACAGAGAATGAATTACATATTAGAACATTTAACACGAATTAACTTTAGGACATATATCACAATAGTTATGTTAGTGTAACACGCTCTCCCCCTTGTACTGTCCGGGCATTGGGAGGAGCGCAGGCTGGGGACTGGGGGCGTGGCCTGGCAGCACCTGACCGCCAATCACATTGCAGGGAAGCGATCTCCACCAATGGCTGCTGGAGAGGAGTTGATTGGCAGGTTGGGCGGGGCCAGGGTTACCTGATGCAACACCTGAGGTACAAAAGGCGGAGCAGCCGTTGTGTGGTCGAGCACGTGGCGGTTTAGTTCCATCTGAGCGCTGTAATTTTTCCTTATTCAGTCCTTTGTTGTATTTGTGAAGGTTTAGTAAACATTTTAAATTTTGAAAGTGAGCGTTGTTTCTCACACAGCTGTGTCATGTACAAATACACGAGTTCAAACTAAATTAATCAACTTGACTTACCGGAGAACTGCAAAGGGTGGGTGTGAAAGTGGGCTGGACCTTTTGTGAAATGTCCTGTAAACATTTGTTCCAGTACGCTTGGTTCTCAGTTTACAATGAAGAAGGGTTCATTCATCTGCAGAGGAATTGCTTAATGGCCTCTGTACACCAGAACTTTTATTACTATAACAGTGTCACATTTCATCTCAAGGGCAGAGCTGCTGAGGGGTTGAGGAAGTGGCATTTTAAATAAAATCGTATTTCTATTCTAATGGCCGGGATTAAATTTTGTAGTGCTTCTCACTCATTTACATATGCCACAAATATATATACCCAAATGGAGCCATTATAGAGCATCTCCTTTAGCTGGTTTGGCCTTTAGTGTTTACGAGATCCATGTGTCCACGTGTCAGTGTTTTGTGTAAGTGCTCCGAGGATTTGAGGTCTTTACCTGTTCTGTGGAAAAGAATCCATGGCAGAAACAAGATAATTTGTCTTGTTACAGCTTGATGCGTGGTCAATCACACATGTGTGTGTTGTGCTATTTATTTATTATATAAATTAAAATAATGTCAAATACACATAATGCATATGCATTATTATATTGAAAAGGTGTGAGTGTGATTATACCTAGAGATAATATTCCAGCCTTGTCCTGGGGTGAGGCCAGAGTTTTCCCTGTGCCTGGCTGGTAGGAAAGCTCTTTCCTCAGCTGTTGCTCTGAGGTTTTACAGGCCCAGAGGAAACATTGTAAAAAGGAGAGTGTGTTCAGAAGCTGCGTTTTTTCCTACTCTCCGCCCTTTCTGCCCCTACTTCTCTCCTTGTTTCAATGCTGCAAGTCCACAAAGTTATTTTCCTTCATCCAGGCCACTGATGGGCAGGAAAAAGCCACTAGACTTAATCCATAAAGGACTAATGTTACCTACAGCATCTTTAGCCTTCCTTGCTCTGTGTCTCAGATGGCATGGAATTAAATAGTGGCTATTAAACATTAATAAGGGTGCACAGATGGTTATCAAACTCTGATAATTGTGACTAAGAGAAAATCTTCAGTATCATTTCAAACATTTCTGTGAAGGTGTGACCAAGTCTGAATTTTCCTCAGCAGTAGAATATTCCAAGTCCGGCAAAAGCTCAAAGAATCTACTGTTTTAAAAGGCTCAATTTTACATGTGGAGCGTTTCCAATTTGCAGTCAAAGTCCAGAACACCTTCATAGGAAGAATAACGGGATTGCATTTTGGGATCTCAGTGGGACGGGTTTGTGAAGAGTTTATCCTGCAAGTTTTATAGGCATAGATTAAAGAAAGAATGTGAGCAGATAGATTGGAGTGTGGTAAAAAGAGCTGGGGCTGCGACATCCATGTTGATCCAGTGTGAGGGTACAGACCCTGGACGTGCCCTGATTCCCGGGAATATTTAAAATAGGACATACTGTCCTCTGCACTCACTCTCACCGCTGCAGCCAACGCATTTCAGGGGAGAAATCTGGCAGGAATTGCCAGAAGCCTGAGGAGCTGTGGAGTGAATCCATTGCTGATAAAGAGTAAATCCAGTCCCATTATTTTCAGGTCTTTAAAGTGAGGAAGCACTTTGATAAGCTGATTGCTTAGAATGCTGAAGAAGGTGGGTCTTGGTCATATGACCCTTCCTTCCATTCCATCTACTCAGGAATTAGACTGATGCTGCTGAGGGATAATTTGTTTAGAATCTTTTTATTTGGCAGCAGTATGATGAAACCAAAACATCTAGAAATCCTCAGGAAAACTGTTTGGAGCCTTTTTCAAAATCATGACATTGATTTAAAAAGTTGAGTGTTTTATTTCTTTTCTTTTTTGGTTTATGTCTCGTTTCTGAGTTGCACAACTTGGTTTCATCTGGTTTAAATTAAGTGGGAGACCTCTCCTGTGGTGGAGCTGGGGCTGTGAGCCAAAGTCTCTTCCTCTCAAAGTGCAAAGGAGAATTGAAGCAGCAAATTTTTAGTCTTTCAGCTCCCAAATTCTTTTAAACATCTATTGCAAAGATGAGGGTCTCCTTTCTGAGCTGACCTTGCACCTCTGTATTCTAAATCATGGCATTTTCATGCAGGTTTTTTTTCACTTTCTGCAGCACCCAGGTAGGTGCATGTTTCCCCTCCTGGGGACTGTGGGTGATGTTTAGGGTGGGAACAACACAGTGAGCAGCGTTTCCCTGGGGCGTTGGGACTTTGGGTTTTGAGGCTCATTTTCTCTGGGATGTGTTTTTTATTGGAGCAGAAATCCGATCACAAAGCTGGGGATGAAATTACATGGGCTATAATTCCTAACCTAGCCGTGCCATTAACTGCAGTGTTAATTACTTCATTCTTAACCCTCTCGGAGAGAACAAAGCAGAGTTAAATGACTTGGCCCAGTGTCAAGCAACATGTTGGGGTCTCAGAACTTCACATCTCGAATCTGAAGCAGAGGAGTTCTATTAAGTGGCTTTCACCAGGCGTGTTTCAGTCAAGTGATGCATAAATCAGCAGGGTTAGGAACCAGCCCTTTTTGCTCATGCCTTTGCATTGCTGATTATCAAAATGCTTATCCTAAATACGTAAGTGGTGATCTATTAAGGGAATAAAAGCCTGCCTAAATATCATGTTTAATGCAACTGGAATGGGTGATGCCAGACTTTGAACAGGCCTTTGGTACTTCAAGTCTACGCCATAATCAAAGACACATTTATACAAACAGAAAGTGAAAAAAAAAAAAATTATCTACAGAGTGCTGTCACGTGGGGGGGTTGAGGAGCTTTTAGGAATTCTTTGTCAGTTTTCATTTTGAGCCTCTGATCTCTGTGCAGGCTTGGAATAACCTTCACAGGGTATTTGGAAGATGGCTCTTTACCTGACGAAAAGTTTCGCTTGGTCACGTCAGGCTGATTTGAGGTGCTCACTCATCCAGGAAGGGATGAGAGCTGATGGATGTGGAGTCAGACTAAGATTTGGAAACTGTTATCCCTATTTCAGGCAAAACCTTCTGAAAGGAGGCATCCTGAAAGGAAGAGGTTTGTATTTCTCCTTACGAATGTGTGCATTTCTCCTTACAAATGTGTGCATTTCTCCCTACAAATGCACATTTCTCTTGCTCTTTGCCTGGGCAATAGGAGCCCTTTTTCTGAAGTGGACTGAAAATCACTCCTCTGCGTTTTTCTGTGTTGTGAGACTTGCAAATTGTGCAGTGATTAAACAAAATTATCCGCTGATTGGTTAGGAAGTGCAAATTTCTCTCCACCAGATTTACACTCTTGTCCTGCTTGTATAATGAGGAAGTGGGGGAAACTCAGGAGTCTGTGGGATTTCTGGATGTGTAAAATCATTTTATGTTACCACATAACTGAGCACTGTAGCAGACTGGGTGTGAGAAGAATTGTCACTAAATATCCACCTTGTGTGCTCCTTTCCAGAATGATGAAGTCCTCTGTCCACGCAGAAGAAGATGACTTTGTTCCAGAGCTGCAGAGGAGCATTCATCCCAGGGAGAGGCCGGACTGGGAGGAGACCCTCAGCGCCATGGTAAAACACCTGGGCTACATTTTCTCTTCCCATTATTTTCCCTTCTGAACACTGTACTCCTCTCTTCCAGTTGTACTCCCTGAGTATCAGCTTTTTAAATGGATTGCACAGTACTTTGAGCAAGGAGAAAATGCTTCCCTTCCTTTAGCAGTTTATCAAGGAGAGGAGAGGAGCTCTCACAACGCTTCTGCCCTATTAATATGTGCCCCAAAGCAGGTCTTGTAACCAATTAAAAGGTCCATAATGTCACAACGATTTTCAGTCTGCATTAACCTCTTTTTCAGCAAGACTTAGGAGCACGAAGGGAACTTCTTGTAAAAACATGCTCTTTGAAGCATGCAGCATTGTGAAGAAATGAGATTTTAGCAAAATGCTGGCTAGGTCTACATAAATAAAACCTCAGCCTGAGAGCAAACCTGCCATGAGAGGGACCAGAGCTGCAGAAAAGCACACACAAAGGTGCTGTTCCCTTTTCAGACAAGGTGCTCAGGTGGGCAGTGGGCCACAGAGAACTGGATTACCTTAATATCTGTGAGGGTTTTTGCAGCCACAGCTTCCCTAGGCACTCTGTGCCAGGGCCTCACCACCCTCACAGGGAAGAATTACTTCCCAATATCCCATCCATCCCTTCCCTCTGGCAGTGGGAAGCCATTCCACCCTCTGCCTGTGTAAAGTCTCTCACCTGCCTATTTATGAGCCCCTTTAGGCTCTGCCAGGGGCTCTGAGCTCTGCCTGGAGCCTTCTCCTCTCCAGGTGAGCACCCCCAGCTCTCCCAGCCTGTCTGTTCTCACGTTGTAATTTTTTTTCCTTCCTCACGTGTGGCTGTTTTTGCCTTCTCTCCACATTGGCCACAGTTGGGAGCACTGTCTCTTCCCATCAGTGTTGCTCAGGCAGCAGCACTTGCTCCCAGCTCGGAGCTTCCCACCCCCTGGAGTCTGGTGGGAGTCATTGTGTGACACCTTGCTGCTGCCTGTGACCCCCAGGTGTGTCTCAGAGCTGTAATTCAGTGTCCTCACCTGTGACACGGGTTTCCTGGCAGATCTCATTTGCTGTTGTTTATTTCTCCTGGTTGATTTGCGGTGAAGGGAATGTTCACTGGCTTGAGGCTGCTGTGCTCACGGACCCTGCTCAGTGTTTATTTTATCCTGCATCATGCTCCTCTCACTGCCTGATTAAATCACGTTTTAAAACGTGTCCTCTTGCACAGCTCTGTGCCAGCAATGCCAAAACTGACTGGACCAGTGGAGAAGAGATTCAGAGCTTGATAAACAGGGAAATTCCCAGCTGGGATTGCTGCACAGTGACTTGGTGTGATGAAGGACAGTAAAGCTACTGAGCTTGTATTTAGAGTGGCTGGATTTGGGCTCACAGTGTTCATTTGACCTCAGGGTCCTCTGAGGGAGGGGAAAACCTCTCTTGCTTGTGTTTACTGTGTTGAGCAAATCAAATTTCAGCTTCCAACCTCTGCCTTACCTCCAGTCAGGGGCAATATTTAGATGTAAATACTTGCAGGACCTTGTTCAGCAGTGCCACTGTTCTCTGTTTAACCAGCATACCTTCATTATTCTGCCTTTTCCCTCATCATTGGAAGCCTTGATGGAGATTTCTTCCGTCACTCTGTTCCTTCACTGTGCATTTTTAGCAGCCTCTCCCAGAGATTGCTCTTTCCATGGTATGTGACTGTCTCAGAGTGCCACTGTCGGGGGCTCCTTTTCAGGAGTTTAAATTCCCTGGCATTCAGGTGGTTTTAGATTCCTGGCCCTCTGCAAAGCTCTGTGCCAAACGCAGGAAAAGACGGAGTCTTCAAGGTTACATGCTTCGTTTATTAGTTCTTATCTTACAATTTTCTCAGTGTCCAAAAGATGTTTGCCGCGGCTCGGACATCTGGTGACTCCTCCTGTCTCTGGGCTGTCCTTATCTTTTATACTAATTGCTACGTATTCTTTATTTACTATTTATTACCAATGTCTATCACTATTACTAAAAAGGTCATCTCTACTCTGACCCAATCCTCACTAACTACTTTGTGCCAACATCACTGCAGAAATGGAGTGAGGGAACAAGAAGGAAGAAGAAGGAGACAACGCCCCAAATTCTCCATCTTGCCCCATTCACTTCAATGCCAAGAATCTCAAACTCACTGGTTTTTCACCCTGTGATATACTAAACTACTATTTTTCACACCCTTGTGGCCTGCAATGCTTCCTGCAGTGCAAGAAGCCTCTCCCATGGACTGAAATCAAATCCAGTGTCTCTCTGAGCTCTGGGCTCTGGGCTGGGGTCCCAGACCCCCCTGCCCAGGTCTCTGACCCTCCAGGGCAACCAAAGGAGTGCCCTGGACTCCAACATGCCACAGTACATCTGATTTCTGGTTCGTGGCTGTTGAGGATGCAGATTTTAGGTTTTGTTGCTGCTTGAAGCCCCAGCCCCCAGGGAATGGAGGATGCAGGGCAGGAGAAGTTGTTCCCTCCGTTGGTTCCCTTGGCTGCTGCTGGAGCCCTGATGGGCACCAGGCTTTGTCACCTCACGAGAATTTCACCTCCTGCCAGGTGAGCAAAGGCTGAGACAAGGGATGCTGTGGAGAGCTGGGGTAGTCCTGGCACTTGTCTTCTGAACTTTCCCTTGGTACATGCTTTCATTAAGAAAAGTCAATTTATGAATTTACAGTTACAGGAACAAGTTGTCCCTACTCTTCTTCCTGACTTTTATCCTTAATAATTTTTAAAGGGTTTATTAGTAATTTATGTAAGTGCTTTGTTTCCAGAGCTTTTTCTTAAGAAGAAATAAACTGAAGGTCTTTCTAAATGTGTGGAAATTGAATGGCCTCCTATACTGTAAATATAAGGTGACAGAAACTCTTATTTTTAATGCTTCTCTCATTTCCAGTTCATTCTCGGCACCTGAGGAGCTTCAGTCCTTTGTTTGATGCAACTTCTTTTGTCTTCTTTAGTTTATTATTTATACTTTAATCTGCTTTTTAACACTGCTTGGTTTGTGTTTCTGGTTTAGCAGGGGGACAAGTGATTCTGTGTTGGAGACCTGGTTTGTTTGGGAGGAATCCCAGAGTTGTGGAATGGTTTGGATTGGAAGAGACTTTAAAGCTCGTTCATCCCACCCCTGCCATGGGCAGGGACACCTTCCACTATCCCAGGCTGCTCCAAGCCTCATCCAGCCTGGCACTGGGCACTTCCAGGGGTGGGACATCTCTTCCTTGGCGTTTCTGGTTCAGTTCTGTGTTGTAGGTGAGGTCCAGGCTGAAGCAGAGGCAGCCCTGGCTGGCCAGAGTTCCCAGGAGCTGGGTGCCTGTGTGCTCCTCAAGCATTGCTAGATTTTGTATTCCCCCCAGCCCCGACTCGTGCTCTGTATTTTTAGAATTTGGGTGTGTTAGACACAATTTTCTGGCTGTCTCAGCCCCCAATTCCCACTGTGCTGCACCTGCTGGGTAACCTTCACACATCCCGGGATTTCTGCCTCTGCTCCACTTCAGAAAATGCACTTGATGATATTGACTTTCTTCATAGAACTCTTCTGAGTTCTGGGGCTGCAAAGCCTTGTGTGAGCCAAGGAAAATTGCAATTTATGGATTTTCTAACGTTTCTCCAATGTTATTTTAAAGGAAAGGGTTATCTTTTCCTTGTCAGGCCCTGCAGAGTGCTCTATTTCTGAGTTACAAGAAATGAAGTTGTGACAGAGTCTTTATATAATATTTCTCACAGGAGCCTACAAAACAGCTGTCCTCAGCCTGCATTAACTTTAGCAGGAATTGATATTTATTACAGAAGTTAATATTACATTAACCACACGGTACTGACCTCCTGAGTTACTCCCTTCTCGATGGGTTCAGGGAGTTGCACTGTTAGTGCTGAACCAATGGCTCTCCCCCCATCAGGCTGCTGTGCTGCCACACCCTCTGTTCCTGCCGCCTTTGTCTGCCACTTGTCTAAATTTTGTGGGCAAGCAGGATTAAAATGCTGAGATAAATGCAAAACTCTTCATTTATGCACCCATTGCAAATGTGCTGGCACAGAAAGGTGCCCTGTGAAGCTGCATTCACCTGACACTGGAGATCAGGGGAATACACTCAAAAAAGAGCATGGAGCTGCTGGAGAGGGTTCAGAGAGCCCACGGAGCTGCTCCAAGGGCTGGAGCCCCTCTGCTCTGGAGCCAGGCTGGCAGAGCTGGGGGTGCTCACCTGGAGAGGAGAAGGCTCCAGGGAGAGCTCAGAGCCCCTGCCAGGGCCTGAAGGGGCTCCAGGAGAGCTGGAGAGGGACTGGGGACAAGGGCTGGAGGGACAGGACACAGGGAATGGCTCCCACTGCCAGAGGGCAGGGCTGGATGGGAGATTGGGCAGGAATTGTTCCCTGGGAGGGTGGTGAGGCCCTGGCACAGGGTGCCCAGAGCAGCTGTGGCTGCCCCTGGATCCCTGGAATGTCCAAGGCCAGGCTGGACAGGGTTTGGAGCAGCCTGGGATGGTGGAGGGTGGCTGTCTCTGGCTGGGATCTCACGGGATCTGGGAGTTCTGTTGACTGTAACAGGGCCATGAGGTGACAGCTGGAGTCAGGTGTTAAATGTGTAGAACCAGGGTGAAACCTCTAAATTACAGATGGAAAACTCTCATGAGTCTGGATTTGACCAGTGCACCAGAAGGCAGGAGCTGCAGTTGGTAGCCATCATCATTTTAGCCTTATGCTGATGGAATTTTCTTAGAAGAAATTCAAGCCTGTAAATGCCTTAGAAAGGCACAGGGTTAGAGGCTGTCCTATGAAGTCCCTGGAATAATCTTAGTTCTTAGGTCAGAGGGATTCTGAGATCTGTATTTTCAGCCTTTAATGCCAGCTAGGGAAGGTACCATGGCTTGTGAAGGTAATAAAGGCTTTTTAATGAGACCTCAATATATCACTGTTAAATCTGGGACATGACTGAGGAGAAAACTATTTTTAAATGCAATTAGGGATGTGTGCAGAGATTAGTGCATTGTAAGGGTTTAAAGAAAGATTTTTATGTCCTTAATGTTTGTTTCTCATTCTTTGTGCAGCACTTGGCCAGTGCTGCCCCAGGTCTTGAGTGGAGCTTGTGCAAGAATAGATGCCAAAAATAGAATACAAAGGGCTTCATTTTTAATTAGTGTTGGTTCATTAGTTGGTTTTTAGTTCACAGAACATCAGGCCTGTTTCTGATGCAGGTTAACATGAATACTTCCAGGAGTTGTGGAAAAATCTGAATAAAAAGGGAATGTGGTGAATCCACTTACTTGGTTTTGTAAGCTGTAATGATTTCCAGATAGTGGTTTACTGAAATTATCTAATTTTAGCTTCTGAGATATGAAGATATAATACCCCTAAATGCGTTAAAATTGATATTTTGGACTTTTTCCCATTGTCTCTTCATTCTTTGTATGTGTGTGAACGAACACCAGAATTTTACAGCTGAGCATGTGGTTGGGAGCTCTGAAGTCACTGATGGAGTTTTGATCCTGTTCTCAGATGGGTTCCACATCATGGAAGAAATCTCTTGGGGGGAAAATGTGCTTTTGAGCTCAGACTGCCCAGCTGCGAGTTCCTTTTAAAAGTCTAAAGTTTTAAGCTCTCAAGTGCAAGGGGAAGTTTTAGGAGACATGAAGCTGAAATGGGGGGGCTGTTTCCTGCTATTTTTTAAAGGGCTTGGATAATTCAGTAGAAATGGACTTCAGAATCTTGGAATCTCCTGGGCTGGAAGGGACCCACAAGTCATTGAGTCCAGGTTCTGGCCCTGGATAGGAGGGCCAAGGATCTCAGCTAACCCCCCTTGTGCTGAGGGCATGTCCTGGTTTGGGACAAATTTGGGAGAAAACCCCTGTATAGGATCCCTCTAAGGAAGCAAACCCACGTGGCCCCTCCCTCCAACCGGTCCGGAAAAAAAACCCAAAACCCTCTTTGGAGAAAAGTGGAAAAAACTATTTTACTAAACAAATGAAGTGCATACAAGTATAAAGAATGAATAGTATGAAACAATAAAACCTCTCGTTCTGGAGTGAGATGGCAAATTGAGAAAGTTCTTGCCGTGGGTGGAGCTCGGCTCTCTCTCAGTCTCTCATCAGTCCCAGTCCCTGCGGCGCTGCTGGAAAATGCCGAGGTCCAGGCCCCGGTGGGCCGCAGGTGCAGCCCCCAGTGCTCCCCTGGGTTTTCAGTCCAGAGCAGGTTTAAACAGTTCCAAGAAAAAGGAAAAAAAACAGTCCAAGGAACTTCTCTGCCCTAGCTAGCTGAAACGAACTAAAAGCAAAAAAAAGATCTCTGTCCTGCAGTCTCTCCAAGCCTCCGCCGAACACGCTGTCCGCAGAAGAATGTGGAGGAGTCGGGCAGTTTTCTCAAAACAAACTCCGCGCTTCTCCTTGCTCTTAGAACCAGTCTTAAAGGCACAGGACTCAATATACAGCACAAACAGAACAGACGATTGGGGATACAGGCATCATAAAGTTACCCTAGGACAGGGCATTGTCCAAATTCTCCTTGAATGAGCTCTGACAGCATCAGAGCCTGACTTAGATGGTTCTCCACCTAAATGCTCCAGCATTTGGATTCTGGCTCTGAGGGGTCGCTGCCTTAAATGCTATGGAAGATGTTACCTGTAGGTTTGGATGTCGGTTCTGTGCTGCTGAAGGTCCTCAGGCTCTTGATTAGTGAGTCAGAACTGTGTTCATCTTGCAGGAGCTGCAGCATGTCTTCTGTGTCCAGCACTGAGCAGCGTTTTCAGGTGAATTGCTGCAGGCTGGGGAGTAGGGATAACAGAGGTAAGGGATAGAAGTGGGAGTCCAGGAAGTACAGACAGCGCAGGCACTGATCTGACACAAGTATTTTGGGACAGGCCAGCACACCAGGCAGGCATCAGGTGCAGTAATACTTTCGTCAAAACAGTTCTGGTCTCACGTTGCACCAATAACCTGTATTTCCTTTTCAATCCACATAACTTGCTTTTCCTTGTTACTGCTGCATGAATCTAGCATTATTTTCCCTCATTAAGCTTTTGGCAAGGGTTTCTGTTGCTGTGGGAGGTTTTTCCTCTGCCTCTTGGTTAGAGGGGCCTTTTCATTTCACAGGCTGGCTCCCAGCACAAGCTTGTCCCCGAGAATCTTCAGAAACTGGGGCAATCACTTAATTGGCACATTGGCTTCCATTCGTGTTTGCCAATTAAGTAAGTTCAATTAATCCAGAATGGATACTGTATTTTTGGCAGGAAGTATTAATTCCCAGCAATCATTTCGTTTTCCTAGGCAGGAGCAGTACTAGTTTCTGGTTGCATTTACATCCTTTCCAGTGTGTGCGCTCTGGCACTACAGTGGGGAGCCAGGAGATCCAAATGATGTTTTGTAAATATCTGTTTGAAAGTCTGTTTCTATACAGCAAAATGAAGGAATGATTTAGAATTTGCTAAGGCTGGGTCAGTGCAGTTCGTTGTGCACCATGATCACCACTTTTAAGGCACCCTGTTTGTCATTTCTTTCCTAATTCTGGCTCAGCCAGGCTGCTGCTGATGCTGGTGCTGTTCCCATGGTGCTGGGCATGCTGTTGTTGTTGCTGCTCCAGATTATTCCCTACCCTGAGCTCTGGAGTCAGGATTACACTGTCATGACCCTCCACCTCTTTCCCTCCCACCCTGTTCCAAAGCTGATCTATTTCTATGACTGTTTTGTTGTCAGATTACAGGAAATGCCGCAGTTGTTTGAAATGTACTTATTGGGGAGATAAAACTTATAATTTGTCAATCACTTTTCCCTAGTCCCAGCTTCTTAAAAATAAGGTGGAACTTTTATGAATGGAAAGAAGTCTCTTATTAATAAGTGGGTGGCTTTTTTTTTTTTTTTTTTTTTTTTTAAATCAGTGTCCACGTATTCTTAGTTACCATAATGCAGGAAAAGATGGAACCGTTTTTGAAGATTATCAGCAGTCTGCTCATTCATCCTCTTTCATTCCCCACCCCAATTTAAGCCCAAGAGACAAACAAATCATGTCAGAGTTGGTCTTTCTGAAGGTTGTAGGCATTAATGTTTTTTTGTTTTACCATGATTCAGCCTTCTTAATTATGAAAGGATCAATTATTCCATGAACGTGTTGGTAGCCATTAGCCTGACTTTTTAATTTAAATCATTCCCTACATTTCTGCCTTGCTGCTCAGTATTGGTCACTGCTAGGTTGGTGGAAGGCTGCAGCATGTTTTTTGGGATTTGATGAAACACCGTGGTTTGGCAGGGCATAGATTGCCAGGGCATAGATTATTCATGGAATCATGGAATGGTTTGGCTTGGAAGGAACCTTAGAGCACATCCAGTCCCACCCCTGCCATGGCAGGCACACCTTCCACCATCCCAGGCTGCTCCAAGCCCTGTCCAACCTGGCCTTGGGCACTGCCAGGGATCCAGGGGCAGCCACAGCTGCTCTGGGCACCCTGTGCCAGGGCCTGCCCACCCTGCCAGGGAACAATTCCTGCCCAATCTCCCATCCATCCCTGCCCTCTGGCAGTGGAAGCCATTCCCTGTGTCCCGTCCCTCCAGCCCTTGTCACCAGTCCCTCTGCAGCTCTCCTGGAGCCCCTTCAGGCCCTGGCAGGGGCTCTGAGCTCTCCCTGGAGCCTTCTCCTCTCCAGGTGAGCACCCCCAGCTCTGCCAGCCTGGCTCCAGAGCAGAGGGGCTCCAGCCCTTGGAGCATCCCTGTGGTTATTCATTATTCATCTTCGCAGCTCTTGCAGCACCAAGTGTCCTGTTCTGAGCTCATGTGAGTGACACCAGGTAGTTTCTGGAGAGCAGAGTCTCCTCTGTTGGCAGCACGTGTCACCTCTCCTGGTGGCAGGAAGGAGTGAGGAGTGCTGCCCAGTTTGTGGAGCCTGGTGCCCTTGGACAGAGTTGATGCAGTGCCTGGTGTTGGTCAGAAGTTTATGGAGGGTATGAAGTGCATGCTGCAGGCAGACACATTGCTCACATTGCTGTGTTGTCACAAGGCTTTGGGCAGGCAGTGCAGTGGATCCCAGATTTGTGCTCATGCCATTGGAAACAGCTCTTTTCTGTAAACAAAAGCTGAGCCCAGGTTGGCTTAACATGCAGAAATATAAATTCCTGTTAATTGTACTGACTCAGATGCTGGGGTTGAACATCAGGCTGCTGGTTTTTTCCAGCTACCCCGTCTTGCTGCTGCTGCACTGGGACAACTCTTGAGTTGCTAATCTGATTTATACCTATAACATAACATCACATTGTTATTTCCATAATCACTGCCTGTGGCCAGAGGACTCACCAGAGTGGGTTTTGCTTGTCTGAGCCTGAATCCAGCTCTGTTGGGTTTTATGTGATGAGAAATTGCTTTCTACCGTAACAACCCAAAGCTCCAATTGTCCTTTTATACCCAAGCCATGATTAGGATCCCTCCTCCCTCTGTGCATCAAACAGTAGCTGGGATCTTTGGGGTCTCTTTTTCTTACCAACAAGAAACTGGAATCAAAAGTATTGTTCTTGTTGGATGTTTTAGTTTCTGTGGCTTTTCTCTATAATTTATTTTGTAGGCTGTACAGAAGTAGGACTCTAACCCTGGCTGCCTTTCCCACGCATATTATATGTGGGATTTTTGTTCTTAAAGAAAGTAAATTCCTGAGCCACTCTGCCATTGTGTGAGGCTGTGTACTGTACCCTGCAGCTCCTGGGCCCAGGGCTTTGGGAATGGTAATCAGGCTGCACTATAGGAATGTCAGATCCAAACTTAGGGCTCTCAGGGAGTTATCATGCTAATATAATACTGCCCTCAGTAGCTGATCATTCACTTGTGCCTGGTTGCATTCCTTTTAGCCCCAGAACTATGGATTCTGTGAAGGAAAACACAAGTGTGAGACTGTTTTGCTGAAAATCACCAGCACCCCTTGGGTGCACTGGATTCATGCGCAGAGAATCAGCAAAAATCCTTGTCTCTTTAAGGCTCATTTGGGAAATGTTACCATGGCACAAAATCGTGCTGCTGTGCAGAGGTGAGTTTTGGTCACAGTGGCAAAGGAGGCGCTCAGAGCTGCCAAGCTGCTTGTTCCATTTCTTGGATTCCACTTCAGTGGTTTTACGTGGGAGCTGGAGGAGGTTTTCCCCACATATCCGTGAGCTGCAGATCTTTATTTGAAGAAATGTAGACGAATCGTTAAGAAATTGTTCTTTGCTCATGCCAGGCTTATCCTTTAAACTATGGTAAATGGATGCCCTGGACTAACTTCTCTGTGATGCTAAATCTCCAGAATGAGAGGTTTCCCTGAATTTGCCAGCTCATGGCAATGCTTTAAAATGTTGGGGGGTTTTGTTTCGCTTTTCCTTATCCTCTCCCCTCCCCTTTTGAGTGAAGATACTGGGAGTATAAAAAACACGTTCTGTGTGGTCCTTTAAAAAAAGAGAATAATTCCTTTTCATACATGCCATGAAGTAAGCACTGGTTGGAGCAATTCAGAATAGGGGATGTGGAAAATGGAATTAAAAGTTCTAAATTCACAAAATGATACACATTCAAAAGTCTTTATTGAATGCAGATTTCTTAGGCATGGGATTAAGAATGTGCTTTGCCAATGTTCAGAGTTTCCTTACTGTAAGCAATTGTCACTTTTTCATTCCTTTTCTCTAGCCCATTATCTCAGTTGCCATGGGATTTTAAAGGCATCTCTGGCTGGATGAGCATTTCTCCACGTTCCACAAAAAGGCCAGTACCACCTCAAGGCCATCCTGGCCTTGATCTCTGCACTTAAAGCACCCTTCCAACCAGAAAGGATATTTGCACTAAGGAAGGAGCTAAGTGATGACTTCAATTAAAAAAAAAAAAAAAAAAAGGGTTCTGGTATTTCTCACTCTGGAAAACGTCCTTGTGCTGGGTGTTATCAGATGTGCCCGTGCTGCGCTCTGCTGATGGGAACATGAACAGCACAGGAGTAATCCTTGAAATCACAGAATCGCAGGATGGTTTCTGTTGGAAAGGATCTTAAAGCCTATCAAAGTTCCACCCCCAGGACAGGGACACCTCCCACTATCCCAGGTTACTCCAAGCCTGGCCTTGGACACTTCCAGGGACAGGGGGACCACAACCTCCCGTGTCAATTAAGAAATGCAGAATTGGAGGGGGATGTTTAATGTTATTTTTAACTTCTTTGGTAAAGCTGCTGTAGTATGACAAGCACATATTTTTGTTTAAGATACGGCATTGTCAGACCTGGGCACCTATACCGGGTGTTGCTGCTTTATTTTAAATGTGTACAAATATAATAAGCGGCTCTGAAAAATGTTGCTGCAATGTGCTAACTTGACAGAGTCATGTATGTATGAGATGTATGAAAATACTGTATGAAAATACTTAAGAAATTCATTTGGTTCCACTGAATGAATCCATGGAAAGTGGTAATATGAAGAACTTGGGAAATATTTGCATTTCCATCGTATTGCCCCTGCACCTCTGACATTTTGGGGTGAATGTTGTCTCTTCATCTATTCCCATATATTTCTGCTGTTCAAAACAGTGACCCAGTTGTAGCCTTGCTGTGCTCAGTACATCTGAATCCTTTTAGGGATAAATGTTGTGGAATTGGGGTGTTTCCTTCGGAATTATTTGGAGCAGCTCAGACATGGTGACTTTCCATTTAGTGGAGCATTCTCCCTCTCCTTTGTTGATTTATTTTTTGTGGAGACCTAGGGTAGTTGTCATGACATCTGAAGGAAGAGCAGAGAGAATTTTGACTCCCTGGAGCCTGTTAAAGGCAGTGGGGTCCAAGCTGAGATGGAGCAATTTTCTTCCTTCATTGTGCTCCAGGTGAGTGCCTGGGCAGTGATTCTTTAGAGCAGGTGCTGATGGAGCCATCACCTTCCACCTCACAGGGAGCAAGGATTTTTGTGGGACACTTCCTTTTCAGTGCTTCAGGGCAAACTCTCGGATGGGGTGGATGCTGAGCCAGCTCTGTGTATTGAGTTGGTACCCAAAATTTGGGGTAGCTATTGATGTCCTTGCACGTGAGCACCCACTTCAGATCTCTTTATTCCTCCTCCTGCCAAGTGAAGAAATTACTGCTCCCTGGGGAGTAATGACTTCTCCTGAAACATTTCTGTTCCCTGTGTTCTCCAGCAAAGAAGTAACACTGGAGCAAAGCTTTAGTGGTTTTGACCCCCTCTAAAGGGGGTTTAGGTTTTTTTCTTCTCTTTGTATTTTTTCCCTCCAAGAAAATTGAGGGGAAATGAAGATGATGTAAAGGAAAGACTGTCATGGAAACCAAGCAGCATTTGGAATCAGCTCTGCTGTTTTTAGAAACAAGGCCATGTGCTGACAGAACCCAGAGCAATCTGGTCCCTCCAAACTGGTTTTGGTGAGAGACTGACAGGAGAAATTGAATAAATGTTAGTGCCTGTCTAATAGTTATTCTTGCTTTGTGATAACCTTGGATTAAATCCCTGCCTTCAGAAATCTCACCTGGAGTCAGCCACCTGGTGAGGTGCATCTGTGGTCCTGTGGAAAACCAGCTTTGGGATTGCTGGTGAGATTCCAAAGTTTCTTGTGCATCCCAGAGTAAGTCAGCGGTAGCAGGAGCAGGGCTGTGGGTTCTGCACCGGTTCAGTAGTCTCCCTTGTCGAGGGTACCAAGGTGGAAACTTCGTCAGGTCATGTTCACTGGGCTGCTGTGTTGAGTTTTACACATATTTTCAGATTGTGTTATGTCTCTGCATGGGAGGGAGACAGGTTGACATGTTTTCTGATAAATGCAAGGAGACTTTCTAGGAGAAAATCCTTTCATATTATGCCGTGGAATCGTTAGATATAAATTATTTATGACTAAGGGTTTGTGTGCTGGAGAGCACTAAGCTGAAGCCTTCTAAGTCATGTCTATAAATAAAAAGACTAGAAATTTCAAATGCTTAAAGCTGAACAGCCCGATTTGCGAGAGCTCTCAGATTCTGGGCTCGGATTTCCAGGGAGATTAGGAGCAACATTTGAACGTGTCCAGAGATGGGAACGGAGCTGGGAAGGGGCTGAGGGAGCTGGAAAGGGGCTGAGCCTGGAGAAAAGGAGCTCAGGGGGAATTTCTGGCTCTGCACAGCTCCTGACAGGAGGGGACAGCCAGGGGGGTCGGGCTGTGCTCCCAGGAACAGGGACGGGAGGAGAGGGAACGGCCTCAGCCTGGGCCAGGGCAGGCTCAGGCTGGATATTGAGGAAAATCTCTTCCTAGAAAGGATTGTCCAGCCCTGACACAGCTGCCCAGGTCAGGGGTGGAGTTACTGTCCCTGGAAGTGTTCAAAAAATGTGTGGATGTGGAACCTTAGGGCACGGTTTAGTGGTGAGCACAGTGGTGGCAGCGAATTTGGATCTCCGAGGCCTTTCCCACCCTCAGGAGTTGTGTGATCCTGTGATCCGTGGGGGGGCTGGACGGGCAGACAGGCTCTCTTCTCCTTCCCTGGAGGAAGGGGTCGGGGAGATCTTCCTGCCTGCCATTCCTGCAGGTGTCTGTGACAAAACACTGGCTTTCTGCAGTATTGGTTCAACTACTGCTGATACAAGTGCAGCTTTTGGAAGGAGAATTTCTGGGTTCAGGGCGAGCTGGTGAAGTGGTGTTGCCTCAAAGCCTTCCCTGCAGAGGTAAGAGACTGAGATTCCTGACAGATCAATTCTCTCAATTCTGGCTTGAGCTCTAATTTGTTTACCAAGTTTTGGAGTTGATAGAGTAGATTGGTACAGCAGTGACATTCAGCTGTGGAAATGGGGCTAAAGAATTTGCATAAACAGATTTGCTCTGCAATTACCAGGTTTCCACAGCACAGCGATGCATGGAGAGTAGGGAAGTGAGAAGCCACTGATGATGCCGAGTAGCTGATTTTCAGCTGTAAATAGTCCAACTGTTCCAAAATTATTTTTGAAATTTAATTACTGTGACACAGAGCACAAAAGAGGACAGATCTCCTTTGGAGGGTTTTGTTTGTGTTTTGAGGGGAGAGTGACCTGCATGCCAAGTTTTGCATCAAAACAGGTAAAAAATAGTGTATAAGATCTATTTTATGTAGCTGTATATCTTTGATTTGAAAGGAGTTGTGGTTATTTAGGAATAATACAGAGTCTAAAATTGCAGTAAGTTTCATATTTTGGTATCCATCTCTTCACCAAGTTTTTTTCTCGTGTTGGTACTGCTTAATAAGGATTTGAGCTTGCCCAAGTTCTGTGCCCTTACCTTTCTGTGCTTTTGCCTCAGCTGTGAGCCTTGGAGAGCTTGTTGCTCTACAGCAGTCCATGGAGCACAGATCTAATTGGAAAAGCCCCCGGGGTTAATTACTGCCTTGCATCTCACTGTCATCCAGGTAACTGGATACAGGAATTGGGAGAGGCAGAAATCCAGCTCAGTTTGGACTTAACTCCACTGGAAGAAGAGGATAATCCAACTTTTCCAAGAGAGGTGCTGGCATTTCGGGCTCCCGGAGGTGTGAGTTTTGCCTACGCTGCTTTGAGTCAGATCCAGGGAGGTCTCTGCCCACTGCTGCAAACTGGCTTGAAGCCCACATTTTCTGTCAGATTGTTTATCCATTTTTATATCCCACCAGCTCCTACTGCTGATGGAGAAGAAAAATTACTTTTCTTCCTACAGAAATTCTGTTCCTTAGAAAATTAAGCGAGCACATCCAGCTTGGCCTAAAAGCAGCTTATTGGAATGGCACGTTTATTCTTGTAATTAGTTATTTCCTTATGTAAAAGACCTGTAAGGTTTATTAAATTGGTGATCCTCTTAGTGCTAAAATTCACAATGAGGCTCTCAAGTGTCCTATTACATCTGAAGTGACTGTGTGCTCAGTAAGTCAGTCAGCCTGGTGTAGGTTCAGTGCAGTGTATAATTATTGTTCCTGTTTTCCTCGGGTGCGTGGCTGTGCTTGTTGTGTGGAGCTGTGGGACAGTGGGGTCAGAGCATGGCAGTGGAAGGTGCAGCTGGGAAGGAGAGTGACATGGACTCCCGTTTATTCAAAGGGTGGAGCTCACCCAGAGTAGATTTTCGAAGGGCAGTGCTGGAAGCACCAGGAGCTGGGTGGGTGCAGCTGCTGGTGGATGACTGCAGCTTGGTGTTCCATCTCCTCAGAGCCAGGCTTAGCCTGGAGCCCTGTGGCCAGGGCACTGGGTGCTCCTGCAGCCTGCTTGGCTTTGTCCAAAGGAGGCACCAGGATGGTCAGGGGGATGGAGCAGCTCTGCTTCGAGGAGTGGCTGAGAGAACTGGGATTGCTCAGCCTGGAGAAGTGAAACTGCAGGGTAACCTAAGTGTGGCCTTCCAGAGCCTGAAGGGACTGAAAAGGAAGTCGGAGAGAGACTGTGGACAAGGATCTGGAGCAACAGGACAAGGGGAATGGATTCAAACTGACAGAGAGTAGTTAGGTGGGATGTTAGCAAGAAATTCTTTCCTGTCAGGGTGGGCAGGCCCTGGCACAGGGTGCCCAGAGCAGCTGTGGCTGCCCCTGGATCCCTGGAGTGTCCAAGGCCAGGCTGGATGGGGCTTGGAGCAGCCTGGGGTAGTGGAAGGTGTCCCTGCCCAGGAGGGGGTGGGACTGGATGATCTCTGAGGCTCCTTTCAATCCGAACCATTCCAGGAGGCATTCCATTGTTTGAAGCAGGGGGATGGACCCAAAGTACCAGAGTGTCCCTGGTGACCATAGCAGGACTCTCACATGAATAATGTGGTTGTCGCCTTTCCCCTGTGCCTGTCTGGGTTCCGGTGGGATGAATCCCTCTCTCTCTGACACTGCTCTGCTGGATGAGGAACAAGCAGGAGGATTACATTGACATAACTCACTGCAGCTCTCAGTGGTGTGGTGGAGCTCAGGTTCAGGTGACCTGTGGCAGGGTGAGGTGGGAGCTTCAGGGAGGGGTGACAAAGGTTGTCGTGGTGTTCATCTCACACGTGGGCTGCTGGCTTGGGTTGTGGTGGTCCAACTGCAGAGTTCTGGGGGTGGAGACCAATTTCTCCATATTTCACACTGCAGAATGCAGCTGTGTTCTGTTATCAGTCACAGCTTTGGGACAGATCCAGCCCTGTTCGCAGATCTGCTGGACCAGCTTAGAGCCATCAGGGCAACATCAGTTTGCTTCTGTCATTAGAAAAGGGATTTGATGGAGTACTTTTTGGTTCCAGGCCTGCAAGAGAAGTAACACTGAAGTGCCTTTCTTCCTCGTGGTTCAGCATTCCCTCTTTGGGACATTTTTCATGTTTCTAGTGCATTGTATAAAGCAGAAAAAGCTCATTCCGTTGATGTCACCCACATCACTGATGGGTAATCTCTCGCCAGCATCAATTGTTTTTCTCCTCCTTTTCTGTGAAGTTTGTGCTGGTCTTGCTGTTTGATCACTCCATAAAAGCCTCACTGAACCCCCTCATTCCACTGGATCACAGTGGGAGAAACCCACGGAGCCAAGTGTTTGCATCCCTTGTGATGGAGAGCCAGAGCTTGTGGCTTGGGCAGAGGCAGCTGGAGGAAGGAGGGGATGGAGAAGTATGACAGAATAGAAAGGAGGGAGTTTGGAGTTCTGGCCTCACTGAAATAAATGAATTCTAGTAATTAAGGAATTTTAATATCCTCAAGCACTTAAACCAGTAGCTTCCGACATCTATTTTAGAAGTTCATCGCCCATATTTAAGCAGCTCTGTCATTAACTTGTTTTCCACTGTGTGAGTAATCCAGCTTTTTGCAGTGCCTCTCCCTGAATCTCAGTGCACAGATGTCTGGAAAATCAGGTACTTAATGACGAGTCC
Source organism: Hirundo rustica (assembly GCF_015227805.2). Classification (NCBI taxonomy): domain Eukaryota; kingdom Metazoa; phylum Chordata; class Aves; order Passeriformes; family Hirundinidae; genus Hirundo; species Hirundo rustica. The sequence goes on from NC_053472.1 coordinate 476,511, forward strand.
AAGTATGGAGTTTGGGAATATATATTTCACTCCCACCTCTGAAAAATCTCTGTTTTGGAAACCAGAAGTAGCAATGAATTTAACAGTGGATTTCACAGTTATGCCAAGGGTTAGCATGGCTTGGGGCAGGAGGAGATAGTCACCTCCCTGATCCCTGTCCCAAGGGTCATTTTTTCCTGGTTAAAAGGCAGAATTCACCCTAAGCACATCTGAGGTTTGTACCCCCAGGCAGAGCAGAGCCCAGAACTTGCAGCCATGTTTTAACTTGCTTTTCCTGTCTCCTTCCCTGCAGGCCAGAGGTGCTGACATTCCAGACATCCCCGGGGAGCTGCCGCTCCGGTCCTGCGGCAGCACAGCCAGCATGAAAGTGAAGAATGTGAAAAAGTAAGAGCAGAGTTCTGTGATTTTCCCATCTTTCCTGGGCTTCCAGTTTTGCCGTGCTGAGTTTTGGCTGTTGTGCTGCATTCAGCAACATTTTGTGATGGTGTATCTTACCCAAAATCCGTGTGGAACTAAAGCGGTTTGAGCTAATGGAACTTGAAACTGGGCATGAGAGGTTTTGCTGGCTCGCTCTCCTCTTTCTGGCAGTAGAAACAAAGCTAGGTAGAGTTTTGAACCTCGCTGTTGCAGTGTTTTTAGTTTTCTTTAGCGATTCTTCCTGAAAGTGATTAATAAAAAAAAAAACCCAACATAATAGAAAAATCTCAGAAGAAGCCCGGGCAATGTGTAAATGACATAATTTTCCCTGTCTCCTTATGCTCTGGAAAGCTAAACCAGGACAAGTGGGTGGCCTGTATGTATTTTTTATCTGGCATTTTTTTCTTTTTGCATTCTGCTCTCTGTAAGTTCATGGAAATGGATTTTACACCGTTTTCCTTTCTAAGGGATATTTTTTCTTCCCCGATGTCCCAGTTTGATTTTTTTCTTTCCCTGTGGGCTCATGCTGTATTTCTGTCTCCGCTCTGTATCCCAGAACCTGTAAACCAAGTCATTATGCTTGCAGCAACGGGGGTCAGAAATAATCAATATTACTTTGCTAAAAATGCTGACTTGAGGAGCAGATCTCCCCGAGATTGATGGATCTGAGCCTTCAGCTCACCCCTCTAGTCCCCTGCTGAGAGGGAAATGGCCCTTTGTTCCAGTGCTGAGCAGCCAGATGCTGCATCTCACTTCCCACTTGTATTCCCGTGGGAAGAGGGAGCTAGATAATGACAATCTCATTGGCTCACCACCAGGAATATCTATAGGAGTCCATAATAGCTTCGGCAGAAGCAGGAGCATGTCGCAGAGCCACGGGAGCTCCCCGGCAGCCACTAGTGTGCCTGCAGACACTTGGGAATAATTATGCCTGACTTTTGAATTTGCAAAAGGCAAAGGATAAATAGAGTTTGTTCTGCACCCTCAGATACATCCCCCCGGGACTGATGGGCTGTGATGCCTTTCACAGGTAAAGTTCTGCTCTCCTCGTGTCTCGTCTAAGGCTGTGGGTGTGCATTTGTGAGGTGCAGCTGCTTGTCCCTGCTCCGTGTCCAGTGGGATGTGGTGCTGCTGGAATGTCACAGGGCTCTGTAGGGATGCACTGGGATGTGGCTGCTGCTGGAATGTCACAGGGCTCTGCAGGGATGCACTGGGATGTGGTGCTTCTGGAATGTCACAGGGCTCTGTAGGGATGCACTGGGATGTGGTGCTGCTGGAATGTCACACAGTTCTGCAGGGATGCACTGGGATGTGATGGTGCTGGAATGTCACAGGGCTCTGCAGGGATGCACTGGGATGTGGTGCTGCTGGAATGTCACAGGGCTCTGTAGGGATGCACTGGGATGTGGCTGCTGGAATGTCACAGGGCTCTGCAGGGATGCACTGGGATGTGATGGTGCTGGAATGTCACAGGGCTCTGTAGGGATGCACTGGGATGTGATGGTGCTGGAATGTCTCAGGGCTCTGTAGGGATGCACTGGGATGTGGCTGCTGGAATGTCACAGGGCTCTGTAGGGATGCACTGGGATGTGGCTGCTGCTGGAATGTCACAGGGCTCTGTAGGGATGCACTGGGATGTGATGGTGCTGGAATGTCACAGGGCTCTGCAGGGATGCACTGGGATGTGGCTGCTGCTGGAATGTCACAGGGCTCTGTAGGGATGCACTGGGATGTGGCTGCTGGAATGTCACAGGGCTCTGTAGGGATGCACTGGGATGTGATGGTGCTGGAATGTCACAGGGCTCTGCAGGGATGCACTGGGATGTGATGGTGCTGGAATGTCACAGGGCTCTGCAGGGATGCACTGGGATGTGATGGTGCTGGAATGTCACAGGGCTCTGTAGGGATGCACTGGGATGTGGCTGCTGGAATGTCACAGGGCTCTGTAGGGATGCACTGGGATGTGATGGTGCTGGAATGTCACAGGGCTCTGCAGGGATGCACTGGGATGTGGCTGCTGGAATGTCACACAGTTCTGCAGGGATGCACTGGGATGTGGTGCTGCTGGAATATAGGGATGCACTGGGATGTGGTGCTGCTGGAGTGGTGTCACAGGGCTCTGTAGGGATGCACTGGGATGTGGCTGCTGGAATGTCACAGGGCTCTGCAGGGATGCACTGGGATGTGGCTGCTGGAGTGTAGAGATGCAGTGGGATGTGGTGCTGCTGGAATGTCACAGGGCTCTGTAGGGATGCACTGGGATGTGATGGTGCTGGAATGTCACAGGGCTCTGCAGGGATGCACTGGGATGTGGCTGCTGGAATGTCACAGGGCTCTGTAGGGATGCACTGGGATGTGGCTGCTGGAATGTCACAGGGCTCTGTAGGGATGCACTGGGATGTGGCTGCTGGAGTGTAGGGATGCACTGGGATGTGGTGCTGCTGGAATGTCACACAGTTCTGCAGGGATGCTGTGGAACAGCCACTTGGTATTTCAGCTTTCCTTTCTCACTCGGTTCCCTTCCCCACTGTTCTGGTGCATCACATCAACAAATCCCTGTGTTCCCTTGGCTTTAGGATGCACAAGTTGTTGTTGCTTTGTATCACTAGCTGTTGTTTATCTCTGCTGAGTGGTCTGCATCCATCTCATGGTGTGCTTTTGTTGTGCTCCAGGTTATCCTTTACAAAGGGGCACTTCCCGAAGATGGCTGAGTGTGCACATTTCCACTATGAAAACGTGGACTTTGGCAACATACAGGTGAGTCTTGGATTTCTTTTGTACACAAAATCCCTTGTGCTTCCTGCTAGTTGACCTGATGGGGAGGTGTAGAGGGACCTCCACTGAGGCTTATTTAGTTTGTTGCTAAATGCTTAGTGATAAGAAGTTAAAGCTGTAGAGACTTTATTTGGAATTGCTTCTATGTACTGGGACAGAATCTGCACTCAGTCATGTGGAGCTCTCCTTTGAGCTTAGAGATGGTTTTATTTCGACTGGATTTGGCTGATGTCACTGTTTTAAGACTGTATCAGACATTCAGTCTTGAGTCATCTGTAATCACCGCGTGTGTATTTTTGGTTTGTGCGTGTGTGTGATTAAACAATTGTGTGAATGTATTTATGTAAATATAAATAAATCCAATTTACCCCTTCCCTTAGCTCTGCATTGTGCATTGCAGCAGCTGTGTCATCAAAATACCAGAAACTGCTCGTCAGCCCGAGCTGCGTTTCTGGAAGCGTGCAGGCTTTGCTCCTCTGTGATCCCTCCCTCAGGAATACAGGCAGAAGCATTTTCCAGGGAGGGCTCAGACCCAGGAGTTTCTCACAAGCAGGACACATTTTGTTCTGCACTTAGAGGAGCAGGAATGCCTCCAGCATCTGCCAGCCTTGTAGCCAGAAGGAGGTTACAACGTTTTCATTTGTAAAACGTTTCCTGTAATACCGAGTGAATTATTTACAGCCTTTCATGCTGCCTACTTGACGCTTTTGCGAGCAGAATTATGCAGCTGGGGTTTTTTTCTCTGTCTCTGTGAAATTGCAGCTGGGAAGGAGCTTGGGTGCTGTTCAGGGCTGGGATCTGCTGTTGCCCACACTTGGTTGCTCTGGGAGGGTTGGTTCTGCTGTGTGGGCTCTGCAGACACAGGCACACACTGACAGAGCTGGAGACACCAAGTACTGGGCACAAACAGAGTGCAGAGAGCTCAGTTCCCATGGAGGTCCCCAGGAAATGGGCAAGCAGGAGCAGTCCTCACTCTGCTGGAAACTGTTTATTTTCATTTTCTGTGTGTAGGAACAGCATGGCTGATCCATGTCCCTGCTTTCTGTCTCCTGGTAATTTGCTGATGTGACACAAGTAATTTTTCACTCATTCTGGAGAGAAGTTTTATGCTGGAGCAGCTCTGTGTCCACACAGGTGTGGTTTTTACTTCCTGTGGTCGTCTGAGTTCTCCCTCTCATCACCCAGGGATGTTCAGCACAGTCAGCTGGAGAGGGAGCACGAGCTGTGTGTGGCACGTTGTTTGCATGACCAGTAATTAATTCTTTTGTGGGTTTAAGCATTTCCTGGGATGTTTTCAGAATGGCAGGGCAGACCTGCAGGGTTCATCTTTATGACTGTGAGAGGCAGAAGTAAAATCAGGTCATACATCCTCTCCAGGTTTTCCTGAAGCATGTTCTGCCGGGAAGTTTCCACAAGCCAGACCGATGTGGCACTGCTTTTTGTGATGTCACTGCTGCTCCTGCAGCTTCCCCTGCTCTTGCTCCATGGTCCCCTGGCACAACCAGACCAGAGGCTGTAACCAGAGGAAGTCTGTCTGAAAAACAAAAATTGTAGGAGGATGTAGCACAGGAGATAAAAATGGTGTCGGTTATTGAGCTGTTAGTGGTTATCTCAGCCCTGAGCCGTGTCTGTGCTGTGAAACCAGGAAGACAACAGGGTCTGGTGGCAGCATGAGAGCTGTCATAAACCTGAGACTCTGTGTGTTGAGGCGTCAGTTCTCTGGTTCCACCACATCTGAAAAACCCTGCATGTTTAGCCATTTGTGTACCTAAAGCAAAATTTGTGCCTAAGTAAGGTGACCTCGACCCTCTGTGCCTCTAATTTCCTTTTCCTTAGCAGGTTTCTGGTAAATCCTCACAGTGTCAGGACTGTTTCATATGGTGAAAAATCTCTTTGAGAACGAGAGCTTTGCTGCTGAAATGCAGAAAGATGAAGTATTGCAGCACTTCCTTAGAATACCGGTATTAATGGTAAAAGAAATGAAAGCTGTTAATACAACAGCAGTATTAGTTGGGAGATTTAAAAATAGGTTCACACAGGACTCATGCATTTTAATCAAGTTGGAAGCTCCTTTGTGCTCCCAAGGTAGAGCAGAGAATAGCAGTGGGCTGGAGTGATGGGAAGTGACAGCTTGGCACCTAATAGAGAATTACTGAGTTGCATCTGAGGGGTGGTGGGTGTAAACTGCTTTCAAAATCTATTCACTGTTAGAAATTTGCATAGTAGAAACACAGTATTATCTGTCCATGTCAGGAATTGTGTAATGCTGTCTATTAACAGCCTGGCCAAATTTCAGGTTGTTTTGTAACATTTATGTCACTTATAATATGGTCTCATGGTGCAGGAGGTATTAATAGCCTGGCATTTCACCTCATGAGAGCGTTTTAAATTAAATTGCTGAGAGGTATGAAAAAGGATTCGTTCTCTTCTCATCCTTGCGCTGTGCTAGTGAGGCTGGGTGCATTTTGGGGGGCTTTTTCTCCTCAGAAATATCCTTCCACGCTGCTTCCTCCAGCAGTATCTTACCCATACCTGTGGCTGGCCAGCCAGGCACGTGTGGCATCCCAGGAAATTGCTGCTTGCCAGGCAAAGGCACTGATGTCAAAGCTGTACCAACAGGTTAAGCCTCACAGATTGCATCAGTGCTTAAAATTCACTGGCATTTTGCTCCAATACCTTATGCTCATTACTGTGTTTATTTGAAGGGGCTGCAGCGTTCATTTTTAATTTCTAATGAAAGTGTGATTTAGGTAGATGTGTTTTAGGCTGACGTGGGATAAATGTTCAGGACTGTGGTTCAGCTTCTCCCAAGCAGATGCAACGTGTGTTCTCAATTTACCTTTTTCCTAATTTAGCTTCTTCTCAGTTTACATAACATACAAGGTATCTCCCCTTTAACTTTTTTGACCTGGTTCTCGCTCATTGAGCGCACTGGTAGTAAGTCTTCATAAAAATCTCTGTACAAACAGAAGATCATCTCCAAGGGGTTAAATTGCATTTGTGCAAAAGTCTGTAATTGCGCCTATCAAATGATAAAAATGCCCACTGTTCAACATCAGCACTTTGCCGCCAGCAAGTGCAAGCTTTGTTTTATATCCGTTGATTTTCTGTCAGATTTGTGAATAAATAACTGAAAAGAACTCATCAAAACTCTGTGGGACCTATTGATGCAATTTCAAATTCACCAAGTTTAAAAATGTGAGATAGAAAAGTGGATATGGAGTCCCATATCCTTCTGCATGCATTAAGAACTGACTCTAGGCTGAAACAGGGTTAAATTTCTTTTATAATTTAAGAAGATATTAATGTAATTCAATAACTATAATAAAGGTCTGCCAGGTCTCTAGGAGCATTTGGACACAGGTGCCAGGGATGCACAGGGTGGGATTGTTGGGGTGTCTGTGCAGGGCCAGGGCTTGGACTGGACCCTGTGGTCTCTCCCACAGCCCAGCATATTCTATGATTTCATGAAACATGGTTTTACTTTACTGAGTGCTAAATGCCATTAATATAAACAGGAGAAACAGTGATTAGGAATTCCTTAAATATCTACTTCCTGCCAGAAACAAATACTCTGTTCTTCACTTGAAAGAATTAAGGCATTATCTTCAGCTGAGTAGGTTTTGGTAATAGAATACGGAGAGCTGATCAGCTCCACGCTTTCCAGATAATATTCTTTGCTCCCTCAAAAGCCATTTGCTCAAGGCAGGTGCTGTAATGCACATTCATATCACTTCAGCATCTTGCCTTTGACACAGAATTATCCCTTCAAATAGCACGGTCTCTGTGTTCGCCGTGCTGTATCTGACATCTAAAAATAAATCCCTGTGGGAGCAGCGCTGGGTTACAGATCCTCTCCTTATCAGCACAGCCTTGGCAGGGCCGCGGCAGGAATTGTGTTATCAGCGGTAAAGGAAGTATTTGAGGCAGAATCGCTTCCGCCTGCGCAGACATCAGCTGCCAGGAATTCCTGTCAGGAATCCTGTGCTGTGGGAATGCCTCTGCAGCGCTCCAGCCAAGCTGATGGGCTGCCCCCAGCAGCAGCTGGGCTTTGCCCCTGGAATTGGATGTTCCTGACGTGCTTCAGGAGTTGGGAACGTTGCAAAGAGCAGCTCAGTCCTTCTGTGCCTGTTGTCAGCAGAGCCTGCTGAGAAGATCCTTTCGGGGGTCATCTTCTTTTGGTTTGCCTTTTTTTCTTGTATTTAACGATATTTCGGGGAAGGGGGATCATGGGGAGAATGTGCTTGTGAAGGGGTCTGTCTAATTTTTTTCCTAAGATGGACTGCAAAGGAAAAGAAAAGAACTAGTAGAGCCTGGCCAGATGCCCTTGGCTGGGGTCAGCTGGGATAGTTTCAGGTGCCACAGCTGAAAGGGATCCTGTGGATGAGCTGGGAGCAACAGGGATGGGGACGCTCCCTGCTCTGTGTCTGCCTGAGGTGGGACAGCCTAGCTTGGATCTCTCCATCAGGGATTTGATCCCAAGCCTGCTCAGTGCCTGCAGTGCGTGAGGGTTTGTTAGTCCCCGGCTCTTCGGTGGGTGCTTGGCACTCAGGAGCAGCATGGGTAGCTCCAGGCTGCAATATCATTTATCCCACTTCTTTTGTGAACTGTTTAAGAGGGAAGAAGTATTGATTTTTAAAGCTGAGACATAAACCAGCAATTGCCTGTCCCAGTCTCTTTAAAAGATGCAAGTTCTCAGTAAGAGGCTTAAAAATTGGCCGGAATTTTGGTGTGCGTTGGGGTTTTGATGGACAATTTTGCTGTGTTCTGCTTTGTCTTTACGAATATCTGAGATAACAGATTATGTATGAAGAGGGGCCCCTTTTCAGTCCTTCATCTTTGGCTGCTGTTAATCTCCTCCCAGAACTACCTGGCTGGATTCTGGTATGTTCCCCTTCTTTAAACTGAGGACTTCCCCTCCCATTCCATGTCTTCTCCATGTGATTTCTCTCCTATTGCCTTCCAACGTGGAGGTGGAGAGGTTGCAAGGGCTGTTTTAAGGACGTGGGCATAGAAAAACAACTGTTCAGTGTAGGTGGAAACTGCCTCTACTAATTTAATAATTCCAGCCACAAGTCCATAAAAATTGGCACAGCCTCCTGCCAAGGTCAACAGATTTTAAGTTTGGTGTCTCTGGGCCAAGGTTTTTGCTGCCAAAGGAGTTAGGAGAATATTTGAGTAAGTTCACCTCAGTTTTTGGACTGTGCTGTTTCCTGATCTTGCTTCCAGCATGCCACAGGCTCCTCAGAAAAATTCTTCCCTGGAACAAGATCACACCTGTGAAATTCCAGGTTCCCTGTTTTGTTTTTTTTTTCCCTGGTGAAGTGGGAAGAAATCCAGTGTGGGTTTTATCATGGAAGGATAACTTCAAGCGTGGAGCTGTGACTCCCATCCACAGAGCAGGAAGGAGATCGAGGCTGGTGTTCCCATGTGGATTTACTGCTGAATCCTTCTGAATGTGTTTTACACCTTTTGCTCCCTTTGACTGGCTGTTCTGAAATCAATGCTTCATCTTTTTTTTATAAAGGAAAATGCAGTTTGGCCAGCATTGCTCAGCTCCTGGAATGCCTCTCACAGGGACTCTGTATTTCCCTGGGTTTATTTATCAAGATCAGCTCTGTCTGATTCCATCTCTGTTCTTTATTTTAAAAAGATGCTCATGAAGCTGTACCCATGGAAGGGTGAGCTAGAAGAAGTACTACAAGCAAATGAGATTTTTACCTGTTGGTTCAATACAACAGGTATTTTTGGGGCTTTTTTTACCTTTTCTATTTTTTTAAAATGTTTTTATTAATTTATAGGGAATAGGCCATATCTTCACAGGAGAACAGTGGGACAGAAAACAGAGACCTCCTGCAGGAATCCAGCTTATTCTCCCTCCTCCAGCATTTACCACTGGAAATACAGCAAACTTGTCTGTGGAATTGAGGGGTTTTTGTTCATTGTGGCTATTTGATGGCATGAGTAAATCTACAAGTGCCTGTAATAAGCCCAGATGTTATTTTGACATTGACCTCCTGCTGTTTGCCAGCCGCATAAATCATCTTTACCAACATGTTGCAGAAAAGTGTTAAAATGGATTTAATTAGTAACTGGAACAGAGCTGTGTTGGAAAATTTGTCTTTCCTGCAGTTTAACGACCTGCAAAAATACAGAAGGCTGTGTTGTGCATATAATTAAAATATGTTATAAACTTGAAAACATTCTGTGGGCTCCAGAAAAAGGATGCCTGTTACGGTAGTGCTGGAGGGGAGATGAAACCCTGCCTGTTTCTCTCTGTAGCCAGCCATCCTCTTACCAGGAATGGTGTTGAAATGCAGCGTGATACTGGCCTCCTGGATCTGCCAGCATGCCAGGCTGGAGTGATTTAATAACTGCCTTGGAGCTAGGATCCCTGAGATTTACAGGAGCTGGGCTCTGTGTATCCGCTCTCATGGAGCTTTGTGAGGCCAGAGGATGGATGAGCTGTGAAACTGAACTGGTGTGGGAACATCCCCGTGCTGTGTTTAAACTGTACCTGCCTCCAGAAAGGGCAGTTTGTTCAGACCCTCTCCAGGTGCCAGACTTTGAAGGGTTGATGACAGAATCGGCAGCTCTAGGGCAGCAAGGCAGGCTGGGGGTGTTAAATGTTCATTCATGAGCTCAGCCTTCCCTTGAGTGTGTGTCCTGCCCTGTCCTGCCCTGCCCTGCCCTCGGAATGTGTTCATTCATTCATTCATTCATTTATTCATTCATTCATTCATGCCCTGCTGAAGGAGCACGCCTGGCATAGCTGGCACAGCGAGGGACGGATGGGATGTGGGGAGAAATTCCTCCCTGGGAGGGTGGGCAGAGAAGCTGTGGCTGCCCCTGGATCCCTGCAAGTGTTGAAAGCCAGGTTGGGCACTGGGGCTTGGAGCAGCTTAGCACACTGGAAAGTGTCCCTGTCCTTGGCAGGGGAGGGACTGGATGAGCTTTTGGGCTGGATGTCCCTTTCAAACCAAGTTCTGTGATTCTGTAATTCTGTGTTTAGAATACAACCTGATCCTGCAACATTTGGTGACTGTCTTGGCTTTGGCATCTTTCTGCTCAGGGTTTGAGCACACCAGACATGCTCCACCTCTGTCTGTCTCCAGGTGTGCTCTGTGTCCTGAGCCTCGTGACCATGAGCAAATCCTCGTGGTGCTTCCATGATCTGGTTCAATGCTGCCCTCAGGACTACAGTGTTGCACATGATGAGCTCCAGGTTGTTTTCAGTAGGGCAGAGCTGTCTGGGTGCTCAGGAGGGGGCTGTCCCTGGCCTCTCCTGTGGGGAGGGGGAAGAGCTGTGCCTCCTGGTGTTCGGATGCTCTCTGTGGAAGTGTTTGCTGTCCCGTGCTGGGGCTCTGGGTGTGCAGCTGCACAGGGATCACAGAGGGTGTTTCTAGATCCTGCTGAGCTGAGACCACACTTCTGTTTGTTTTACTTGCAAAAGAGAGATTTGGGCAGAAGATTTCCTGTGAACACAAACGTTCCCAAGGGGCTGGACTGAGGCAGATTTCTCTTTTCCAAAGGAGGAGCAGGCACACAGGCACACACTCCCCACACAAGGACTGTTGGATGTCTGGAAGGCGTTTGGAGAAGTTTGTGGGCTTTGATGGGTTGGTGATTTTATCCCTTGCCGTAGGAGCAGAAGGTGGAGGCTGCTGCTTCCCTGTCCTGCAGGCAAGGCACTGCCCCTCAGCTCTCCTGAGCATCCAGAGCAGAGAGCTCTTTCATCTTGACTCAGAATTCCAGAGGTATCACTTATTTCCTCTGGCTTGTCATTTCTGGCCGTTTTCTCAGCAGAACCTGCAAACTCAGGCTGCTGTTTTCCTGGCAGAGAGGCATCAGAGGGAAAGGGAATGCTTCCATTACACGTGGATGTGTGGCTGTGGGCTTTGGAAATCAAACACGTGTGTGGAGAAGCACGAGGTGATCTCGCTGCCTCTTCCAGATCCCCTCCCCTAAAGTTTAACTTCTTTTACCTCTTAAAACTAAGTGAACAAACTTTGATTGTACTCACTAATTCTTGTTTCCACCATACCAGATGAGTAAAAGAAACATTAATAAAAACTCTGAGACCTATTTTTAAGGTGCATGGCATTCCCTACCACCATCCTGAACTTCTTCCTTTCAAATGGTTCATTTCCCAGAAGGAGCTTTTATGAGAAGCTCATTTAGATCTGCACAGAGATGTTTCAAGCTCCATCAGATGTTTTTTAGAGGCTCAGGGCATGGTTTGGGATTTGCAGGCAGAATTGACAGCTCTGACTGCAGAGGAAGCTTTTTGCAACATCACACTCGGAATTATGTAAGTAATAATTTAAAGGGAAGATGGTTCCTTAATAGACACCCACAATCTGGTATTTAGGAGTTGGAAATAAAAATGCATAGTGCCATATACGTTCAGTATCCTTGAACAGGCCTCAAAATCCATTCTGTTCTATTGGAAAACTGATGAAACTTTTAAACATGGCTTAAACCAAACTGAGTAGAAAAATGCACTTCTTGGGGAAGTGGCATTGCCTAGTCCCTACCAGTTTATGTTTAGATGCCAATTGAAATTTTTCTGATTTACCTTGCAATGGAGCTGTGTAATTCCTCTGTGTGATGTTTAAGTGTGAACCTTATTTATTATTGCAAATAGGACATGTCAAAACTTTCAGCCTTTAAAAGAACTGATTTTGGACCAGGTTCCTATTTGCCAGCGTGAAGTAGTTCAAAAATCAAAACACCTTCTGTTATTTCTACAACTCGAGCCCAGGAATTCACTTTGCAATGTTGCTAAATTATTTAATAATTCGTTATCTGCTGCGTCCTGCAATAATTACAGGTGTAGCAGCGCTGGAATGGGCAGGGAGCCCGCTGGGAGCTGGAGCCTTGGGGCAGAAGGGATTTGCATGACAGGAGGGGAATGTCCTCTCAGGACAGGGCCTGGACCCCAGCCTTGCTGGGGTGAGGGGAGCTCAGGGTTACTGAGGCTCGAGAAAAGGTGTGAGACATGAGAAGCTTCAGAGTCCCCTGGCTCCAAGGTTTGATTTCGTGTTGTGCTTTGCCACTTGCTTTCAGATTAAATAAAAGCTGGGTTGGGTTTGGAAGCTCTTTGTGGAGGAGTGAGTTCTTAAGCTGGTGCACTTTGAATTAGTGATGGGTTTTAGCAGGAGCACTGAACTCTGATGGGCACTTTGAATACACCCTGGACGGCTCTTGGGCTGTATTTCCCCTGCTCCCTCCTCCCTTTGAGCTCTTTAAAGCTTCTCTGTATCCCTCCATTTCCATCTGTGTTCCACTAAGTGGAGTTCAGAGACAGCAGAGGATTCTGCAGAGCTGCTGGGGTCCATGCTGAGCAGGGGCACGGGGAGGGTTTGGTCCTGGAGCCCTGCTTTCCTCTCCCAGCTGACTTGAACATCTCAGGCCTATCCAGTGTCACAAAGATGCAGAACTCTGGCCATTAATCAATTCACTCAGAGAGTCTGGAAAGTAATGTTCCAAATTTACCATTTATGATTTTAAGGTAACCTAGGGGAGAGGAAAGACTTGGATTTTTAACAACAAAATGCCCACGTGCTCTTACAGTTCTTTGTGGTGCACCATATGAATGAACGGTTTCTTTCCCTGTTATAAAAACAATTAAAGAATGGATGATGTTTTCTGTAAGGAGTGTCTGTGTCTTGCAAGTTTTAAGGATAAAACAGCTCCTTGTAAACCAAACTGTGTCTGAACTGAATTGAGTTGCCTGCAGAATTAATAATGAATCTGGATGACAGCACCTTCAGCTCAGGCCCTGTGCTGGGGCGTTTGTAGGCTCTGTATGTGTCCTCCAGTGCTCCACAGCAGTTTGTTCACATTTAAATGTGCTTGGCCACATGGCTGAAGGAGGTTTGAGCTGTGGGAAGGGCTGCAGCATTTTACATCCTTTGTGTGTCCATTTACACAAGCATTGTGTCAGTGTTTGCTGAACAGGAACGTTTATTTTATACAGAACTGTTGCTAAGTCATTATTTCGTTATTTTCTCTTGGAAGCTACCATGCTATTAGCACAAAGCTGAATTGAAATACCAATACTAGAAAGCAAAATGAAGGTTTAAATGTCTCATTTGTGTACAGTGTGGAGCAGCTTGGAACTTGTTCTGGAAAGGTTCTGTTTTTCCATAGAACCACAGAATATTCTGAGTTGAAAGGGACCCCCAGGGATCGTCAGGTCCAAATTCTGTGACTGTCCTGGTGTGTGACGCAGAGCTGTCCTCTGTCCCAGATTTGTCATTGTGACCACTGATTCCCTTGCCTGGTGATTTAAGGGCTTGGCCATTTAACTGGGATTAATGAGCGTCATTGTGTTAATGAGTCACACTCATGATGGTGTGTGACAGCAGTGCCAGCCCAGGTGACTCCAGAGAGCTGCCCCAGCTTGGATTGTGCAATTCCTCTTGTCCTCATGCTTGTGTGTTTGAACACTGGCAAGAATTGAACCCCACTTTTCCCTTGAAATGCCCAGAAATGGGGACCAGGGCAGCGCTGCAGGCTGATGCCTCTGGAGAACAGGAGCTTCCAAGGAGTGCATTGCACAGGGGCAGGGTTACACCAACACCTTTGGAGAATGAATTAAATGGTTAAAAACCAGAAGCCCAATTCCATTGAGAAGGTTTCGGGTAGTTCCCAGGACATGAACCTGTTTCCAGTGTAACCCGAGCTGTTCACAATCCACCTGCCCTGAACTGTCATCTGGGAAATTGAAAGGTTAAAATATTCTTTTCATATCTCTACTATTTTTTCTCCTGCCTTTGGCATTTTGGCAAATTTTCTAAATTAGAAATGAAAACGGTTACAGATCTGTGTGTGACCCTTTATGCAGTTAACCTTGTAACTCTTCAGGTTCATCTTCTGGAGGTTTTTTTACTTTCCAAGTCCATCCCCTGGACACAACCAATTAATGATTTTGACACATGGATCAAAAAACCAAGACACTGTTTTTGAATGACTTCACAAAATTAAAGCTCATCCTATTTATTAAGGGTTTCCTAGATGATTTCTTTAATACCATGAATTTCAGGCACTTTGTTGTGCTGTTTTTGCTTCCCTTCACTGAGTCAGCATACAGAAGCTGCATTTTTTTATCTGTGAAAGCATTTTTCTTCCTTCCCTGGGATCTTAGATCCATACAGGATACAGTGCTCTTGCACAGGACATAAACAACCCGTGACAGTCAGGTAACGGGGTAATTCCTGTGTGTACCTGTGTTCTGGAAAATACAGCTTCATGTTTTGCAGCTGCCCTGTCTGTGAGCTTGCTGTACATTTACATGTAAACCCTAGAAAAAAGCCAGTGCTGCTGGAGTGCTCACGGTGTGGAGTGTCAGGGAGCGTGGGAGGTTGGGTGCACAGTGTGCCTGGCTTCAGGAGACTCTGATTTCCCTGGCCTTTCTCTCCTTACCCCGGAGGATTGTGTGTTGCACCCCAGTGAGTGGCTGTGAGTCCTTACTAGGGGCTTATGTAGTGAAATAAGAGCTTTACTTCTAGGCAAAATTTAGCGGGAATCCAACTTTGGCGTCTTGTGACTGACCAGAAGGGCTCTAAAATCCCCACTGTCGTCATTTTTTGGTATCAGAAGGTTACAATTAATATTTCAGAGCATGGGATACTTTCCATTGCAGTGTCATGGATTTGATATCCCTGGGCTGATGGAGAGTCACTGAGGTTGGAAAGACCTCCCAGATCATCAGGACCAAGCACAGACAGTAGAGTCCAGTTTTTCTACCATAGTGTCTCTAAGAAATAATATCACTGAGCTATAGAATGAGATAAAAAATTGTGGGGATTAAAAATTTCAAAGTAAGTCTCACTTTTCCTTAGGGATTTTTCTGTGCAATCCCTTAAGTGTGCAAGTATCTCCAAGGATTTCTCAACCGAAGTGAAGAAATTTGTTTGTTTAAAGAAACTTGAGTTTCTCCCATAATTACTTAAAACCTAAGATTTCAATATGATCATTTCAGTCTCTTTCCCAAACTCATTTCTTTTCAGAGCTGAAGATCAGTGACCACGGTGTCGATTGTTTTATTCTTACTGGCTGAGTTAGAGCAGCTTTGTGTTTGCTGGGAAGTACCTTTTGCCAGAATTAGGGAGGCTGGAGCCTTGTGTATCAGTCATTATGGAATTTCTGAGTCTTACAGAGCCTCAGATGAAACATCCAAGTTTCAGTGTCTTCTTAGAGATTTTCCTCCTTAACTGGGTTGAGCTAAAACTAAACCCAACCACTTTTAGGGCTTGTGTTGGTGCCCGTTTGGACCTCTACCAAGGTTTGGGCATCTCCTAGGAAGACTTAATCTGATGGTAAAGACATTAATCCTGTTTCCTCTGTCAGAACTCTGGAGTTTGCCAGGATGTGGCAGAAGCAGGTCTCTGTCCTTTCTCTTCATCTTCTTCTCCCCATCCCCATCCCTGCTGAACACATGCAGTGACTGTGAGTGTTAACAATCACCGGGCTGTACTCTCTAGAACTTCCTTTGTGAGCCCAGGGTGGTTTTCTTTAAATCATTTAACTCCTGGAAATGTCGTTGGATGTTTTCATTACAAACACACTCAGTTCCTTCCCACCCTAATTTGTCTGTGTCCTGCAGCTGTAGGATTGATTACAGGTTGGATGGGGCAACCTGGGCTAGTGGAAGGTGGAATGAGGTGAGCTCTAAGGTCCCTTCCAACCCAAACAACTCTGGGATTTTCTGATCAGTGTAAAATTTCATGTTAAAACATTGTGTATGTGTGTGAGGGCGGTTGTGGTACCTCGTCTTAATTGACTTATGCTCGTTCTGCACCTTGTATAAATAGTTCTCTTTTATCCAGGCAATATTTACTGTGCAGAGCAGGTAAACACACCTGCAGTGTGTGGTCATTTTTTTTGTCAATATGTAGAAAATATTTACTTCTTAGTCTCTCTACACCTGAGTTACTTGGCAGCTGTGTTTTGAATTTTCTATGCTCGTGTGAGTTAACTCTTGCCTGAAGCCTGCAGGCTCCCCAGGACACCCCTTTCTTCAAAGGAGGAGCAGCTGCAGAAGTTGTGCAGGGCACAGCTTGGCCTCGTTGCTGGTGAGGTGTGACGTGGCAGATGTGCTGGAGCTGTGAGCATGGGGATCTGTGAGCATCAGGAGACAGGACCACATCTGTGGATGTGTTTGTGTCCCTGAAGAGATGGGGAGATGCAATAAAGCCCAGAGTTGTGGAAGTTTCCTGTTAACGCTAGATGCTTTTAGTCTGGCTGAAGATTTTATTTAACATTCAGCTAAGAGCGGAAGTTTGGGGCTCTACTCCTAGAAGAGCTTTTGTTTTAGGAAATCAGTTTGACCATGTACCTCTGCTGCTCATTTTCCAGCTCCCCTTTCTCCCTTTAGCTGAGGGAAGTGCTTCCATCAAATCTGTTCCATGTTTAGCACTTGCTCAAGCTGTGGAAATGGAAGTGGGTTATGAAACATGTCCCAGCTGTGGGACAAAGACTTTCTGTTTCTTTGGTTAGAAAAGCAGGGTGGGGGCAAATTGGAGGTGAGAGGATTTGAGGTATTTTGCATGCATGGACACACAAAATCCTGCTTGCACCTTCCCTGGCTCGGGTCTGGCAGAGTGGGAAGTTCTAGAAGGAAGGACTTGACTGGGAGGATCTCTTGCTGTGGCTGTGCTCTCTCAAGGTGCACACAGTCAGTTTGGTCACAGCCTGACCTGTGCTCCGTGTCAGGGGGTGCAGGCACAGCCTCGGCGCCGCCAGTGCTGCGTTTCACACAGCCTGCTTTGTCCACGTCAGTGGTGGTTGATCTTTCCCACTTGTGGGGTCATGGGAGGAAATGGAATAAGTTTCCCCTCAGCTTTTATCACCTCCTGCTGCCAGGTGAAGGGAGATGATGGTCCTTCATTTGCTGCTTCTCTTGTCAGCAAGAGGAGTTGGTGTTGAGGCAGATGATAAATGATGTTTGTTGTGGGGAAGGAGATCCCAGATGTGATTGGTTGCACTCATCTCCCCCTCACTGCCTTGGCCTTGGCCTTGTCCTGCAAGGACCTGCTTGGGTGGAACGCATCAACTCCTGCTGTCAGTCACTGCAAGCTGACAGGGAAGTTCATTTTTGATGGACAAGGCTTTTGGAGACCCTGCACACCCTGCAAAGGTAGAGCTGTGCAAGTTGGGCCAGTGTTATTTGTTCTTATTTGCAGAGCTTACTTCATCATTTGAAAAAGTATGTTTTGTTGTAATTTCTCAGAGAGGTTCTGGACCGTACATCCCTGGAAGTCTTTGGATGTGGTTGGATGGAGCTTGGAGAAACCTGGGGTAGTGGAAGATGTGGAGTAGATGGAATTTAAGTTTCCTTCCAGCGCAAACCACTCTGGGATTTGATGGTTTTATGATAGGGTGGAGATGGTTTTAATAAAATTACAGCATCATGAATTTCCAAGTTTCAAAATTCTCATCTTGATGCTTGCTTGGGGATTCTTGGGAGTGAGGATGGGCTGGGGTGTGGAAAAGGGCAGGAGAAACAGTGACACAGTCCAAGGAGGAGATTTCTGTGGTCGTGGGCTGACTTTGTCCAATTTATGTGTGTGTCATAAGTGAGTTTCTGGGGTTCAGAGCATGCCCAGAGGTTGTCAGGTGTTTCTATACGGTTGTTACTGCTGTGCTTTCATGTCTCATGAGATCCAGTTGTGCCTCCAGAGAGGCAAATGCCTCCTGCACCAGACTGGAGGTGTTTGATACTGGGAGGGGAGAGTGTCCCATCTTTGAAGTGTCAGGAATGTTGGTGTTGCTTCCTCCAGCCTCCCTTGCTCTCCCAGCACTGAGTCCTGCTTGTGGAAAGGGTCTGGTGGGGCTGTGCTCCAGCAGAACTGCTCCCAGGAGAGCCAGGGGTGCACTTCCTGATGGGAATTCAGCTTTCTTCACATCCTGCACCTCCACATGTGGTGCAGCCAGGCTGTCAAGTCCCTGCTTGTTTTTCCCTTGTGTACTTTGGTTAGTTGTGTTTCCTGTCTTTGCTCCAGGAGTTCAGTCCTGCTTCTCCGTATGTGAAAAATCCCAAACCTTCCTCAGCACAGCACGATTCAGATCACACAAACACCTCTCTCTGGATGACAGGACGCTGAGAAATCAGAGCATAAATGTATCTGCACTCTGAGTAGAAAAGGTGCTTAGGGCATAAGACAGTGAGCCAGGATCAATGAGTCCCTTAAGCCAATTAAGCTGCTCGTTGCCACAGCACGCTTCCCTCCATCAGAATTACTGTTGCTGGGGGTTCTGTGTTTTCTCCTCCCTTGGCACTCCTGCTCAGGTATATAAGGTGTTATTCCCGGTGACTTTGATTCTTATCAGGATGGAAAAAAAAAAAAATTAATATTGATTTAATGGGGGAGAAAACAGAAGAAGTGAGTGAGAGGCTAATCGCTTGGAATGACAGGGCTGTATCAATTCTCAGTTCCCTCAGAGGAATAATGTGCTTGTTTCCAGCAAATGGGAAAGTAGACTATGAGTAAAACTGTCACTGGCCTCCCACAGAATGTAGTGGATTTTGGAGCTCAGGGAAAAAAAGACAGTCATAATTAACTCTATGATTTTAATGCACTTTCCTTGAAAGTCAGCAGTTTTATGAATTGCCATATACAGGAAGATAAAAACTGTATATATCTTACAGAGCTGTATAAAAAAATGATATTCACTGCCTTAGTCTTGCGTTTTTGACTGTGGATGAATGCACTTCTCAATAAGCTTAAATGTGTTATGGATTTGTGTGGTTTATATCCTTATGTGTGTCACCAGCACATAAACTGAACCTGAGAAAAAATGATGGACAGACACTGTGGAAATCTTCATTGCTGGCGCATTCACGTGACTTTTCTGTGTAAGTGGTTCTTGAATGAGACAAATAAATACAAATTATGGTTCCCTGGTATGCTGATGGGGAACGCTGTGTCTGTTCTCATTGATTGGCAACAGCCAAGGGAAGAATCCTGTTTGGTCCAGGGGGAGACAGTGAAAGAAAGGATGCTTTGTTTTACAGCAGGGCCACTTCTCTTCTAAATAAATTAATAAATCAGGCAGGTCCTTTCATTTAATTGCCTCTTTGTTTTAGCCCGAAGCCACCAAGTGCTGGCTCCTTTTCCAGAGCTGTCTCCATTGTCTTGGCCTGTGAATATTCACACAGCTGGGCTGGCTTTACTCTTGTGAAAACCCGGGGCTGCAGGAGCAGGAGGATGATGCTGCTGCTGTTCCAGGATCCTCTCCGCATCTCTGCCATCCTTTATAGTGCAATGCCATCTAGTGTGCAGAGGCCTCTCAGGATTGTCCTGCTTTGGAAATTCAGCACAGCAGCGCTCTTCTACCTGCATCTAATTCCAGGCAGCTCCACACAGATGCATTTCTGCCCAGAGGAGCTGTGGCTGCCCCATCCCTGGGTGTGTTCAAGTGGTTGGACGGAGCTTGGAGCAACCTGGGGTAGTGGCAGGTGTCCCTACCCATGGAAAGAGATGGGATTTCATGTCCCTTCCAGCCCAAATCACTCTGGGATTTGATGGGTTTTTTTTTATTTGGTGGAGATGGTTCTAATAAAATGACAGCATTGTGAACTTCCAGTTTTCAAAATTCTCATCTTGATGCTTGCTTGGGGATTCTTGGGAGTGAGGATGGGCTGGGGTGTAGAAAAGAGCAGGAGAAACAGTGACACAGTCCAAGGAGGAGATTTCTGTGGTCATGGGCTGACTTTGTCCAATTTATGTGCATGTCATAAGTGAGTTTTTGGGGTTCAGAGCGTGTCCAGAGGTTGTCAGGTGTTTCTATACAGTTGTTACTGCTGTGCTTTCATGGCTCATGAGATCCAGTTGTGCCTCCAGAGAGGCAAATGCCTCCTGCACCAGACTGGAGGTGTTTGATCATGGCTGGGCTGTTCCTTGGGGCCAGTTTTTGGATGGTTTGGGTGCAGGGGAAGCATTTCTTCATTGTCTGTCTTCGTTGGTACTTTGATCTCTTAAATTCTGCGCATGAAAGAATACAGTTTTCCTGCCAGGAGGACAGAAGAATCCTCCCCTCTCCTGTGCTGAGGGATGAGCAATGTGAGGGGTTTGATTTCCTTTTCCAGCAGTTTTGGTGTCATTGTGTGGTATCCGAGATACTGGATTCTGGATGCTGCCAGAAGAGGGGCTGGGTCTCCCCAGGTTTTGACTAGACCTGCCAGAGAGGATTCATTTCTGAATAATCTCCTTTTGCTTTCAATTCATTGTGAAACCAGGCTTTAATAGGGTGTGAAATGAAATAGAGAGAGGTAACACCAGCTGCCTTTATTTACGTGTGTTAACACAGACTCAAACAACAACAAATTAAACTTGAGCTGTTCAGAGGCTTGGAAACACTCCAGATTTAGCTGAGGACTTTGAAAAATGTGTATTTTGTGGGGAGCTGGAAGATCAGGGGCATTTTTATTCTTTTTTAAGTTACCAACCATGGCAGACCCCAGCCAGAAGCATGAAGTTGCTGTGTTCAGCCAAGCCGAGCGTGGCTGTTACCCATCGTTAGCTGAGTTAGCTTTGCTTTGAGCAGTGCTGTGGAAGGCTGTAATGGTTTTAATTTCAAAAACTGGGCGGAAACACCAAATAATGTAGTGGTTTCACCATCTGACAATAGTCTTTCATTAATTCTTTAGGAGAGGAGTCTCTCCTAGAGTCATGGATCTCACTGACAACCTCGAATAGTTCTCTTGTGGGTTTAACTGTCACATAAACAGCTGCCTGGGGAAACCGTTTGCCTTTGTGACCCTCCCAGGAGCAGTTTCCCAAGCTGCTTATGGGTCATGGGTCTTAGACTTTTGCATACTGGGGTGTCACCTTTTAAAGATGAATAACTCTAAAGCAAAGGATTCTTCATCTCAAGGTACAGAGATATCTTCTCACTTCTTCACTGGCACAGAGAGCTTCTCATCTTTATCTCTGTTCAAGCATCTTATAGGATTAATATTACGTAGTCTATCACAAACACCTTTACTCAAATTCACACACAAATTAAAACAATCATCTCCCCAAATGCATATTTTCCCCATGATTTAAAGGATTGATCTAAATATAGAGTTCATTTCCATGGCTCAAAAAAAGGAAAAGGACCAACCTGCAGGAAACCAAGGGGTTTTATATGGTACTTCTCAAAGTTGTAGCCAACAATTTTCAGTTGTCAGAGCAGATGCCAATATTCCAACTAACCCTCTGATAGGTCCCTGTCCTTTCTAAAGCAACTCCCAGGTGCTGACCTGGAAAATCACTCCACATTCCTCTCTGAGTAAAAAACTAAACTGTACAGACCCATGGCAGAGGCACTGGCAGTGCCCCTTCGGGGGCATGGCTGTGGTGGGAGGGTGGCCACCCACGTGTGCTGGGAGTATCCTATCCAGGGGTCCTTCTCCACCTCTGGCATTGCATCCACCAGCTTCCATCAGCCAGTGGCTGAAGGTGGTTCCCTTTGGAGGTGGGCTGGGTGTGCTGGTTCTGCAGTGGTAGATCCGCAGTTTGATGGGAATGTGTGTCACAAGCAGAGGTTGGTTTGCAGCCAGAAGGAATTTTTGGTTGCCTGCTCGGTTCAGCTCTGTGGGATAGTTCAGCTCTGGCAGGATACACAGTGTTACTCCTGGGTGAGACTCTCTGGTTCAATAGAGCCGCTGGACTTAGCTGCCTGGGGAACTTGTGGATTTGGTGGTGATTTCTCCGGGGAAGAGTGGAAGCAAATTCAAGGATAATGTTGCTCTGTTCCTCTAGAAGACTTCACAATGAAGACGTGAACCTGGTGGGGTGTAAAGCGTGTTGTGTGCACTCCCAAACTGCCCCAGCTCAGCCCCAAGTCCGTAAACACCCACGGTACCAAGGAGATCAAAGAGAAATTACTTCAGAGATGGAAATTCAGCCGGGATTCTGATCTGCCTGTGCCAGTGAGAGCTGGATGTTGTTGTTTGTGAGGATGAGAGTGATGATTTCATTTAACGAACTCAATTTAGAGAATAATCCATATTGTGGCTGGTTAAAATGTGATTTGTCAGTAGAGGGAATGAGAATATTTTGCTTATTTGCTGGTGTGTTTTTTCCTACTTCGAAGGAAATCTGCTCTCTGGTAGGAATTACGTGATCGAGTACCAGAACTTGTTTATCAGAAGGAACAAAATTTGTGATGAGGCTGGTCTTACACAGGTAAAATCCTTTTCGGCTCTGTGCGTTTATAAACCATAAATGCTGATTCTTCACTCAGAGGTTGGACTTGGTGTCTTGCAGTTCTTTTCTAACCTTAATAATTCTGTGATAATGGGTGGTAGGGACTACACCCAGACATCCCTCTCTTGCCTTTTACAGGTCATTTCAGGATGCCTTTGGCCTCAGCAAATATATTTCCATCCTCAGAACAGATTTCCTACATTGTCACTTTCTGTAATCCCTTTGTCCATGACAGGCCAGGCTGCACATAGTGATGTGTAGTGGCACCAGCTCTGTGTCAGGAATTGCTTTCTGATTTTATCAGAAACAACCAGGTGCAGGAGGGGATTGGGAGTCAGTTGGGCTGGGGGATGTTGAGGGGAGAGCAGCACATGGAAGGCTCATTCTTGCTGATTATACCCTTTGCACTAAATAAGGCTGCTCCAGGGGTGGCCCAGGCTGTGTAATTTATAGGCACTGATTTCCTTCATAAACATTCCCATAATGTTTATTTCTTCATGCTTCAGCACCCCACAGTCTCATTTATTTGGGGATATGAGAAGCCATCTCATAAATTTTCCCAGCTTGTCATAACCTGAAAATACAGCAACCAGTGACACCTTCTGATAAGTTTTCCAGTTAACTGTAACAGTTAAAGGCCTTCTTGACAGTCTTTTGCACAGGAAAATTCTAAGGTTTGGGGGAAATAGGACATTGAGTAGGAAAGAAATAGCGTTTCTTTCTAACAATGCTAATTTTCAGTCCTTTAAACAGCTTGCACTGAGCATTAAAAATTCTAGAGGGTATTTTCCAAGCTGAAAAAACAAAGAGAAACTTTGAAGAGGGAGAAATCGCAATCAGCTGATGTAGAAGGCTTGAAAAGTTTATGTTCCTATACTAAAAATCCATTTTACTACCCTAAAAATCTATGTTCCTGCACTAAAAGTGTATGTTCTGGTACGTGCTGTGCTGCACTCATCATTTGTGAGGAAGAAAAGCTAATTAATTGTCTTCACAGCCATGTGAAGTTGCTTTTTAGGCCCCAAGGGTGTTTGTGTTACACCATCATGTAGGGTATGGACAAGGGACACATAAAATAGACTGAAGTTTGTTGTCAATGTAGGCAACAAATGGGGAAAGCTGGGAGAATTGCCCATGGGCAGGAGCAGAGGTATCAGGGCTGGAATGGGCAGAACCCCCTGTGCCCTCCCCGCATTGTTAGAGAAATAAATCTGAAAAGTGGGCAGGAGACTTGGAAAATGTGTTCTCTGCAGATTTAAAGCGTGAATTTATGTGAATTTATGGGGAGTGCCTGCTGTAAGATGTCACTGAACCTGGCCCCTCTGCTGACCCTGCTGGGTGCTGAGGTGATCATTCCCCGGCATGTTTGGGCTGCCCAGCCCAGCTCTGACACTGGCAGTCTGAAGCAGAGTGGCCATCATCTGCAGTAAAATAATAAGTGAAATACAGGACTGACTTCTGGCATATTCCAGGTAAAAGCTCTTCATGGCTTGTGGAAGATGAAGGCTCTGGCAGGGACCTGCAGCTTCTGAGAGCTGACTTCGCTCTACAGCTTCCCTGTTTTGGACTGCAAAACTTGCATCTGAATTTGACAAGGAGCCTCTATGACCAAATGTAATAAAAGCATGAGGTTGTGCTGGGAAAGTGTCAGATCTTAATATTTCCATATTACCGTAGGGAGGAGGGAGCTAATGGCATTCCCTCCCTTTGGTGGTGAAATCATCACCAGGCAGGGGTGGTCTGGCTGGGATAAAACCGCTTCCATGGCTAGTGACTCTCAAAATGCCTCCTTCTGCAAAGAAAGGGCTAAACTTGATTTTCTGGATGGGCAGAAGTGTGGAATTGCAGTAGCATTGTGGCGTTCATGAGAATATTCACTCCGTTAAAATACTGCTGAAATTTAAAAATGGAAACCCACCCTGAACCTAAGTTTTTGGGTCAGTGGGGAAGGGGGTGACGTCCCTGGCAATGTCGATCGGGTCTCAGGTGCTGAATGCTAAAATCCAGGCAGTGAATAACGATCTGCAATACTGGATGTTGCAGATGAGTCTCATTCGGACCCCACACACAGACGTGTTCGGGCTGTTCTCAGGCCAGGGAAGGCTTTGACAGCAAACTTTTCATCGCGAACTGCCTGTGTTCTGTGGGGGCCGTGCGGTGAGCAGAGCCCACTGTGCTCGGGCTGTGGGCTCACACCCTGCCCCGATCCAGGAGCACTGTCTGTGCTGGGCTCTGTGCTCACACCCTGCCCGGATCCAGCAGTGCTGTGCTGGGCTCTGGGCTCACACCCTGCCCGGATCCAGCAGCGCTGTTTGTGCTCGGGCTCTGGGCTCACACCCTGCCCCGATCCAGCAGCACTGTCTGTGCTGGGGCTCTGGGCTCACACCCTGCCCCGATCCAGCAGTGCTGTGCTGGGGCTCTGGGCTCACACCCTGCCCGGATCCAGCAGCACTGTTTGTGCTGGGGCTCTGGGCTCACACCCTGCCCGGATCCAGCAGCGCTGTTTGTGCTGGGGCTCTGGGCTCACACCCTGCCCGGATCCAGCAGCGCTGTGCTGGGGCTCTGGGCTCACACCCTGCCCGGATCCAGCAGCGCTGTCTGTGCTCGGGCTCTGGGCTCACACCCTGCCCGGATCCAGCAGCACTGTGCTCGGGCTCTGGGCTCACACCCTGCCCGGATCCAGCAGCGCTGTGCTGGGGCTCTGGGCTCACACCCTGCCCGGATCCAGCAGTGCTGTGCTGGGGCTCTGGGCTCACACCCTGCCCGGATCCAGCACTGTCTGTGCTCGGGCTCTGGGCTCACACCCTGCCCGGATCCAGCAGCACTGTGCTGGGCTCTGGGCTCACACCCTGCCCGGATCCAGCAGCGCTGTGCTGGGGCTGTGGGCTCACACCCTGCCCCGATCCAGCAGCACTGTTTGTGCTGGGGCTGTGGGCTCACACCCTGCCCGGATCCAGCAGCACTGTGCTGGGGCTCTGGGCTCACACCCTGCCTGGATCCAGCAGCGCTGTGCTGGGGCTCTGGGCTCACACCCTGCCCCGATCCAGCAGCGCTGTGCTCGGGCTCTGGGCTCACACCCTGCCCTGATCCAGCAGCGCTGTCTGTGCTCGGGCTCTGGGCTCACACCCTGCCCCGATCCAGCAGCGCTGTGCTCGGGCTCTGGGCTCACACCCTGCCCGGATCCAGCAGCACTGTGCTGGGGCTGTGGGCTCACACCCTGCCCCGATCCAGCAGCGCTGTGCTGGGGCTCTGGGCTCACACCCTGCCCGGATCCAGCAGCGCAGCGCTGCGGGCTGCGGGGGAATTCCGCGGAACTTTGCCCCGGGGCCGGCCGACAGCGCTGTTTGGAAAGCAGGGACGGCGAGGAATCGGCTCTCCGCGGGCTGTGCTGGCTCTCAGACATGTGCTGGCAGTTGCTGCCATTTCTGTGCTCCGCTTTCGGGCCGTGCAGCCGCCTGTGCCGCTATGAGCACGATCGCTGTTTCTCTTGGCTCCCGTTAAACTCCACGGCTCATCCCGCGGGACCTTCCCGACGTGAGAGCGGGCGGCGGCGGCACCCGGCTTTCTCCGTGGTGCCAGGGGAGCGTGAGATGGGCAGCGTGGCGGCCCCGGGGGCTGCCCAGGGGGCAGAGCCCCGCTGCTGTGCCTAGGAACAGAGCCAGCGATCCCACCGCGGGCAGCCGCTGTGATCGCAGCCCGGGGCTCGACTCATGCTGGCAGGGTTTGCTCACTCGGCTGCCGGGAGGCTACGGAGAGACCTGGAGCTGGCAGGCCTCGGCTAGGGAGCCCATCCATGGAGAGAACAGAGCTTTGCAGCAGGGGTAAGTAGTGCACAGCCTCGGAGACCCTCTGGGCTTGCTCTGAGATCCGTGTTGTTTGCTACAGTCGTCGGGGATAAAATAAAACCGGCTGGAAGGGCGCCTGCAGCGTGGCACCAAGTGCTGCTGTGGTGATAAAGAATGATTCAGGTTCCAGTGTAACGAGGGTCCTTTGCAGAATCTTCAGGTTGTGTTTTTGTGCAGACTTTCTTCCATGACAGATTGTAAAGCTCAGGATAATTCAAATTGTGGTTCTCCTCGAGATTATCCTGTGGCCTTTGGGAAGATCTTTTTGCAGTGAGGAAGTCAGTCTGAAAGCCATATGAATGAGATATAGGGAATTGGCTGGGAGTGGGGTGGGGAACATCCCAGCAGAGCTTTCTTGTCTCAGGGAAGGGAATGGCTTTTGAGATAAGTGTTTTTAAACTCTAGTGCATTTCCTACTAAGCAGAGACATGAAAGGACAGTAATAAAAGCAATGTCTTGCATTTTCTGGTGCTAATTGTGCTAACTATTGCTGCTAATTCCTAGGACATACCCTTTATTATGAGGGTAGAGTTAGCAAAGGAGGTTTAACCATTTATTTCCTCTTCTTTGTTCTTTCATGCACCTTAAAAAAGAATTTTTTGAATATAAAGGAGTACTGTTGTCAAAGTGAGTGCATACTGACTCTGAACTTTTACCTGGATAATACTGTACACCTTGATTCCATGTTTCTGAGGTAGGCCTATGGCTATGTGAAGCAGACTTGGATAAATCTTTCATCAGGTGCATTAACACATAATGCTCACTTGGATGTTGTGCTGACAGGAGCCACAGAGCAATCTGCAGTCAGCAGAGAAGTTTCAGGAGGTTACTTGCATTTCTTCAGTCAGGGCCAGTAAATTATTAACCAAACAAAATCAGCATCTGGACTTTCTAGGAATGGCTGCATGTGCCACCTCTGGAGTCCGTGCCCTGGGAGCTGAGTGCAACCCTGGGCTCTCAGCCAGCGGCACAAGGGGGTGCTCAGCATCTCCAGCACTTGCACTAAACCCTTGTGAGAATTCCCCTGCTCCTTGGCCTGCCAGCTCTGTAGCTGTCAGAATGTGTCCCAAAGCTCCCTTTGTGCTGGCTCAGCTCCTTGGCTTTTTTTGTAGGAGACTTGGACTTAAACCACTTCCTATTTCCGGACTGTCTTTGCTCCTTGCTTTTGCAAAGAGCCACTCTGCCTTCCAAGCCTCGTACCCAGATTTGCAAATGTGAAGAGAGGGAATCTTCTCAGACTTTTTTTTCCCTCCCTAAATTGGTCAGGCTGAGTGACACCTTTCATTTGGTTGGTGGTGCTGCTGACACAGCGCCCGTGTCACTCAGAACTCCGAGCTTAACATTTGCCATGAGTTAGAGAAACTGAGGGGGTTTTGTGTTTTATTTCTCTGTGTGCGTTTGGCTGAGCAGACTGAGCAGAGTAACCGGCATTATTTGGACTGGAAGCTTTCGAATTCCTGCGCAGTGTGTGTGGCGCTGCTTTTCACACACAACAGTCAGCCACTCTGAGATTTAAATTAATTATTTGGGATCTGTTTGACTCGTGGCTTTTTCCTTGCAATGATTCCTTACAGCACACTTCTGTGAATAACGAGGCCTTCCTCCTTTCCCTTTCCCCTTTCCCCTTTCCTTTCCCTTTCCCTTTCCCCTTTCCCGTTCCCTTTCCCCTTTCTCTTTCCCCCTTCCCCTTCCCCTTTCCCTTTCCCTTTCCCTTTCCCCTTTCCCCTTTCCCTTTCCTCTTTCTCTTTCCCCTTTCCCCTTTCCCTTTCCCGTTCCCCTTTCCCTTCCCTCCCCTTTTTAAAAGTTAGGATTTCATGGGGAACAACTCAGTGTGCTCTGAAGGTACTTCCAGGTACTTCCCCCCAAGTACTGTGTAGCTCAGTGAGAGCCAAGTGTCAGAAATTTGAAACAAAACAAAACAAGAAGTTCAAAATTCTCTGCCTGGTCGTGAGATGCTTCAGAAGTTACTTTTTGTAAAGTCACTCAAATATGTTTTCAAACTCTTTTTACATCAAACCTCTCTGCTTGGGGCCTGGTTTATGGTACCTGGAGATGTCTGTGCCAGGAATTTCTGCTGTTTGTAATTAGATTTTGTCAGCAGTGTAGTGTTAACAGGAACCTGTGCCCGCAGGCATTTAACCTGCAATTGCTTTTATTAAGGAAATGTTTCATTTGTGCCATATTTTTTTATGGAAATTGAATTTAGAAGGGATAAGTTGTGCACCCCAAGATCATTTTCATTTCCTCGTGGCTGTACCACAGTTATTTTCTTTCCTTGGGAAAACCAAAGCCGCAGGGGATGCAGAGCTCAAGGTGAGGCTGGCCAGGGCTGGAGCTCTGGGAGCAAGAGCAGGACGTCACACAAACAGCAGCGTTACCATTCCATCAGCACCATGCCATAACGGAGGCTCTGTGTGTGCTGAGCCAGATGCATCCAGGCTGTCCTGACCCTGCCAGCTCTCCTTGGAGGAGCTGTGGTTTGGATTCCCACCAGAGGTGTGCTGGCACAGCTCTCTGCTTTTTCTCTTGGTGGCCAGAAGTCGTAGATGGGAGTCAGTGACAGATTCTGCTCGTTTATTTTCTAGCTCTCAGTCCCTGGAGCACGTATCCATGCAGGGGAATACGGGGAGGTCAGTGCTGTGCCCTGTTTTTTGGGAATGGCCTGATAACCTCCCCTGGGACAAGCCTGCAGGAGGAATGTGACTGCCTGAGCCAATCCACGCTCCCAGCCACGCTCGGGCACTCCCCAGCTGTGGGCACAGTTACTGAGCACAGGGACTTTGCAAGCTCTCACTCTTTGTAACTTCCTACCCCTTGTAAGTCTGGGGAGAGAACAGCTTCCTGTGCCTGTGGCTGTTGTTTGGAGAGCCTCTGCTTAGCGTTGTGTTTGATGTTGTCTCCTGGAACCCCGGAGACTGGAAATCGTGTCCCCTCAAAGGAGCAGGAAATGATGTTGTCATGAAAGCAAAAAAAAAAAAAAACCCTGTAGGAAAGAAATCTATGAAACAAATCTGGCAGTATCTCTGTATTTCTCCCATGTCTTCCCAAATGTCATTGCAAGTGACATAGATTCCGTGTCACAAAGAACAATAAAATGCAGGCTTCACCCAGCTAGGGTGAGAAGCAGTTCTCAGCCCAGTGGATTCAGTGTTTAAAGCTCAGCGCTGTTTATCTGAAGGCCATGATTTCCATGGCCTGGACTCCAAGGGGCCTGGAAGTTTCTCAACTGTAGAGAGCTTTAGAGACAAAAGACAAACCCAGGAAATTCCAACCAGAGACCCCACAGGTGGCAAACGGAGCCCATGGAGCAATCCAGGATGTTCTGTGCTCTGCCAATCCCCGGTGCCCGAGGCCCTGCTCTGCCTGCAGCCACATGCAGGGGAGTTCCTACTTTGTTTTTAATAACCTCAGATATTTTAATTCCATGAAAATATTCTGTTTACAGACACTCAGAAGTTGTTTTTGCCTAATGGGGTCTCCAGTGGCTGCATCTAAGAAGTTTTTATAAATATTTCATTGCTTATGAAGTGAAGATTGACCTTCTTACACATTTAGAGGAAATAAAAGGGTGAGACCACTTGAGAAAACATTTGCAGCTTAATACGGGAAAATCTGAGGAAAGGGTCTCTGATAGAACTCTGAGATTTTGTGTCTCAACAGGCTTAGGCATCAAATAGACTTGGCTTAGGAGTTAAACAGACTCCAGCAGTTATACAGCAGAGACCTGCGTTGGCAGCTCCAGCTGGGATCGGGGATTGAAAGGGGGATTTTTCCAAGCTGGGCATTTCTGGCTGCACTTAAGTCAAGGTTACTCCTGATTTCATCTCCAGAGAGGCACCAGCTGGATCCCCTGTGATTTGTGTCTCAGTGCAGCTCTACAGCAGCAGCATGGGGAGGGCCCTCCTGGCCAGAACAGCGTGTGAGATTGGGAAGGATAAACTTCACAAGGAATTGCCTTTCCTCTAGCTGCATGCAAGAGAAGTGTGGCACTGAGCAAGTGTTTTGTCTGGTTTCATAGTTATTCTAGATTCCTTTTTAGCTGATTAATATCCCTTACCATGCCTTATCTCTTACCCTGTGTCTGATGGACGAGAGTGGACCTGCCCTGCCCCAGTCCCTGGAAGACTGAAAACCCAGCAGGTCGGATCTCAGAGCTGCTGTGGTTGCAGTGGAGTCTTCACTGCCACCTCGAAGTGATGCCATGTCCCATCCCTCTGGGAAGAGCTCAGGGGATGTATATTTAAGAAGCTGCAGCAGTTTGTCCCACGCCAGGAGCTCTGTTTTTCCATGGGAGCCCAGCAGGCTCTTCTCAGTGTCCATACATTCCGTCTGTGGATGCCACATCCCTGGAAGTGTCCATGGCCAGGCTGGGTAGAACTCTGAGCAGCCTGGGACAGTGGAAGGTGTCCCTGCCCAGGGCAGGGGGTGCAATGAGATGGGCTTTAAGGTCCCTTCCGACCCACAGCATTGTGGGATTCTGTGATTTTAGTTATTCTCTGCGGGAGTTTTCATTTTGAAGGACTTGGGGGAGTGTCCCAGCTGTCCTCACCTCTCTCTAAAGCACCAGGCTGTGTAGCACTTGTGCATGACCTCACTGGAAGCTTATATTAAAAGCACTATAACCAGATAGCCCAAAGGAGACGTGTTCTTGTGCTTGTAAGGCACATATGGAGCCACTGTTGCATCCAGGACCACTAAAGCACCCCAAGGCTCTTGCTGGGATGGGAATCTGCCCTTTTCTCTAGCTGTTCATATTTATAAACCATGCTGGGATTTATTAGTCTTGAAGGTGAAGCTCAGATGAAGGGATGCTGACTGCTGAATAATCATCCTGCCATAGGAAGAAATTGTCTTCTGTGATTTGCAAGCTTAAAATAGTTCTGGAAGTAACTACAGGCAAAGCACATATCCCACATCTTACATTTACTCACTGTGAATTCTTGAATAAAACCCAGCCCCTGTGTGCACCTGTGATTAGATAGGAACTTCTGTCAGCTGGAAAGGGATTTACTGTGTCCAGCTCTGGGGTTCATGGAGCTGCTGGAGCAGGTTCAGAGAGCCCACGGAGCTGCTCCAAGGGCTGGAGCCCCTCTGCTCTGGAGCCAGGCTGGGAGCGCTGGGGGTGCTCACCTGGAGAGGAGAAGGCTCCAGGGAGAGCTCAGAGCCCCTGGCAGGGCCTAAAGGGGCTCCAGGAGAGCTGGAGAGGGACTGGGGACAAGGGCTGGAGGGACAGGACACAGGGAATGGCTCCCAGTGCCAGAGGGCAGGGATGGATGGGAGATTGGGCAGGAATTGTTCCCTGTGAGGATGGGCAGGCCCTGGCACAGGGTGCCCAGAGCAGCTGTGGCTGTCCCTGGATCCCTGGAATGTCCAAGGCCAGGTTGGACAGGGCTTGGAGCAGCCTGGGGTAGTGGAAGGTGTCCCTGCCATGGCAGGGGTGGGATGGGATGAGCTTTAAGATCCCTTCCAAGCCAAACCATTCTGGGATTCCGTGAGTCAATTCCACATCTATCCCTCATATCCTCACACACTCCAGGGATGTTTTCTGTTGTGCTGTGCTCAATCCACGGGGAGAAAACAGGGTATCACAAATCACAGAATATCCTGAGCTGGAAGGGGACCCACAGGGATCATCTGGTCCAGCTCCTGGCCCTGCACAGACACCCCAACAATCCCACCCTGGGCATCCCTGGAGCTGTGTCCCAGCTCTCCTGGAGCTCTGGCAGCCTCGGGGCCGTGCCCATTCCCTGGGGAGCCTGGGCAGTGCCCAAAACCCTCTGGGGGAAGAATCTTTCCCTAAATCCAACCCAAACAGCTCCAGCTGTTCCTTCATGTGTCACTGGGCAGCACAGAGATCTCTTCATGGAGATGTTTTGCCTCTCTACTGCAGAGGTGCCTTGGAGTTTAATTCCAGCATCCAAACCCTTCTGCACAATGGTATCTCACACTCTGTTCAAAACAGGCAAGGGAAGCAGAGAAACACAGAATGCTTGAGTTTAGAAGGGTCCTTAAAAATCAAAATCCATCTGTCCTGGGAGAGCTGGGCTTGGATCTCTGTTCACCCTGGTGCTGATGGGGCTGAGTGTGGCTGGGCGGGCCCCTGGTGCTCCATGGATTGTCCAGGGATAATGCCCAGCACTCCACATGGTTCAGATGAGGAGCAGCGAGGGATTTACTCACACCCTGGGGAGCCTGGAGTAGTGATTGCGTGGCATTACAGGAGGTGCATTTTCCTTTTTTCTCTGATCAAGTCCTATTTGATTTTCTGTGTACTTCTTGCTGCTTTTTGAGCACCGTGTTGGAGTTGTCAAAGGGGTGATTTAGAATAGCAGGGGAAGAAAGGAGAGTCAGATAGGAAAATACTCTTCAAACAGGGCTTTCTTGTCTTACTTTGATCATTACTTTAGGATATTTATGCTTGGGTAAAGAAACCATTCTGTGGAAAATGTTCTTTTTCTGCTCTGAAGCCACGGTTGAGGATGAGATGGGAAAGCAGAAGATGGGAAGTGTGTGGGAAGATAATTAGTACATTTAGCAAGATAAAGCTGGAGTGAGGCAACATAGGCCAT
Source organism: Hirundo rustica (assembly GCF_015227805.2). Classification (NCBI taxonomy): domain Eukaryota; kingdom Metazoa; phylum Chordata; class Aves; order Passeriformes; family Hirundinidae; genus Hirundo; species Hirundo rustica. The sequence goes on from NC_053472.1 coordinate 509,322, forward strand.
ATAAATACATTTATGCTGTCAGAGTAATTGAGTAGAAAACGTTTCCTTGTTTGAGAAGATTTGCCAACCTAAAATTTCAAATATAACAAAATAAAATCTTCACATGTATCAGGTCTGGAAGATGCCCTATTATCAGACAAGCTGCTGTGGGTAATGGCCTGGGTAATGAGGGTGAAGTGGGGCTTGGATCAGCGGGATAATTTAGGAACTGGTGCAGGAACTGCCTGTCAGTGACTGGAGCTGAGATGTGGTCAAAGCTTTTCCTTATAATGAGGCATCATCTCAGGGTTTAATCAGCTTTTAGTTTCTTCAGGATTTGTCCCAAGGATATTTGGGTCTTACAATTGTTTTTTTTAATCAAACATAGCCGTGTTTCACAGGGAAATGAGCCTCCTGCTCCTTGCAGACTTGCAAGGAGTCTCCACGCAGACTTGTACCCACGGCACACATTCCATGAAGGTGCTGCTGGTCCTGGAGCTTTGCCCTCGTTTGATTTGCTAAATTGCACAAACATCATAAATTAACAGACATTAAAGTGTGGTGGTTCAGGAAGGGGGAAAAAAAAAAAAAAGTAATTCCTAATACAGTCAGAAAAAAAGTTATCAGCTGTAACAGTGCTTTGGAGGCTTAATGTGCTTTTGCCATGGCCGAGTGTGAGCAGCAGCAATTCCCACTGCCTGTGTCTGGCTGCCTTCCCCAGGGATTTAACCTGAAATCCCATCCTGGGAGAACGTGACGAGATCACCAGCTTTCCTTGGGACAACGACACAGCCTCTGCCAGGAGAAGCAGCAGCCTTGAGCCTTGGTGGGTGTTCCTGCCGTCCCTTGTTTCCTGGAGATGCCTGCAGAGGTGAGCTCCTCGTCCCGCCTGGATCACCGGGCCAGGTGCTGCCGCTTGGCTGTGTTGGATCACAGGGGAGAGGAGAGGGTCTGCTCATGAGGCTCATCTTGCTTGTACTTTACCTTAGAATAACTAAGTTATATTCCGTATATAAGTACAATTATACATTTACTGTATTTCGTATTATAGGTGTAATTTATTATATGAATATAATAGTATCTGTTATACAAGTAATGCACTCATATTTATACGCATATATTTAGATACATACCACAATGTAGTTATATCTATAAGGTGAATAATATTGTTGCAAAGGGCAATAATTAATATTGAGTAATTAATATTTTGAAGCATAGAGAAAGAGCTGTAGAGAGCAGCTGTGTATTTTTGTCCAGGGAGCTGGGAAAGAGGCTCAGCCTGCAGAAAAGGAGGCTCAGGGGGAACCTTGTGGGCTCTGCACAACTCCTGACAGGAGGGGACAGCCGGGGGGATCGGGCTCTGCTCCCAGGGAACAGGGACAGGAGGAGAGGGAGCAGCCTCAAGTTGCTGTAGGGGTGGTTTAGATTGGTTATTAGGGAAAATTTCTTCCTGGAAAGCACTGTCCAGCCCTGACACAGCTGCCCAGGGCCAGTGGTGAAGTCCACATCCCCAGAGGGATTTCAGATCCACGTGGAAGTGACACTTGTGGACGTGGGTCAGTGGTAGCCTTGGCATTACTGGAGGAACGGTTGGACTCCATGATCTCAGAGGCTTTTCCAGCCTCAGCAGCTCCACAGTTCTCCATAATTCCTTTGACTTGCCATGAAATGTATGTTTTTCACGAGAAGCCCTCAGGTCAGGGCCAAGGACAGGCAAGTTTCTGTCTCCATCTGTGAGAGGCGCCAGAAACGCCTCTGTCAGCTCAGATTGGTGACCGATGTTCGTGAGCGTCCCAGTATTTTCCTGAAGAAGTTCCTATTTGCTCCCTGTGGCTTGATCCTGTCTCAGTTCTGCACTAACAGGGTCCCTAAAGCCTCTAGCAGGAGCCAGTCTCTGGTGTGCACACACAGCATCACTTGTTGAGCTCTTGGCTTTCTGCTGGCTCCCCACTAGGGCATCGTTATCCAAGGAATTTAGGTGAAACCTGGGAGGTGCTGTGTGGGGGACTGAAATCAGCTCCAAGAAGTGCAGGAGTTATTTTACAGGGTTTTGCTGCTCTCTGGAGTGTGAATCCCTGGCTGTGTCCCAGGTCAGTGTGGCTCCACGCCTCTGACATGAGATGGGCTCTCATGTTGGATTAGTTTAATTAAAGTTTGATAAAAGTTTACACCATTAACTGCACAGAGAGGTTTGGAGTTTGGGAAGGATGGTCTGCTCCTTCTATCTGGAATCAAGATGGATTTCTAGCTTACAGTTCTCATTAGTTAATCGTCATCTAATTAGTGAATCCCTCCCCCATTAAATTCTAACCTTAACCCTGATTCGTTGGAGAGGGGGATTTGTTCGGGCTTTTTTCTTTTATGCTTTGTTTTCTCTTTCTTGCATATTTTAATTTTATTGTGAGCTCTCTGCCACAGCTCTGTGTTGCTCACTTGGTGTGATGTGCATGAGCGAGATCAGCGCATTCATGGCTTTGTGAAGCAGAAGTTGAAGTAAGTTCCACAGACAAATCAAATCTACGCTTGCCAGGCTTCTCACAAATCACCCTTTCACCAGGAGAGCTGGATGATGGAGTTGACATCACTCAGGAAACTGGGAGATGAAAGCTAAAGCTGGCAGAATGAGCTTCCTTTGACATCTGGGGCTCAGGGGCACCAGGTCTGACCTGGTCAGGATTTGGCACTTTGTTAGCAGCCAGCAATCCCTGTCCTGTCAACAGATTTATGTACTGCTTTTCCTGAGATGATTTCTCACAGCTTTTGCAGTTTATAAGGGGAGCACACAAGAGTCTGCAGCGGTTGGAAGTAAAAAATGATTGCACAAATCTCAAGAGTTATCTTTTAATCATTTTTAATTCTGAACATGTTCCATCATAACCCAACCTCCTGCTTTGTCACTGTTCCTCCCTCCAGGAGGAATGACCAATGAATTTTCCTCTGCAGGAGACCTCTGTAATCAGTCCCCTTATCACCCAGCTTGCCAGAGATGAGCCTCTGTCTCAGACATGCACTAGAAGCATTTTTAAGTTTAACCTCCTTGTGTATGTGATCAGCAAAGTCTTGGCCAGCAAGCACTGCTCTTTTTGGGCAGAAAGAGCCCAAAGCTTGTGGTGTGAGTTTGCTGGTAGAGGACAAATTATCTGTGTTGAATTCTTCATCAGTTCTCAGTGGGCGTGTGCAGGGTGGAGACTCCCAGACTTGTCCCCAGCTGTGTGAGGACAAATTTGAGCACTGCCTTGGCATTGTTGCCCAGAGGAGCTGTGGCTGCCCTGTCCCTGGACGTTTCCAAGGCCAGGTTGACCAGGTTGAAGCAGCCTGGGACAGTGGAAGGTGTCCCTGCCCGAGGAACCAGATGAGCTTTAAGGTCCCTTGCAACCCACACCATTCTGGGACTCCTTAATTCTCTGAATGTTTGCAAGACTCTGCATTTTCCATCCACATGAAGTGTGGTGTGACTGCTTTTAAGGCTTTCTTGTGTATCGTGAAATGCTACCAGTGAAAAGTTTAGCATACTCTAAAGGTCATTTAGGGGATTGGTCATATCCACTCATCCTAGCTGAGCATATGTATTTCAACAAGAAATGAACCTAATGGGATCTAATGCCTCATAATTGTTCATTGGGGTCAGGAGGTTTGACAGCAAGTTTCAATGTGAAGAAGGAGCACTGCAGATTATATATTATAAAGTATATGCTGTTTAACTCTACTGGTTTGGAAAGACAGGTGTCTGCTAGGGAGGGCAGGGGCTCCCTTGGAATGGAGGATGCAAACCCCCTCCCTCTGAATTATTATGATTCTGAAATTAAGGGGCTCTCAGGCAAAGACGTGGGAGTAGGAATAACAGTTCTTTATGAGGAAAATTAAAATAAAAATTTAGTCCAAAAAATAGCCAATAAAGAAAACACTGACAGAGTTAGAATACAGCCTGACACCCTGCTGGTCAGGGTGTTGGTCCCAGCCCAATCCAGCCCTCCTGGAGCGCCAGGTGTGGTTCTGTTGGAGCAGAGATGATCCTGCAGAAGGGTCCAGTGGTGCTGAGATGGCTCCGGGGTTCCTCTGGCAATCCCGTGCACACGGGCTGTGCTGCTGTTCCCAGGCCAGGTGTGATCCAGCCGGGAATGCCGGGCTCCTCCCCTGGCTGCAGCATCTCCCGAGGGAGGATGGAATTGTCTCAGCCCTGCAGTGAGCCTGGATGGGCCAGGAACAGCAGAGATCCCTGCAGGGAGGATGGGTCCTGGAAGGGATAAAGAGCAGTGACACCCCTGGTTTAACAGCTGGTAGTAGAATACATACCCCCAGTTACATTTTGCATTGCAACCCGAGACATTAACTCTGATCAGTTGCAGTGAATGCTGTTTACATACTATTTACCTCAGGGAAACACATTGGCACAGTTACAGGGATATCCACCGGGCCCTGCTGGCTGCTCTGTTCTTTAAGAACACGAAAATCAATGTCCCACTTTGGAGTTAACCAGATTCTGCCTGTGAGTCATGTTAAGAGTCCAGTAAAGTCAGGAGAGGCCTCTGCTTTGTGCTTGGATTTAAAATCAAGCCTGGGGGCAACTGTGCTTTCCAGGATGTTCTGTTTACAAGGAATGCAGCAGCAGGAAAGGCTTTTAACCATCAGGACATCCATGATTTCTGAGAGAGCTTTGGTGCACGTCTGTTAACAAAGCAAAATGCAAGCTGAACCACCTGGGGCTAGGGAACACGAGTGGATATTCACCTTTGGGGGCATTTTGCAGTGAGGACAGTTGGACTGCAGGATAAACCCCCGAGATTTTCCTGTGCGAACAGTTTCTGTCCGGGTCTCAGTCAGCAGGAGGCTGTGGGAGAGGAGCAGCGTTCAGCTGGTTTTTACAGCTCCCCTCTGCAATGAGACGGGTTGTGCTGGCTTGAAGGCAAAACCAGCGAGAGACTCCAAGTCAGAAAAAACAATTTAATAGGAGAGGAAAAAAAAAAAAGTAAAATAAAATAAAACACATGCAATGGTACAAAAGATCACTGACAGAGTCAGAATACAACCTGAAACCATGGTGGTGGCAGTCCAGATGAAGTGGTCTTGTTGAAGCAGTGTTCTTGCAGAAAGGTCTGGTAGCTCTTGTCCTCTGGGAGTCCAGTGGGTAAGGCTGCCTGTGCTGTCCCAAGGCCCAGATTATATCCAGGTGGGAATGCTTGGCTCCTCCCCCTGGGCGGAGCATCTCACAATGGACTGATATCATTTTATCAGTTTTGTAATGGGTCCTTGATTGCCTATTAAACAGAGATAGCTCCTGGGGAGAGTTATCTATGAGCCATGCAGGACGGCATTGATGGGCCATTAACAGAAGATAGTCTGGAGGGAGGGGGCACGGGAAACAGTGGTGCACAACAACATTTCATGTAGATGGTGATAGAATACATACTTTGGGCACATTTTACATTGTAACCTAGGACACGGGTGCGTGGATGTAGGGCCACCAGTGGGCTGCAATGTCCCTTGTCCCCACAGCGAGTGTGTGTGAGTGAACGGTGACTGCAGTGGGGCTGACTGGGAGCGTGGAAACTCCGGGAATGGGTGGGCAGGGTGGGCTTTGGGAAGGAAGGTCGCTGTACCTCCGTGTCCTGCTCACACCTCCAGCTGATCCACTGCTCCTCCTGCCAGGTCAGTGCAGAGCCCTGGCGTGCCTGGAGCCGGGGCTGATGTCAGTGTGTGAGAGGGAGGGTGGAATTCACCCCGTGCCTTTCTCTGCCCCGTGTTCTGCTGCACAGTCAGGCCCTGAGTTCCTTTCAGGGAGCTCTGCTGTTGCCTGTCGGTGATTTTGTTTCCTGACTGTTGTTGTTTTGGGGCCTGTGGTGATGAGCTTTGCCGCTGATACGCTCAGTGAAGGGACGCCTGACGTTCCCTTGGGGGCTGGGGGTCTGTGTGCCCTCAGGGAGCACAGGGGAGATTAGAGGATGGAAACCTTTCTTCAGGAGTAGGAAACCCACATTTGATTCATAGAATCTCAGGGTTGGGTTGGCTTGGAAGGGCCCTTAAAGCTATCTGCTCCACCCCTTGCCATGGCAGGGACACCTTCCACTGTCCCAGGCTGCTCCAAGCCCTGTCCAGCCTGGCCTTGGGCACTGCCAGGGATCCAGGGGCAGCCACAGCTGCTCTGGGCACCCTGTGCCAGGGCCTGCCCACCCTCACAGGGAACAATTCCTGCCCAATCTCCCATCTGTCCCTGCCCTCTGGCACTGGGAGCCATTCCCTGTGTCCTGTCCCTCCAGCCCTTGTCCTCAGTCCCTCTCCAGCTCTCCTGGAGCCCCTTCAGGCCCTGGCAGGGGCTCTGAGCTCTCCCTGAAGCTTTTCCTCTCCAAGCTGCACACTTCCAGTTTTCTCAGCCTTTCCTTACAGAAGGGCTGCTCCAGCCTTTGGATCACCTCTGTGGCCTGTCTGAACCAGAGCTCCTCACGCCTGGCAAACTTGGGAAATATCTACAGCATGTGTGAGCCTTCTTTGCAGCATGCTCTGGGTTTCCTTTGGCTGTAGTTTCAAAACTCATCAGCACTTCAGGTGTGAGATTTGATAGCAAAGAGTGATGCTGAAGGTGGAAGGAAGGTGCAGTACAGAAACACTGGTTGTGTTTGAGTACATTCGTGGCAGCAGCCTACACTGATAATAACTTACACAAATCCAAAGATCTTCTTTGGAATTACCTGTCTACAGCCATCAGAAAAGAAATTGGTATTCCAGGAGTTGGATTGGTGGATGGGAGAGGGTTGAATCCGTGTGTGGTGGGACTTCCCTACAGAGAGAAGGGAGATTCCAGCAGAACAAAGTTAAATAAATTCCAGGTGTCGTGGTCATTTGTATGGAGAGAGCTTTGCCTTCTTTGTCCCTCTTGCATGAGATGTCTCTCACTATGCACTTCTGATTTTCACTTGTTTACATTCATTAAATACAGCAATTTGGGATTCTTCTCCTCAGCCTTTTTTCACTTTTGCCTTCATTTGTTTCAGGATTTTTTTTTTGCTCTTGGCTAATTAGGATTTTTTTACGGCCTTTTAAAGTTTTATGTACACGTTTCCCTTGATTTATTTGCTTTGCAAATAGTCTTAACTTGAGGATTTGTTGACGGTAACTTAGGATGATTTGTGATTCCTGTTCTCAGGGAGGATCGTGAAACATAAGCCATTTTGGTGGGATAAGAGGGCCAGGAGTGGGATGCTCCAGGCTCGGTCCCTGTGCAGGAATGTCTCCTGACACAAACACAGCCCCATGATGCAGTTAATGACTCTGGGTGTGATGAATGGTGCCGTAAAACTCTCTGCTGGGGTGAATTGTTTGACAACACTGAAATTAGGAGATATGTTTTATTATCTAATGTCTGCCTGAATGTATGAAATAAAAAAAAAAAAAAAAAAATGTGGGAAGGGGGTAGGGAGGAGCACTGTTCTATATTCACTCTCCATGAATATTTATCGAGATATTTTCAGTCAACAATTAATTTGGAGGTTTCATTCCTGCCTCGAACCGTTTGCCTCCCCATAATTGTTTCATTTTTGAACGTATCTTTATTTTAACCTGTCAGGTAATGTTCCAGACCCCAGAATTTCAGGGGCTGTGTGTGCTGAGCGTCTCCCCTGTGGCAGCTCCAGCCTGCCAAGCCCTCCCCTGATTCCCTGAGACTCAGCATGTCGTAGAGCAGCCGGTGTGGCCGCTCCATTCCGTGCCTGCTTTATCCCCGTCGCTGACCCGCTCTTCTCTCTCCCTCTCCCGCCCTCGCTGCAGCTCTCGCTCCCGGAGGAACAGAACGAAGTGACGAGGAATGGCTGTGAGCCCAAGGAGCTGGTGTACCTGGTGCAGATCTCCTGTCAGGTAAATGCCCTCTCCTCTCCCCAGCGCAGCTTTAATCCTCTTGCCAGCACAGCCCCGGAATATTGGGATGTGACGCTTCCCTGAGGTGTGTCTGGGGTTTTCCACCTCTTCCCTGCCTCGGTCCCCCAGGGATGCTGCCTGTGGTGCTGCCACCAGCACCTTTTGGGAGAGGAGAAGCATTGAGGGGAGAAGAAGGAGAGTGGGAAGCAAATAACCCTCAGTAACCCCCAGGGCTGAGCCCAGAGACAGGAGTGGGTGTGCTGAGGCTGAGCTCACTTTGGGGGGGAGCACAGACACCTGGACACACCAGTGACCCCAACAGGGAGAATCCCACCTGGTGGTTTGTTGCCACAGCGTGCTGCCAGGGATCTTGATCTGCTCCCCGACACCTGGCGTGGAATTCTCATCTGGGGATGCTCTGAGCAGAGGAATCTGCTGCTGTGTCCCATGAATTCTTCACCTGCTGCTCTGTGTGACTTTGTCAAATGCTGCATAATGGATGTGTTTCAGTATGCTCAGGGAGTCCCCCTCTGTGGGAGATGCAGGGCACTGGCAGGTTCAGTGCAGTAACACTGTACCTGTGTTGGGTTGTTTTCCTGGCTTTAGGACAGCAGCTCTTGCCATGATTCACCTCAGCACCCCCCGAGCACCCATGGTATCGACGAGTACACGCACAAAGGTGGTGAATGTGCAGGGTCCCTGTTGTGCTGCCTCAGCTCTGTGCTCAGTGGGGTGTTAGGAGAGCTGAGGCACAGAGCACCCTGCAGAGCAAAGTGTCCTTCATCCCGAGGAGCAGAGCCTCTTGCCCTGTTCTGGAGATGGAGCCTGGCCAGGCTGAGCTCCAGCAGCGTTAATTCCAGCAGGGAATCCCTCACATGTTCCTGTACGTGTTTATGAATGCGCTCTTGGGAGAGGGAAGAGAGGCACTAAGTGGGCATCTCTCAAATTTGCCAGTGTTTTGGCATTTTTCAGGACTGTTGTAACCCCCTGGAGGCAGTCTGGCACAAAAGCAGCACTTCCCAGCCAAGCAGCCCAGGCTGACAGGCAGCACAGCAAACCCTGAGGGTGGGCACATGTCTGTCCCAGTCATGGGCAAGGGAGTTTCAGGGGACTGTGGGAATTTGGAATTTCAGTGTGTTTTAAGCCCTCACATTTGGGGTGTGTTTGCAGTGCTTAGTGGAGGGATGACCCCTGGATTATTCCCTGGCTGTGGCAGGTGGGCCTGGAGAATGTGGCAGTTTTACTCTAGCTCCAGAGCACATCATTTCTGATCCTTCCCCCACCTTACTGACACCTCCAGAAATTCACAGGATAGCCTCAGGTATAACTGCGTCCCAAACCCTGCAGAGTATCCCTGTGCAGGAGGGAGGCTCAGGAGCACCAGAGAGCTGGGATGGGGCAGGATGGAGCTGAGGCCTGTCCCCGCTCCTCTGGCACCTTGCTCCCACTCTCCAGTGCTTTGCAGGGATGTGTCTGGGGGAACAGGTATGGATTTCATCAGTGTGGAGACAATGGGGGAAATTCTGAGCCTTGGCAAAGGGAATTGTTCCTATGTAGCCGCTGTGTACCAGGCCTAGCTCCTGAGAAATTCCCTTCCCTTCCCTTCCCTTCCCTTCCCTTCCCTTCCCTTCCCTTCCCTTCCCTTCCCTTCCCTTCCCTTCCCTTCCCTTCCCTTCCCTTCCCTTCCCTTCCCTTCCCTTCCCTTCCCTTCCCTTCCCTTCCCTTCCCTTCCCTTCTTTACCTCAGTGTTTCACTGAACTCAAATGGAAACACGGAGTTGGCCTCATCTGTTAAAGGATGGGGACAGAAACGGCCCCCTTTGTCTTCCTTCCTTCCTTCCTTCCTTCCTTCCTTCCTTCCTTCCTTCCTTCCTTCCTTCCTTCCTTCCTTCCTTCCTTCCTTCCTTCCTTCCTTCCTTCCTTCCTTCCTTCCTTCCTTCCTTCCTTCCTTCCTTTCCTTCCTTCCTTCCTTCCTTCCTTCCTTCCTTCCTTCCTTCCTTCCTTCCTTCCTTCCTTCCTTCCTTCCTTCCTTCCTTCCTTCCTTCCTTCCTTCCTTCCTTCCTTCCTTCCTTCCTTCCTTCCTTCCTTCCTTCCTTCCTTCCTTCCTTCCTTCCTTCCTTCCTTCCTTCCTTCCTTCCTTCCTTCCTTCCTTCCTTCCTTCCTTCCTTCCTTCCTTCCTTCCTTCCTTCCTTCCTTCTCCCTTTTCTTCCTTTTTGTTTTTCTTTCCCTTCCCCTTTCCTTTTCCCCCTTTTTTTCTTTCTCCTTTTTCTCCTCCCCTTTCCCCCCTTTCCTCTTTCCCCTTCTCTTCTTTCCCCCTTTCCCTTTTCTCTTTTTCTCTTTTTCCTTTTTTTCTTACTTTTCCTGGGTTTTTTCCTTCTTTTTTCTCTTTCTTTTTTCCCTATTTTTCTTCTGTTTTAAAATACTCCCCCTGGTTAGCTCGAGCTTCTCCCTTCCCCAAGCCTGTGGTCACCCTCTCCCACATTACTCCATGTCCCTGTCTCTCAGATCCATAGAAAGCTGAGGAATTTGTGACATTTGGATCCAATGACCAGGAAGGTATGGGAGGAACTGCACAGCTGAGCATCCTTTCTGCCATGGAGATGCTTCACCCCTGCCATCCCTGGCCTCTCCCAGTGTCCAGGGAAAGATTCCATTCCATCACACACTGGACACGAGCGGTGTCTGCATGGATTTGGCTTCACAGGAGAATGGGAGGTGTGAAATAGCTCATGGAGTGTTGGTGCAGTGGGGACAGATTTTGGCAGGGTGCATCTGGATCAGGCCAAAAATATTGGAAGAGGGAGGAAAAAAGCCTGAAAGGCAAGTTTGGCTTTCCTCACCCTTTGGGTGTGCTTCCAGTGCTGGTGTTCGGCCACTGCAGCAGCCTGAGCTACATCCTGGATTGCTCAGATGGACACGGGGGGTTCTCCTAGGGAGGCTGGATCCACATAAATGTAAAAGCTTTAGAACAGCTCTGATTTGTTGCAGAGGCAGATAGCAAAGAGTGAGGGTGTTGCCATCCTGGCAGCTTTCGATTCCAGCCTTGGAGGAACCAGTTGAACCCGTGGCTTTGGGGTTCAGCGCTGGGCCTCCCCAGTTTGGGCTGTGCACGCCCACCCTGGGTGCTGTGGCCCATCCGATGGCATTTACTGGGCCATCTCCCTCTGCAGCAGGCAGCAAAGCAGAGCTTCTGAGCAGCAGATATTTCAAACATCCAGCTCAGCCTTAGCTGGGTTTGGCAGGGCACAGCTGCTCACACTGAGGGAATTCTATCCCACCGCTTCCCAGCTGTAAGTATCATTTTAGTGGTGTAAAGAGAGTCAGTGCCTGATGCCTGTTTTGCAAAACCTTCCCAGATAAGGTTTGCAAAAGCATTCTTCGGGGGGCTGTATCTGTGCTGCAAGTCAGCTTGTGAAATCCAGGCTTTGTGCAAGGTTCAGAGGGGAGTTAAGTGTCTGCTCAGCTTTTCTTCTACTTAAAAACCTAAAAAAATGAATCCAGTTTATTAGGTCTTAAGAAGAAGTGGGAATATATAGAGAGCTGTTTCAGAAAAGAGGAGAAATAGGATTGTTCTTTTGATATCATTGGACAAATTTAAACATGAAAACTAGGAAATGACAGAGGGAGGGAATTAAATCTTACTGGGAAGAGCCAGTGATGGGAGGGTTTGGTTTGCGTTTTTTTCAGCAATGCAGACGGATTTTCCTTTTCTTTTTGGGTAAGATTGCACTGAACTTGCATTTCTAGAAGATGGATTTCAGGACTTCTGTGAAAAGAGTGATATTATTAAAATAAAAGGGTCGAGTCCTGGTAGGGTGGTGTGAGGACTGTGCTGTGAACCCTCTGAACCTGGAGACAGTAGCTGGCAATCCCTGTGGTTTCTGAAGAAGCACAGGCAGTTGCTGAGACCCCTGAGGAATTCATGCTGTACCTGCTGCTTTGAAAGTCCTTGGGCAGTGTTTGCAATCCTTGGGAGTTTCCACGGGGATAAGCAAAGAATTTACATGAACCACATTTATAAGGGGTGACTTTGTGAGTGGAGAATGAATCAGCACAAGCCAGAGCCTGCAGAAAGGCTGGAATGGGCTGATCCAGTCAATGTGTAAGGAAGGCTGGAAATGTGCCTTTTGGGGGTCTGTTTGTGTGACATTGCAGCAACACCCTGGGTACTTACTTAAATATTACAAAAGAGGAATGCCCAGTCTCAGCTTTTGTTCTGAAGAATGAAAGAAACTTGTGGATGCTGTTTACAATGGGAAATGGTGGTGTTGGAACACCTCAAGCATCATTTTTGGTGCCATTTTGGGTAGCAGGGAGGGAACAAGGACTGGCTGTGGAGATGTTCACCTTCTGAGGGAAGCTGTAACCTCCAGCCTTTGCCGAGGCTTTGGCTGCTCATGTCCATGCTCACAGGTGGATTGTTGGGACAGGAATGACAGGCACTGCTCCCCAGGGATGTCAGACTGCACGAGCACGAGCTGGGGCTGACACAATCTCAGGGATTAAACACAGGCTGACTGCTGTGATGCCAGCCCAGCCACAGCCTTTCCTGCTCCCACTTTCTGGGGATAATGCCAGCAAAGGAAGCCTTTTCCTGCTCCAGCACTGGTACATTTCTGAGGCTGTTCCCAGAGCTGGGATTCTCGTGATGTGAGCAGGGTTTTCTCCGTTTTCCTGCTCCCATGTTCAGGCTGGCAGAGCTGAGCCATCCCTGTGGCACGGGGTGCCCGGTGCTGTGCCCTGTTCCCGTTCTTCGTTGCAGCAGGGGCTGTGTTTGCTTTCTTGGATGGAATCAGGTCCCTGGTGTGCCAGAGGAAGACGTTGCCCCAAACCTCAGCCGCTTGTCTCAGCTCTGGCCTGCAGGAGATTCGAGCTGGGCACCTTCTGTTTGAAGAGCCGAGCTCTGAAAGCATCCCCATCCCACATTCCATGTGCAGGAGTGGCTGTTCAAGGGCACAGGAGGGGGGACCAAGGAAAACAGGCTCCAAGGAGGAAGAGCAGGCACGACTCCCCATCCCAGGTCATCTGTGGGACGAGAGAGTGGAAGGTGCTTCCCACAGGGGTGATGTCTTAGTCAGAGGAGCAACATCTCAGGTGTGGTTTGCTGGTTCTGGCTAGCCCAGGCTGGAACCACAAATTGCTTGCAGGAGGATTTTTGAGTCAAACATTCGAAATATGGTTGGGTTCTTTGTCTTCTTTATTGATGGTTTCTGATTGAACCTCAAACACCTGGAGAACAGGAACTGAGTAAGTGCTACTTTGCTCCTGTGAAAAGCTCTTTAAACAGATGGCTGAAGGACTGATTCTAACTCACAGATATCCTTCTGTGTGCTTTATATACACATATAGGTACAGAGAGGGGGAAGCATTCACGTCTTTGCTAAAGGGATATGTCTATGTGGAGCATCCAGGTGGATCCTACCTACTGCAAAATCTGTTTTCAGAATGTGTGTTAACCTCCTTCTCCATGTTTGTATAGGATTTTCTGCCTTGGTTTAGGATTGTACTAAACAAAACAAAAGCAGTTAGTGGGTGTTTTAATTAAACAGTAAATTTTCACATGATGCAGCCTCCTGTCCCTACCTGTGCGTCCTCAGCCCTTGGTCAGGGCCAGGCTGTGTTTGGTCAGGGCTCAGAAAAGCTGCTCTGCTTTCAGATGCATTAAAATTCTGGTCACCATCAAGACCTTTCCCCTGCCTTGTTTTCTGTTCTTCTTTTCTGCCTCTTGGCACCACTTGCCTGAAGATGACCAGGGAAATGAAACTTCCACTGACAGGCTGTCCATGAGCTCAGTGCCTCACGTGTGCAGGTGTTTGGAAATGGAATCATGGAATGTTCGAGTTGGAAAAGAACTTAAAGCCCATCCACTTCCACCCCTTGCCATGGGCAGGCACAGCTTCCACTAGACCAGGTTGTTCCAAGCCCCATCCTGGGATGAGGCAGCCACAGCTTCCGTGGGTAACAAATCCTGGGTATTTTGTAAATCCACAAAACCTTTTTAAAACCCGCCCACAGGCCTTTCTGGCTTAGATATTTCTACCCCATCCTTCCAGATGTTGACACATGTTGAAACCTCTGTCCTGAGCTTTTCTCGGGCGTTGAGGGCTGTTTCACATTAGGCAAAAGAAAGCAGCAGAATTCCTGTTTTCCCCCTGCTAATCCATCACTCTACGTGCTGTGCTCCGGTGGATCTGAGGTCACACACTTTGTGCCTCCTGCTCCCAGCAGCAGTAAATAAAAACGAAGTGACAGTGGGAATGAGAATTAATCAAGAGTGCCTGAAGCTGGCAGGCAGCCTGCAGGGTGCTGCTGGGCTGTGCTCAGACCTCAGGAGATCCCAAAGCCAAGGTGGAGGGGCTTTGAAACACCTGGCTCTCTTCCAGGCTTTGGGGAAGTAAACTGCTGTCCATAGGGATTGAATGACATCTGAACTGCATAATTAACATCAATCACTCTCTAGCTGGCATCATAACACTGAAGGATAAATTCATTTAGTAATTGGGATAGTAGTTGTTAAGGACAGGGGTTTGACTGGCTGGTGCTCAGAGTTTTCCTGCAGAATGGGGTAGGGCAGCACTCCCATCCAGCAGGATTAACATTGGCGTGTGCTGTGTCCTGTTTTAAAAGCAGATTCACCATCCCCTTTGCTCAGCCGAGGGTTTTGCCCTGTGATCCTTAATTCTCACACAGAGTCATGGGGTCCTTGAGGCTGGAAAAGCCCTCCCAGACCATCGAGTGCACCCTGTGACTGATCCCCACTTGTCACCAGCCCAGAGCACTGAGTGTCACATCCAGGTCTTCCTTGGACACTCCAGGAACCTCCCTGGGCAGCCCCTTCCAATGCCTGACCGCCCTTTCCAGGAAGAAAACTCCTCCTGATGTCCAACCTGACCCTCCCCTGGCACAGCTTGAGGCCATTTCCTCTTGTGCTGTTTGGACATGTCACCCTGGAAGTGCCAGTTTGGAGGCAAAAGGGATTTTTGTCCCAGCCAGGAGCAGCACTGCGCTGCTCCAGCTGTGTCCTGGGGCTCTGGGATTCCCTTCCCTGCTGATGGGACTGGTCCTTCAGCCCCAGCCAGGGCAGATTCACTGCTCTGCCGTGGAGATCCAGCCACTGCTAACGAGACACGAAAAGTTACCTTCACCCTTAAACTTTGGGCTGTAATTGCTCCATTCGTGGCTCTCTTCAGATTTTTTTTTTTTTTTCTGTAGTTAATTATTTAAATGGAGAATGTATTGTGACAGAAATGGGGTCAGCTCTTTCTCTTCTTAACTCTGGATGCATGAGATGCAAAACCAGGGTTGTAGCTCTGTGTGGTTTTTGAATGGAGTAATTTATATATAGAGTGACATTGCAGAAATAAAAACTGCTGTGGAGCTGTTGGTGCTAAAGCACATTTTTTTCAGCAGGTGCAAATGTAGGTGCACTTCAAGCTGTCCCCTCAGCATGCCAGGGACAGGGGCTTTCTGTGCTCAAACTCCAGTGGAGAAATGCTCTGGGGACTTTATTTGAGGGTGGGTTTTGCTAGGGAAAGAGGGTGCCTGGAAATAACCTCCTCAAGACATCCAGAATTCCGCTTCATCAGACCTGCATGAAGCTGAGCTGCTGGGCAGTTCTTGGTCAAAGGGAACGTGAGTGATACATAACAACTTCAGAGGGTTTTCCCTGATGGAAACAGCCCAGCTGAAGGGAAAGGCCAGTCCCTGCTCCAGGAAGGGATGATGAGCAAGAGGGAAAATAATTTGTCAGGATAAAGTGCAGTATCACATCAAAGTGCTGCACTGAAAGGGTTTTTGTGAGCAGCAGAGGCTCTCACAGTTCCATGATAGTTTGTTCATGTCGTGTCCTTTGGGCGTTTTGCCTCCAGACAGAAGACAAGCCCGGAATTAGAGATGTCTGCTTGTCCCCAGGCTGTGCTCTGGGCTGTGGCACTGAGGGTCCCTGCAGAAATCCACGGGGACAGGACTGTGACGGAGCTTGGCGGGGCTCCTGCCCCTCTTGTGGTGCTCTGGAGACAAGGCTGGGCCCGGCCACAAATTGAAGGGGACACTTGGGTTGTTCTTGTCCTGCCCACAACTGAGCAAGTGCAGATGCTTTGCAGAGGAGCCCTTTGCCTACAATTTACTCATTTTACAGCTTTTCCAAGGGCAGGGTTTGGTTCAAGTCCAGAATGAGAGGAGGACTGTGGTGGATATTCTTTCCTGCCTTGATGTTTATTCCTTGTGGGGAGGTTTGCCATGCACACAGTTCCAATACCTGTTTACCTGCCGATGGTGCCAAATGATCTAAAACAGTTTCATGCAGTTCCATCCTTTGCAGTAAGGCTGCAAAACTGCTCTGATCCCCAGGTGATGCTTGGTGTAGGAGGCTGAGGAGGCAGCAGGAGAACAGCCCAGGTGAGCAGTTGTGGTGCTCAGCCTCAGGGTAGGTGAAGCTCACAGCCTTGGAACGGCATCTGCAGTTCCAAATAGCAGATTCACTGCACATGAAACGCAGAGCAGGCAGGGTAGGAAAGGATGGCTTCAAAAAGGCTCTGTCAAGGCATGGAAACCACATCAAAATAAACAGCGTGTGTGTAAAGGCAGAATCATTGACTCATGGAGTCGTTTAGGGTGGGAAAGGCCTCCAAAATCATGCAGTTAAACCTTTGTCACAGCACTGCCAAGCCCCCAGCAATCCCTGTCCCCGAGTGCCACATCAACACGGTTTTTTTAACTCTTCCAGCTACTGTAACTCCAACCACCGCTGCTCTGGGCACCCTCTGCCAGGGCTTGACAGCCTATTCCATTAAAAAATTCAACTTAACATTCAACCTTCCCCTCCTTAGGGCACCTTGTCCTAAAGATACTTCAGTGGTAAATCAGAGATGCATCCTTTTCACTGTTTGTAGTGAATATTTCCTGGCACAGAACCGGGTGGCAAAAAACACAGTCCCAACAGTTTTCTGAAATTCTCCCCTATCAGTTAGACAGAGTGCACATGGATTATTAAAATCATACTCTGAAGATAATTTGTAATTGAGCTGTCTGGGTAATAAGAAGGCTGAGAGTGCCATTGTTGCACTGAGTAAACACAGGTGCTTTGCCTGACTGCATGCTACATTAAAAATAAGTTTTGTTCAGAGGAGTCAGTCACAGAATTCTCAGGGGAACCTGATTTGAGCTTGTTCCTTAACTTGTTGGGGCTTTCCCAGAGTTGCAGAGCAGGTTTGGGCCCCAAGTTTGTCAGAATGCACGGAGCAGCTGTTTGTTGTGGCTCTGAGTTGTGTCACTCTGAGGATGTGCCACAGCCTGGGGGATGGAGGCGTCAGAAATGAACAGATTGTGTTTTCCAACACCAGAGAGCAGGCTCACCACCAAGGGCTCAGCTTTTCACCTGAAGAAGATAAGGAAGGACTTTCTGTTTTCCAGATGGTGCATTTTTAACTCATCTGTGGGTTTAAAACCGTGCCTTTATTTCAAACCTTGTGGTTTATGTTTTTAAAAGTCCCCATCTGGGATATTAGGTATTGAAGACAGTCTGTCTTAAATGTTTCATCTCCTGGGTCTTGGCACCACTTTTCGCTCTTTCTTCATGAAACTGATGGCTGCAGCTGCCAGAAAAGCAGCTGATTTTCCATTTTGGCTCCAGCTTTGTTCACAAAGCCTCCCCATACTGCTTCTGTTTCTTGTGCTTTCTAAATAATATTTCACCCTTCCAACCTCTGTCCTTGAGGCTGGATCAGCTGCATCTCTAACACGCTGCTTGCAGACCTTTTCCCTGTCAATACTCATGGTTTTAATCTATAACCTTGCCCAGAGTGATGTTTTCCAAGTGCTGGTAGTGTTGCTTCGGTCTGGGGTGTCAGGATGGATGGGGCTGGAAGGGAACAGTGTCAGCTACAGCAGGGTTTTGTTATTTCTGCGCTCCTGAGTGGCTGTTGTTTTTAAATTACGTGATGGATGTCTCTCTGGTGGTGTAGCAGCCCTAATGGAGTCATGGGAGGGGTTTCAAATAAAGTTTTTTTGGGTTTGGACCTACAAAAAACCACCTCTTTTCTCCCAGGTGGTTTGTTTTTAGAAAAACATGCTTCTGTGCTCCAATCAAATAGAGAGATAGAGATAGAGATAGAGGCAGAGATAGAGATAGAGATAGAGATAGAGATAGAGATAGAGATAGAGATAGAGATAGAGATAGAGAGAGAGCGAGAGAGAGAGAGAGAGAGAGAGAGAGAGAGAGAGACAGAGATAGAGATATAGAGATAGAGATAGAGATAGAGATAGAGATAGAGATAGAGATAGAGATAGAGATAGAGATAGAGACAGAGATAGAGATAGAGATAGAGACAGAGATAGAGACAGAGACAGAGATAGAGATAGAGATAGAGACAGAGACAGAGATAGAGATAGAGACAGAGACAGAGATAGAGATAGAGACAGAGATAGAGATAGAGAGAGAGAGATAGAGAGAGAGAGAGAGATAGAGATAGAGATATAGAGATAGAGATAGAGATAGAGATAGAGACAGAGATAGAGACAGAGATAGAGATAGAGATAGAGATAGAGATAGAGACAGAGACAGAGATAGAGATAGAGATAGAGACAGAGATAGAGATAGAGAGAGAGAGATAGAGAGAGAGAGAGAGATAGAGATAGAGATAAAGATAGAGACAGAGATAGAGATAGAGACAGAGATAGAGATAGAGACAGAGACAGAGATAGAGAGAGAGAGAGAGAGAGAGAGAGAGAGAGATAGAGATAGAGAGAGAGAGAGATACAGATATATAGATACAGATATACAGATATACAGACATACAGATAAAGTTGTCAGCTGATCTGCCTGAGAAATGAGATTTAAGAAAACTGAGATCTCTGTCTGCCAAAGCTGCTGATGCTGTAGGTGACCTCAGGCAAGGAATTTGGGAAGTGTTTGGATATAGGAAAAAGGGGGAATGGCTTCCCATTGCCAGAGGGCAGGTTTAGATGGGATGTTGGGCAGGAATTGTTCCCTGTGAGGGTGCTGAGGCCCTGGCACAGGGTGCCCAGAGCAGCTGTGGCTGCCCCTGGATCCCTGGCAGTGCCCAAGGCCAGGTTGGACACTGGGGCTTGGAGCACTCGGGTGTAGTGGAAGGTGTCCCTACTCATGGCAGGGGTGGCACTGGATGGGATTTAAGGTTTCTCCCAACCCAAGCCATCCTGTGATTCTGTGATTTTCTTTTCTTTTGTTTTAATAACCTCAGGCAAGCGATTTTCAAAGGTTTCTTTGTTTGTTTTGCTCTAAAGGCCAGTGGTGGCTGCTGGCTTTGATGGAACTCTCCTCTGTGGTTGAGTGCAGAGCAGTTTATGGCTCTGGGGTGAGGAGGGAGCTGTATTTAAGGCCTGCAATGCCCATGCAATCATTTGTAGCTGTACATACACCCCCTCACTGCCCTGCTACCTGGAAGCTGGTGGAATTTCAGCTCCCTTCCCCGATCTTCTCTGGGGCTCTGAAGGGTTTTGTTTGTGGCTCCAAGCTCTCGTTGTGTCATGACTGTCATTTTCTGAAGTGCAGAAAAGCAGCCCCCCATGCTGTGCCTGCCTTCCCCTCACCCCTGACCTGCTGCTCCGTGGTGGAGTTTTGCCAAAGAGATGATGGATATGGAGCTGTTTAAATTACAGCGTGTCAGGAGAGCAGGGATTTCACTCCCATGCCGACGGCTGGAAATCCTGGGTCGAGTTCAAGGCTGCCATTCAGAAATGGGCTGGTTCTGGGAGGAAAAAATGGCTCCTAGGGTTTCAGGCACTCTGTGTTGGGTCGTCTTGCTCGTCTCTTACTGCTCTTACTGCACTCACCCCCAAAGCCTGAGCCAGATGTTAATTTACTCCTGGCAAAGCTGTTCGTCTGAAGGACGCAGGAGCTGCTGGAGCTCAGGGCTCGTGTCCCCTTCTCCCCCAGAGAACCACACACAGCTGAGAGGGTGATTCCCAAGGGTGAGGATGGTCAGGATGACACTGCTGTCACTCAGACCCAGCCCTGTGTCCCCACATGTGCTTTGGGGGCTTCTCTCTGTAATTGGAGTCCAGCAGCACAATGAATTTTTAGGGGAGAAAAGCTGCAGTGGTTTCCATTAAAATCTTCTTTTTTCCTAGTGACTGCAATTAATTGATAGTAACCTGATAATTAATGCTGAGAGATTAATTTATGCTGTGGAATAAGGCTAATAAGGATTCACCTCATAAATATACCAGATCTTCTCCTCTGCCTTGTGCTCTGTCCCTTTGTACATTCCCTCCATCTTGTGCTGGTCCCTCTCTCATGTCTGTGTGCTGTGATTCCAGGTGGAGTGCTGGAGTTTTAGTGTTTCATTCAGAAATGAAGTACTTTTATGTTGCCTCGGTGCAAACTCCCTTTAAAGATTTATAATTTCCTTCAAGTTGGAATAACACACCAGAAGTTGTGGAATCACTCTGGTAAACAAATCTAAGTGTAGATAAAGCGACCTAAGGCACCAGCTAAAAACACTTCCTGGGTGAACTCCCAGGGATGGATTTTATCCATCTTGCTTTCTGTTTTGACTAGATCTCTAAACCATTTTCCACTGTGACTTGAAACAGGAAAGGGCTGAAGGGTCAGGCTGGAATAACATACAGAGCCTGAGCCCCAGACAGCTGGAAGAGTCACCCATGGCAGAGTTAACCTCTCCTGCTGGATGCTGCTGCTTTTCCAGCCATTTAATCTGGGGTGTTTTCTTACTGAGGGGTCAAACTGAAGTGACTTTTGCCTTAGACTTTCATCTCAGTTTCTGCTCTCGCTCTCCATGTGGGCTGCAAGGTTCAGGAGAGCATCCATGTGTTCTCTCTGAGGAAATAAGCATTTGAACCAGAAGAGAAAGGTCTATCCCTGTCTTAAAATAAATAAATCCTAAGTGCTGTAGAGCAAACCCAGTCAGACTGGGGGACAGGAAGGTGGTGTGTGCTGGAACTCATTGACAGCCTGGCTGGCTTGGAGAGGGATTGATGGACAGGATGGGGTCCTGTCTGCTGACATGGACACAGATCCAGCTGGAAACAGGAGTTTTTCTTACGTAGCAAAAAGATCTATAAATCTTTAACACGAAATTCTAGCGTGTAAGGAATGGGTGTGGATGGATGGTATCACAAATCCTGGCAGCAGCTGCACCTCTCTTGCAGGCTGGGTGCCTCTGGGCATTGCTCAGGGCACAGCAGGAAGAGTTACTTCTGCCAGGTGCTGCGTGGAAAGAGTTAAACCCACGGAGAAATACTCCAGTATGGAACTGGCCTGGACTTAGGGGAGCTCTGCTTAGGAACGAGTGTGATTCTTGTACAGATAATTGGAGCATTTAAGGGATGGTGGAGCAAAGTGAGGCTTTGACTGTGGGAATGGAAATGCAGGGAATGGTTTAAAATTGCTTCCTCTCAGATTTGCAGTGGGTAATGTCTGTCTTTGGTAATGAAGCCCTCACTGAGCTCCAGGAATCAGAATGGGCTTGGGAGGAATGGGAATGGGAGTGATACTGCTGCTCTTCTCCAGTGCCACAGAACTGAGCTGAGCTTGAGGGAGTAGGAAACCACTCCAGGCTCTGGCTGCTCACCATCCTCCATAGGCCATTTGATTAGCAGAGCTAAAAATATTGCTTGTGGAGCTGGGCTCCAGATCCCTGTCCCTCCCAATCTCCTATGAAGGAGGAGCTGGGCTCCAGATCCCTGTCCCAATCTCCTCTGAAGGAGGAGCTGGGCTCCAGATCCCTGTCCCAATCTCCTATAAAGGAGGAGCTGGGCTCCAGATCCCTGTCCCAATCTCCTATAAAGGAGCTGGGCTCCAGATCCCTGTCCCTCCCAATCTCCTCTGAAGGAGGAGCTGGGCTCCAGGTCCCTGTCCCAATCTCCTATAATGGAGGAGCTGGGCTCCAGATCCCTGTCCCAATCTCCTCTGAAGGAGGAGCTGAGCTCCAGGTCCCTGTCCCAATCTCCTATAAAGGAGGAGCTGAGCTCCAGATCCCTGTCCCAACCTCCTCTGAAGGAGGAGCTGGGCTCCAGATCCCTGTCCCAACCTCCTGTAGAGGAGGAGCTGGGCTCCAGATCCCTGTCCCAACCTCCTGTAGAGGAGGAGCTGGGCTCCAGATCCCTGTCCCAATCTCCTATAAAGGAGGAGCTGGGCTCCAGATCCCTGTCCCAACCTCCTATAAAGGAGGAGCTGGGCTCCAGATCCCTGTCCCAATCTCCTGTGAAGGAGGAGCTGGGCTCCAGGTCCCTGTCCCAATCTCCTGTAGAGATGCAGCTGGGCTCCAGGTCCCTGTCCCAATCTCCTATAAAGGAGGAGCTGAGCTCCAGATCCCTGTCCCAATCTCCTATAAAGGAGGAGCTGAGCTCCAGATCCCTGTCCCAGTCTCATATAAAGGAGCTGGGCTCCAGATCCCTGTCCCAATCTCCTATGAAGGAGGAGCTGGGCTCCAGATCCCTGTCCCAATCTCCTATAAAGGAGGAGCTGGGCTCCAGGTCCCTGTCCCAATCTCCTATAAAGGAGGAGCTGGGCTCCAGATCCCTGTCCCAATCTCCTATAAAGGAGGAGCTGGGCTCCAGATCCCTGTCCCAACCTCCTATAAAGGAGGAGCTGAGCTCCAGATCCCTGTCCCAATCTCCTATAAAGGAGGAGCTGAGCTCCAGATCCCTGTCCCAATCTCCTATAAAGGAGGAGCTGGGCTCCAGATCCCTGTCCCAATCTCCTATAAAGGAGGAGCTGGGCTCCAGATCCCTGTCCCAATCTCCTATAAAGGAGGAGCTGGGCTCCAGATCCCTGTCCCAATCTCCTCTGAAGGAGGAGCTGAACTCCAGATCCCTGTCCCTCCCAATCTCCTATAAAGGAGGAGCTGGGCTCCAGATCCCTGTCCCAATCTCCTATAAAGGAGGAGCTGGGCTCCAGATCCCTGTCCCAATCTCCTATAACGGAGGAGCTGAGCTCCAGATCCCTGTCCCAATCTCCTATAAAGGAGGAGCTGAGCTCCAGATCCCTGTCCCAATCTCCTATAAAGGAGGAGCTGAGCTCCAGGTCCCTGTCCCAATCTCCTATAAAGGAGGAGCTGGGCTCCAGATCCCTGTCCCAATCTCCTATAAAGGAGGAGCTGGGCTCCAGATCCCTGTCCCAATCTCCTATAAAGGAGGAGCTGAGCTCCAGATCCCTGTCCCAATCTCCTGTGAAGGAGGAGCTGGGCTCCAGATCCCTGTCCCCATCTCCTATAAAGGAGCTGGGCTCCAGATCCCTGTCCCAATCTCCTATAAAGGAGGAGCTGGGCTCCAGATCCCTGTCCCAATCTCATATAAAGGAGGAGCTGGGCTCCAGGTCCCTGTCCCAATCTCCTATAAAGGAGGAGCTAGGCTCCAGATCCCTGTCCCAATCTCATATAAAGGAGGAGCTGGGCTCCAGGTCCCTGTCCCAATCTCCTATAAAGGAGGAGCTAGGCTCCAGATCCCTGTCCCAATCTCCTATGGAGGAGGAGCTGGGCTCCAGGTCCCTGTCCCAATCTCCTATGGAGGGGAGCTGGGCTCCAGATCCCTGTCCCAATCTCCTATAAAGGAGGAGCTGAGCTCCAGGTCCCTGTCCCTCCCAATCTCCTCCTGTGCCAGGTGAAGCCTGGGAGCATCTCTGATGTGTGATCTCACAATGGTGGTGCCACTGATGGAGGGTTCAAATCTCTGCCTCACTGGAAATTAAATCAGTTCAGTAATCTCCAATAATTTCTTTAGCATGACATTTCTTCTTGCTTTGATAATTGGGAAAAAATCAGCAGCTCTGTGCAGAGGCTGAAATCTCCCCAGGCTCTTACACATTTAATCCTACCCAGCAGAGTAAGGGAGAACAGATCAGGATGGAAGAAGAGTAAGGATGAGACCAGATTTTCCATTCTGTGAGACACTCCAGATTTGTCGTGATGCTTTTCATTGTGAACATTTCTGTAAAAAGAAATTTCAAAAAATACATTGATTTTTTTTCTTTCAAGAGGAACTTGTTTTTAAGTCAGTGGTCAATTTTTCCTTTTAAAGGTCCTGAAACTATTTAATGGCATTATTGAGATCTTCACTTGATATTTGATTTTTTTTTATTTTAAAGAACTTTGTCACAGTCAGGTTTGTAGTTGAAGGTCTGAATCTAGGGAAATCCATCTGTGTTTAACTTCCCCTCTTACGTCCCACGGAAGTGAATGGGATTTAACCTTGTGCTTCTGTAAATCAGGACCTTAATTAATAATTAAGGAAATTAAAAATAATTATTGAATTAGAAAATTAGAGGCTGATCAAAAATTTATTTGAGCAACAGTTTATGGAAATCATTAAAAACGTGAAGAAGACATTTTTGCCATATGGATGTTGAATGCCTCAAGCACCAGAAATGTTGAGCTTTGCTATAAAACACAGTTGACAACACAAGACCAACATAACAGGCACTTATTTGTGTCTAGTATTTTATTAACTCTCTAAATTAAAAAAAATAACTTTGCCAAACCTTTCTGGCACTTGAGAATTTGCAGGAATGGGGAGCAAGATGTACGGTTTTTATAGTGGTACAGGGAAACGCTTGCAGTGCTCTGATCTGGGATGAGGCTGCTGCAGTTGCTGCTGCTGTGGCTGTGCCTCTCTGGGAGTCTGGCTGGGAGAATCCAGACTTTGCTTTCCTGTGATTTGTGTTGATAATCTAAGGGGAAGCACTAAATACTGTCCAGTTCCTTCCTCGATTGCGGCAGTGATCCCTTCCTGTAAAGTTAATTGCTTCCCGTGTATATGTGGCATAAAAAAAAAAATGTCACTTAGGTTCCAAATCTGCAAAAAACTTTGCTTAATGTGACTTGAAGTCCAACCTAAAGCATGGGAGCTTTTTGAAATGAGTTGTGGCAGGCTTAAAATTCTAGAATATTGGTGAATACTCGGCTTTAGGGTGTTGGAATAACATTCTGCTGGGTGGAAATGTGTGTTACTGCTCCTGAAGTGCTGCTCTGTGCCAGCACAGCCTCTGCATGGTTCCTCTGAGTGAGACAGGAACTGGCAGCCCCATTCCCAGAAAGTGGAGGGGCAGGTGCTGAGCTCTTCTGAAAGAAGTGACAGGACCTGAGGAACAGCTGGGGCTGTGCCAGGGGAGGTTTAAGTTGGATTTTGGGAAAGGATCTTCCCCCAGAGGGTGCTGGGCACTGCCCAGGCTCCCCAGGGAATGGGCACAGCCCCAAGGGCTCCAGGAGAGCTGGGACACAGCTCCAGGGATGCCCAAGGTGGGAGTGTTGGGGTGTCTGTGCAGGGCCAGGAGCTGAGCTGATGATCCTGGTGGGTCCAGCTCAGGATATTCCATGATCCCATGAAGTATCCTGTGATCCTTTCGCAGAAGAGCCCACGATCCTAGTCCGAGTGACCCGGGAGTGGGGATGAGGTTCTGGCCTCCAGGCTCCTTCACCAGGGCTAGCTCAGGAATAGCTCAGGGAGAGCTCAGGGATGGGGGAGCTCGGGGAGAGCTCTGCTGGTTGCTTAGCAGCTGCGAGCTGCAGTTTGGAGGTGCAGGAGCCGAGGATCCCGGTTCCCTTCCCGCGCTCGGCTCTGCTGCCTGCCCGCGCTCCAGGAGCCTCCCGTGGGGCCAGGGACACTGCTGCTGGCGTGGGGTAAGCTGTCCCTGCTCATCCATGGCTTTTCCGTGCTGCTGGCAGCCCCGTGACCGGGATGCTGTGGGACTGGCTGATCCTGCACGCCCCGGCACGGCAGGGGCTGACCCAGCTCTGCCTCCCGGCTGCGGTTAACTCTTCGTGCCCTCGTTCGTGGCAGCCAGGCTGCAGAGCTACAGGGCAGCCTTTAAAATGAAATAGGATGGGATCAGTGGCGGGTTTGGGATCGTCTGACGGATCGTTTTGTTGTTGTTTGGGTGGTCACCTAGGAATGGAGTGACCAGTTTGGTGGCGGAGGCAGATCCGGGATCAGAGGGGTTTCTCAGGCTGCTGTTGCCTGCTTTGGTGACTGAACCTTGAAGGTCACGCTGGCAGCTCAGTGAGAGAGCAAGAATCCCTTAATTGCAAAAGATGGAGAAATGGGGAAGGCTGACAGCTCCCTGAACAGATTAGCCTTGCACTCCTGGTTTTATTTTTCTCCTTTAGACAAAAGGTAAAATTACATAACGTGGAGATCCCAAATGATTTATCTGGTGTAGGTGCCTCTTTGTAGGATTGTGAAATACGGTGATTTCTCATGAACTGAAAGCAGAGTTTATGGACACAGTCACAGTGTGGAGGTGTCTTAAATCATTGGGACAGAATGTAGCTGGATTGGAGGGTTGATATCTGCAACTGCCTCACAGGGTTTGGGTATTAACGTAAAACTGCTGCTTAGAACTTTGCTGATAAAGAAATCAGTGTAGAGGAATTATGGTTGGGAGTTCAGGGTAGGCCATGCCTTTTGTATCCCAGGGCAGAGGGCAGCTGCCAGAGCCCTGCCAGCCACACACAGGTCAGCATTTACACCTCGGGCCCCTGTTGTGTCCCCCTTACACCACACATCCCCTGCTTTCTGCTCCACCTTCAGCATCCCTGTCACTCCCAGTCCCTGGCACTGCCTCTGAGTGCCCACGTAACCCGGAGCAATGTAATTCCTTGATTCCTTCCACATCCCTGGCAGTGCCCAAGGCCAGGTTGGATGGGGCTTGGAGCAACCTGGGACAGGGGAAGGTGTCTGTGCCCACGGCAGGGGTGGCACAGGATGGGCTTTAAAAGTTCCCTTCTGTCCCAGACCTCTCCGAGATTCTGTGATTAATGACTCTTCATAAAGTGCTTTGACCTGCAAACTGCTGCGTTATTACAACATTTTATTGATCATAATAGGCTGTGGAGCATTTAAAAGTCATCATTAGATATTAAAAGCTTCATAAAGCAAACTGTGCTGTGTTGCCACGGTCCCTTCCTTGTCCTCTGGAGCAGTCTGTATCTTGTCTGTGTTTTAATTGGGGAAATAACATGCACTCGGGAATAAATCTAGCTAGAGTTGTTCATCATGGATTGTTTTCATAATTCAGGTGAAGGTTTGCCTGAGGCACCTGGCAGAAATTTTGTTACAATCCTGCCTTCAGATCTCTGGGTTTATATGCTTTTATCTGTTTAGAATCTGATTTCACGCTGTTTATACAACCACTTGGTGATTTACATTTGTGCAAGGACACCTTGTGTAGGAGAACGTTACAAAACCCTTGAAAGACAGGTGGAAGTTAAAGCTCTGGATGGCTCTCATGAATGCTGGGCCACATCCAAACCCATGGTTAAATAATCAAAACAGGACCACTAACAGCTGGTTTGAGCGTGAATGGCTGCTGCAGATTAAAACATGGAAGTGTTACTCAGGCACTTCGATTGCTTTCAGATGTTTACAGGAAAAAGCGCTATTTCTGCTCAGATCTCCCTTTCCTCACACCCAGTGCTGAGGAGCTGCTGACAGCGTGTTTGTGTTTGTGCGTGCAGGGCAGGAGCTGGATCGTGAAGAGGAGCTATGAGGATTTCAGGGTGCTGGACAAACACCTCCACCTGTGCATCTACGACCGCCGCTTCTCGCAGCTGGCAGAGCTGCCCCGCTCCGATGCCCTGAAGGACAGCCCCGAGGTAAAGGGCACCTCTGGGGCACCCACGGCGCAGGCACCACCCAGGCAGTGGGGTTTGGTCAAGGCAGGACCTCCGAGGGAGGTTTCATTGGATTTCAGGGGTGTTTCTCCATGGAAAGGGCTGCCCAGGCCAGTGGTGGAGTCGCCGTCCCTGGGAGTGTGCAGAAGTGTGTGGATGTGGCACTTGGGGACATTGGTTTAGTGCTGGGCTTAAGGTCATTTCCAGCCCCAGCAATTCCATGTGTTTCTAGTACAGGTTAGTTTTAATGCAGCCCGGGTTGCGTTTGAAAATTGGCTAACATGAGTAAAGGCAGCGTTTTCCACCCTTAATTTCGGTGAACTAAAGGGAAATGTCCTGCAAGTTCAGACAATTTAATTAATTAAGCTCCCGAATCTGGAGTGGTAATTGAGTGCCGAGAAAGCATCTGTCCTGGGGTACCTTGGCTGTGAATTTGGTTTTGTCTTTGGAAACTCTGTCAGTGATGTGGGTATTTCCTGGCTTCGTATTACCAGCTGAACATTCCCAGGAAATCGTGCAGTCTGAGGCTGCAGCACTGCAAGAGTAATCCCATTTGGAGTGCCAGGCTTCCATTTTAAACTGAGTATTCCTGAAGTGTTTTTTAAGAGCATTTGCGTTAGTGTGTTATTTAAATGTCCTTTAAAAAGCTCTTTTTCCTCAATGAGTTGTTTTTTTGGGTTTTTTTCTCAAAGAGATACTTTTCATTTCTTGGCTTATCCAGAGTACGATAAGCTGGAATTACCTCAGCTCCTTTCTGCTGATAACTGAAATTTGTTCATGTCCAGAAAAACCTCCTGGAAAGCAGCAGGTGCATCATTTTGGAGGACGTGGACACTGTAATTAGTACCCCCTGGAATTTTACAGGGTGTTTGTCACGGAATTTAAGGACCTGATCATGCAGCCCCATCACTCAGCACAGTCTGATTTATCACTTGCTTTGGCTTCACACATGGTGTTTCTGAGGAGGGTTTAAAGTTTGAATTCAGCAGGAGCAGCAATATTCAGGGCAATGAATTCCTGGTTTGTTTTTAATTATATTTTAGGCATTCCTATCTCTTGCCTCCTTACTTGTACCACTGGTTTAATTGGACTTTAGAGCATGAGCCTGAAAATCTGCATTCTGTCTGCCAGCACAGAGGATGTGAAGATGCTAAACAGCTCTGCTGCTGTGTGAAACGTAACTCTGCAGCTGTGGGGTGTCTCATATATTTTTTATTTTGAATTGGCCACACTGGAACAGATGTTTGAGGAGAACAATGTTTTAAACAGTCCTAGAGATTCTGGACTACAATGCTGCTTTATCCCACTGTCACCGGGAGACTTTGGAAAGACCTCAGTGGCTTCTCTGTAATAAAAACCAGTTTACTGTTACAGAAGGGACATGGCAAAGTGTATTTTTAAACCCCTCTTCTACTGCCTGAAATCCTACTCTTTGGCCAGGGGGTCAGTCTGAGCTGCCACGTTCTTTAAGGCTATGCAAGCGTGCAGAAGTGGCAGCCAGGGGTGCCACTGCGTGGTTCTCAGGTGTGTTTGGTGGCCCTGGGACGCAGCAGTTGGTTGTGTGTGAAGTCCATGGGGAGGGGAAAGCTTTAGATTTAGGGTCTCTTGACTAGGGAAGTTACGAAAATCGGCCCGAATCTTACAAAATGATAATAATAACATTACTACTGTCACAAAGAGCAGCTTCTTCACCCTTTCTTTTGCTGTAACCATTATAACCCTGTGTGTAGCTCGCTGTCCTTCCAATGACAGAAACACATTTCTTTGCAGAAGGGAACGTATCCCTGTAACTCTTGTGTGTGGCAGTGGGTGATTTCTGCTCTCCAGTGAAGGTGCATTAACAGAACCACTCTCTCTGTGTGTGTGTGTGTGTGTTTCCCAGCTGGTCACCCAGATGCTGATGGCTTACCTGGCTCGGCTCTCCAACATCGCAGGCAACAAGATCAACTGTGGCCCTGCCCTCACGTGGATGGAGGTACAGCACAAACCTGGGGTTTTCCTTGTTTTCTGACCTTGGGAATGCAGCAGGCACGCACCTGCTCTTTCCAGCGCTGTTGGTGTCTGAAATTCTGGCCTGACAGCTTTAGTCCCCTGTTAGCAGCACATAGAAGGTGTGGGACACACAGAATCAGAACCAGTATTAAGAGTGTAGAGTTTTTTTTCCTTGTTACCTGGATTTTGGCTCTCATAAACAAACTGTCCTGCTGATACCCAAAAATGGAGGAGGTGCCAGTCCCAGTGGGCTGCCTGGGAACGCCAGGTTCAGGGCTGAATCTGCCACTGATGGGTTGCAGAAGGCTCACTTATTTCAAAGCTCACTTATTCCTGCTCTCCTTTTTGCCAAGGCAATGCTGCAAGTGTGGCACATTTCTAAAACTCAGCTGTCTCTGTTATGGTGTTTCCCTGCTCTCTTGGGGTGTTTTTTTTAATCATTTTTCCCCGTGGCAGCTCCAAACCCAGTAAATACCCTGTGCTCCCGTCGTCTCCCCAGCAGACAGAGGCTGCCTTGTGCTTGCAGCGGCACAGTTTGTGTGTTGTGAACTGCAGCTGCAGCTCTGCTTTCAGCTTTGATGGTCCTGCAGCCTGCAAACAATAGCCCTCACTGGGGAGGAGGGCAGGGAAGGCTGGCTGAGTGTCCAGCTGTCCCTGCTCAGGCTGGCTGCAGACGTGTGGCTTTCCATCGCTGCGCGCCAGGAATAGAAACAGCTATTAATAGACCGCTGCAGCTCCTTTTTAAATGGTTCCGATAAGGATTGAGTGGGATTTCCTGCAGTTTTCCCCACGGGTATCCTTCTCACCCTGAAATCTTTCGGGATGAGAAAAATCTTGGGAAGGAGCAAAGGGAGGGAGGAAGTTGTAGAGAGAAATAAGATGTAGGATTCACAGCAACAGAGCAGGCCTGGAGATCACAGCACATGCAGTGCAGAATAACCTCTGTGACTCACTGAGAATCCTACACAGACATCTGGGAGCTTTGGAAGTAGGCTGATCATTGCAAGGGAGGGGTGAAGGTTTTCTTAAAAAAAAAATTAAAAATAAAAGGGTTGGATGTAGAAATATGCCTCTTGCTGCTGAGGACTCCAGGACGGTGTAGATGAATGTAGACGAGAGATCTCTGAAGTTGGGTTTTAGAAGAAGGGGTTTATTGTATAAGATGGGAGGCCTTGCTCAGAGCCGCCAGGCGCAGCTGAAGCATGGCCTTGGAAGGTGGGGGTAGTGAGAGATGAGGAAATTCCAAGGGCAAGATGCAAGAGGTAAACAAAGAGATGAGAGGAGAGAAGAGACAGAAGAAACAGAAGGAGCAGAAGAAACAGAAGAAGAAGCGAGAGGCCCACTCTCGCAGCCCCCTGATAAGGGGTCTCGAGGTGGGCTGTAACAGGGTTGTGCCAATGAGGTTACAGATACTTGATACTCCAGGGGGGTGTTACAAGTGTGGGATAAATCATACATTGGGGGTTGTTTTCCTAGGCATCCAGCAGCTAGGACATCTCAAACATCAAAACTTACTTTCAATTCTATCTCAGTTACATGTTTCACATTCTCAGAATCTAAGCAATCATATTTATAGGGCTTTCTGGCTTCATCCTTCCCAACAGTTGGAGAAAATGGAAAGCAACACTAGTTTTGGGGTTTGACAGCATTTCCTCCTTCCCTCAGTACCTCGAGCATTAATTCTACCCTGTAGAGGATTTCCAGGGAGAACCACCGTGATGTGGTGTTGGAGGGAGGTGCAGACCTCGAGCATTAATTCTACCCTGTAGAGGATTTCCAGGGAGAACCACCATGATGTGGTGTTGGAGGGAGGTGCAGAGCCTCACTGTGAGCTGCTGTTTGTACACAGAGGTGCACCAGTGCAGCACTTCCCTCCTCAGTGCACGGGCGCTGCGACCTTCTGGACCCCCCCAGTGAGTTCAGTCTGTGCTGTGCCCTCCCTCCTGGGGCCCAGCGCTGGGCTGTCTCTCTCAATCAGCTTGAAGCCTCTAAATGCCTCCTCGCTTGTCCTCAGCTGCCTGACAGTCCCCCGTGCTCTTTGTTTCAGATTGATAACAAGGGGAATCACCTGCTGGTCCATGAGGAATCATCCATTAACGTCCCTGCCATTGCTGCTGCCCATGTCATTAAGAGGTACATTGCTCAAGCAGCAGATGAACTGTCCTTCGAGGTAAGCAAAGCCCTTGCATTCCTCGTTGTCAGCTAGAGATGAGTGGAATCTGTTTGTCTGGGCCTGTGTGCCCGTCAGGAATATGTCCTGACGCTTCCACGATGTTTTGTGAGGTGAATCCTGGAAGACTGAGTTAAATATTTGATCTGCAGTGGGCTGGATATGGGCAGATGTTCAGTCATCTTTAAAGTACGGCTTTACTTGGCATTAATATCTTGGATTAAGCAGCTCCTGCCGGTTCCTCTGGGCTGGCCCTGAGCAGAGCCCGTGTGTTTTCTGTTCAGGGTGACTGTCCCTGTACGTGTGGACACAAGTTTCGTTTCTCCTTGCCCAGGTTACACCACCTGGGTTCCTCTGAGCAAGTCCCTGTCGATAACCGCTTTTAAGAGCTTCTACTCTGATGGGAAGTAAAGAACCAGACTGGCAAAGGATTGCTACTTAAAGGGCAGGGGATGAGCTAAAACTGGTCTGAAAAGCCAGCACAGGAACTGCTGTGGAGCAAATCCTTGAATCTCGGGATGGTTTGGCTTGGGAGGGACCTTAAATCCTGTCCCATTCCACCCCTTGCTGTGGGCAGGGACATCTTCCAGTAGCCCAGGTCGCTCTGCATCCCATCCAAGATCTCCAGATCAGAGCCCAAAAGCTTTTGCTTGTCTGGCAGTTATCTGTTTTACCCAAAAAGCAGCGGTCTGTGCTCTGGTTGCCCTGTGCAATGGTGCTTTTTCTACAAAATGTGGGAAGGAAAACAGTGCCCTGAGGAGCTCTGTGATCACATCCTTGGTGTGCAGCACGGGAAGGGAAAATAACAGCGATAGTCTGGTGCTGCCAGGGGTTTGTTCATGTTCATGTTGAGATCTAGGCAAGTATTAGTGCACCCCAAAGGGTCGTGTGGGCATGGCAGCTCCGAGCTGGAATCCAAGCAGCACACGATCCAGGCTGCTTGTCAGCTTAGGGGAGCCCTGAAATGGCACTCCCTGCCTGTAAGTCTTGCTCTGTACAGATGGGAAACTGAGGCACGTGTGGTTTCCAAGGGTGTGCAGTGAAACACCTCAACAGAACTGATGTGGAACAGGATCAGGGGTTTTATGATGCTGAGTCCTGTTCCCTAACCCAGATTATCTCTGTGTTAACTGTTCTAAATTTCTAATAGGCAGTTGCACAAGCAGCTGACTGGGGTTTGCTCCCCAGTTCTGAGGAACATCCTCTGTGTCTCTGCTCCTGTGGTGGCAGCAGTTTTGTTCATGGACATTTGCTTTGCTCTTGACTCACTATTCCCTGGAGGAAATAATTTCCCCCCGTGTCAGTCATTGCTGTCTGCAAACTGGGGATGTGTTGTCTTCTCTGTAAAGCACTTGGAGATCCATCAGTGTAAAATACTGGTGAAAGTTGGGCATGAATTTTTGCCTTACCTACCTGCAGTATTTATTCAGGTTCTGCCCCTTCTCATTTTCTGTAACAGAGGCCACACAGAGCTTGATTCAAACCAAGCCAAATTTAGTACTGGTTACACTGATTTCCTTTTGAACTATCTCAGTATCAAATTTTTATGGGAATGAGCAAAGCTTCAGAAAACCTGTCTGGTGTCCTTGGCCATTTTCTATCCCACTGCTGTAGCACCATCTCTCCTCTGTTCACTTCCTGGCCCTGGCAGCTCATCTGGGGCAGTGTGGGAGCTGCAGAGGCAGCTCTTCACTCCACTGTGAGAGGGAGCAAGGAGACACGTGTCACTGCCTACAGACACTGGGATAGGGCAGGCAGTAAAAATCAGTTCAGCTACTTGAGCAGATTTTCCTGAGTGTTTGAGACATCACTGCAGTTTAACCAGAACCCTTCTGTCCCCTCTGCCAGGGCTCTTCAGGCCCTTTTCCTTAGGAACAGCTGTATCCTGTGCTGGATAATCCAGGAACTCTTCCACATCACAGCTAGGCTTTGCAAAGGCAGGTGTGCAGCTGCTCCAGAGTTTTGCATTTTTTTGCAGTGGTTATTGTGGTTATTGGCACTGTGCTCTCCCCCTGGCTGTGACTGATGCTGTCAACCTTTTGCAGGTGGGGGACATTGTGTCTGTCATCGACATGCCACCGAAGGAGCTGACCTCGTGGTGGAGAGGAAAACACGGGTTCCAGGTAGGCACCAGCAGCACAGCCGTGGCAGTGGGACTGGAATAAGAGCAGGAACCTCAGTGCTGAGTTCCTGGAGCTGCTCTGCCTGCTCAGGGTGGCTCAGGGGACGAGCAGGGTGTCCCTGCCTTGGTTCAGGGGACTCCCCTTCTCTCTGGGCTGGGGCTGGAGCAGACACAGGGTCTCCAGTGCAAGTTTCCTTCCTCCCTCACCATGGGAAGGAGGGCTGGGCATGGCTTGTGATGGACAGCTGGCCTGATGGCACTGGAAGCTTCTGCTGTACCCCCTGCAAGGCAACTGACATTCTTAGTCACATCATCCCCTTCCTTCCAGTAGCTAAAACCAGATACAGAGCATAGAGGATCTGGAGAATTCCAGCTGATGAGGCAGTGCTGCTGACTTGGACGAGGCAGCCATCCATGTCTGTGTTTATTGGGTGGTGTCAGTGTTGCTCGTCCCTGTATGTCGCAGCACAGAGGTGGAGACTGAATTTTCAGAAGGTCCTAAGCATACCTGGGGCTTAGGTACCAAGCCCTGTGTGTTGAAATGGCGCTGTTCTTCCAAGGAGTTTTTAATCCTTTAGATTTTGCCATTTGGAAATGTAAAAGCTTTAGAAGTCTCTTTTAACCAAGCAAACCCCAGAGCAGCTGGGGGTCGAGGGTAAGGACTTGTGCCATCTCACATTTCAGCTGCTTTCTGCCACAGGGATTTCCATCTGCAGCTGCTGTGAGTGGGTGGGATGAGGAGTTTGCTCTGCAGAGGCTCAGGATTGACCAGACACTGGTGTAATTTGGCATGGAAAGTCTTCTCAAGGCTCCTCAGGTTTTCCCTGGCAGACCTTTCTGTGCCAGACCCAGCCTGGAGCCCAGCTGTTGTCAATGCCCAGCGGTAGCATCTCCCAATCCCAGCTGGGTGCAGTGTAGTTACACCACCCCAGTGCTGTCTGCTCCGCCAGGCCATGTGAGACACAGCTTTTGTTGGTTTAGTGTCAGGTGTGGGAGTTCAGGTGACATCTCATTTGTAAAATCAGAGCAGAATACCTGCTCTGAAATTTCATTTGTTTCTAGAGTCGACACACTGGTGGTACTTGAACAAACTTCTGCTTCTGAGCTGTGCTGTGGCTTTGCTGGACTTGTGTTCTAATTGTAGAAGCCTTGAAGCTGAATATGCTGTTCTGTCATAGAATCACAGGATGGCTTGGGATGGAAGGGGCCTCAGACATCAGTTCCAACCCTCAGTCAATTAAATGCTGTAATACTGCTTGGAATGATCAGCCTATGCCATGATTAACTTCCAAGTGAATCAATAAAGAAAACAAAGCTACTCTGTGGTGTGACACTTTGCACAGGGTTTGGAATCCCTGTATGGGCTGTAGATCCCATTATTCCATGTGGGCTCCCTGAATGCCATCAGGCTGGCTGACGCTGGAGCCAGGTCTGGAGAACAGCACAGGAGCAAGGCAGCCCTTCTGCAGCTGGTGCCAGCTTTGTGCCTCTCAGATCACAGCGATCCTGTTGTCTTTTCCCAGCATAAAGGTACGGGGATGAGCAGACTGACTGAAAAGGGGGTTTTCTGTGTCCCTGCACAGTCAGGCTCCTGACACAAGAGATATGAGCAGCTACAGAAATACAGCACCATATTCTGTCTGAACAGAAAATTAGGGGTGGAATAATCTTGTGTCCTTAATGACAAGCGGGAGTGGTCACAGTGTGATCAGGCGACAGCCACACGCCATGGAGCAGCTCCAGGAGCTGTGTTTGCTCCAGGTCTTAACCTGTGTGTCGAGTTCAAGGCTCATGAGCTCTACATGTACAGAAAAGTGACATTTCCTGATGGAACAAAGTGTTTTGATGATACGAGCAGTGAGAATTAAGAGAAAGGGAATTTATCCTGGTGTTGCTACACCACACCTAGAGGTGAGATAACAGGCAGAAGTGGCCTTGATGGATGCTCAGAAAGAGTGTGTAGGTGAAGAATGTTGTTACAGCAAGAGCTGTAGGGACAGATGAAGCTGTGCAGCCTCTAAAGCATTTGTTAGAGGCAAACAGTTCTGTTCATGTTTAGGAACATTGCAATGATAGCAATCTGTTGATGCAGTCATTTGAATTAATAGAATAAATCAACAGAGCCCCTCTTGCCAGTTGTGATTCTGAGAGCAGATGAAAGGAGAAGGTCCTGCCACCAGATGTTTGGACAGCTTGTCCTGTTATTTCTCGGGTTTTTGCTTCATCTTAAGGGAGGAGCAGGGTTGCATCAACCAGCCACAGCTTCCATTATATAAATCATGTCTTGATAGGAAGAGAGCAAGATCAGGGGAAAAAAAATTGATTGTTTTGCTGAAAAGGGAAAAAATGACTTCTTGACTTAAAGGAACTCCCTGTTTTTGTGCAATTGAAGCAACTGTAAGTTGTATATGCCCAGGCAGAAGTGCCTTCACTCCTGCCCGTCCTGCATCCCTAGGGATAATGGTAGGGCTGTGGTGAGGAACTGGAGGCAGCTCTGCAGCTGTGAGCCAAATCCCAGCTCTGACAGGCTGCAGGCGCCTGCAGCTGGGATTCAGCATGGAAGCCAGAGTGTTCCTGCCAGCCAGAGCTGTCCTTCAGGGCTGACTCACTGGGTTTGTACCTTCCCTGGCACGGCGCCTCTGCTCTCTGCGTACCTGAGGTCACGGCTGCATTGCAACACGCCCAGTCCTCCAGTCCTGTGTGAGCAAAACAACCTGTGAGGCTTCTGAGCGTTTTGCTCTGCTTGAAGTAAAACGATTTTTAAGGCATTTTTCCTCAAGTTTTTCTCTTCCAGTGCCCTCAGTGTGAGTCAGTGCTTTCTCTGTAAGAATGTTACCTAAATTGCAGCCACCTCCACATTAACAGCCTTCAGCCCTCTTTGTTCTGCTCTGCTTTTGCTTCATGCTTTGTCTTTTCAATCAGTAGCTGTGTCAGGGAGCTGAGTCACTGGGGACAGGCCCTTGTTTGATGCAAAATTGCCTTTGGTTGTCCTGAATTATTCTGTTTTTTGGGAATAGTTTCCTGAGGTGCAGTTACCCCACAGCCTGCTGGAGAGGTGACAGACCCAGGGTGTGCAGCCAGGGGGACTGGGCTGGTTTAACCAGGCTGTGATTGCAGCAGCTTCAGCTGGTTGTGAGACTGCAGGTCCCAGTTCCACAGAACCCCAGGATGGGTTGGGTTGGGAGGAACCTTAGGGATCACCCAGTCCCACCCCTCTCCTGGGCAGGGACACCCTCCACTATTCCAGGCTGCTCCAAACCCTGTCCAGCCTGGCCTTGGGCACTCCAGGGATCCAGGGGCAGCCACAGCTGCTCTGTGCCAGGGCCTGCCCACCCTGACAGGGGAGAAGTTATTCCCAATATCCAATCTAAATCCCATCTAACCCTGCCCTCTGGCAGTGGGAAGCTTCTTCCAGTGTCCCAGTGTCCCATTCCATCCCTTGTCCAAAGTCCCTCTCCAGCTCTCTGGTTTCCCAAAGTGCTGCTGGCACACCAGTCAGGAATGAACAATCAACGGGTATCATCCCACACAGACATTTTTTTTTGTGAATAAAAGAAATCCAGATGGTTTGGTGGCCCAGGTGCTCAGCCCCCTTTCACAGGAGCTCAGGTAAGAGGAGTAACAATCCTGTTCCTCCTGTTAGTCGTGCCCTAAAGTGCAGGAGGATTTCAGCAGGTTCTCCTTTGGGAACGAGGTGAGGGTATCCTGCTCTCTGTGTAGTCACTTGGCAAAGACTCAGTGAAAATTCTGCTCAGAAAGGCCAAACAGGCCATAAAAACTTGTAGTTTCCTTGTCAGGTTTTGCTAGACTGTCATTGGATTTAAAAGGAATAGAGAAAACTTTTTGACTAAAATTGAATCCACATTTTAGATCATGTCAAACCAATCCAAATGCCTCAGAACAGTGTTTAATTTGCCATTTACATTGCTGGTACTTCCTCATTTGTTTGAATTTCTTCCCATAAAGTGAAAATTACCATTGTTGCTCTGACTTTTCCCCTTAAAGCCTCTTGTGCCCTCCAGTTTTAGCAGCCACTGGCATAGAAGTGAAAAGATAAAGCTGTAGTAGGTGTTGGAGAACAGTTCTCATGCACCAGCAGCCTGTACCTTCCTCTCCTGGTGAAGGTCTGTAGTGATATATTCAACCTTTAGATGACCTTGCATTTATCTAAATATATACTCCCCTGGCTATTAAATTTCCTACGTTGCCAAATCTTTTAATCCTGGCTCAAGCTCTAATAGTGCCTTGCTACATCTGTTGAGATTAACTCTTGGACTAAACTCATTTATTTATACAAAACTTCCCATGGGAGGAGAAGTAGCATCTTTTAAGTGAGTTGGGAATGAGGCACAAGTTGTGGGTTATAACCCTGACAAGGATCTCCTGGGGATCTTACAAGAAAAGCTGGAATAAGTAAGTCTGAAAATGTAATTAATTTCTAGCAGTGAGTTACCATCGGGGGGCCAGCACAATTCTCTGCCGCTGAAAATCCATTGAAATTATTGGTGTGAACGTGGCAGAAGTGAGACATGGACAGCAGGTAGACTGTTTGATTTGGGAAGGTTCTGGGATATCTGGAAGCAGTGACATAACCATCCAGCGTCTTTCGTTTCCGAATTCCCGGTCAGTGTGTTGTGACACGAGAAATGTTGTGTTAACAGTCAAAGGCAAATGAGTTTTGATTTCATGTCCAGCATTTGAATAAATGTTCAACAGTGTGGGATCTGGGGCTGGGTTTAGATCCAGATTTAGGTAACTAATGGAAGGTTGGGTCCTAGGACTTCAGGTTTCTTTACACAGATGATGTGGGCAATTACTGAAAATTGAAGAAACTTCATCACTCCAGCTGTGGAGTTTCCCAGCTGACATCTGTGTGGGCTGACACTTTCCCTGGATGTGTGCATTTTCCTGAATTTAAAAATTGCCTCCTGTATCTCTCACATGGGAAATGTCCAGCAGAGACTCTCAGCTACAGTGAAGTGTTGAAGCTGGGGCTGTTCAACCTGGGGAAGAGAATTTTGTGTGGAGACCTCAGGGCACCTTCCAGTGTCTGGAGGGGCTACAGGGAAGGTGGAGAGGGATCAGCAACTGACTGGACAAGGGGGAATGGTTCAAAATGAAAAAAGGGAAATTTAGGTTGGATATAAGGAGGAAATTCCTCCCTGTGAGGGTGCTGAGACCCTGGCACAGGGTGCCCAGAGCAGCTGTGGCTGCCCCTGGATCCCTGGCAGTGCCCAAGGCCAGGCTGGACAGGGTTTGGAGCACTCTGGGATAGTGGAAGGTGTCACTGGCCATGGCAGGGGTGGCACTGGATCATCCCTAAGGTCCCTCCCAACCCAACCCATCCTGGGATTCCACGATTTAAAACCATTAAATGTCCTTTCAGCCTGTTCCTTGGCATCTCCCAGCAGAGCAGATCCCTGAGCCGTGAGCTGCCAGAGGAAGGACCTCTGTACGTGATGCCGCTGTTCATGCCAATTTTCTTATCTTAATTGGCACATTTCGGTCTATAAACTGCACCCAAATCCCCGCTGTGTTCCAGGATAACCACGTCCTTGCAGACCTGGCACACCCAGCTGAGGGTGCAGCCGTACCCCGTGCTGGGTTTTGGCTGGGCTCTGTGGTCACTTGGATGCCCAGGCCAGTCCCAGAGCCCAAGTGCTGCTGGCCCAGAGTGCTGCTCCTGCAGCTCCCCGAGCTTTGAGCGCTAACAACAATCGTATCTCAAGTCTGTGACGTTGTGTGACGGGTGCCAGCTTGTCCTTCTCATGGGGCAGAGCGCTGCCCTGCTGGATGTGGGGTGTGGGGAGAGGAAGGTGTGTGCTCCTTTGCTTCCTTTGGGGAATTTGGAATAACTTCAGGCTGGACACCCCACACATGACAGTGGTACCAAACTGCTGGGAGGTTGGTGGGTGAAAATCAGCTTGGAGTAGGAGGGAGAGCAATCTCTTTCCATGGAGACAGAAGGGAATTGTGGAAGATGAATTAATCGAGGAGGGGGTGTTTGCCAGGCTTGGTGCTGACCGCCCTGTGCCTCCAGAGGAGGATGTGCCAACGTGCCTGGCACAGTCCTGGCTCAGTTCTGCTCAGATGAGCTCAGGGCCCATCCTCTGGCTCTCTCCCTCACGTTCCTGTGGTGTTGGAGCAGACTTGCTGCTTGCAGCTGTCCCAGTTACAGGCCTGACACAGGAGAGGGAATCCTGCCCTGCCTCAGCTGGGGAGTTTGGGGAGGTGCTGGTGCCTGAGTTACACCTCACAATACCAGAGCTGTGCTGGGTGAGAAACATGGAGAAAAGGTGGGGAGAGATGGACCATGGATTAAAGTTACCAAAGGTCTGCTCTGGTCTGATTTTCACCTGGGATGAGAGTAAGAAGAAAGATGCTGGGAAATAAGAGAGAAGGTGGGGATGCAGGGAAGTACCAGATTTCTCTCTGCTCACAGCTTAGTCTGAATCTTTGAACAGGGAAAGGGAAATAATTTCACTTCTCCCCAGATACAGCAGCACCTCTTGAGTGGCATGGGAATGTCTGCAGGCACGTCCTTCTCCAAGAAAACATTAGAATCTTTCCCATAGCCTTTAACTCTTGTGCTGGTGTAGAGGGACTCTCCACCCCTTCTGCCTTTGACGGGGCGCAGGGAGAAATGCTGAGTTAAAGGTCAGTGCAGGGACACTGCAAATCAACATTTAAAATGAATCACTCTAGGACCTTGCAGTGCCTTGAGCTCTCAGATTGTTCTCTCTCAGGGTGCTGGCAGCAGAGCAGAACCTGCAGTTATCAGTGGCTGCTGGTCGTTTGATGCTGGATAGTGTCGGGGAGCGTCAGGCAGGGGGAGTGGAGGGGAGATGTTGCTTGAACAGCTCAGATCATAACGCTCCATTCCCTCTTTCTGTTTTACTCCAGGTTGGATTCTTTCCCAGTGAATGCGTTGAACTCATCAACGACAAAGTCCCTCAGTCCGTGACCAATTCAGTGCCGAAACCAGGTGTGTAAATCAGCTGTTCTGGCGCAATGGACTGCAGTTCTCTTTGTGCCTTCCATGTTTAATACCTCCATCACACGTGTCATGAGTGTTGACCATCCCCTGCACATCCTCATGCCCCTCTCTGTGTGTCAGTCCCCCACACATTGCCCCTCTCTGGGCGGTTCCCACTGCTGAATGTCTTCCACCTGCTGTGCAGACTTGTCCACCTCCTGCCTGACTGGAAGGATTTGAGCCAGGCAGAATTTCAGGATACTCTGAGCAGTCTGCAATGAGAGGTTCCATGAAACATCCCAGTTCTGGGTGATCAAGGGAGTGTTGCGTGTCAGGATTTTTGATACAGAACGTAGATGAGCAGGAATGTTTGTGCTGGTCTGATGGAATAGATCTCCTTGGTGCTGGTTCTTCCTGCTTGAGGATAAATGGAGGAAGTTTGATATAACAGAATTGGAATGCTGGTAGCTTGTGCTCCGGGTACGTGGCTCCATCTGCTTCCTCCTGCCTTCTGGATAGTTCTGTATTGTAGGAAAAAGAGGAAAATTAATCCAAAGTTCTGCTGAAGGAAGGAAAAATAAACAGAGAATGGGATTTTGGATCTGACTGTACTGTCAACCTTCCCATCATTTCAGTGTGTTCTGGAGGTGATTGGCATTAGGTGTGCTGGCAGAGATCTCTGTAAAATTTGCTGGTGGGGAAGCTGAAATTTAAAAAAAAAAATTCTATATTCATATAGGTAAAGATATTTCTATATATCTTTATTATTGAGAAGAAATTTGAATGTGCTGTTCTTTCTTAAAATATTAAGCAGCTGAGAAATGGACTTGGTGTTGAACTGGTATTCTTCTCATCCTCCTTCCCTATTTCAATGATG
The DNA here is from genome assembly GCF_015227805.2 of Hirundo rustica. Classification (NCBI taxonomy): domain Eukaryota; kingdom Metazoa; phylum Chordata; class Aves; order Passeriformes; family Hirundinidae; genus Hirundo; species Hirundo rustica. The sequence goes on from NC_053472.1 coordinate 550,889, forward strand.
TTCTTTACCTTGGCAGATTGCCGACTTGATACTTTAAAACAAATGGATGTGATTCAAAAGCTTGACTTTTACTGAGGGAAATAGCATTTTATTGGCTCAGAGCTCTGGAGTTTGGTGGAAATCATGGATAACCCAAGCTGTGAGTGCTCTGCAGTGATCTGTGTGCTTTGGGGAGCTGGCAGGTCAGGGCAGGAGTGTCCTGACATCCCTGGGAACATGCATGTGGCGAGAGAGGCACAGAGATGGGCATTCCCTGGATCCAGAGGCACAGAGATGGGCATTCCCTGGATCCAGAGGCACAGAGATGGGCATTCCCTGGATCCAGAGGCACAGAGATGGGCATTCCCTGGATCCAGAGGCACAGAGATGGGCACTCCCTGGATCCAGAGGCACAGAGATGGGCACTCCCTGGATCCAGAGGCGCAGAGATGGGCATTCCCTGGATCCAGAGGCGCAGAGATGGGCATTCCCTGGATCCAGAGGCGCAGAGATGGGCACTCCCTGGATCCAGAGGCACAGAGATGGGCATTCCCTGGATCCAGAGGCGCAGAGATGGGCACTCCCTGGATCCAGAGGCGCAGAGATGGGCATTCCCTGGATCCAGAGGCACAGAGATGGGCACTCCCTGGATCCAGAGGCACAGAGATGGGCATTCCCTGGATCCAGAGGCACAGAGATGGGCACTCCCTGGATCCAGAGGCACAGAGATGGGCATTCCCTGGATCCAGAGGCACAGAGATGGGCACTCCCTGGATCCAGAGGCACAGAGATGGGCACTCCCTGGATCCAGAGGCACAGAGATGGGCATTCCCTGGATCCAGAGGCACAGAGATGGGCATTCCCTGGATCCAGAGGCACAGAGATGGGCATTCCCTGGATCCAGAGGCACAGAGATGGGCACTCCCTGGATCCAGAGGCACAGAGATGGGCATTCCCTGGATCCAGAGGCACAGAGATGGGCATTCCCTGGATCCAGGACCTGCCTGTGCCCAGTCACTGCTCCATCAGCTCAGGCACGAAAGGCAGCTTCCATCCTGAACACAAGCAAGTGTTTATTGTTAAACGTGACTCTGGCAGTTGAGTGTGCTGAGCTGCTGGGGAGCAGTGTCTCTGCTTTAGGGGGAGATGATGGAGCAGGATGGATAAACTGATTCTGTCTGGCTTCAACAACGCGCTGGGGGTGCATTTCCCCCTTCAGCCCTGGGAAACGTTTGGTATAAAGTTGGCACCACAAGCCCACAGCCCGTGAAAAACAGAAAGCTGGAAGATACTGCCAAGGCACAAGGGTGTCCCCTGACCTTCCCTGATGGTTATTCTGTAGGTTATTAAAAGGCTCCTCTAGGAGAGCTCTAAAGAACTTCCCGATGTAAGGAATGGTGCAGCTGATTCTGTCATCCTGCCGCTCCTCTGCTCACAGAATTCCTGATGCCACTCCTCGGGTGCATTCTTTGGGCAGCTTGGGAAGAGACAGCACTTGCCTGATGTTGGCAGGAGTCTGGAATTCCTTCCTTGGACACTGCAAAAGCTGGTGGGAGAGGAGGCAGGAAGGAGGTTCCTGTACTTAGGGAGTGTTGGATGTGGCACTGGAGGACTCCAGGAACGCTGGCTGGATGAAAAGTGCTGTGAGAGATGGGTGAGAGGAGGAAGGCAGGAAGGAGTTCCAGTTCCAGTTGTGCCAGTACAGCCCAGGGTGGTGGCACAGGGCAGGACTGAGGTGCTGGAGCACCCTGGGTGCTGCCAAATGAAAAACTAAATCTTCCAGAGGGCATCCTGCAGAGCTGGCTGGGAATGGCATTGCTGGGATAATGCACTTTCCCCCATATTCCTGCATTTTGTGTCTTCTAATCCACGCCTTATGCACACTGGGTATTTCTCATGCACTTAAATACCCACATTAATGACTTTTCTCCCTGTACCCGTATTGAAAACATCCATTTGGCTACCCACAAGGAACAAAGACTTTCCTAAAAGTCTCACTTGGAGCTGTTGTCCTCATGTGACATTAGCAGGGTACTTCGTCTTGAATTAATGTGAAGTTTTAGATTTGGCCTTGATGAGCTGCACTTATCAACAGGCCAACTTTTATTTCTTTAATCAAAATATGATGTGTGGAGCATCCAGGACACTGTGTGTGTGCAGAGTAAAGCTCTTTGCCACGAAGGAATTTCCAAACACAAGATTCCTCATGCTGCTTAATTGTCCCTGGAGCTGGCTGGGCTGAGGAACCTAATGAAAAGCAGATGGAAAGCAGGGAACTTCCTGCCCTGGGTTTCTATTATTATTCCTAATTAGAGGGTTTGTTGTGCACGAGGGATGGGGACAGCATTTTAATGGAGCCATAAAATACTGCAGTGGTCTCTAATGCAGGGCAGTGACTGCAGTTCCGTGGAGATGAAACGCAGGGAAGGGCAGAGGAGGGCTGGAATTGAGGGCAAGCTCTGCTTTTGGAAGCAGTGTTTTCATGGACTGTGGCAGGACGTGCTTTGGACCGGCAGTGATGGAGCCAGGGCCTGGGGTGAGTGATGGGAAATGGGCCATATGAAAAACCGGCCTTTTTATTCCGTTCCGAACAGAGTCACATGAGACAATATCAGTTTTGCCTCAAGTCCCCTCTCAAATATATTTGACAATAAAGTTTGCAGTCAGGAGAGGAAAGGTACATGTTAAGAGGTGTTTTTCCTCCTGTGCTGGAATAAGCCTTTGCCTTCTCTTTTTCATGTTCAGTCCTGTAAGAAAATGCTTTTTTTTTTTTTCCCCAGCTGGGATACAAATGCTTTCGTGACTGTTTCTATTTATGTAAAAAACCTGGCAAAGATCTAGGAAGGTTATGTGGGCTCATCAAATCCCACGTTTCTTGAGCCCTTTCCTTTTCTCTAAATTCCCCCAGTATTCTTAGTGGGATACAATACTCTAATCATAATTTTTTAGCCTAAAATATTTTATTGGATTGAGATCTACTGTTTCATAGTTAATATTATCAATTTAGCTGAATTTCATTGTCAGAATAGATGGAATCAGCTCACATTCAGGAGGATTTTTAGAGATCCGTGATAAAGACTGCATTTGAATTTCAGATAATCAAAGAGAAGTGAATCTTTTCAATATTCAGTGCTGCTCAGAAGGAAAAGTGTGAATAGCTGCTCTGGATTTTCCTTCTAAGAGAACATTTGTGAATTGCCTGAACTTTGTGGCTGTGCTGACTCTTCTCATCCCTCTCTGTCCATCTCTCTTTTTGGGAACACTGTCCATGTCCACGTGCGTTCATGGTGTCCCCACTCCTCAGTCACAGAGTCTCAGCTCTCTCTTTCAGTCCCTTTCTTCCTCAGAATTCTGGATGTTCGTAGTTTAGCAGTGTTTTAACCCACATCTCACACGATCCCTCGTTTGTGCAGTTCATTTTTGTCTTTTCCTAACAAGCAGCATTTGTTAGGGTCATTTTGGGGAGGGTTTTAGATTTGGTGTTTGCTGGGGAGCAGCTGCTTTCAGTGGGGAAACACAGAATTAAGCTGCAGTTTGCAGGGGGACAGTTGGAGCTGAAGAGAAGAAATGGGGGATAAAAAGGTAAAGTTTCACCTTTTTTTCGTCCCCCCAAAATAAGCATTTTTAAAGCCTGAGGGGTCATTCTCACAAGGAACGTATAACCCAGCAACTCTAAGCAGCTTTATGGAGGAGTTTTCAAATTCCTGTCTCATCCATTTAATTTATGTTTGAGAGGTGAAGGTGCTCTTAGGAGACACAACATTAAAAGGTCCCCTGTCAGTACTGCAGGCTGTGGGGAATGACTGATTTTCTTTTTAAAACATCAATAACAGATCGATCTGGGTCAGCACACCCGACAGAAATAACCCACTGAATTTCAGGAGGATTGAAGTACAGCTCTGGATCAGGGAACAAGCTCTGCCCTGACGTCCTGCAGGCTCTGATCAGTGCTGGAGAAATTCATTTTAACTGCAGAAATGCAAACTGAGACACGTTCACTGAGCTGCTGTAATCACAACAAGGCCATGCCTAGTTTGAAACAAGCTCATTTCTAATCCCCGGGTAAAAAAGGTTGTGGTGAATTTTTTTGTTTTAATAAAAAGCAGAAAGAAGAAAGCGCAAATAGGGCTTAAATTCTGCAGATGCCCAGGCTGAGCAGCCATTTGACACTGATATGAGCATCATGTCTTAATTAGTGCTTTCATAAAGAAAACAGGGGAAGTGAAAGTGTACATAATTAGTACCAGTCTTGTTAATCTGAAGTAAACAAAGCAGTTGTTTAGTGTTCCTGCCGCTTTCTCATGGAAGTTGAATTAAGTGGCAATGTGCCCAGCCAGGGCAGGTCTCCATTGCCGGGGGGGGAAGCAGAGAGGGGATGAGCACCCAGAGCTGCCAGCTCGAGCTGCTGGTCAGACAGAACTGCTGCCAGCCCTGCCAGGCCTCAGGACCAGAATCCTGCAGGGAATCCTGATCCCTTGGACATGGGCACTCAGCGGTGGGAATGTGGAAGCTCACTTCAGGAGAGTCCATGTCCATGTCTGGGGGAGGTGCTGCAGGAATTTCCCCAGCAGGACACGGCCAGCAGAGACTCCAGCAGGTCCATGCCAGCCTGCTCGTGGGATCACTGGGCTGGATGAGTGCCACCATTGCCCAGGGTGGCACGTTCACCTCCAGACCACGTCCCCAGGTGCCACATGCACACGCTTTTCCCAGACCCTTCCACCCAGAGCACTAGCGTGGGGCTGGGGCAGAGCTGCGCCTGCCTCCTCTGCACTTCGTGATTTTCAGGGGGAGCACAGCAGCAAAAGGCATCTCTGAGGCAATTACTCTGCTTTTTGCACAGGGTGAAGACTAAGAGCAGCTTCTGCTTTGGTAGTGGAAATGAAGGAAAATTCCATATGTAACAAAATTCAATAGATAACAAACCCTGTGCTGTTTGGCATTTGGCAGGACAGGGATGCACCTTGTGCTGAAAGGTCAAATAGGCAAAATATTGGGGTTTTGTCTGAGCTGGGACACAGGGTGGGGATTCCTGGTCCTACTGAATTTCCCAAGTGTGTAGCACCAAACAGCTTGAAGGATTGGGTGTGTTGTATTGTGCTATTCATAACCCAGCTGAGCTTTGTGTGAAATGAGCCCGTTTTCAGTGGCAGCATATTCTAACCAGCTGCTTTTTGGTTTTGTTTTGCTTTTTTTCCTTTTTTTTTTTTTTTTTTTTTTTTAATTTCTCCCTTCCCAGTCTCCCCTGCCCATGGAGCCCGTCCAGCGTCCTGGAGCTACTTCCCCCCTTGTACGTCTTCTTTTATTCCTTTGACCTTCTTTCATTCTTGCCTTTTTTCTTTGTCTCCTTTTTCTTTCCTCCTTCTTCTGTACATGCAGGTCAGTAGCACTGATGCCTTGAAGGATATTTAGGGGAAACCATAACAAACCTTTGTCCTAAGGTGCTTTTTAAAAAGATACTTGGACATAAACTAATAGAGCAGGGGAAGAAAAAAGCGGGTTATAGCTCTTTTCTGGGGGTGATGGAATCATTTTGAATCCATAAGAAAGAAATTAAGTGCCAGATGACCAAGTATGAATGTCAGTGTGAAAGAAAGAAGATAAAAATGGGTGATGGGGAGGAATTCAGCTTAGTTCTCGAAGTTTGCTAGAACATGACAACCTTCAGAAGCCAAAATCCTTGTTTTCTTTTTGTAATGAGGCAATGGTGTTTGTTCTTAATATCTGCCATTGCCCAAAGTGAACTAATATGTGGCTTGCTTATTCAGAGTCCTGCTTCACATTGCCATGGTCTTTTTTAGATCCTGCTCATGCTGGTCTAAACCTCACAGCAATAACCTGGTGTCAGTAAAACCTGGGATCGGTGGTGTAATTTTAGCATTTTTACAGCAAATGCCTCACTTGCACAAATCAGCTCCCCTGGGACGTTGTCTGGATTCCCTAAGTGAGTCTGAAACGTGATATGCAAATACTGTTAAGAGATAATTATCAAATATATAATATTTCTGTAACTGTACACAGCCGTATCCTGTACCCACACACCCGCTGCCAGCCTGCTGGCACAGTCCCTGTGAAGTGGAGAGCAGGCAGCACTTCCCATTCCCTGTGCTGCCTCCAGGACAGGAAAACCTGTTCCTGCTGTGAAGATTGGCTTTGCTGAGCGCGTGCCAACAGGATCACAGCCCTCCAGGGAGAAGGAGACTCCAGAGGGAGAGAGCAGGGTTTGTGTTCTGGATATATCGTGGAGAGGGAGGTGAGGCTCCTTCAGCTGCCCATATCCAAACTCACAGGAGCCAGGGAATACTGAAACTGGGATGGAGGTTTAAGAATGAGGGCAGAATTTATTGCTGTCACTGGCCACGTCCACTGACAAATAATCTGACAGAAGATTTGGGTGGAATCAGAACAGTGAATCTTGTAAGATCCAGGGAGTTCCCTTTGGGCACATAAAGATGGAGAAAGGATATTTCTTCATGTTTTTCCATTTGTATGGTCAGGTTCCTTGGATCCCTGAGCCCTTCAGAGATTCAATTTCTGCCAAGGTTCAGCAGCAGTTAAATTCAGATAACACAGGGAGCCTTTAGCCTGTCTATTTTTTTTTCAGGCAGGCTTTTTTGTTAGGTTTTTAACACAAAAACGAGGAATGGCCACATTTCTGGTTATTTAATGCAAGTGGTCAGTGTTGAGTCCTCCTCTCAGCTGTGAGAAGGAAGATTCTGACAACAGAGCAGCTCTAATATCTCTGCTCAAAGCTATGAGGCTTATTAGTGGTTCTACTTGTTTTTGCTGTGAAATTAATTTCTTGTGACAGCCCTGTCCCTTTGTGAGTCACGGAATTGCCACAGAGATGACAAACTTGGCTGTGGCTGCTCCGAAAGCACCACTGGAGAGCTGGGAAACCACATCCTCCCCTGGCTGGGCACTCCTGGGCTCTGGGGCTGGTTTATATTGTTCCTGTGTCCCACAGATCATGGCTGCATGACTCCTGCTACCAGGAATTTAGAAATAGTTGTGTTTTTTTAAGTATGGAGGATTTGAGGTTCTGTTCAGGTTTTGCTGGTGCAAGGGGGAAGTTCCTTTCTGGGCTCATTCAGGCACTGAAGTTCTCCTTTGGGCTCAGATAAATGAGCTGAACTCTGGGCAGAGAGGCAGGGGCTGGGAGACGGTTTTGTAACTGGGACAAAGTACCCCTGACCACAAGCCCAAAACCTCTGGTCTCCCAGCGAAGGTTGTTCCTGTGCAAGCTGTGCTCTGTTGAAAATCACTGATTTCTCCTCCAGCATTTGCTTGGCAAAAAAAAAAAAAAAAAAAAAAGACATCTATTTAATATAATTTTTAATACTGTTTTTACACCCTGCTTAGGGTGGTCTGTGCACAGCATCCCAGAATCCCAGACTGGTTTGGCTTGGAAGGGAGCCTAAAGATCATCTGCTTCCACCCGCTGCCACGGGCAGGGGCTGGGATTGGGAACTGGCCTGCACACAGTGTGCTCGCTCCTGAGCAGCTCCAAGCCCAGTTGTTCAGGCACCAGCACCATCCACTCCGTCCCCAGCAGCTGAGTTTGCCAGGGATTTGGGTGTTCACTCAGCTCAGCTCAGCTCAGCTCAGCTCCTCATTTTTGCTGTTACTGCTGTGAGCTCAGTGGATCGCCTCCCTCACGCTCCTGTTTGCGCACAGACGTTGTTGGGCAGGAATAATTCAGGCCTAGAGGAGCCCAGGGAAGCCCCAGCTCTGCATGGCCAGCACTGACCTCTGGATTTCTCCAGCTCTCTCTCTAATTGCTGTCTCTCCACGTTGAACTGCTGGTCTCCTGCGATGCCTCCAGGAGATTTTTAACTTTGTCCTCTCTCTTGCCTTCTGTCTGTCCCCGTGCCCCCTCCCCCGATTATCAGATTGGGAGATGGATAGTGTAAAACCAGGCTCTGCATTTGTTGCCGAGGTTCTGAACCAGTCCCACCTGAGCTCAGGTAGAGCCCGTTGTGTGCCATCACTTTCTGTCCTAACCACGTCTAACGCTGTGTGTGGTAGCAATAACCACTCACTAACCCCAGGCTTGCTGGCAGAACCTAGCTGTGGTGTAACAAATAGTGACATAGAGAATTACTCATTTCTTTTTATATTAAAATCTGTTGGGTAGAAAAGCCAGTGTCTGGTTCGAGACCCCCACCTTCCCAGGGGCAGATTTTCTGCGAGTGATTTCCAGAGCCAGTGAGTGAATCCAGATCTGAAGGTGATGCTCAGCACCCCTGGGCCTTGCCTTGTGCACGCTCTGCAGTGTTGGCAGCCATGTGTACCAGAAATCAGCTTCTCTTCCCTACCCAGCTGCTGCATTTCGAAATATTAAGTGTTCTCCTTTTCCCAGGCTTTCAATTTGTGCCTCACTACCCGAAGAGTTTGCCAAACCCTCTGTGACCACGCTCTGGAGGGAAGAGAAAAGGGGATTATTGCTTGAGTAAGAAATGTGGTTAAATATATAGTTTTATGGCAATGGAGACGACCCTCCTGTGTGCCCAATGCGCCGTGAGAGCAGAAAACAGCTGTGTTGTGTTGTCATTGCCATGACAACGTGGCTGTCACTTGTCAGAGCTGGCACTAGGTGGAAATTAAAGTGTTCCAGTGGAACCGAGGAGCTGAGATGTGTCCCTGCTACGTTTTATGTAATTAAACATTTGATCTTCAGTTATTGAGAGGTATTTGACCGCAGACATTTCAATTTATTTGCTTGCGTGTTAAATCATCCCTGGGTTTCTGTTTCCCTGGACCCCATAAGTGCTTGGAAAGAGGCTGTAGGTGGGATTTTAGGAGAGGCAGAGCAGCAGTGTGTGGGAGGTTTATTCCCAGGCAGGGTTTGGCACCAAGGCAAATGGCAGGGCTCCTGTACAGGCTTCAGACAGCGTTGTCCCCTGTGTCCCTCTGTTTCACCCAGCCCCTCAGGACTGGGGTTGAACTGTACCTTACTAGAGGTCATCCCAGGCTGTTATTTGGGTTAAGTGAGCAGGTTATTATTGGGTATTTGATATCAAAGCCATGCTGTTAAATACAGCCAGTCAGAGCTCGTTTGAGTGCTGCTATCCAAAACACCAAGGAATCGTGGAATCCGCTGAGTTGGACCCCCAGGGATCATCCAGCTCCACTCCTGGCCCTGCACAGACACCCCAAAATCCCACCTTGTGCCTGAGAGCGTTGTCCAAATGCTCCTGGAGCTCTGGCAGCCTGGGGCTGTGAGCGTTGTGGGCGGAGCAATAACCTTTTCCTGCTACCCAGTGCACAGGTGGAACATTTCAGTTTGTGAAGGAGCCAGTGCTGGTGCAATTTGGTGACTGAAGTGCTTGGTAAGTGCCAGGCATCTCTTCTACTTGTATTTGAACTGATTGCAGATCTTCTTGTGGTTTAAGTGTGAAGCTCTGCTTCTGCTACAGTCCTTGTTTGGGTTCCCATTGTGCCTTCTGCAGTCATCAAAGGAGGATTTATTTTTAAACTGGGTTTTAGGGCTTTATTTCACTCCCATCAGAAGTGCTGAAAGCTTGCTTTAAAAAAAATTGTGTTTTGCTGGTAGCGTGGATCTTGGATGCCTTAGGAATGTCAAACTTCACCTTCAATATTTGTGTTGTTTTTCTGGATTTCAGTGCAGTGAGCTCTGGAAAGTGCTTATTTACCCTGAATTGCTCCAGTAATTACCTGGGTTTAGGAGAAGGGGATTTATTGCAGGGACTGCCCAGAACTATAAGACTGTGTAGTCTTTTTAGGTCTTTAAATCTGTACTGCAGATCAGGACTGCAGCAGCATTTTCCTGAGTTTTTCATCTCCTTGGAGTCTTTTTCTCTTTGCTATCCCTGCCTTGCTTTAAGAGATTCGTCTTTTGTTCCTTCCCATTTTTTTGGCAGAAAGGGACGAGAGCTGTGGGCTGATCTGTTGGAAGTGCTGCTAAATACAGGATTCATCTGGTCCTCTATGAAATTTGCACCATAAAATCTGTGATCCTGCTGGAATAGTAGGAGTTGGAGAGAACAGCTTCCTGAGCCTGTGTGCTGGGAACAGACATGGCAAAAATTCTGCGTTCCCTGGGCAAGCAGGAATGGGATGTAGGAGCATCCCAAAAGCAGCAGCAGCAGCGTCTGTCCTGCCTGGGATGAGGAGTTGCTCACAGCCCTCTCTGGGGGACTGGATTTGGAGAGAGTCCCGCTGTGCTTCAGCCAGCCAGGCAGCACCACACGTGTTGTTCTGCTTTCCCAGCAGCAGTCTGGGAGAAGGGAGCAGCAGGGCTCTGCACCTGGGTCTGCTGCTCCCCTCTCCCTTTCCCCCCAGGGCACAGGATGCTCTTGGCCATCCGTGGAAGCACAGCATTCCCAGTTGTGCAGCTGAAGCTGTGAATGATCTGTGAGTGTCCCGTTTCCCTTTTGCAAGGAGGCAGGGTTTGGATGTTCCTCTGGACCTGCATGAAAACCCACCTGAGGATTCTCCATAGCGTACCGTGGGAAGAGTTGCAGGCACACAGGATGGCAGGGAATTGCACTTCTGGGAGCTCTTCACCAAACTGGGACAAGTAGTGGATTTACAAGGAGCAGGTTTTAGAGTTAAAAAGAGTCAAATATTCTTTCTGCAGCCTCTGCCTATGGAGACATGTTTTTATTTCTAACTTGCCTTTGCCTTTTGCCTTCAGTGACAAATCTGAAACACTTTTCCTGTCCACCTAAACAAAATCTCTAAACCTTGGCTAACTCGTAAGTGAGAGACAAGCAAGAATTGTATTTAATAAAGCTCCTAGGGATGCAAAGCATTAGGGAGTCAAAGTATTTCTTCTTCCTCTGTAATGCTTTCATCCTTCAAGGGTGCAGATCTTTCTGACAACAGCAGTGAGAGCCAGGAGTGCTTTAGGAGCACCCCTGGCTGTTCCTTGCCCCACACTGAGGAGTTTTAGGTGATGTTCACGCAGTATTTGCAGTAAGAACAAACCCGTATTTCTGTGACATTTCCTGGGTGCTATGGAAACTGTCTGGGTGGTTCTCAGGAAGTTGTGAGTGAGTTGGTTGACATTTTCTTCAAGAGGCTTGGATTTGAAAGCCTGGAGTGGAAGGGCAGAATTTGGGGATTAGTGCTGTGTCTGGAGGGCAGAGCTGGGGCGGGGCAGAGCAGCTGGAGCAGGGCAGGAGATCCATCCTTTGGAGAGAAGCTGGACTGAAACAAAAGGGACCCAAAGGCTCAGGGGCCCTGGAGCAGAAGGGAAGAAACCTTTGGTCCTGCTGTTTCATTGATATATTTTCTTTTTTAGCTGAACTCAAAGAGAGTTTTCTAATGTACTAAAGCCCTGCTGGAGCCCTGCCAGCCCCAAGGGAGTTGATCCTGTGTCCCCTCAGAAAGTGCCATGAGTGCAAAGCCAGTGGTCCCAGGACAGGTGGTGGACACCAGTGTTGTCCTGTGGGACCATCAGGTGCAGGCTGAGCCTGGGGATGCTGCAGGGACCTTCTGCCTTCTCTGAACAATCCCGGTGAGGCACAGGTGGAGGTGTCAGGGAATGGGTGTCAGTGTCCAGCCCCCAAGTTTGCATTCAGGTTTTTCCCTGGCATAGCTGAGTCTCTTGGAAGCGTGGAAAAGATCCCACACAGAGATGGAACAAAAAACCCCCATCTCTGCCCACCCCAACCTCCTATCAAGGTCTAGGCTCCTGTCCTAGGAGGTCTTGAGAAGCTTAGGGGAGCAAGGTGAGCAGCAGAGCTCTGCTAGTTGAGGAGCATCCTCTGCTCCAGCCCAGCATATCCTGCATCCCCACTGGGAGGCACTACTGGTGTAATTACAGCGCTGGAAATCAGCCTCCAGGCACAGGAAAACGCCTGGAACACAGGTAGAGGAAAGAGCCAGATGAATTCCTGTGTTCCCTATAGTGCAGTTTCTCCGTGTGTGTGGTCACCAAGGTTTGGAAAGAAGGTGGACCCATAAACAGCAGCTTCAGGCATCTCACACTTTGACAGGTAATTTTGTGGTGAGCCTCGGCCATATTTCCTGGGGAATTTTAATTGGAAAAGAAAAGGAACAAGCGTGGTGTGTGGATCTGTGCAGAGTCTGTACACATCAGTTCGTGGATAATAACATAGGTCTGTGTTTGGTGCACGTAAGAAAGAGCTGTGTTAATGTGTTAATGTCTGTTACGGACACATTCCTGGTGTTTGAGAGGCTGGATCCCCCAAAATAGGCTGAGTAGTGTGAAGCAGAGCAGTGAAATTTGGCTGAGTGCAGGGTGTTGGAGGCAGCAATGTGCTTTAATAAGGCCACTTTCCTTTTCACTTGTTCTGTGCTGCTTTCTCAATCTGTCTGCTCTCCAATTACTCAGATTGGGGGGGGGGCTGTTATTTTTAAACAAGATTTTTTTTTCCTTTCTCACAAGCTCTGTCAAAATGGGAGTTAACTGTAATAATAGTTGGCTTAGCAAGACTCTGCAGTTATGCTAAAAGCTCTGAAATAATGGCAAGAGGGAGTTTGTTCCGCTCTGCTTTTCCTCTTCTTTTCTCCTGAATAATTCTGTAAATTAGTGTGGGAGCCAGACTGTGGTTTGGAAATACTTCAGGCAACTTTAACCATAAATGATAGCACAAAGCTCTGATCTCTTCCTGGCCAGTGGATTTATCCAGGGTTGTGCCAGTGCATAGCTCAGCTCTCCCGTTAAAACCTGGTCCTGGAAAATTCACAAAGGTTGAGCAGTTACACCACCACCCCTCTGTGCACAAAGACTTCATAAACGGAATACTTGGAATATTTTTCTTGCAAGCCATGGCACACCATGGCTCCATCCTCCAAAACCTCAGTCACCACATGGTACCACTGTGCCCAGAGCAGCTGTGGCTGCCTTATCCCTGGCAGTGTCCAAGGCCAGGCTGGATGGGGCTTGGAGCAACCTGGGATAGTGGGAGGTGTCCCTGCCCACGGCAGGGGTGGCACTGGATGAGCTTTAGGGTCCCTTCCAACCCACTCTGGGATTTGATCATTCCACACTTCGTGACATGAGATACCTGGATGCCAAACCTGGTTGCTGTCAGCTTTGAATCAAATCCAATCATTTTAAGGCATTCCATGCCATGATGTGCTGCTCCGTTGTTTTTGTTTTTTTTTTTTTAATGTCCCACTCTACTTTCATCTGTAGTTTCTCAGCAACATCTCTTATTTTTAAAGGGGTTTTTGTTTGTTTGTGTTGTGTGTACGTGTGTTTTGGGAGCAGCTGACTGCAGGATAAATCCAGCTAAGTAAGAAGGAGCGTTGGAAAATCCTCACTGTCCAACTCCTAATGATGGCTTGAACCTCCTTCAGTGGTTATGTTTGCAAAACCAGAAAGCAGCAGAAGCTACAGGCTGCACTAATAACATTCTTTGGGTTGCTTTGCCTTCTGAGGTTGCTAGTTCTTCTGTCTGAAATAACTTTTGGAAGATAGGGTGAGCTTCAGGATTGAATTTGTGACAGGCACACAGATGAACCCTTTTTTTCTGTGGTTTCAAGTGCTTGGGCTTCTTAGCTGGGTTTAAAAGATATTCATTATCAGCCTCCTCTGCTCCATGGCAAGCAGACCAACTCCTCAGGAGTGGGGAATGCATCTCTTTCACTTGCTTAATTAAAAAAAAAAAAAAAAAAAAAGCCTAAAATTGTCTGGCAAAAGAAATTAGAACAGAAAATGAGACTCATGTGATTATTTTATTATTTCCAATCAAATATTAAGAAGCAGCAAAAGACATCTCACAGCGCTGTTCAGTGTAGTGGAGAGCGGAGGCCCCTGTGCAGGTGCAGAAGGTCCCAGGTGCAGAGGAGTGACATCTTGGTTGCTCAGGTTTCATTCCTAAAAGAAAGGCAGTTTCTAAGAAGGATTAAAGATTTTCCTTTACAGGAAACAAAGTGCAGATGGGGGGGAAGGTGTGTCATTGTACACGAGGTAGTAAAATACCTCCTCAGAGCAGCAATTGCAAAGGTAAAACCCAAGCCTGAAGCTGAGACAGCTCAGTGTTACTGAGGATGCAGCTGTTACATTCCTGCTCTGATTAGCGAAAATAGGATTGGGCAACTCCTGGCCTTAGTTTGAAACTGGGCACCAGCAAAGTGTGTGAATGGGGGGTCACCAGCCTTGAAGGAGTCTTCCTAGCCAAGCCTGGCCTACAGTAAAAAGAAAAAAATATATAGAGAAAGCATACAACACACCCTGGCAGCTCTGGGCAGCTCAGTGTTACTGCTCTGAAGTCCTGGATGCTGTTTGGAATTGTATGTACATTTTGCATGTTAATTTGGAATAGCGTTGCTTCTGCTGTATTCATCTGTGTTGGGATTTTCCCAGCTTTGATCAATGAGTTTGATAGGAAGAACGTTCCCAGAATGGTGAGCTGGTACCAGGGAGAAGGTTTTATACTTGGAATTATTCAGAGAGAAGTGAATTTAGGGGTCATGCTTGGCTGCTGAGGTAAACTCTGGTGTGATAGCGTGCTCATTGTCCAAGCTAAACAAGTCCAGCAGTGAATACCAGGTGTACAGAGTAGAGGAGGAGAACAGGATTATCGAGGGATGTGAGTCAGCAAATGATTTTGAAAATAGCACAGAGGAGAAAGCATGAGCACCTAAAGAAATGAGTTTTCCCCTCCTGCTCATCAAGATGTCTGCAGATAGAGAGGCAAATTCCTCCTTAATCCTTCTGACCCTGAGGTTGCCCACCTTTTGCTGGCAAGACCGCATTTCAAAGTGGGTGACAGCAATTACTGGGACTGATGAACTGGTGTTAATGGGGGAGCTCGAGCTCAAACAGCACAACAGCAGAACTTGTCCCACAAACCTGCAGTAAATGCAGGTAAGGTCACAGCTTCACAGGCTCTAGGAAGAAGCTTGGCTGAGGCTTCCTGCCCTCCTGGCTCTTGTTCCTGCTCCAGGTGCTGGCCGAGGCTGGGCAGGGATGGCAGTGCTGGAGTCAGGTCAAGTCCCAGGGTCTCGGTGCTCTGCCCTGGGCTGGAGCCTGGTTGGAACTGGGTCACTGGGAAATGATCCTGTCATCTGGCTTTGCTTTCAAACAGCACGACTCCCGGAGAGTTTTTAATTGGGTTTGTTTCCAGTGATCTGATCATTGATTCAGTTCAATGCGATCTAGCCCCTTGGACTGGGAGGGGACATTGTTCCTGTGATTGCATTAACAGGACACGGTGCGTGCCAGGTCCCAGCCTGTGTCCCATCTGCAGGCTGGGACGTGCTTCCACCGGAGCACTCAGGCATGCCCGATGTCTCTCCCTTCCTTCTGTACATGCTGAGACAGATCTTCAGTGTGGCCTCGAGGGTTTGCAGCAGGAGCAGTGACTGGGGGATAGGGATGGTGGCACAGATGTGCCCCTGAGCTTTGCCGTCCTGGTGGGGTTGGAATGTGGCCCTCACCACAGTGTCCTCTGTGGTGTTTGTGGCATGAAGGAGCAAGGAAGGAGGAAGTGCATAAAGGTGGGTGCAGCTTTTCTGGCCTGCGTGTTTTCCCAGAGGTGCTCACACGCTGAGGGGATGGCACCGGGCCTGTCCCAAGGTGGAGGTTAACGGAGCAGCCGTGGGTTACATGGGGCAAAGCCAGCGGTCAGACCTTCACAGAATGCCAGGATGGCTCAGGCTGGAGGGGACCACAGAGGGTCACCAGGTCCTAGCTCCCCTCTCTGGCAGGGCCATCTCAGTACAGGGTACAGGATTGTGGCCGGTGGGTTCTGGAATATCTCCAGTGAGGGACACTCCACACCCTCTCTGGACAATCTTCAGTCCATCACTGCACAGGGAAGTTTCCCCTCACG
The DNA here is from genome assembly GCF_015227805.2 of Hirundo rustica. Lineage (NCBI taxonomy): Eukaryota > Metazoa > Chordata > Aves > Passeriformes > Hirundinidae > Hirundo > Hirundo rustica. The sequence goes on from NC_053472.1 coordinate 566,644, forward strand.
TTCAGCTGGAGCTGCCCGTTGCTCTTGTCCTGTTGCTGGGTACCACCGAGCACAGCCTGATCTAACTTCTCAAAACCCCCCTTCTAGATTTTTACACCTGGGATTTTTTTTAATATTTATATTTTAGACCTTCTTCAGACGAGCAGCCGTGTGCTTCTCCCCATCCCTCCTTGCGCACCCTGCGCCCTTTGCCCGGCCCCGGGAGGAGCGGCAGGAGGGACAGCAGAGTCCGGCGGCGGTGCCGGCGCAGGGGCAGCGCCGGAGCGGCTGCGGGAGCCGGGGAAGCGGGGAGAGAGGGAGGGGGGAAGGAAGGAAGGAAGGAAGGAAGGAGGCACCTGCGGAGGAGGAGCCGGGGAGGGGCTTGGCAGAGCCGCAGAGGCTGCGAGCGCCCGGCGCATCTCGCGGATCCCGGCGGAGCCGAGCGCAGCCCGGCGCGGAGCGGCGCGGGGCACGGGGCCGGGAGCAGGCCCAGGTGAGGCAGCGATAGCCCGGGTTACGCGGCCAGCGGCTCGGAGAGGGGGCGGAGGTCTCTGCGCCACTTGTTGCGTAGTAACTTGCCAGGTACTTAATGTGTGTGTGGGGAACGAGTGGCTTTGGATGAGGATTCTTCTTTCCCGGTGGTGGTGATGCGTTGGGAAGGAGGCTCTTGGTACGTACTTTGCATTGGATATTGGGAAGAAATTCCTCCTTGTCTGGGTGGGCAGGCCCTGGCAACCCTCACAGGTTGCCCAGAGAAGCTGTGGCTGCCCCTGGATCCCTGGCAGTGCCCAAGGCCAGGTCGGACACTGGGGCTTGGAGCAGCCTGGGACAGTGGAAGGTGTTCCTGCCATGGCAGGGGTGGAACGAGATGAGCTTTAAAGTCCCTTCCAAGCCAAACCCTTCCGTGATTTGATGGTGCTTAACACCCCCTGGTTGGGCCCAGGGTACCAGGCTGTGCTGGGGTGTCCTGCCCAGGACACTGCCTGAAGCAGAGCTGATCCTGCACGGGGGTGATGCCGACGGGGTGCTCAGATGCCTCCCTGTCCGGGATCATGCTTTCAGCCAGTTAAATACCTGGTGTCAGTCATTTTTCTCTCATCCCTGGCTGCTGGTTACAGACCTGTGCTTCTGCAGTGGGAGGAGATCCTTGGGGATCCTTAGACAGGTTCCCTGGCTTGGTGACCAAATACCAATTAAATTTGTATACTTAGCCTTCTCCCCCTCCTTGTTAATTGTTTTACTTCTGTTTCCCTTTAACTAATCTCTGCCTTGAGGTTTCTATTCCACCTTGCTCCACACTGGGTCCGCAGTTGTAAACTGTTTTATTGGATTTGTTCTCGGGTCATGGGTGTGTAGCAAACCAGAGCTGTTAAAGGCAGCCTCTTTCATGTCCGGGATGATTTGTGTGAGGTTTCCCACCCAGATCCCAGCAGAGAAGAAATTCCAGCGTGCAGACCCCCTCCACCCCAGCCGTGATCCTGGGGCTGCAGGGCTCGAGTTCAGTGCCTCCCTCTCAGATTTACACCTCCCTCCCAAGGAGGCAGCTAACAGAGGGGAATGTCTGCAATTTAAATTTCAATAGATATTTGCATCTCACTTTATCCTTTTGTCTTCCCTCCCTCCCCAGACTGGCACATTTCTAAGCACTAATATTATTGATGCTGTTGGTCAGGAGAAAGGGGTTTCCTATTTAAAACTGCCAGCCCGTTGTTTGCTGGAGCCCTGGGGCAGGGAATGCACACTCTGGAAAATAAAATTCCCAGGGAGAGACGCTACTGTGATCACAGTAGACACTCTGCAAGTAGCCATGGCTCGTCTGTTCATATTTGTTCAGAAAACCTCCTAAAAGCCAGAGCCCATTTTAAAGACTAAATGCCCTGCAGGATCTGATTATTTGTGACAGAGAAGACAGGAGGCCTTCCCTTTCCACTCTTCCCTGACCTCCTTTGTTCTGGGCACCACACAGGCGTGATAAAAGAGTCTCATTTGAAATCAAAGCCCTGCACTGGGAAGTGAAAGGAAAAGAATATAAAGCAGGCAAAACAATACATTGTCTGCATTTCTAAGTCTTAAAGAGCAGGTTTAATTCACCTCAAATCCCCAAACTTTTAGGTCCAATTTTCACTTTCAGTGAAGTTTTTTACACTTCTTTAGCTGTGTAAGGAGGATGTATGTGAAAACGTATTTTTTATCCTCTTTTAGCTATTGTATCCTTCTTGTGCTTTGTAGAGTGACTGTAATGTGAATGAAAATTGTGGTCATGGTCTTCAGTATTTTTTTTTGTTTGTTTCCACTTCAGGTGAGTGGAAACTTAACTTCCAAAGGCAGAATCATCTCAGGACTTAATGCAGGGGTTAATAGCTGAAGTATGAACAGTTTAGGAAGTCAGGGCTGTAAATAGGAGAAGCAGCAGAGCAGTATCAGTCTGGGAAGGGTAGATCACTGCACTTTGGAAGTGCCCGGTCTGGGCTGCAAACACTTGCCTTCAGGCCAGTGAAAGTGAGAGAGACAGGCTTTGGAAAGGGACTGGGAGAGCAGCAGGGATGTTCCCTGTCATACTGGGAGTACCACGTACATCAGGACAGTCTGTACCCAAGGACTGAGGCAAAGGCTGTGCCATGGGCGTCAGGCAGTGTGCCTTGACCTGGCCTCCTCCTGTTTCCAGAGGGATCACTCATGCCCCTTCCCCGTGGAATCAAAAGGGTTTTTCCCTTCCCCGTGCCTTCCCAAGGCCTTGCGTAAGAGCAAACACGCTCTTGCTGTGGGATTGAGCTCCATCTGCCAAACTCCTCATTATTCCACTTGTGCTGTTTGTTGATTCCTGTCGGATCCTTCTCCATCGCTCGCCTCCTCCCACCAGGCAGGGCTGGGGGAGCGCGGTGCCGCCGTCACTGCGGTGGTACCAGCCCGGCTGATGCCACACTCACGTTGGAATGGCTTGGGAAGGTTCTGGGCTGCCTGCCTGTGTTCGAAGCGCTCGATGTGACGCAGGGTCAGCTCGGGTTACTGTCAAGTTTTTGGAAGAGCTCCTGCAGTGTTGCTGCCACGTGCAGAAATTGTGTGGGTGAAGCTCAGCTGAGCTGCAGCTCCACGGGGCTGTTGGGAAGCGTTTTAATCAGGGAAGGAGCTGCCTGGAGCACAGCTGGGCTGTGAACCAGGCAGAACAAGGCACTTTGCCTTCAAGTAAGTGAGAGTTTGGGAACAGTCAGCTCTTGGCTTCTCTGGGGCCACAGTCGCTGGAGCCAGGACAAAAAATGTTTGGGTTCGATTGTCTTAAAGGGAGGTTGAGGTTGTCCATTAGGCTATTCCATCTGTATGGATAGCCAGCAGCTCCAGTCAGCTCCAACAGGGAATGTGTGGCATTGCCATCACTGTCTCTCTGTGGATCACATTCCTGTTGGTGATGATTGATGGGTTGGAGAAGCTTCTGGCAGAGATGGCTCTTGCTCTGCTGTCACCCTCTGCCAAAGTGACATCTTGCCTCTTGAGTGTACTTCTGTTTCTCTCTGAGTTGTAGGTGTCTGCAGAGGTATCCAGCACAGGGTGCTGGTTGTTGATGGTCATGCTTACCCTTAATGCTGCTGCCCCATTTGAGGTTCCAGCAATTTCTTCAACCAATAACACCCTTCATGGGCCACATCAACACAACCTCTGGGGTCATTCTGAAATTGGGTTTCTTTTCAAACCATGCAAATTGTGTCTCAGATATACCCTCAGATGACAGTGTCACATTCTCTTCCGTGGGAATGTAGAGTTGCACACAGGCACATTTTGGTGTCAGATCTCACATTCTGCATGTGGTGTGAGCTTGGGCATTCGAGGTCAAACGATCCTGACATGCTGAAGTGAATGTGGGTAGGAGCCTGACACAATCTCCCTGATGGGCAGATCAGCCTCTGATGGTTACCTGAGTCAGAGCAGCCTTTCTAAAGGATTCTCAGTCTCCAGGGTAGGTGAGATAAGCAAAAGGACTGCATTAAGCTCTGTTAGAACACAGAGATTTAGCTAGAATGAAAGAGCAAAAAGATATTTAAAGTGTGTCTCTGGATATTTTCCTAGCTCCACATTTTCCAATTTGCTTCCCTTGTCTCCCAGTTTTGCTACTGCCCCTGTGACCTCTTTGTGTCACCTAAGCTGCTGACCCCACTGCCACGTGTGCTAAATCTCTGTCGGTTTGTTTTCAGCTCCCACTCCTTTTCCAGACTGGGCCTCTAATAACTGGTTTCCTTTGCACTAGAGCCCCATCCATCATTATTTCCTCCCTCTCTTACCTGTCCCGGCCTGTCCCTGATGCATCACCACTGGGACTCTGTTAGTCAGAACTGTTGTTTTTTTCCAAAGTACAATTTAAACGTGTTAATAGAATTAATAGATTGACCTTGCCAGCCCTTGAACCTTTGAAACCTCTCTCATGTCTCTGTTAGCCTTCAGCTACATAAATAACTGATTTATATCTATTGGCCATATATCACTGCCCTGGGGCAGGTGTGCTCTTATTCAGGGATTATTTTGAAGATGTCCTGGGGTCTGTTTGTTCAGGAGGTCAGGTTGTATCATCTTAGTGCTCCCTTATGGTCTTAGATTCTGTGCAAAGATCAATCATAGTCTTAAGGCTGGAAAATAGCATAGATTTCTTGGTATCAGACATAGGTGAGAGACACTTGCATGAGACTGACCAGGTGGTTTGTCATTCTTAAGCCATTACAAACACTCAAAAAAATTGGCAGAAGAGCATGGAAAGAGGTTTTGCTCTTGTACATTAGCTCCTGGTTCATGTCTGTGTTTTCTCATGACCGTAAAGAAATTCTCCAGGCAGTTCACACTGTAGATGATCCTGGTGCATGTCACTACAGACATGTGATTTTAGTTAAATGAAAGTAGCCACCGTGCCAGTAGCTTCTGGATTTGCAGAGAAGTGACCGCAGCCAGATGCAGCAGAAGCTGAAGGGTGTAACTGTGAGTTGCCAGGCTGGTGGATCCCTGGTGCCAAACGTTCCTGTGCTGAGGAAGAGGAGCCAACCTGAGCTGAGGGCTGCTGTTGGGGGAATGGGATGGGGAATAGCTGGAGTTGTGCTGAGGTCATTGCACAGACACTGCCCAAAGGACGGCTGCAGGAGCCTGGGCAGATGCGAGAGATGCAGCTTCCTTGTTTCCAGGCTTTGTAAATAAACAGCACGAGCTCTTATCAATGACCTACTTTACTCTCCATATGTGTGGGGCTCTCGTGGTAGCTGGAAATCTGCCCTTATCCTTGGCTGGTTCTTGTCTTAGTTAATTTGAATAGTTTTTATCAAATGATACTGAAATTAATCACCTTTAACAAATACATATCTTCACTTAAGAGCCCAGCCTTAACTGATGGCAGCCTGGCACAAGAGAAATGCTGGAGCATTAGAAAACACACATTTATTTTGCTCTTGTTGATGACAAACCATTCAGTACACATTTATGAAAGTTATTGGAGATAGGAAGATATTTTTAGACTCTCATATCTATGGCATTTTAAATTATCTTGAAAATCTTTATGCCTGCTGAGGGAGCCCAGTATAAAGATTAGTGAGATTACTGCTGTGTTGGTTGGTCCTTCTTCAAACCCAGCATCCTGTTCAAGGACATGGGGATGGTGCTTGATGGTGCGTGGTTCCACATTCTGCTTGGGGTTTTTAGGGCTGTGTAAATGAGCTTCCAAAATAGAATGTGCTGTGGCAGGAGGGAAGGAGGAAAATGTCTTGTTGCTAAGGAACATGACAGAGAACTGGGAGATGTGACTCAATTCTTGGCTTGGCATCACTTCTCAGTGAGATGTGGGTCTGCAGAGCGGGTTTTTCCGAGTGTGAGGGGATGGATATTGAGTATATTGGCTGATGTTTTCAGGAGGGGTCGGGGTAACTGATGCTGTGCGAGGACCCAGCTGGCTTCACTCCGCTCCCACCCTTCAGTGTGATCCTGAGAGCAGAATCAGGAGCGCAGGAAGTGTGTGGCAAAAAAACCCCAGCTTCTCATCTCCTGATTCCTGGTGCTGCTCTTTTTTTCAGAAGAGTCTGTTGCTTCTCCTTCTCTCCCTGCAGCAGTTTAATTTTAGAAGAGAATGGCTCTGGAGGGACTAATAGCCTGGAAAAATTTTTGCCTGGTTTGCTGTAAATCTCCCTTCAGAGAGCATGGATTTCACTTTTGTTTTGTAATGTTTTTCTTTATGACATTCCCACATCTTTTTCCATCTTTGCTTTTGTTGATTGCTGTGGAGCTCTGCAGCCACACGTGTTGTTGCTTTGGTCTGAGCACCAGGCTCCCCTCACAGTGGGGGCCAGCTGGGTGCTGTGACCTGTAAAATCACTGGGAATAACAGAAACAAACAGGCTGCCCATGTGCTGGGAATGTGGGTCAGCAAACACCCTCCAAGACTATTCTCTTGGAGTCCAGGTTTGCTAACCCTGCATCAGAAAACATGCTGCCATTACCCTGTGGAGGGGATTTGTCAAACCCCAAATATTAGTGCTACCAACAGGGAATGGGGCAGGTGCTCTTTGTTTGTGGAGCAGGGGCTTGTTTTCCCTTGGCAAAGGCTAAAGAGGCTGCAGGGAACAGGCAGAGAGCTTGGGAAACAAGCAGGGATTTTGAGAGGGTGTCTTGGGGGCAGTTGCCGTTGCCCTGGATGGGGCTTGGAGCAGCCTGGTGTAGTGAAAGGTGTCCCTGGCCATGGCAGGAGTTTGGAAGATGACCTTTAAAGTCCCTTCCAACCCAAACCACTCTGGATTTAGGATCTGCTGGCAGGTCACCATTTGCCTGGATGTCCCCGGGCCTTTGGGAAGGAGCAGGATGAGTCAGCTGGGAGATGCTGTCCTGCTGCAGGGTTGGCTCTCTTGTTTTGTGCTTGAACCTTTGCTTCGTGGGGCTTTTCTTGATGAGCAGAACAAATCTGGGGACACAGGCTGCATTTGTTTGTTGAAAGGGCTTTTCCTGTTCAGTCTGTATGATCCAAAGCCAAGGAATCCGAAGGAGCCAGTGCTCTTTGCCATCCTACCTTTCCTTCTGCTGGCAGCACTTTGCAATTGTAATTAAATACTGCAGTAGTCTTGGGAAGGATTTTGTGGGCAGACATCACTTGTGGAGTTTGGGCTGAGCCACGTGGTGTTGTTGGACTGTGCTGTGAATCCCAAATAACTGCATCCCTAACGAATCCATGGGAATCAGGAGGGATCAGGACCAGGGGGAGCAGGTTGGTTCTGGGCTGTCTCACCTGGGCTGGCCCAGCTTTGCCCTGAGAGCACCGGGGCAGCAGATTATTCCTAATCCAGGTCACAGCAGTGGCTCAGCTCAGCCTCAGGGAATGGGGACACCCAGCAGTGCCAGTGTGGGCTGAGCTCGTGGTATGGGGACTCCCAGGAATGCCACCATGGGCTGAGCTCCAAGGAGGGCTCAGGACTCCTCAGCAAATCCCAAGAGATCCCTGTGGGCTTCAGGATGGCGAGTTGTGCTGAGCAAGAGAGTGAAGCTGATGAAGAGCTGATGGCTGGCACAGCTCTCCAGTAAAGCTGCAGAAAGCATGAAGTGATTGTTATTTAATAGCTTTTACCAGTGTCAGGGGGATTTGGGGCCTCACTTGCACCACCAGTGCTGGTGTGTAACAACAACAGCGCTGCCTGATCCATAAATGTTCCTGGGGGAGGTATTGGGCAGCTTCCCAAAGCCACAATGTACTACCTGGCACCAGGATTCCTTTTCCTTCCCTCCCTTCCCACTCTGTAAAGGCTTTGGCCAGCACAGTTATGACAGCAAGGCAGGGGGAGATTTTTGTGTGCTCCTATTTGACACATTTGTGCCAGCAAAACTTCAGAAGTGGTACAGGCTCAGGTGGGATTTTTCAGCTGGGTTTCATTTGGGGTTTTTTTAAGCCAGGCTCTTTCCACTGGATGGAGAATTTCTTTTTGCTTCTTCGGTCTGGGATGTTAAGCCAAATCTGCCTTTCTGAGGAAAAGCAGCCCTTGCTCCTTCCAGGAAAGTCTCCGTTTTTTGGTAAACAGAGTATTTTGTGGTGGTTAAGTTTGAGGTGGAAAGCAATACAGATAAATGTTGGAATTTCTGTTTAGTTTGGTTTGGCTTTCAGTTGGTAACTTAAAGCACAGCAACCATTTGAAATGGTCTGTTACTAATGCTGGTTCCCAAATTTATTTCTATTAACACCTTGTGTGGAGGTGCAAGCTGTGAATGGATCAGCTCTGTCGTGTCCCTGCTTATTAGTGGGACAGTAATGGTAGGAAAGGGTTAATTGTTTAATCCACATCTGCTTGGTTTGTAACACTTGCAGATTTGTTTCAGGTCTAAATCCTGTGCCTTGATTCCCTGGTTTTCCTGCAGTCACCAATTCTGGGTGCAAAACAGTTGTTGGTGCTGTAGCAAGAAGAGCACTGCTGGTTGCTGCTGTCACTGTCACCTGTAGGGCAGCAAAGCTTTGAGATGGGGTTTGGAGAAAACACGGATTCTGCAGCATTCCTGGCAGCTTTTGGCATCGGTGCATATCCGGAGCCCGGGTCTGCTGTGCTGCGTTCACCTGAACCAGAATGCAGCAGGAATTAATCCCTCGGGGTGCATTGGTGGTTCAAGGGTCGGCCATGCCAGAGGGGGGGAGGATCCCACCTTGCTGCTGCTGCAGGAGGCAGCTCCCACAGCTCAGGAGCGGAGCTCATTCCCTCTCAGACACCTACCTGCCTTCGTTCTCCTTAATAACTTGCCAGCAGGGAGATGACTGCTTGGATTTTCTTGCTGTTCTCTTGTTCTCCCCCACCCAGCAGAAGCCTGAGTGAATCATTCGTGCGTGGGTGCAGCCCTCGGAGCTGGGTTCAGCCTGAGAGAGGCTCTGCAGTGATCTGACAGTGATGCAGGATCAGCAGGGCAGGCTCTGTGTGACCAAGGAGCCGTGCAAACACTTCCACAGGCTGGGGACAAGGCAATTTCTGGTGGCTGAACCTTACAGAGTCCTTGGCTGCTGCAGCACTCCTCTGTGGCAGGGAATTTGTGGGAGTCTGCTTAATGGTGCAGAAGGCAGGACAATTACTGTAACCTGCACTGAGTGGCTTAAAGGCTGAGCAGATTTATTGTGTTTTAAAAACTCAAGTCGCTGTTCTGGTCAATGATGCCAGTACCAAGCCAAGTACATCTTTGGACCACGGAAGTGTATCCATTGCAGATTTTTTTTCTGGTTTAGTGCTGAGGTGACCCAAAAGTCACGTTGTGGCCTGCATTAGTGATCACAGATCACAATGATCTGATTCTAGAATTGGATGCATTTTTCTCCCTTTCACATCATTCTCTGATGGGCTCGTTTTTCGTTAAGTCAAGCAAGGTGCATAGTATACAGAGTGTGAAATTATTTAAGTGAATACACACATCTTAATGATTGCTTTATTTGGATTAATAGGTGCTCTGTTTGCCTGTTGTAAAGGCATGTCTCAAGTCTCTTACCTCCAGTGGTGTTACCACAGCAGCCTGAGGGTGCTAACCTTGGAAATTCCACGCTAATCAGGATGACACTTTCTCATCCTTGAGCTGGGCTGATAGGAGGTGATAAATGAGTCCTTATTTTCCTGTGATGATGGATACAACCAAACCCCATCCTAACTTTGTTTGGCATGTCAGCACAATCTGTTCCTTTATTGAGTGCAATTAAATAACCCTGTCAAACTGCACACACTCCTTTGATTAAAGCCCCCACAGCCCCACTTTGTCATGCTCAAGGCTCCTGTAGTTGTTAAATGAGTTGGATTTGATTGCTGAGGATGCAGATGTGGGGTTTGGTGGGGATTTTGGGTTTTCAGGTATTCAGGTGGTGCTGAGGATCAGTTTAGTGGTGTACTGCTACAGGGGACTTTGTGCAGAAGGAGAAGTTTGTTTTCCTCACATCGGTACAAATTTGTTAAGGTCAGTGGAATCAGGTTTATTATATATAAGCATATTAATGTATCAGGTTTATTACATATAGCAGTAGAGGGACCATGTCAATGTCTGGTAAAATGGAAGGAGAAATATTCAGCTGTGTGAAGGGATTAAAGCATCCCGAAGCATTTTGCAGTATAACCACGATCTTGGGACAAGGTTTTCCATGTTCCCTGGTTGAAGAACCCCCGAGTGAAGCAGTGCCCATCTGTATTTGCTTTTCTGAGTCCCATTTTCAGAGCTGCTCTCTGTATCTCACATTTCATTAGGCAGCTGAGGTGACGCTGAGGGGATGAACCTTTGTCCCCAGGGGTCTTCACTGCTTTGGAAGGTGTTACTCTGCTGATACTTGATTGCAGTATTTGTGGGTTTAATGCGGGTGGAATATAAGGTTCTTGTCTTTCCTGCCTGGGTTGAGAGGGAGGAGCAGGGGAGGGTAATTGCTGCTGCCGGAGGAGCCTTTACAACTTCCCAGGCTGCAAAAGCTTCTTCACAAAGCACGGCCCTTTGTACCCAGCGGTTTGTTCCCTTCAGTAGCGCTCTTCTGTTGAATTAAACTGCTTTTAAATCGTGTAAACAATGGCACTTTTGTTGGGGAGGCTCGAGGCCTCTGCAGGAACATTGACATTCCAGGGCTTTGTTCTGGTCCCATTCAGCCTGAGCCTGGCCTCTTCTCCCAGGGCCAGGTCACTGCTGTCACCCAGTGCTCTCCTTTGCCTTGCACTGGGATTCAGCTCCTGAGCAGGTGCTTTTAGCAGAGGGACCAGAGTTTCCCCACCACAGCCCAGAGGGACAGAGCAGGAGGTTGAAGGTGGCTTCTGAGCCACATCCTCCTCTCTTTGGAGGCTGCTTGTATTCATTCTGCAGAGGCTAAACTGCGTCTCTTCAATCAGCTGCTTTTGTGGCCTGTTCAGTGGATGAACAAGGAGGTGTCCAAGGGACATTCAGTGTTGGATGTGATGCTCAGTGCTCTGGGCAGGGTGACAGGGTGGGGATTTGGCACAGGTTGGATTCGTGGCCTTGGAGGGCTTTTCCAGCCTCCGTGACTCTGTGATTCTGTGGTTTTGTTTTGTGATGGCTTGAGAGGGGAGTTGCTGAGCTCTGGGGTGGTGCCTGTGCAGGTGCAGTGAGGGGCAGTGAGGAGCCAGTGTGCTCACTGGGGCAGGTTGGGCTCTCAGGGATTCTCAGAGATTATAGCCAGCCCTTTGTTCTGGAGGGGCCTCAGACCAGAATGAGGGCCAGTCACAAAGCCTTATTTTTGTGTGTAGATTACACACTGGTTTGCACAGGAGATTTCCAGATTTCTGAGTTGAGCCCCATTCCCAGAGATGAATTTGCCCCTCCCAGGTGCTGCCCACCATCAGCCCTTCAGGTGGCTCCTGCCTGAAGCTGTTCTGCAGAGAAACGTGTCTTTGTGTTAGTCCTTCCATTCCAGCTCGCTCCTGGTAACTCTGCACTAGCCAAGGGTTGGAACAAAAGCCAAGCCTCTGTTTAGTGTTGAACCTTGGAAAATCTGTTCCTGTAAATAATTGATATTTGATATGTTACTCCAGTTCTTATGTGCTCTGTAGAAGGAGTTGTGCTCAGTGGTTGCCAGATCTGGAATGAAGTGGTTGTTCCTTGTCTTGTGCAGTGTCAAAGAAGCACGGGAAGCTCATCACCTTCCTCCGGACATTCATGAAGTCGCGCCCAACAAAACAGAAACTGAAACAGCGGGGGATCCTCAAGGAAAGGGTGTTTGGCTGTGACCTGGGGGAACACCTGCTCAACTCTGGCCATGACGGTAAGAAACAACCTGCTCCTGAGTTCTTCCTCTGCTGGGAATTTGTCAGGGTGATCGTAGCTGTTGGGGTCGTGCTGGGGGACAAATGTGGGACACTAATCCGTAGCTGAAAGGGAAACTGAGGCTAATGAGAAGCAAACACTGTGGGAGCGCTGAAGGTGGCTGCAGCTCCTGCAGATGGGTTTTCAACCTCTTCAGGTCTTCAGAGAAGTTGTTTTTTTTTCCAGGAATGTAAGCTTTACGTATGTCAGTGTCAGTGATTAAATAACAGGCATGTTAAACCCCTACATTTGTCTTAACTTGGTACCTTTGTATGAATCTAGCACAATTTCCAGTGTAAATCCTTCATCTGCCCTTTCCTTGGAATTCACAGGATTTTCAGGAATTAACTGAATATTGTGTTTCCTAACAGCTGACTTTTCCTCTCTCTTCAGGGTCCCTTTTCCCTCCCCATCAGCAGTTCAGGGAGGCAGAGGAGAAAACCTTTCCATTCCAAGATAAAAATGACACCTTACACGATTACACAATTGTTACCGCTCTTCCTGGGATGAACTTGGATTTCATGGGGCTCTTTCCTGCCCTTTCCCTGTGCCATCTCCAGCCCAGGTTCCTGCAAGTGCTGAGGACCAGCCAGAGCACTTGGATGCTGTCCCAGCTCCCCAGGCTAGGCTGTTCCCACTGGGAGCCCACACCCAGGGATATTTGGGAATGCAGCCTGGAGCAGCTGTGCGTTGTAGGTGGTTTGCCCAGGAGTTAAGGCCGTCAGGAAGGCAGTGATGGGATCTGTTGGGTGCCTTTGCAGCAGATCCCTTGTGCCAGAGTTGTCCATCTGATGTCTTCCAGCTTTTGTGTGTAGGCAGAGGAATGTGTGGGGCAGGAAAGGTGTTTCTCTGTTAAAGTTGTTTTCAGTGAGTCTTCAGACTCCTTGTTCATCCAAATGCCTTTTGAAAAGGGGCTGGCAAAGGGCAGGGAGCCATTTCTTGCTTTTTTCCAGCTGATTTGGTTGGTAACAGTGATACGCACTCCCTCACCTGACATAAAAGTGTTTCACTACCAGCTGCTGCTGAGTATGTGCTTGTCTTTAGGGGGTCAGAACTGTGGCAAGGTTTGTTGGCTCAGCTGGAACCAGCAGAGATCCTTACTGGGGCTTGAAAAGCACCAGAGGTGGTTTGAAATCGAGAGCAGACAGTGACCCATGTGCAGCTGTGTCAGGAGTAGGTAATTCACAGCACTGGGTGGCTCTGGAGCTGGTTTTATGTGTGTGCTGTGGGAGCACTCTTGGAGGGCAGGAGCTGTGCCAGCAGAGTGAGCTCATTGATGGGAAGGAGGGAATTCCCTTTCATCTCCAGCCCTCCTCCTGTCTGTTTTCGTTAGGCACAAGTCAGCGATGGCCAAAGCTTTTCTCTGCCCTCTGTGCCGACTTCTTCCCCTGGCTTCAAGGGGTGGTTTATTTAGCATTCAAAGACAGATCCTGAGCTGAACTGAACTGCTTTAACTCCACTGGAGGTTCTTGTTTGACAGTCTTTGGGAGCTCTGTCCTTGTCCTGGTCTCTCCCCACCATCCCACGCATGGGGGTGGCACTGTCTGGGCTGTGCTAATGAGGTCTTTCAGCTCAGGAGTCACCAGCTGCTTTCACCCTTGGTTTAATAACCCTTTCCTAACTCCCTGGAGTAAAGCAGATCCAATTTGAGTGTTGCCAATAGGGACATGGCTCCTTTCCCACAGCAGAATTGTTGTTTTCCGTGTGATTCAGCTCCCTGACCTGTATTCCAAGTGACGTAATCCCCGGGATGGGGCTCGTAGAGACGTTTCTGGGTCCCTGCAAGTTGAGCTCTGTGCGTGCGCAGCATTTTAAGATTGCCTCCTCCTGTAGCATTACTGTAGCTCAGTTGTGGAGCCTCTTGCAGTGCTGACCTGCTGAAAGGGGCCTGAGGTGAATTAAAGAAGCTGCTTCTCATAATCAGAACATCAAGTGCTTTTTCCAGGAGCTCAGAGCACGCTCTGGCTGAAGTCTGTGTGTGGTACTTGCTGGTGATACTTTGGAGTCACAGCTTGGAACATGGGAGTTCAGAAGAACAGAAAGAAACAAATACATTCATTGATTTGTTTAAGCTTGTGTTAGTTTTGTTGAATCAATGTCCAGTCTCCAAAAATATTTATCGGTGTTGAAGGAGCAAATGCTACTGTCCCTAGTGATTGCAGTGAGTTACAAGGCATCGTGTGCACCTCAAAAAATGCAATATTGAAACAAACTGGAGTTATGCTAAGAATTTTCCTAGTAACCAGTTTCGTGAAGGTGACAAGTTTTCAAGAATTTCCTGAGAAACAGCATGAGCAGCCCGAATTCTGTAGTCATGAATCTCTGAAACTGCTCGTTTTTAGTGAGTGGGAGGCAGAAGGAGAGAATAAAAGGGATAAGGACAAAAACTGCAATAAGTTTTAGTAAACCCTGCACTGAGGCAGCTGGCTCAGATTGCCTGGCCAGGAGAAGAACATGTTTGCTGTGTACCCAGAGGGGATTTACACAGAGGAGATGTTTCACTTGCTGCAGTACCTTGTCTTTCTGTGGGCTCATAAAGTAATCCCTCACTCTGCATCCTCTGAACCAGGAGGAGGATAAATTTGCCATGGGATGCACAGGAGGAAAGTGATGCAGTAATGTGCCCTGGTTTGCTGTTAGGGAGCAGGAGCCCTGGGATGCCATCCTGCAAAGCACCACGTGCTGCAGTCGCCAAGCCATGGCCGAGTGGAGCATTTGTTGTGGTTATCTGAGTTTTTGGGATGGGCCTGTGCTGAGGCCATGCTCTCCCTGCTGGAAGGTGCCTCCAGGCTGCTGGGACAGAACCTGCAGCTCTAAAGATCAGGATACGATGTGTCTGTGCCCAGGTTTCTCCCTAGGGAAGGTGTCTGGTGAAAGCTGGAGGAGTGCAGCAACAGGCTGGTGGTGCTGCCCTGGAGACAGTGTCATTTCCCTGAGTGACCTGTGTGCATCTGAGCAGGGACACTGAGCAGCTACAGGGAGGGAGGTGAGGGTTTAACAGGTGTTTACAGTCACAGTGTGAGGGGTGAGCAGTGCATCCTAAACTCTGCTGTGTTTCTGGTGATTCATGGTGGGGATTGTGGTGAGTACTGGGCGCTGTCCCGGGGGTTGGGTTTGGTGTGCTCGCTTTTCAGTTACATTCTGGTTTGTGCTGACTCTGTCAGCTGTCCAAACAGTGCTGGAGCCCTTCCAGGGTAGGAGTGACACCTCCATGAGGTGCTGAGCAGTCCTTCTCCAAAGGTCCTTGGAGGTGAGGGGAAGGAGGGTAGGACAATGAGGTTCTGAGTCATGGGCAGATCACAGGATTATTTTTCAAAATCATCTGTGCTCCAAGCTGCTTGGGAAGAGGGAATTGGGAGTCACAAGGCTCCTGAGCATGGGGCTGGGTATGCATAGGTGTGTTTCTTCCAGTGAAAGTCTCAGCAGGGTGTCCTTTTATTCTCTCTTGTCACATGTCAGCACTGAATGATGGGCTGGGACCTGCAGGAGTAAAACCAGTTTTGATATGAGGGTTTTTGGACTTCTCTGCTGGCAGAGCCTGTGGTAATGCTCCCTTCAAGTACGTTGGTTTGCACAATATTTCTCCAGTCAGCTCCAGACACCGCGTGGAGCCCGACTCCTGTCTGCATCCCATCCAGTGCCTTACTCATCACTTGGCTCCTGCTGGGCTTGGGATACTTCCCTGACAGGGAAGCGTCACTTGGCAGCAGACCAGGCTCAGCAGGGAGTTGCTATTTCTCCATTGCCCTCAGAAATGTTCCCAGTTGGGTTGGTGCAGTGTCGCCTGCCTTGCTGGTTTGTTTCACAAATTCACAGGGTATTCCCAGTTGGGAGGGACCACAGCTATCATCCAGCCCTGCTCCTGGCCCTGCACAGACACCCCAACAATCCCACCCTGTGCCTCAGAGCATTGTCCAAATGCTCCTGGAGCTCTGGCAGCCTCGGGGCTGTTCCCATTCCCTGGGGAGCCTGGGCAGTGCCCAGCACCTGCTGGGGGGAGAACTTCTCCCAGTATCCAACCTAAACCTCCCCTGGCACAACTCCAGCCATTTCTTGTGTCCTGTCACAATCTTATGGAGCTGTGAGATACAGCAAATCCACCCCAATCCCTGACTTCTGAAGAGACTTTGTTCTTATTCCCTTGGTAGGCAGAGATTCTTTTTTTCCCCCCAAGTTTTTCTCTTTTGAAGGAAACTAAATGGAGCTTAAATTTAGCCCGACCCCAATTAGCAGGATGTGCTGGCAGAGATGTTTGTGGAGTGTGGGAGCTGGTGGAGTGAGTGCGGCATTGCAGCCACTGCACTGTGGCCTGGTTCCTGCCTCAGAGTGTTTGGCCAGGGAGCTCCCCACAGCTCCTGGGGGTGTGACACAGGTGGGAGTGAGGGGGAACATGGAGCCCTGCAGGAGAGGCTGGGCTCGGGGAGCTGGGCATGTCCTTGATGAGCTGATGGAGGGACGAGGGGTCACATGGAGCCACAATGCCCATGGGGAGCCCAGGCAGGGCTGGGGCTGCTCTGGGGAGTGGGGTGAGGATGGGTCAGCACCCAGCAGGAAGGGTCAGCACCCAGCAGGGTGGGTCAGCACCCAGCAGCAAGGGTCAGCACAGGCCAGGGTGGGTCAGCACCCAGCAGGGTGGGTCAGCACAGGCCAGGGTGGGTCAGCACCCAGCAGCAAGGGTCAGCACAGGCCAGGGTGGGTCAGCACCCAGCAGGGTGGGTCAGCACAGGCCAGGGTGGGTCAGCACCCAGCAGCAAGGGTCAGCACAGGCCAGGGTGGGTCAGCACCCAGCAGCAAGGGTCAGCACAGGCCAGGGTGGGTCAGCACCCAGCAGCAAGGGTCAGCACAGGCCAGGGTGGGTCAGCACCCAGCAGCAAGGGTCAGCAGCCACCAAGGAAAAGCCACTTTGCCATTCTGCAAGTGAGGGACTCCCGAGCTGCAGCACGTGAGAGGTTACTTGGCAATGTGCTTTTTATTCAAATACTGCTGGGCATCATGTGCTGGGATTGCTTGGAGTGCAATTTGTTCCTCCATCCAGGAAACACCATTTGTTCTTCCATCCAGAAGTGTTTCTGTCACCTGTCACTTGTTGGGAATGAGCCTTTCTCCCTTAGCAGCTGGACTGAAGCACAGGCTAACCCTGGGGTCCCCCAGTGGGGTGATGTCACGGGTTCACCTCCAGAGATAATCCATCACACAACTGGCTGTATCCACTGAGGATTTTGTAGGCTAATGGCACATAGCATTTCTTGTGCCTCTCTATGCCTTTGTCACGTTCATACGTCATCAGCTTCCATCACTGGAAAAGATATATTTACAAATGGAATTTTTAATTGACAAGTTTCCTATACATGACTTTTAAATTTTTATAAAATACTCATGCTGTGAGGTCAGCAAGAAGCATTGACTTCTGCTGGAGATGTAAATGCCTACCAAAGACAAAGTTCACTAACTCACTCATCTTGCTCTGTGTCTTTCCTGTTCTTCCAGTTCTCCACATTTATTCAGAATTAATTTGGACAGGTGGGTAGAATTAAATAAAAAATAAAATGGAAGAGAATAGCAGATAGGGGATCTGCATTGCTTTATGTACTGTGCAGGAGCAGCAAGGGTTTGCCAGGTGTGGTTCTATTCCCCTGTGCTGGTTGTGATGCTCTTCAGAAAGGTCCATAGCAGCACCTTGGGGTTCCTGGTGACATCATGGCTTGATGGGGATCCTCTGGAGTTATCCATCCCATGGAGCCGTCCCCTCCCTCCAGCTGGTTGGTGTATTTGCCTCTGATGGTAATTTTTGGCAGAGCTGGATATAGAGGGAACTGTTACCTGAACAGAGAAACAGAAGGAATGAGGTCTTGGCAACCTCTTGGCTGGGATCTCTGAAAGCCTGGTTGCCCTTAGCTCAACCACAGGTTTGACAATCTCTGTCATGCCTTTTCTCCTGGTATTGATGTGAGGAGCCCCTTTTACCAGCTCAGATTTGTCATTCTAATGAAAGGCTGCCTGGTTGGCTTGGAATCTTTGCCACCCTGAGGGAAGCCTTGATTGGGAATTCAGGACAGCTGAGTCCTACAGACTGAGCAATTTCAGTTTTTCTCGCTGCTTTAACTCCAAGAGAGTGAATATAACCAGTTCCCGTTCCCTGTTATTGCCCTGTCCCTGTCCATGGCAGGGATGGGACTGGGGGAGCTTTAAGGTCCCTTCCAACCCAAACCTGTCTGGGATTTAATGTTCTGATGACTCAGGTGAAATCCCTGCTTGTGATGCCTTTGCTCCAAGATTTTCTCTTTAGAAGGACTTTGGAATATTTGCAGGGCTTCCACATGAAAAAGACCCTCAGTTTTTCCCTGTAGCTCCCAAGGAGTTCTGTGGCAGCTCAGCAGCCTGGCCTGTGATTCCCAGGTATGTCTGCAATTGTTATGCCTTGAATGCTGGCAGCCACATCGGTGGCAAAAACAACTTGTTCCTTTACAGAGGTTTATTGAAGTGTTGGTTGTGTGTGACATGTGTGACATTTCCCCCAGAATGGTGACGTGGGCCACAGCCATTCCAGCAGGGGGGGGGGAATGCTGGCTCTGGATGGGGCTGGGGGTTGTGTTAGATGTGCTCACTCTGGGAGTGAACCCCTGGGGCATTTTTGTGCTTTCAGTAGGTATTTTCAGAGTATCCAAGCTGACAAGCTTGGATGTGGACTGAAAAGTTTCAAACCTCCAAGCAGGTTGAGCTCTGGCATCCTGCTATCCCAGTTTTCCTTCTGTCTCTATTTTTAAGCACTTGTATGCCTAAAGCAGTTCGTGATTAGGACACAAATCTTGAGTCCTGAAGTTTCTGTTTGCAATTCTCTTTTCTGCTGAGACATTTCTTGTGTGACTTTGCCAAGTCCCTTAAAGTCCCTGTTTCCTTTACGCTTGTTATCCAAGCAGGTGGAGATATCTGGAGGTGATTCACCTTGTCTACTCTGTTCCAGGTGGTTTTTTAAGAAGGGGATCCTAACTTCTCCATTGTCACAGCAGGAAAAACAATGCATTCTTACTAATCCAGTAATTCTGTAATGCTCTCCTGGATATCTGGGCTTGGTTGTTTATCTATAGAGCTGCAGCTCACAAATCAGGGGTGGATCTTGTTCCCTGACAAGGCCACCTAACTGGGGGTGCTGGAAATCCTCCTGCTCTCCTCCCTCAGTAGTGTTTGTGTATCTGTAAACAGTTTTCTGTTACTCACTAGGGAAACACTGACCCGTCTCAGCGTTTTCACTTGCACCTGAATCCCTGTAACACACAGCCCTGTGCACACACAGTGAAAATCAGGGGGGAAAAGGTTTTAAAGTTGCATTCTGGGGCAGGAATTCTGTGGGACTGCTGTGGCTTGGCAACCTCTGAGCTCCCAGGTAATCTTAGCCATCCCCTTCCCTCCATCCTGCTGTCCTGACTGTCCCATTTTAAATTTAATTGGCAGGATGTTGAAACCAGGCAGCCTCAAACATGCCAAAACCAGTCCCTTTCAGTATTTTCTGTTTTATAGTAATCTTTTAATTCAAAATCAATCTCCAAAGGACTGGGGCAGTCAATGGTCACAGCTGCACTCAGAGTTCTGGTCCTGAGCTGGGAGCTCAAACCTGTCCTTGCCACAGATTTTTGGCCTTGGGGAACTTGTTTGTTATCTCCCATTCCATCTCCAGGCTTGTACAATCAAACTAATAACCCGTGTCTGCCCCCAAGGTGCCACAGGGTAAATTCCTAATACCCAGGAGGTACTTGGGAGATTAGGAGTGAGATACAAGTATTGAATAGTATTTATCTAAGTGCCAGCAGAGGTTGGCAGGTGACATCCAGTTGCGAAAGTCTGTAGGAATTAAATAAATTTGCCTGTGTGTTCCCCCTGTATTTATTGTGCTCCTTGGGTTGGGTTTGCATCCCGGATCCGAACGTTTCTGATGTTGAACTGTGGCAAGCCAGAGTGCTTTAGGTGGCTGAAGTCCCCCTGGGTGTGGCGATGAGTCTCTGCACACCCAGCCTCATGTGACATCAAAGGCAGATCCAGGAGCCTGGGGAAAAAGGGAATAGTTGACCCAAACTGGAGATGAGAACTCCCCGTGCTGCAGATGTGTTCTCTGCTGCACAGGCTAACTGGACACAAGTTGATACTTGCAAAGGCCAGTAGTTTTGAGCTATTTTGGGCAAATTTCCAACCACAACAGGCACTGTTATTGCTTCACCATCTGCCCTCCAAGTTTCTGGAATTTAAAATTATTGGATGCGGGGTCAGCATTACAAAGGGGTAC
Source organism: Hirundo rustica (assembly GCF_015227805.2). NCBI lineage: Eukaryota > Metazoa > Chordata > Aves > Passeriformes > Hirundinidae > Hirundo > Hirundo rustica. The sequence continues at coordinate 586,652 of NC_053472.1, forward strand.
ATGGGATCCCTGTGGAGAATCCCTTGTTTGCAGGGACATCCTTGGGGTTGCTGGGCAGGGAACACAAGCCTTGGCTGCTAAAAAAGACCCAGTTTGTTTCTCCCCTTCTCCCTTGCCCGGCCTGCAGCTGTGAGAAGAGGATTCTTTGTGCCTGAGTGACCCTGAGGACAGCCGGGAGTTGAAAATTAATTTGCATTTCGAAACACTACAGCTGTGGGGGGAACAAACATGAGGAAAAATGTCACAGTCAGTACAGGAATTGCTTGTGCTCTTATCCTGCTGCTCTTAGCACGGGGAAAGCTTCCCCCCCCCCTCTCAGTTTATTGGAGGGAGTATAGTTGGTCTAAACAAAAAGGCTCCAGCACACTGGCCAAATCTGAGTATTATTAGTGTCTTTTTGGATATTAGGAAAAATTCCTTCACTGAGGGAGTTTTCAAGCATTGGAACTACTCAGTTTGCCCAGCAATTTAAAAGCTGCTGGGTTGTGGCACTTGGGAATATGGTTCAGCCATGGCAGTGCTGGGAGAGCAGTTGGAGTCAACCTTAGAGGCTTTTGCAGCCTTAATGGTTCTGTGATATTTTGTATTAAAAACAGTTAAACCCTGGGAGAGCCCTGGGAACTGTGTGGGTGCAGCCTGTGATGGGGATTGGCTGTACATCTCCATCACGGATAGCGGGCAGTGAGGATCCCCTGCAGCCCTCAGATTCCAGGCTGTCCTGGCGCAGCCTCAGGAGCGTTGGTGATCTCCCAGGATGTGACAGACGTGCCTGTCGACCTGCCCTGCCTGATGCAGCCCAGGCATTTATGTTCCCCAGGCCTGAACTTCGCACTTTGCTTTCCACAGCCCTGGCTGAGCTGCCATAAAAGAATTCCAGGCTGAGGAAGCAGAGTCCGGTGCTGATCCTGCCGTGAGCCCTGCGTGGATCAGGGATCCTGCTCCTGGGCTATGGTCCACTCTGCCATGGCTGCACTTTCCCAAGTGCAAAAGTCACGCTCCAGATAAGAGCTGCGTGCGTGTGACCAGGAGCTGGGGCAGCTTGGACTTTGTACCGATGTGGGGTGAGGAATGGGGAATTGGAGAATCACTGAATCCCAGACCGGCTTGGGTTGGAAGGGACCTCAAATCCCACCCAGTCCCACCTGCTGCCCCAGGCAGGGATACCTTCCCCTAGACCAGGTTGCTCCAAGCCCCATCCAACGTGGCTTTGAGCATCTTAGGAAGCAAGGAGGGTATCTGTTTGGTTGGGCTTGTATTTCTCGTGGTGGTTCAAACATGAGGACAGGGATTTAGGAATGAGACGAAAGTGAGAGAAAAGTCCTGAGAATAGAGTCTTTTAAAGTTTGATGTTTTTCTGAATGTGCAGGGGCTGGTGGGGTCAGTGTACCTGGAATGACACGTGAGGGTACAATATTGTGTGGCAGGGAGCTCCTCATGCAGCAAAAAAAGAGAAAATCCTTAATCTCTCTCCTCTGCTGCTTCACACCTTTATATACCTAAAGTGGAGGGAAGAACTTCACAAATGAGAAGTTTAGAAGTCACAGGCTGAAATATTACAGGGTTTTAACTGTTGTTTTTATTTTAAGGAAATACTTGGACAGTTTTCTGGAAAATGGCCTTGATGATCTTAGAGGTCTTTTCCAACCTTAACGGTTCTAAAGCGGAGTTAAAATAGGAAATTACTGGAGTAAAAGCAACTGTATTTCTTCAAGAAGGGCTATTCCTTGTTAGGTTTTTTCATAATCCCGGATTAATGGCTGGGGAGTTGTGATTTATACGGCTAACTCCAGATGTCTGAAAGTTGTCAGTCGTGGCTGGGCACAGAATTCCAAGAAAGGGGAATTCCTGCTGCAGTGGCACCGTTTCTGCTGTGCTGGGTGTGTGTCCTCCTCTGCTGGCTTTTCCCCTGCTTGTCCTTCCCAGCTGTTTCCAGAGGCATCCTGGACAACCAGGGGTGAGCTCCTCCACCTGCATTTTATCTGATGACTGATTGTTCCAGTTTGTGTCCTGGTGGCTCAAAACAGCCTTTATCCCTCTGTTACTTAGGTCTGGATTTTCCATGTGCATCCCAAGTTCTGCTGGAGCTGGATGCTGGTTGTCGCCTCTGCTGAAGCGGAGCTCGCGGCAGTCGGTTTTCCATGCTCCTGGAAGTTGAGCTCCCTTGTGGGTTTGTTATGTGTAGAATTCAGTGAGGAGCAGCATTTTGGGTGCTCTGGGCCATTGTCCAGCCCCAAGGCCTGGCCTGTGGGACCTGCACCCCGCTGCTGTATTTTGGGAAAATGCTAGTGCTAGAGGGGGGCTTGGTGGGAGGCCTCCTGCCCCAGGCTGAGCAAACACTTCTGGTTCCAGTAATGTGCAAATAAAATAAAATAAAATAAAACACAAGCCAGCCTCCCAAAGCCCAGGGAGGGAACATTATAAAATATTAAAAAAAATACCCACCCAACAAGATGATAAGAAAAGAACTATGCCTCATGTGAGGATGAATCAAAATGTTTTTCAGAATGAAAACCATAGAACTTCTGCTTCCTCTTAATGGCAGAGAATTAAGCAGTTAACGAGCCCACGGAGATGCAATAAACCTTTCAAGCCAGCTGAGAGATGCTCTGGAAGGAGTTGAATTAATTCCTTTGGCTGCTGTGCTGATGAAATGTGCTGGGGTCCCCTTCGGTGAGGCATCCACATTTCCAGCCCTTTGCACTTTGACTCCTGGAACCACCTGCTATTGGAGATAGTGGAGGGAAGGAGGGAGGGCTGATTGTTTCTAGAGAGGGAGGTGTGTGCAGTGTCCACAGCAGAGCTGGGTGTTCCCAGGCAGCACCTGACCGTGAATTTTAGCTGCCTACAGCTGAAGCAGTGACTGCGCTGCAGGGAGGTTTTCTGGAGTCACTGGTGAAGACCCCATGGCTCAGAAAAGGACTAAAATCACACTGAGGATCAATGCCTTTCGTTACTTGCCTGGGAATGTGGCACTGGAAAGGGCTGTGTGCTTGGCTGGATAATGCAGGCACCAGTTCTGGGCTCAGAGGTTCCCTGACCCAGTTCCCTGGTTGGGGCTGCAGGAATGCACTCAGTGTCACCCCGTGCTCACTTGCTCCCTCCTGCCTTGCCAAAGCTCCTGGGAATTGCCAGGAACCAAGTGGTGACCCAGGTGGGCCTTTATGGCTCTTAATGAAACCAGTGTGCCGTCGAGTCTGGTTGTTGTAATTGCAGGAAACCACAGTAATTAACTGCCATTAGTAGAACTTTAGTGTTGCTGCTGTTGCATCCTGTGAGAGGAAATCTTCCTTCGTTCCCTGCTGGGATGAAGCTGAGGCACCTGCCTGCTTCAAATCTGAGTTGTGGTTTGGGATCTAGAAGCCAAAACTGAGAAGTTCACCTGCAAGGGAGGGATTTCTGCAGCAGATGGACACAGGTACCTGAAAAAGTCACAGTGTGGTGTCAGAAGCTGCTGTAGGTAATGGTCTGGGCACAGCTGACGTTTGCAAAATTAAGTCTTGGCTTGTGCTGTCACCCTGCCTTTTCCTTCTGAGGGAACAGTCACTGTTCCCTCCATGTGTGGATGTACATCTCTAAAACGGGCACTGAAGGGCAAGAGGAGGTTAAACACACACCCGATGGCCAGGTGTCATCTTTGTTCAGAAATCTGAAAAATGAAGTCACTGTTCCAGCAAAGGCTCCTCAGGTACAATTTTATCCCTACTTGAATTCAGTCCCTTCTCCAACCGTGCAGAATTCCTCCAAAATATCTGTGGTGCTGGTATGGTATATTTAGCTTAAAGAACAGATTGTCCTGGTAACCAGATGAGGAAATGCTTGGAACAAGCCTGCTGGGATCTTTTCTGGGTGTATTAATTACTGTCACTGTGCCCAGGCTCTTCCATGACAAAGAGAACTCGCAGCAGAGCATTGGTGCTGCAGCCCTCTCCTTCCCCCCGGCTCCACTGTCATCCAGGTTTCCTGCTGGGAATGGGGCAGGCAGGGAGAGTGCTGTTTATTTTTCTGCCTCTTGGTGTGTCTGCTTCTTGATTTATTTGCCTGATTATTTATTTGCATCTTGATTTACTTATTTCAGTGGGCTCTGCTGGTTCCAGGGGACCCCTCCTGTGGTTACAGTATGGATCATTAAGGTCTTTGGGATTTGCAGCTTTAGCAGATCTTGCCGCAGCACTTCAAAGTTTGGGAAAAGTCCTTTGCCTGATCCTCTGGGACTTGTGCATGCAGGGAATGCTGCTGATGGGGTCTCAGCCCTGTGCAGGTCACTGGTGAGATGTGTGACCTCTGGCCCATTGTAATGGGTGGTGGTGGGCAGACAGACAGACAGGGGCATCCCGCAGGATCTTGGTTCAGGTGTGTCTGGCAGTCTGGGGTACTCTTCTCCCACGGGGGACAAACACCTCTGGCTGTGTCAGCACACAGAGCCTTGTCCTTGTCCTTTGCTGCATGGGATGGAGCTGTTGCACCTCTGCTGCCCTGCACAGGTCACACCTGGGCCCCTCTCATCTCCAGGTGCTGTACAATGCACACTTCAGCCCTTTCTGGCCACTGCTTGAGTAGGATAGAACTCCTTTCCTGTCCACTTCCAGCCTTAAAAACTTTGAAGAGGTGTTGCATCTTTTTGAATAAAGGCTTAAGCGCTGTCCTCCAGAAATATTTCTGGGACACTACGAGAATTCCAGGTCTTGCGTTCCAACTGCTCTGCTCAGATCTGTCGTTGTGGGTGGCTGATGGATGTATCCCCAACGTGCTCTGGGTTTATGTTCAGAGAGAACCTGTTTCCTATCCCAGCTCAGATGGTCCAGGGTGTGTCTGTTGGTTCCTGAAGCCTGTGGTCCTCCTTGGAGCTCATCAGTGCTGAGGTAGCACAAGACTTCACCTCCACTGGTTTTTGTTCCATAAAAAAGCAGCACTTGGTTCCCAAGGCTCTTGGCTCTGCTTGCCTCAAAGTCTGCCCCGACTGGAAAATGGTGAGAGCTGCTGTACATCCCTGGGACTGTAACACTGGAGCCTGGCTGGCTCAGTTCTGGCTGTCTCTTGGTGCCTTGGAGAATCCCAGGTGCAGGCTCTAATCTGCTCCAGCTGAGCCTGTCACTGACGTGCTGCAGGATTTACAGCTTTCACCCCGTCCTGCGCTCCAGTGTGGAGCAGACATGCCCTTGTTACGGGATACACCTGCTGATTTCCAGGGAACTATCTGAAATGAGCCTTTCCTCCAGCTGTGAGGCTTTGCTGCAGGCTGGGAAAGCAGCATTGTGGAGGCTGAGGGGAGCACGGAGCATCCGAGTGCAGCAGCGCTTGGGAACACTGCCTGGCAGATGGCATTTGCTGTGTGGTGTGAGGGGATTTGCCACATGACCTGCTCACAGTCTGTGTCACGTGGCACTGGTCAGACCTGGCATCTAAAGAGCAGACTGAGATCAGCAGAGGAGCTGCTGCAAAAAGGTGGCTGGCACAGGGATCCCAGCTTTTTCCATGAAGGTTTGCTCATAGGAGCTCGATCCTGATCCTCTGTGTTCGGGGCAGTTTTACAGCCTTTTGTAACTGCAGTGATTTGTTCCTCCTCAAGCTTACAGGGATGGACACATGGTTCCAGCACTGGCTGTGCATGAGCCTGGGAATCCAGCTGGAAGGAATGGGGTGGTGAAGCGGCTGCAGTATTAACTTGACACCTAATTATATCCCCTGGGCTGATTTTTCCATTCTGTCATGCCTCGCTCTGTCTGCACTTTCTGTGTCTGTGGGATGCTGTGGAGCTCTCCATATCCAGCTATCTCTGAGAGATGTTTGGGATGAAATTATCAGTTGTAAAAGCTCTCCTGTCTGTGCCACCAAAAGTAGCATCTCCCCGATGTTTGTATGTCCATAAACCCAGCAGGATAGGTTAATCCTGTATAGATTTGAAAGAGTATTTATTCCATTTTACATCTCTTTTGGAATGGGATTTCACACCACAGTTCCTGTGGGCGTTGTCATAGGACCTGCACTGTTTCTGACCAGAACTGGCTTTTTTTGACCTGATTGATACCCTGGCATTCCCCTGTTAAAGCAGGAAAAGCTCTGACCAGTTTCCACATCAAGTCCTGAAGTTAAATTTCCTCCAGGCTTCCTCTGCTAAGGAGGAACTGAAGCCATGGCCCAGGTGGGAGTAGTTTATGGCATCTGCCAAGAGCCCAGCCTGAACCAGGGCTTTACTAACCCCGGCTGTTGTTGTTCAGTGCCCCAGGTCCTCAAGAGCTGCACTGAGTTCATCGAGAAGCACGGCATTGTGGATGGGATATACCGGCTGTCTGGGATTGCCTCCAACATCCAGAAACTCCGGTAAGGGCCTGCCTTGGAGCCCCTGGCACGGGCAGGGGCACAGCCTGGGCTCCCTCAGGCACATTCACCCTGCAGGAGGCTTTCCTTCAGGATAAAGTATCAGGATCCTGGTGTCACTGCGCTGTCATGTTTCATTTCTGTTCCTTCTCTCTCTGAGAGTGCTGTGGAGTACCTGATGTTTCTCCCTGCTGCCTTGGGCTCCTGACTTACCAGCAGTTAATAGGGAATTGCAAAGGATGCATGCCCGAGTCTGGTGGGTGGCATTGCTGCGCTGCACAGGGAAGGGCCAGGAGTGTGCTCTGGTTAGGAGCTGTTCCCACCACAGCAAACTTCCTTGATGCTTTCATGAGGCTGTTTTCCTCCTGCTTGGTGTGGAATGTTCTGATGTGCCCAGTGGCTGTGACTCATTTCCAGCGCTGCTCTGGGCCCGCAGCCTGGCAGCACAGGGCTATTTGCCATGGGCAGAGTTATCTTTTTTTGTACCAGCTGTCCCCCAGGTCAGTGGGCAGGTTTGAGCTGGTACAGTGACTGTCCAAACCCTTGGATGTGTGGGTTTGTTCTGGTTTAGATTAATTCTGTTTCTTATCCCAGCAAGTCCCATTTTAAAAATCTGGGCCCAAGGTTTTGATATACAGGATCCAAAGGCTCTGACTGGAGCTGTGACTGAAATAAAACATTTGCCATTGCTTCAGTTATCTCCCTTTATTCCCCATTTTGACTAGTGCTGGACTATCCTTCTAATCATTGCCCTAGTCCATATTTTTCCTTTTGTGTTGCCATGACCATTTTCTTCTTCACTGTGTATCAAAGGTGCTTTAAAAATGGTTTTCTAAAATTGTAATGGCATCATTCCCTATTCCAGTGTAGAGAATGAAGTGACAGCCTATTTTCCAGGTTTCTGAGGTGTTCCAAAGGCAAAAGGAAGGGAGTACATGACATAACTTACTGACACTGTCCTGCTCATGTAAATCACTACAGATTTTGAGTGTCTGATGAACATACGACACGTCTTGCTGCAGTTCCCAGCTGTATAAGCAGGGCATTAGGCTCATTCCAGTGCTGGAGCTGCAATATCCTAATAAATGAATCACTGTGCTTAGTTTCCCATAGAAGAATTGGATCGCCTGGATTTAAAGACCTTTTTGGTTAGAGAGAAGGTTAGAGAATTTATTCCACATGGGAGATTTCCATGGGACAGAGGTTGGCTCTTCAGTAGGGCAGTAGCTGCCTTTATTTGGCAGGAGGGCAAACAGCCACTCTTGATTTGGGGTGTCAGTCCCTGTATCCTGGGATCCTGGCTCTTTTTGAGATCTGTGGAGCTGTTCTTCACCCAGCAAAATCTTCCTTTGGATCAGAAGGAATAACATGTAGCTTTGGAAAGACTGCAGAGAGAGGGAGGGTTGAATGTAGTGGGGCATCCCTCTCTTCCCTCCGTATTCACTTCTGCAGTGAAACATCTGGCACAGTGTGAGCTTTACTCCTAGGAAAAATCACTGGAGTAGGGCAGGATATGGGCAGGGAGTTTGAGCCAGAGCTGTGTGTTTTTGTGGGGTGGGCTGGTGCCTTCCTGAGCTATTCTGTAGAGCCAGGTGCAGGAGCTGAGTTTCTGTCCCAGACGTGAGCAAGGGGTGAAGTCAGAAGATGCCTGTGGAAGTGGTGTGTGCTGGACATCGGGGGTGTGGAAAACTGAATCTTCAGGGTGAGGAAGGGATGGGCTGCTCGCCCTGAGAAGGTGGGGACCTCTTCTGCCCCTTGTCAGGGGGAGTGAAAGGCTTCCCACAAGCAGTGTCTATGTCCAGGGATGGAAGGAGCTCATCCTGATCCCAGGAGGGCTCAGTTACAAATGCGCCCTGGGCGTGTTCTGCTCCTCAGGCAGGGTGAGCTCGGGGTTGTGTGACCCTCTGGGCACAACCTGCCAGCTTTGGGTGGGGGACAGGGCAGGGATGGGCCACCACACCCAGCCCCAGCTGTGGTTGCAGTGCTGACAGGGTGAGTCCCCATGGCTGTGAGCAGCCTAAAGACTCTGGCAGGGGCCCCGAGGTTCTCCAGCTCCCAGGGCCTAGCTCACCACTCTCATCCCCCTAGAGTATCCTGCTAATTGGAAACAGCACTTCCCAGCACATATTCTAGCAGTAAGCCAGCCTTTGGCCTTCTGAGCTCAGCTTTTATTTCATAAACATTGGTGGCTGGTGTTTTTTCTCTCTGAAAACCAAGGGAGTGCTATGAGGTTTTCTTCATGTGGTTCCTGGCTGTCTTCTCCCTGTAGCAGAGGCAGGCTCAGCTCACCAGCTCATCCCCCAGGAATTCCTGCACTCACTGGTTTCCATGTGCTGCCGATGGAAGTGCTGCTGGCAGCGCTTTAGCATTGCCATTTCCAGGTGTTTGAAATGCAGAGGGACAGCAGCTTTCATCATTCCTATGGGCAACCCCAGTCACAGCCCTTGGGGGTTAACCTTGTTCTTGAGGTCTTGGAAGATGTTCTCTGGAGATTTTCTGAAAAGCCCTGATGCAGCAAAAGGGATTGCAGCCAGTTGGTTGTAAAGCCAGCTGAAAATGCTTTATTAGAAAAAAGAAAAGTCACTTTTTTGGAAACTATCCCCGCTGGCTGCCCAACAACTGTGGGTCGTGTGGCTTTGGTGACTAAGTGTTTATATTTTCCTGTAAATCAGGAAAGCCTTGCTGTAATTTGTGCTGGGTTTGATTTCATTCCTCCTTCTCCTCCTCCAACCCCTTCACCCATTTCTCTGTTCTCATTGCCAGCCACGAGTTTGACTCCGAGCAGATTCCCGACCTGACCAAGGACATTTACATCCAGGACATCCACTGTGTGGGCTCCCTGTGCAAGCTGTACTTCCGTGAGCTCCCCAACCCCCTGCTCACCTACCAGCTCTACGAGAAGTTCTCAGTGAGTGCAAGGCAGATGTGGGGCACTTCCCCCTTCCGTGAGGGTAGAGCAGATAAATCCTGGAAGCTGGACCCACCTTCCACTTGCTTCCCTCTGTCTGCTCTGCCTCAGTCGGGGTTTTTAGAGCCATCAGAAGGGTGTGTCACCAAAATTCCCAGCCTGGCACTGTGCTGCCCATGCTCCTGATTCCATCCTGCCATGCCAGAAGGGGCTGGCAGTGCCCCAGGGTCTAAGGGGCCTTTCCTGTGTCCCCTTTAGGTTGCTCAGAGGTGCTTTTGGCCTCTGTGCCACGCTGCATTGGTTCCACTTGTGGGGCCCCAGCAGAAGGTCCCTGGCACACTTCCCATGCTTTGCAGGAATTCCCCTTTGTTTGCCAGTTCCCAGGAATGGGATTGGAAGCAAACGATGCTCTGAGCTGAATGTCTTCTGCAGGAATTCTCTGTGCCATTAACATGCCTCAGGTCATAACTTACTTGGCCTTCTTTACATGATCCATATGCTCCTCTGTCCCCATGACAGTTCCCTCTTCTCCCCCTTCTCCAGGGGGAGAAGAAAAACCCAGCTTGCTGCCAAGACTGTCACGTTGGGAGTTTATTTGCAGCTAAATGCTTTCCTGCTTCATTCCAGGATGCTGTTTCTGCTGCTACAGATGAGGAAAGGCTGGTTAAGATCCACGATGTCATCCAGCAGCTGCCCCCTCCCCACTACAGGTGAGTGCAGCTTTTGGGGTGTTGTGGGCGTTTTGTGAGAGGAATTCTGTCATTCCAGTTTCCCTCTCAAGACAGCCACGCTGTGCCTCTGCCTATTAAAATGGTTATGGCTGTAGAAAAATGGTTTGTATTTTAATTAGCTCCTTACCAAACACTGTATGTGAAACGTAGCATTAATTCATGTCCTTGGAAACTCCATCTAGGAGGGAAATGGGAGCTTGCTATGTGTCAGAGTAAGGAAAGAGTTTTATTGTGGGAGGGGGCACAATATGAGTGCTAAGAGTACTTTAAAAAAAGTTAAATGTAGCCAAAAAATTGCTCAAGCTTCAGTCAGATTTGGTCAACTGTACTTTGTCTCCAGTTTGCCCTTCTCTGCAATAATAATAACGAGCAAATAACAATAGCTCTGAGAATAACTGATGTAATTAATTATATTGGTGTTAAATATTAGAGTAGCAAAATATGGTGTCTAAAAATCACCAATTAAAATACTATATTCAAGCTAATTAGTAGTAATAAGAACTTGTGCTGTATGGTAATGAGTATTGACTAAGAACAACAACATTTTAGCAGTCTTTAGTATTAAAAATTATGGCCGGGTATCAGACAAATTGGTGTTGGTGACTAGTTTCAATATCTATATAGAATACTGTATGTTAATGAGACTTTAATATTAATAACTGGTGATGCATGGTAAGTAGCACTTGTTAATTGTGAATTGTAATTGGTAGAAATAGCAAATGACAACAAATGCTGGAAGTTATTTACAGATGGGTAACTATTTTACTTGGCTGGGCCAGCTCCCCTGATGTGTCCCAGTGGTTTAGGTGACCATTTGGGGTGGATGCAGGCAGTATTTGGCTATTGATACCTAATTAAAATACTTCATTACAGTCATCAGTTGATTATTGTAATGTATGTTAATCTGCAGGTGAAGTTAGAATTCTGGTCAATGGGGGTCAGGTATAACTGATGAGGACAACTATTGATAACCATATATCGTCATTTCTGCCAAAGAATGTTTAAATTTCAGTTATTGGGATGTGTGGTGGTTGGCTGGAAAATTGCAGTGCTGCAATGAGTGGTATAAATAAGTAATTATAAAAGTTAACTGGGAATTAACTGATGTGTTATAAACTACAACTGTGTTACTTGCTCTTTAAATAAGGTTGGCTAGTTGGTGCAACGGCTGCTGCTTTTAGTAACTAATTGCAATATTGATGTTAATTGAGGGAGTGTGGACCTTTCAAAAATGAACTTGTCTCCTTTTCCATTCACCTTTTCCCTGAAATGATTTTTACTTTACGGGCCTGGTTAAACTGGGTGCTGGTAGCAACAGCACATCAGTCTCAGAGAGAGGGCACAGCCAGCAGCTGGATGTGGAATGCTGTAGGTTACAGGGTGCTGTTCTTCTTTCCTGGGGTTTGCTTGGAAAAAGGAAAAAAACACTTTCTCTTTCTGCTACTCAGTGATGAGAAGTGCAGGCAGAAGGTACCTATTTGGTTTCCAGCCAGAGCCATTTTCTTCACTTCCAATCTTGTCTATTTGTGGAATTTTGAGCCCCAAAACACTCTCTCTGCTCCATCTCACTTCATCCCCAAAAAAGGATAGGCTGTGAGACAGACACAAGCCAGGGGCACCAGGAGGGTACAGCAGCATTTTCACTGCCACCTCCTGCTACCTCCTCCCCAGAACATATTAAACACAACAGTGCTTAATATACAAAACCCACCATTTTTTAATGTGAACAGAAGCCTCTGAAGCTTAACCTTCTATCTGCCTCACCCCCCTCTAAGAAACCTGCAGCCAGAAATTTCCCAAGTAAAACTCGGGTACAGCTGTCTGGTTTTCAGTGTCCTGGGGTGTCTAAATCAATACTGTCCCCATCCCAGGATTAGCATTCCACTTCCTTCCCCACACATCCCTGAGCAGCCCCTCACGGCTGTCACACACCTGCAAAGGGTTTTTTCCTGGAACTGTTTTTTCCTTGAGCCTGGACAAGTCAGGAGAGGCTCCTTTACCCCGGCCTGTGTCAGTATTTCCAAAGCCAGGTCCACCGTGGGGCTGAGGGGAAGGAGTTCAGCATTCCTTTCTGGGAGCTGTCAGACCGAAAAGAAATAATGAGCTGGGTTTGTGCTGTGGATCACAGCCTGGCTTTGCTCAGTGGTGCTGAACATTAGCTTCTCTCCTGTTTTCCAGGACACTGGAGTTCCTAATGAGACACTTGGCTCGTCTGGCTGATTATTGCTCCATCACAAATATGCACACCAAGAACTTGGCCATCGTCTGGGCTCCAAACCTCCTCAGGTACTCTGGGATCTTCCCATTTCAATAAAATATAAGTGTTTATATTCATAAACAGGAGATACTCCAGAAAATCCCAGCTTTCAGCAGCTGGCAAGAGCTCCTCCTTTCTTCAACCAGTGCGCTCTTCTGTAAAATATGGGAAATTATTTTAAGGGGGATTTAAGATCCGCTGGCAAGTTCCTGACCTAGTGATGTAAAACAGGCCCCATGTTATCCTGTCTCACACAACACAGTTCCACTGGCTCCACTTCTGTCAGTAGTGACAAGGAAGAATTCCCTCAACCCTCTTTTAGAGAATAGTTTCTCCTCTCCTGGTTCGATGGGACTGATGTGTTCTTAATCATCCAGGAAAATTTCTACAGTGGCATCACTGATTTCCCACTGCATAAGTCTCTAGAGTCTAATTTGACAGCTTTTGGCTGCAAGAATTCAAACTTGTAGAAATGATCTTGGATAAATCTGTTTTGAATCTGCATGACGGCACTTTAAAATTAATGGTATAAGTTAAAATTTTTGCTTTAAAAGAAAAAAAGAATATCACCCTGCCCTTTATCGTACTGATTTCTGAACCGCTGCTGTTACCAACCTGAGAAATGCGCATGTGCAGTTCATCATGGAATCCCAGCAGGGTTTGGCTTGGGAGGGATGTTAAAGCTTGTCCAGTGCCACCCCCTGCCATGTGCAGGGACACCCTCCACCATCCCAGGTTTCTCCAAGCCCTGTCCCTCCTGTCCTTGCACACTCCCAGTTCGTGCAGGTGGCTTCTTCCTCCTGCAGTTCTCCTACAAGCAATGGAGTGAACTTGTGTTTGAGTTTGCTTTGGTGAGTCCTGAGGCATTCACTCAGCAGCATCAGTTGGAGACACTCCCTGCTCTAGGGAAAATCCTCTTAGAGGCCACTGTACGTTTGTACAACAGCGCTGCCTTAAACGAGTTAACAAAAAGCTCTTTATTTTGGGTGTTGGGTGTATTAACCTCAATTCACACCTGGCCCACACTCCCTTTTCCTCCCAGCCCAGTCAGAAAGACTTGAACGTGGATCTGAAGTTTGGCCATAAATCCCCACAGTCAGCGGTCATTTGTGAGCGTTGTTGAGATTTAACCCCAGAACTGCCCTGAATCCTTTTCTGCCCGAGCCCCAGGCCCTGCAGCCCCACAGGTGCCCAGGCCTCACCCAGCAGGAGCCTCTTCCCTCACCTCGTGTCTCTCTGCAGGTCCAAACAGATTGAGTCCGCCTGCTTCAGTGGCACGGCCGCCTTCATGGAGGTGCGGATCCAGTCGGTGGTGGTGGAGTTCATCCTCAACCACGTGGATGTGCTCTTCAGCTCCAAGCTCAGCTCCGTCATCCGGGATGGGGCAGGTGTGTGTTCTGTGCTTGCTTCACTCGGGCAGGAGCAGCAGCACTTAATGGCTGGCTGAACCTTCTCTGGGACATGGAAATGTTTGTTTTAACCTAGAGGACACATTTCTGGGTTGGGATGTCAGAACCCAGCCAGAACTGGCCTGGTTTTATAAATTGCTGTCAGTACCTTTCGTAGAAGCTAAGGTTCCCCCACAGGCATGCAGAGATGAATGTTTGGCTTCTACTTTTATGTCCTACCACTGAGAAATTGCAAGAAATCACTTAAATCTTTGTCTCCCCTGCTCCCTTTCCTTTTTAAAACCACCTTCACTGATGCTCCTGCATACTTACCCAGTAGAGCTGTCTCTGTCTGCCCTCATCCATACATTAGAACACAAACAGGAACAAACGGGTGTAAAGCAATCTCTCTGCTTTCAGTAATGTTGAGGTTAAGAAACTTAGGTCTTGCTCTTAAAGGGCTGTTCTGACAGCTCCTGTGCTGGTTATTCCCTCTGCACAGCCTGTGTGGGCTCATGAGCAGGGCTGAGCAGCCACACAGCTCAGGCTGGTGTTGCTTTAGGATGAGGAATGAACCTGGAGCACCTGGAATGCCATCTAGCCCTGGAGCCTACAAATTCCCTTGAGTAACTGAGTAACCCATATATCTGTTCCATCGAGAAGGAGCAGAGCTGCACCAGGAGGAAAATAGAATTTTCTCTCTGTGTTAGTGTGGCTGCCATGTGCTGTCCTGCTCCCAAGCAGCTTTAAGGCTGCACCATCTGCCTTGATAACCTGCCCTTGCCTGTAACACGCACAGCCACTGCAGTCACCACCACCTGGGGACTGCAGAGAGCTGAGTTTCTGCTGTATTTGCTGCTCTCTTTTTTTAAACAAACCCTACCTCTGCTTAGGTTGGCAGAGTTGATCCAAGTCCAGCTTTTTCTTCTGCTGTAGGGCAGTTCCAAGTCCATGGAAGCCAGAGGTTAGCTTGGCTGAGCAGTGCCAGCCCCAGCAGGCTGACTGTGCCAGGGGAAGGAAGATAAGCATGCTCAGAATCCCGGCCAGATGATTATCCAGGCTTAGAATGGCCTATGTAAATTTGGCTAATTGTTTAATGACTTGGTCATTTGCTTTCAGTGGCTTTGATACAGACCTGGCAGGGAGGAGGGTCAGGTGTTGGGTTGGCTAAGTGCAGGAATTCTGCATTCCTGAACGGCTTCCTGGGAGCCTCTGGGTGTGAGCACAGCTCCTGCACCCACCTGTGAGAGGGGGAAGTGGTGCTGCCAAACCTGTCTTAACCCCAGCTTCACCCAGGACAGCATTTATAGCTCCCACTCCCACCCAGACTGCATCCTTCACACAGAGCTGTGCTGTTCCAGGAGCAGCCATGGAAATGGACCAAGCAGGATATTCTGCACTGGGATATCTCCCCAACAGCCCTGAACTCACCTGGGAATAGCGCTAGAAACACCTGTACAAGAGGCAATGCCAGACACAGGAGAGCTGCTCCTACAACAGGCTCCCTGTAATCTCTCCACTGAAGCTGTCAGCAGCAGGAGGCAGCAGCAGCAGCTATTTTCAGATTTTACACATTCATCTCCAAAACCAGGCACAGGCTCTGAATGCCATGGGCAAGGCACACAGCAGATTCTGTTTGCTGTTTCCAGGTGCGCTTTGGTTTGTAGCAGCTTCAGTCACACGTGGCATTTCCTGCTGCACCGAGAGCTGAAATCTGAGAATGACCCAGACAAGCTTTATACAAAGGAAAACCATCATTTTTTTACAGGCTCTTGCATGCAGATGAAGGAAAGTATGTCACAAAGGTTTCCATCCTACGTGCTTCCCTCTGCTTTTTTTTTTTTTTTTTTAAATAATTATTACACTAAGCCATTTTTCTTTTAGTCATCAATGTATCTGTGACATTGTGACCGCATTTTGTCCATGTCTTTCAATGGTTGGGATAACAAAGGTTCAGAAAAACACAGCACCTCCCTAGACACACAGAGCTGAGCTTTGATCTCTGCACTGCCATTTGCTGACTCTCCCTGTTGCCTGTGGTTTTCCCTTGCAGGGCACAGCTCTTTATCCCGGCCCAAGTCTCTGCTGGTGTCCTCCCCCTCCACGAAGCTGCTCACGCTGGAGGAGGCTCAGGCACGGACACAGGCCCAGATCAACTCTCCCATTGTGGCAGACAGCAAGTACATCGAAGTGGGAGAAGGCCCAGCGGCTTTGCAGGGGAAATTCCACACAGTCATTGACTTCCCATCTGAAAGGTAGAGACAGGTTTCCTTTCCAGCATGTGTAATTGGTATTTTGAATACAGCAAGAATTTGCTTATATTGACTTGAGACTTGTTACATATGTAAAGCGTTGTAGTCAGTTTTCCACCTGTTTTGGAGTCTGGGAGGATTCAGCTCACGTCAGTGGCCTTGGTTTAGCCAAATAATTTGTGCTCCACTTCCTCTTGTTTTCAGCAGGGTTATTATTTAATGTATAAATTCATGTTGTCTGTGATGTAGAAATGCCTGGACCAGTCACACAGAAATGTAAACAGGGGGAACACGTGCAGATGTTGGGGTTTTCCAGGACTAAGTGCCTGTCACAAATTGAGATTCCCTTGAGGTGGAGCAGTTGGACAGGCTTGAGGACAGTGGAAATGAGATATGGCAGTGGAGGAGACGAAGGTGGTTCTATAGCAGGAGTGAGAGATGCTTTTGAACACCTTTATGGCTGCCCAGCTTCCCAGAGAGCTGGGTCTTCTTCCATAAAATCCATCCCTTGGCTGCTGGACCGGACAAGGAAGAGCCTTTCCTCACTTGTACTGCAGCTGCTTTGCAGAGCTTGGGGGAATTTACACACCAAGACTTTAGGGCTGAGCTGGAAGAATGAAAACATCCTCAGCTGTGGGGAAGAGGGAGTTCGCGAGCAGAAACCAGGAGTTTCTGAGCAGAAAGCAGAGAGTGCTGATAACAAGCAGCCAGCATTGAGCTGCAGTCCTCCCTCCATCCATGTGTTCCATTTTCTCTTCCCAGGAAAAGGCCTCCCAGCAAGATGAAGAAGTCTCCAGTGGGGAGCTGGCGTTCCTTCTTCAACCTGGGGAAATCCTCCTCCGTGTCCAAGCGTAAACTGCAGCGCAACCCCAGCGAGCCCTCGGAAATGAAAGCCATAGCCCTGGCAGGTGAGGCCCCCTTCCAAAACCCGGCTTTTTCAGCAGCGCAGCAATGTTTCCAGTAGGCTTTTATTTCCTCCTAGCGTCCAGGCCGTGCATGACAGCTCCAGTAGCTGTTCTTTCCCAGTGGATCTCAGGCAGCTCTGGAGCCTGCCGGGCCTCACGCCTCTCTGCTTTGCTTGGAACAGCTTTGGAAAGACAAGATGTGGCTGCTGCTATTAAAAGTCACAGGATAATTCCTTCTGACACTCTCATTATGAAATGAGAATACAGTTCTGGTTCCCCTTGCTGCTCTCAGAAGCTGAAATGAGGGGAAGGCACCTTCCCACAAACACATTCCCTCTGAAAGCTGTACCAGAGTACCCAGAGAAGGCATCCAACAACCATTAGTAGCCACAGCCAGGATATGTGGGTGGAATTCTCAGCATTTTCCATATAAAATTTTCTGTTTCTTTTCAAACTTAAAAATAGCAACAATGTGTTTTTGCAGTAAAACACCCCACAAATCCCAACACATGGGCCTGAGAGAACTTTTATCCCCTCATCTCCCAAGTCTAGCTTAAAATTCTTAACCCTCACAGTCCTCACACTCTCTGTGATGCCCTTCAGGACTGTCTCCTCAGAGACTGAAATGGTACTTGTTTATTTCCCATAAGGCAGGGTGTGTCAATGTTCTTTCCTTCTCCCTTTTTGAGGGGTTTTGCTTGTGGGGAGTTGTTTCCCAGCCTGTCACCTGTGGCAGTCACCCCTTGGGTCGGTTACTGTTTACAGGTAAAATGAGAATCAGAAACCCACCTTCAAAACAAAATTACTCTCGGGACAGTGTTGTTGGCGCTAGAAACGCATTTGTGTTTTTCCTGCCACCGTTATGCAGCTAAATGTGAACCCATTTCCTAACTGATCCTTTCCCTGTGTGGTTCTTCCCCTCAGGAGGACGAGGAGACAGCGGGACGCTCCGCTCAGCCAAGAGCGAGGAGTCCCTCACCTCCCTGCATGCCGTGGATGGTAAGGCAAAATCCTACCTGCACTTCCAAGAAATGGGCATTAAGGGAGGCACTTGGACATCTCTGGCTGTAGGTATTCAACAGGCCAGGTTTTCCAGCCCTCTAGGGGAAGCTGAACTCGCTAACTGATGAAGCAGCTTTCTGGTCCCAGCACAGACGGGTCTCACAGAAATGCTCTTCATGGCTTTTCCTGCTTTTAAGGTTAAGAAAAGCAAACCTCTTGCTCTGATGTGGCTGGTGCTGCGAGGAAGGCCTTCAGCACGTTTCAAGTGGCTTTGCTTGTGCACACAGCTTAGTTTCAGTATAAATCACGCCTGGCAAATGCTGTGAAAGAGTTGAAGCAAATGGAATAAGCCGTCAGTGCCAGTGTTGTTTCTTTGTGCGCAGAGATCACCAGGGGAGCCTCTCGCTGCCTTTGCACTGCTCTGCTCTCCCCCCTCAGTGGGCGTGGCCCCCTGGACAGGAGGTTTTGTCACTAACCCACGGTGTCTTCTCGCTTCCAGGTGAATCCAAACTGTTCCGGCCCCGAAGGCCCAGGTCCAGCAGCGATGCCCTGTCTGCCTCCTTCAACGGGGAGCTCCTGGGGAACATGAACCGCTGTAACTCCTATGACAACCTCCCCCATGACGACAGCGATGGGGACGAGGGGCTCATCCATGTCCCCGCCCTCATCTCTCCCCGCTCCTCAGAGGACGTGGACCTCAGCCCGCCGGACATCGGCGTCGCCAGCCTGGACTTCGACCCCATGTCCTTCCAGTGCAGCCCCCCGCAGGCAGAGTCTGAGTGCCTGGACAGCAGCACCTCCCTGCTGGAGTCTGTCGATATCAATAAGGAGAAGCTGAGCCTGATCAAGAAGGATTTAGAATCAGGCAGCCAGTCCCAGACCCCGGGCAGTGCCACGAGCTCTGAGCCAGTGTCCCCTTTCCAGGAGAAGATGAGTCCCTTCTTTACACTGGACCTGAGCCCCACAGAAGAGCAGGCCTGCAAACCCCTCAGCTTCTCGCCCAAGATGGCCCGAAAGCCCATCAAATCTCCACCACTGAGCACAGAACCCACCGCCTTCGTGCTGCCCAGCCGCGTGCCAGAGGCCATAGGAGTGCCCACCACATCCAGGAACTCCTCTGCTTCCAGCTGGAGCAAAGAGATTGGCATCACTGAGATCACAAACAGGTCCCTAACCCAGATGTCCTTGCCCCTGAAAAACAGTGAAACAGGAACAGGGGAAGGAGCCCACCAAGAGCTGCAGCATCCCCAGCTAGTGGCTGCTTGCAAAGCAGAGTTGCCAGAAGAAGGGGAGAGAGCCATGCCAAGCAGTCAGAATAAGACTGTACCCAGTGGACACACCCAGCCAGGTACAGTGCATTTTCCTCCATTCTTTCTTTAAGTTCCAAAGGGGAGCTGCTCTCAGAACCATCCTCCTCTGCGTGCCTTTAGGAGAGGGGATTGCCCGTCAGTTCTGGTCACGAGTGTCTTGCAGGGCTGTGCAGATCAGTAAAGTCTTAACCTCTGCCTTCTCCCTACATCACACAAATCTCGGATAATATCCATAATGCTTTATATTCTGCTTTTTTTTCCCCCATCCTGTCATACGTGAAAATCTCTAGCATGTCCTTCTCAATCATTTCAGCCAATAGGCCATCTAAGACTTTTCTTTTTTAAATTAAAAACCTGCCAACACTCGAAGAAGGGACCTTTCCGTCTAAAACCTTATGATCAAAATTGTGTAAGGGTATCTCATTCTCTGCTACCTTCTTCCTACCTCTCTAGAAATGCAAGAGAAGCCTTTAGACAATCTCTTGGTTTTTTTCCTCTTTGTGATGAACTGCTGTGCTGTCGAGCAGCGTTTGCCTGTGAGACACAAGTGTTTCACATCAGAAGGAACTGCCACTGTGAAAGTGTGGAGAGCATCTATTTTTTTATAATAGTCGTTAAGGTCACTCTCCTTATTGGGTAACATAAAATCACTGTCTCTCTCAATTTTCCCCCCATTAGGAGCAGTTGCCCTCGACTCCCCCCAGGATCCTGTTCCCGTCAGTTCTGTGTCTCTTATCCCTCCTCCTCCTCCGAAAAACGCGGCGCGCATGCTGGCCCTAGCGTTAGCCGAGTCCGCGCAGCAAGCATCCGCCCAGTCCCACAAAAGGCCAGGAGATGCTCATGCTGAAAGCACAAATTATGGAGAGGCTGAAGCTGGCACAGCTCTAGAAAAGCTCCATCTCTCTACGGGCGCTCCCGACAAGCTCCACCTGTTCACTGCTCTGCCCGAGAACCACCTGCACTTCCAGCCCGGGGCACCTTTAGAGCAGGACTGCCAAGGCACGGCCGGGGAGCAGAATCACCCGCCCGGCGCACCTGGAGGCCAGGAGCCCCCGCCTCTCCACACGGGCGCGCCCGGGGACACGCCCGGCGGCAGGGACGCGGAGCAGGAGCAGTCCAGCTTCCACCCCGGCAGAGCGGGGGACAAGGCCCACGTGGGGGGCTGGGAGCTCCACGGCCCGGGGGCGCTGCCGGAGCGGGAGCCGCCGGTCGCGGAGCCGGCCGCGGAACAGCCCCCGCTGCGCGCGGGCCCGGCCGGGGACAAGCCGCACGCTCCCTGCGCGCCCGAGGACAAGCTGCAGTCTCCCTCCGTGGGTCCCGCCGGGGACAAGGGCGCCCCGGGCGCGGTGCCGTACCTAAGCGCCCTCCCCGGCGCGGCCGCTGAGCCCCGCGCCCCGCCCGGGGCCGCCCCCCTGGCAGATGCCACCGTCCCGCCCGCGCCGCGAGCGGCCACGGCCCCGGCACAGAGACAGGAGCACCAGGCAGCCGTGGGACAGGTGCCAGCGGCAAAAGCACCCAGCGGCTCTGGGCAGGTACGTGCTGCTCCCTGCGCAGCTCCTCTGAAATGCTGAGCGCTGGGAACGGCGCTGGGAACGGCGCTCCAAATCCAAGTGGCGAGGGGGTGGGATTTGCTGGACACCGGGAGTGGGTCACACAGCCACAGCCTGGCAGGAAATCCAAATCCAAATGGCAAGGGGGTGGGATTTGCAGGACACCAGGAGTGAGGTAACACAGCTGCAGCCTTGCAGGAAATCCAGATCCAAGTGACGAGGGGGTGGGATTTGCTGGACACCGGGAGTGAGGTAACACAGCCGCAGCCTTGCAGGAAATCCTGTGCTGCTTTCCTAAGGGAACATCCCAGAATACCCATGCTCCTTGGTTTTAAGGAAAATAGTATCTGCAGGGGCAGCTGACAGAGGGATTGATAATTCAGGATGCTCAGAAAGAAGAATTTTTGCATCCTCTGATGAGGTCCTCTTCCACCACCCTGGTTAGGCTCTTGTCCAGTCAGCAGCAGTCTTAACCTGCACCAGGGGAGGTTTCAGTTGGACAAGAGGAAGAATTTCTTCACAAAAAGGGTGGTTAGGTTCTGGAAAGGGCTGCCCAGGGAGCTGGTGGAGGCCCCATCCCTGGAGGTGTCCAAGGAGCAACTGGACATGGCACTCACTGCTCTGGGCTGGTGACAAGGGGAGGGGTCGGTCTCAGGTTGAACTCAGTGGTGTCAGAGGTCTTTTCCAACCTCAGTGATCCTGTGATTCTGTTAAACAAAGCAGATCAGATTCCTTTATGCAGGATTGAAACATGGAAGTGTTCTGTCAGAAATCCAAAACCTCCAATCCATGAAACACACCCAGCTGCAGCCCATCCATCCTAAGCCCTGACAGACACATTCAAGGCAGGAATTTCTGCTCTACCAAACTTCTCGATCTGCTCACCAGGGCCTGAGGAGGTTAAATCCAGGAACATTTTCATTAACATCAGACATTTGAAAGCAGTTCACCAAAGAGACAGCCACCTCCTCCACTTCCTCTGGTTTGGCCTTTGCAGAACACACCAGTTGTGATGGGTTCCAAAATCTGCCAGTGGCAATCGTGCTTGCCCATGCTGCGAGAGGGAGCCTACAAGTCTGTCCTTCCCCAGCAGAGAGAAACAGGGCACAGACATGCTGGAATGGAGCTGATCGCAACCATTGTCTGGGGTGTTCTAACTACAGAACAGCGGTGGAAAAGCTGCTTGTCCCTAACTTTGTCTGCTTTCTTCCCTGCAGATGTGGAGCACCACTGCACCTGAAAAGCCTCCGGAGCCCACGCCCGGCTTTGTCCCCGAGAACAGTTCCAGCGCCCGTGGCTCCTCTTCCGTGCCCGGGGGTCACCAGAGCCACTTGGAAAAGCCCCGGGAGAGCACGAGGGCTCCCCCGCTGCACCTGCGCTCCGAGTCAGTCCCTGCTCCCTCCTCCTACAGCTTCGCCCCACCCGTGCCGCCCGTGAGGACGCTGGAGAGCAAGATCGCCGCTGCCATGCACTCCAACAACGCGGACGCCATCAACAACTCCAACTACCACTCCTTCCTGGCGTCCTCCGTGCTGGCGTCCTCCGTGGAGGAGGCGCTGCTGCCGCCGCCGCCGCCTCCCAAGCACTCGTCCCTGCAGCCGGTGTACGTGCCGCACCCCAAGCCGGAGAGCCTCCCGGAGCCCGTGGGGCCCGATGGCTACCTGCATGCCAAGCACCAGTACCGGCCTGAGAGCATCCCTGCGCACGGCTACCACAGCAAGGCCGAGCAGCACCAGCCCTACCCGCCCCGCCCGGAGCCGCCCGTCGCTGCGGGCGCGCGCTACGGCTCCTACGGCACGCAGGGCAAGGGCTCTGCTGCGGGCCCGCTCCCCAAGCCCCGCGGCCGCACCGACTTCGTGTCCTCCGTGAGCCCCGCGGGGCTGCGGGGCGCTGGCTACGCCGAGGAGGCCCCCCCGTACCCCACCATCCGCAGGGTGCAGTCTCTGCACGTGCCCGGCCCGGCCGCCGCCGCCGCCATCCGCTCCGTGCCCATCTCCCGCACGGAGGTGCCCCCGGACGACGAGCCCCTGTACTGCCCGCGGCCCCTCTACCAGTACAAGCCGTACCAGCCCCACTCCGACTACCACGTCACGCAGCTCCAGCCCTACTTTGAGAACGGGCGGGTCCACTACCGCTACAGTCCCTACTCGGGCTCCTCCGGCTCCCCCTACTACGCCGCGGCCGACGGGAGCTTCTATGACCTGGATCCCTACAGCACCGTGCGGGTCCGGCCCTTCCACGGCCTGCCCGGCCGTGAGTTTGGTCCCTACGCGTCCCGGCTGCAGGGCAAGGGGCTGTACCGCTACCCCAGCCTGGCCGCCTACCCCCGGGCAGGGCTCATCAACCACCTGGGCAAAGAACACAGCTTCGTGAGCAGGGACGTGCCCCCCGCCCCGGACATCAAGCACATGTACGTGTCCTGGGACCTGGAGGACATGGAGAAGTACCGCATGCAGTCCATCCGCCGCGAGAGCCGCACGCGCCAGAAGGTCAAGGGGCCCCTCATGTCCCAGTACGACAACGTGGCCCCGCTGCTGCAGGACGAGCTGGGGGGCCTGGACGCCGTCCACCTGCGCAGCAAATCCGATCCCGGCAAGAGCGGCCTGCTCACGGTGGCGGAAGGGAAGGAGGGCAGGTACCCGGCCAAGGCGGCCACGCCCGAAGGGGACGAGCGTTACTACGGGCAGCACGCGGAGCCTGAGCTGGACAGAGCCCACTACCACGGCGGGGGCTACGGGAATGGGCAGCCCGAGAAGCCGTCGCTGCCCCAGAAGCAGAGCAGCATCCGGAACAGGAAGATGCACGAGCCGGGCGGCGGCAGCAGCGAGCACAGGACGCATTTGCAGCAGGAAGCGAACCACAGGCAGCCTTCCGAACCCAAAAACGGGCCCCCCTACCCCGAGTACAGGCCCAAGGGTGGCCAGGAGCCCTCGGAGCCCATGGGCTACCAGCACTCAGGCAGCAAGTACATCCCAGCCGGCCAGGACACCCTGAGGCTGAACCACAAGGAGGGGAGGCTGGCAGAGGACAGGCCAGACCTGGAGAGGCCTCGGGGCAGAGCGGCCATGGAGAAGCACCCCAGAGACTGCTACAAGGAGGAGGAACACGCTGCCCCTCCCGCCGTGCCGCCGCCCAAACCCGAGCGGAGCCACAGCCTTCGGATGCGAGAGCACCCCGAGCCCATGGAGAGGGACTCTGCCCTGCTGTACCCCTACCAAACCCTGGGCAAGCGCCAAAGCGCGATGACTGTGATGTCCCAGTACGATAATCTGGAGGATTACCACACCCTGCCTCAGCACCAAAGAGGGGGCTACGCTGGAGCGGGGGGCTTCGTGCCGCCCGGCTTCCCCCACGTGCACAGCAGAACTTACGCCACGGCGCTGGGGCAGGGAGCCTTCCTCCCCACAGAGCTGTGTCTGCAGAGGCCTGAGACAGAGGTGCACGTCGAGTGAGCTGGGGGGGAACAAGGGATAGAGTCTAAGCAGCCTCTGCTGGACAGTGGACTGTTTTATTTTTTCAGTGATGGAAAAAAAATTTCCCCGACCCTGCCCCAGTGAGCAAAGCAAACCCCCCTCAGCCCTCCCCCGGCCCCCATTCACTGTTTTTATGTCGTAGAGCTATAGATTTTCATGTAGTTTTGAGCCACCTGGGAGGACAGGGCAGGCTGTTGGCACACAGGTGTTGCCAGAGGCCGGGCAGGGCTGACACAGATGCTGCTGGGGCAGGGAGGGAAGGAGTTTTCCCTTCCCAGACGTGACACTGGCTGCTCCTCCCTGTGCCCACGGTCCCGTGTACGACGGGCTGTGCACGATGGGCTGTGCCTGCAGCTCCGTCCTGCTGCAAGCTGCCCACCCCAGGCTGCCTCCCAGCAAAGGGCCGTGGAGGAACTCGGGGTTCAGCCCCTGGGAGCTGCACAGCGAGAGAGGGGCTGGGGCAGGGCTCCCCAGGGATCCTCTCCCTGCTGGGGCCCTGCCTCTGCCATGGGTGTAGTGCATCCACTGCAGCTGCTCTGAGCCTGGTTTGACTTCAAGCCCCTGGAACAGGCTCTGAAGCCAGCTCAGAACACGACCTACATTTCTTGCTTATTAACAAGCTGCTGCCTACGAGAAGTCCCTTTCCTTCACATTTCTGTGTCGTAAGCAGAGGCCAGCTGCAGGAGCCATGTAGGGCAGGTTTGCGTTTCTCACACCAAAAGAAGTAAAACTATGCCAAACCCTACCCCCAGAGCTGGAAGCAGCACACCCATTTAATGCCAGTCCTTCCTCTCTGCTGCAAGGCTGTGGCCCAGATGAGCTCGTTCTGTCCTGTGGCTGGCAAGACCGTGTCATCTCACTGCAAAAAATACTAAAAAATAATAGATTTTTAAAAAGTCTATAGCATTATGTAAATCAGAGCCCACCTTGCCAGCTGTGTGTGACAAGCGGTCTGCATGAGCAGCTGCCCTGGGCCAGGTCCTGCAGCAATTCCATCAGGGAATGCTCCAGCTGAGCTTAAGCTGGAGCTCTCTAGACTCTCTGGAGCCTCTGAGTTCCATGCTGGGCAGAGATCCCTGTGGAGTTGTGGCATGCAGGGAGCAGTGATGTGCAGCTCCCCCAGTACTCAGTGAGTAGGGACAGAAGGCCAGTGCTCTCTAAAACACACCAAAAATGGTGTCCAGGCAGTTGAAAAGCTCTGATATTGTAAGAACAGCCTGGCAGCCCCTCATGCTGCCTCTCAGACTCCCCAGGACACACCCCCTGTACAAATAAAGCACATCCATTCCATTAGGTAGGGCTTGCAAGCAATACTTGAGATTTAGCAGTTTTTAAATGTTCTCTGATAAATTCCAAGGCCATTCCTGTTCCATGTGGTTGGAAGAACTTCTCTACCTGTTTCGAATCGTTACTGTTTTATGAAAAACCTGGAAGTCCTGCAGTTAGCACACAGCTGCTTAGGTGGGGTTTTTTGAACAAAAAGCTTCATGGCTATTTTGGGACTTTTAAATCCTAAGGAAAACCTGCTTCTAGTTGCTGACTACTCTGTAGCTGTTTGCTTCTTTCAACCTTGGAGCCTTGTCTGGGGCTGTTTCAGTAACTACCTTCTGGTTCTATTTTATTGTGCAATGCTGGTGTTTTAAGCATTTTGTTTAGAAGAGTTCTCACATGTTACAGAACAAAATCTGGCAGTACAAAAAAAGGAAGAAAGGTGAAAAAAAAAAAAAAAAGAGAAAAAAGCAGCACTGTGATCCAGGTTACCACAATCTCCTCGTGAGGAATTCCCAGGTAGAGGGGTTGGGGTTTTTGGTGAGGGAATGCTTTTTGTAATGTTTTTCTTTTAAGGAAAATTGACAGAACTGCACAGAAAGGGGCCACTGGGTGAGGCACCCTGTCTCCACTGGCAGTAACTCCCAGGAAAGGCTGAGCTGTCCCGGTTGCTCGCGAGCCAGGCTGGGTTATCTGTGCTCCCAGCAGAGCTGTGTTGTGCCAGGGCCAGGACCAGCCTCAGCCCCTGGTTACCTCCCAGGTCTCCAGTTGAAGCAGGGACAAGTGTTTGGTTCAGGCTATTTGGGATTCAGGTAATGAGAGCTGCAGGTCCAACCTCTCTCTCCGTGAAAGCCTTAACTCCCCCCCTGCCCCGCAGCCTTCCCCTCCCTCTGCCTGGGCCTTACATCAGCCATGACTATCCTGCCACTACCAGGGGCTGGTCCCAGCTCCTACGAGTTGTAAACGCCTCTGGATTTTCCTGCTCACAGCCACTGTCTCCCTGTAGAGCCCAAGTGCCATCCCTGGACAGCCTCTGCTCCTCGGCGCTGTGCTGCTCCCGCTGAGCCGGGCTCCCCCTGCAGTGTGTGAAGTGCCAGGTGCGAAGCACCCGCTCATCCCATCGGAAACAAACCCTTCAGCGCCTTTCCCAAAGGGCTCCTGGAAGTGCACACCTCACCCAGAGGGCTGCTGCAAACAGCCTTTTGGGAATGAGAGGAAGAGGACAGCAGAGCAGACTCCCAGCCATCTCCCCCTTGGCGGGCAGCCACAGCCAGGTGTGCTCCAGGGCTGGAAGCTCTCCAAGAACCCAGACTCATGTCCGGCACTGCTGAGCCACGGTACAGAGTTTAAAAAGGTGAAGGCACCAGCTTTTCCCAGGTAACACTGACCAACACCTTTCTTTTATCGTTGCCCCTGCCCATGGCTTCAGCAGCATCCTGCATGATCCCGCCCCGCCAAGCCATACAGTGAACTATGCAGTCCTGCTCCTGCTCTGGGCTCAGTCTGCTGATCCTACAGAGAGTTTTACATCCTCATTAACCCCAAAATTCATAGGTAAGGTTGGAAAGGGTGTCGTGCATCAGAGCGAGGCAGGGAGGTGACTCCAGGAGTCTCGGGTGAGCTGGAGGACAGTGACAGCCCAGTCCTGTGTCCCAGAGTGGAGAGAGCAGGGGACAGCAATGCGAATAATCCTCTAATCCAAGCGCAGTTGTGCTCGGGCTCAGTAATTCCTTGCCTAACCACATCCCCACCAGGAGACAGCAGATCTATTCCTCAGCAATTCCCTCACATGGGCACTGTCTGCATTTTGGCTGCCACTCCCTCTGTTCCCAGCTGAGGGTCTCCCAGTGCATGCAGGAATGGGGCTCCAGGAGTGTGCTCCAGCTCTGGATTTTCACCTCTGCTTTGGAGCAGGACGTGACCCACTGGAGACCTTCCTTGGGAAGGGGTGTGCAGTCGTAGGTGAGTAATGAGGACTTGGCCCCTATGAAGTCTTAGGTAAAGCATTAATTTCTGATTTTTGCAGAGTCTTATCAGGTGATATCTATATGCATCTCTGAGAACACCCCCACAACTTTGTGCCTATGTCTGCAGTGATCCCCCTCCCCTGCTCACCACTGGGGGGATCAGTCAGGATTGCACAGTGGTAGTAAAGTTGCTACACAAAACCAAAACTGACTTGAAAATGTCCTGTTCCTCTTTTGAGCCCAGAAGGGACAGAACCTCAAGTGTGCTCTGCCGTCCCCCGGGCTGACAGGGCATTGGCTCGAGTGCTGTGTTACATGTCAGGAAATCTGGGTGAGAAGTTGTTTCCCTTCCTTTCGTTGCGGCGGCTTAGGCATGTTCCTGTTTCCCCAGAGCCCCAGATCCCGTGTGAAAAGGCATGGTGTGGTGTGAGCAACGCCACGGTTCCTCGTGTGCAGAGTCCTGCCTTGTCCAGCTGGGGGGGAGGGAGGGGGGAGAAAAGGGTTGTTTTGCCGTTCATTTTCCTGCTGTAGAAGACTTGATTTTACTTTTCCCTGAGCCGCATGAGAGAAACATCCCAGAAAGTCTTGGGTTACCTTTGGAGTTACCTTCACTTTAATTTATAGAGTGTCTTTTTTTGTGAACTGGTGTAAAATGTATATGCTGACAAGCTCATGTATTTTTATGTAAATATTTTTTGTGGTTTCCCTACTTGCCCTTCTCTGTAAATATTTAGAATTCTCATATTCTCACCTTGTATGATGCAGATGTGGTTTTGTTTCTGTTTTTTATTTGTACTGTAATGCAACAATCCAGACTGAGGTGTCTTGTGGTATTAAACAAAAGCAACAGTCCCACTGAGCTCACACTCAGATGTGCAACTTGACAGCATTAATCAAAAGCCAGGTTAAAAACTACTCAGGTGTGCCTGTGTGTATTTTTTCCTCTGCCTCGTTAATTAACAGTGTACTTAAAAAACAAAACAGGAAGAGCCAGCTTGGGGTCGTGCCTTGGAGGAAAAGATGCTGGCAGGCAGCTAAGGATGAAGGAGGTGACTTTGAATTCCCATGCCAAGGCCTGGGCTTCATCTGTGCCATTCCACCTGTGCCCGTCACTGCTTCCTGGCAATAAACCTGCCTGGGCTGTTGGAGTGTCCCTTTCCTCTCACCCAGCAGGACAGCACGAGCAGAAACAGCCTGGCCCTGGCACTGAAGGCACAGGGCAGATGAAATCAGGACAAACAGATGGCACAGGCCACCTCTGAGTTGGCTGGAATGGATTCTGGGCACCACAGTAATATGGCTCATAGTTAATTAACAGCAAAAAGGTGATTAAAGGAAGCGAATTTCAAATGTTTTTAACGCTCTGAAGAAGGAACTCTCACAGTCTTTTCATCCAGTAAATGTTACGGAGTTTAGAACTGCTGCTAGGAATAAAAGCAGCCTAATCCTTCTCATCTTGGAGTACCCCACTGCTCATGGGCCTGTGGGGCAGGGGTCACTCCTGCTGTGCAGCCCAGCTCTGCCCAAAGGCTTTGTGTGACCGCAGAGGGGCTGCAGTAGGGCTTTGGAAACCTTTGCCTCCTCTGCTCCCAAATCCTCACTTTGCCGTGCAGGTCTGCTTATTAATGCACATTCAGACTCTGTGCTGCCATCCCTGTACTGTCCCACTGGCAAACCCAGCAACCCACCCCTCCTGCCTGAGCCAGGAATTCCTGCTCTTGAGAGCCAGGACCAGGGGCTGCACCACAGGGACCCTCCGTGCTCAGGACCCTCCTCTCATGGAAGGGCAACAGAGCTTGCCCTCAGGGGGCAGGACATGACCAGGCTGACTTGGCAAAAAACCCACAGCTTTTAAGTCAGTAGACAAATTCACATCTCAGGTGTTGGTGGCTGATCAGCCTGTGCACAGCACGCTGCCAAGAAGGGTGGGTAAATCTCTCTCAGGACACTTGGTCGGGTGGGTGAGGCAACAGCAGGAGAATGAACCCCAGGGGTATTTCCTCAGGGGGCAGCCCCAGAAGTGACATCCCAGCTCCCCAGCTTGGCCTGGCCTGAAGTGCCCCAAAAGCAGCACCATGGGCATTTCCCTTAATGCCACCGAGGTCCCAGTGAGCCAAGAACTGCGGGCTCGGGGTTCTCCACCCGCTGCTGTAAGGATAAACAGGATGAAACTCCATCCCTTGCTGGCAGCCTGTCCCTCACAGCTGAGGTTTGTGGGCAGAGCCGGCTGAGGAAAAGGGAGAAGGACGGGTTTATATTGTGCCAAAGGGCTGGGAGCACCCGGGGCAGGCAATCGGCTTTGCTCCCGAGGAGTTTCCAGCAGGCAGCGCTGTTAGACCGCCTTTGCCTCTCAAACCCAACCTGGCCGGTCGCTGAAAAGGATGATGATGTTCCTTTCTAGCAGTTTCTCCTCGGCTTTCCAACTCCTTGCGTCTAAGGATGGGTTTCCTTTTAATTTTTTCATAAGAGATCTGCAGAGTGGTCAATGCCAGCAGCATCCTAAGGCACATCCTGAGGAGCAGCCCGGTGTGAGCGCCTGGCCGAGCAGCCTCACTCATCCCAAATCCTGAGCATCCCTGCCAGGAAGTGACCTGAGACCTCGGCAGGGCACTGCAGCTCTCCAGAGCAGCCGCTGGCTGTTCCAGGGCGCCCTCCCTAAGGAACACAACAATATAGTCACTTCTATGCTGAAAGTCATCCAAAGCCAGCGACCGATGCTGGAAAAGCTTGGGAGATGCTCAGCCTGTCCTTCCTCCCTCCAGCTGGTGCACGGATGCCCTGCTAAGATTCATCATGAGCTCCCAGAGCCAAAGAGCCCCCAGCACAAGGTCCGAGCCCAGCACCTGCCAGAGCAAGGCTCAGGCATTCACATCCCGAGCCATGCTGTGGCTGAGCCTCCCTTCCCCTTCCTCTTCCCTTCCCTTCCCCTTCCCTTCCCTTCCCCTTCCCCTTCCCCTTCCCTTCCCTTCCCTTCTCTTCCCTTCCCTTCCCTTCCCTTCCCTTCCCTTCCCTTCCCTTCCCTCCCCTTCCCAAACCCGAGCCTCCATTTGTATTCTCATTTTCCCAGCAGCTGGGGGCTGAGGGACCACGCAGCGCGGGGGGCAGAGGTGACTCTGCCCCACAGCCCTCCAAACTGGGAGCTGCTGGGTGTCCCTCTCCAGCAGGGCTTGACAGAAGTTTGGCAGCATCCCGGGAGCAGGAGGTCACACAAATCCCCTGGATTGGAGTTTCTCTCAGGAACCTCCTGCCAGTGCCTCCGGAGAGCTGGCACGGAGGGCAGGGATCCTACCCGGGCACAGCCCAGGAGAAATTGTGATGTGAGGCCAACAGCAGCAACCAAAACGATGGGAAAAGCAATCGTGCTCCTGTCATCCTTCCCGGGGACAGCAGGAGCAAGCTCCCTGCTCCAGGGCTGTCCAGCCTCCGACTCCTCCCTCGGGACGAGCTGACAGAGCAGGGTCCTGCCCTTCGCTTTGAGGCAGCTTTGCATGGGGAACTGTCATATCACCACTCCCCTGCCCCTCTGCCATCACTTCATCAACCTTTCCTGAAGGGATTTTGTTAATCCTGGGCCATCTGGGTGCTCAGAGGCAGTGGGAGAAGTCAGGGGGTTGGGGAGGGCTGGGGTGTGCTGATTAACCCCGGGGGCTGCAGGCTCCAGCAGGGCTGCTGAGCACACACAGAGCCACTGCAGTGTCCTGTGGGGGACCAAACCACACCCCCCACACATAAAGTCATTAATTCAAGAGGCAGCAGAGCCCAAACCAAAGGTGTGACCTGCAGAAAGCATCCCTGGAATAGGGAATGGGCTGTCCTGGAAAAAGGGAGGGCTTGGTGCATTTCACATGGAAATTAAAGCTGCCTCAACTCCATCCTGTGCATCTTAATCCTTCCAGCTCCAGATCCTTCCCAGTGGGCCAAGAGAAGTCACCAGCTTCAGACAGACACCTTGAGTCCAGATTGTGTCTGTGTTTTATGGTGAAACTGCAGGACAGGCTCCTCCAGGATCGGCCTGCAAAGTTCTCCCTGCCCCACGAAGCCTCCTCCAGGCCCTGCCCGGAGCTGCTGTCCAGCCTGTCGTGACACAGTCCCTGTCATGCTGCTCCAGGCCCGCCCAGCATCACGGGGGAGCTTCACTGCTCTGATTCCCTCAGAAGGGGAGGATGGATCCCCTCAGAAACATCCTGCACAGAGTGTCTGAATTCATTAATTACAGGCAGATGCAGTCAGGAGGCTCCCACCTTTCTGAACAAGGGAAGTTGCCCTTCTAAAACCAAAGGCAGCAGGGAAGAATGAGATCCTCGTACAGATCTGACCCTTGTGGGGTTGTGCCTTTAGAAGTGTGCAAGGATTGTAGGTGTGACAGGTGAGAAAGGAGAAACAGGTTCTCAAGTAAAAACACATTCATCCATTTTTTAAAGATGCTGGAGAAGAGTATTTGACTCCAGCAAGTGCTGAAACTTTATGCATTATTCAAACTGCATGAACGTTTGAAGCCTGGAGACGTGGAAACCTTCACTGAGAACAAGTCTCCTGGCACGTTCCCAGGGAGGAAGTGTGGGTGATCCGTGTCATCCTGGCAGCGCAGGCGGCTGCAGTGGTGTTCATGGATTCTGGCTCTGCTCTGCACCTCAGCACTTCACAGCAGCTCTGCTTCCCCTCAACCCCCAGACTACACCAAAAAGCCCAGTGGGATGCACTCAGGATACTCCCGGGGGGAAGCTGCTCCTGATCCAGCAGGGTCAAAGAGAAGTGATGCAAACACACACAGAAAGGCAGCGGGAAGGCAGAGACAGAGGGATGAAGGAGGACGTAGCAGCCTGCATTAAACTTGCAAGGGAAAACCAAGTCCCCCCTCCTCCAAATCCACTCTTGCCCTCCCAGGCAGCCAATCCCATCCACAGCAATATTCCAGAGAACCTCATTCTGCTGCACTTCAAGCTATAAATTCAAACATCAGAATTAAAAAAAAAAAGAGAGGTGCCAGACGGGGCCAGGTTTTCAGACAGGCAGGCAGGCAGCCAGCAGCACAAACACACCGAGCACGGGCAGACATCTGCCTTGCCCCCTCCTCCTCCCCATCCCTGCTTTTTATTTATTCCCATCTTTTTTCTTTTCTTCACATTCCCTCTGGTTGCTGTCTGCGGGGGACCTGCATCACCTCGCCCATGGGGTTTTTGTTTCAAGCCTTTAGTTTCTTTTCTCTGAATCCAGCTCAAGCTCTGCCAGCCTTTCTCCCTTGACCCAGCCCCACAAGGGTAGGAACCGGAGCAGGATCTGCCTCATCTTCTGTGGCCAAAGACAGCTGGGGAAGGATGGCTGCACAGGAAAAGCAGGGGGATGGATCCCACCACAGAGGGACACCGCGCTGGCCAGAAACCCCACGGATATGGAGGATGTGGAATTTCACTGATAATGCAGCAACTCTCCAACGGATCTCAAACACAAAAGGCACATTAAAACTACAGAGCAGCCCCCAAATGCTGCAGGAGAGCAAGACAGACCACCTCAAACACCCTCATTTTTTCTTTGTGTGAAAGACTCTTGCAAAAGGAGCCGATGTTAAGGTGCCACCACTTTATAAAATACTTCTGTCAATCAATAAAATAAGTTCAAAAAACAAATCCACCTAACAACAGCCCCGGTTCCCAACCTTTCCCCTTCCACCTCAGGGATGATTTTAAGGTGAAGGATGAGGGCAGGCTCAGTGTCCCCACCCACAGTGAACTCTTCTCATGGCAGGGAGCAGAGGTTTCCCTCAGGTCTTTTGGAGTCTGGAATCTGCAGGACAACGGGGAATCATGGCATGGTTTAGGTGAGCAGGAGACCTTCAAGCTCATCCAGTTCGGCTTAACTGGGTGATTTTCACATTAGATTTTGAGGGACAAGTGGGCCATCAGGAAAATAAGGAAAAGCTCCTTCCCAAGAGCCAGAGGGGTTATTTGCTCTTGGTGAAGCAGCAATCGATGGCACAAAACCCACAAGGCTCTAAGTTAACTCCTCTCTTTTCCAGAGCAGGATTTGAGTAATAAAGGGACAGACATGAGACCAAGAGAAAGAAAAGAATATTTAATGGGGCTGAGCAGTTGAACATGATCCATCCTGCACCCCACAAGAGCTGCGTCGGGAGCCTTGGGAAAGGACAGCAGAGCTGCACAGGTAAAAACCATCATAATGCCGAGACACAAAGGTGCCCATGGAGACTCCCCAGCCATCCCTCTGCTGGCAATTCCTCGCTTTTGAGTCCCTCACTTTGCAACCTCAGAAATTCTCTTTTTGCCGATTTGTGTCGTAGATGCCACCTCTGCTCCCTGCTCCTGCACACTCCCACCACATCCTGCCCCCGCCTCAGCTCCAGCAGCTGTGTCCCTGTTCCTGCTCCCTCTCAGCTCCCCTCGAGGAGGATGAGCAATGAAACACCTGTGTGGAGTCCGAGCAGGCAGAGAGGAGCTCAACACCGGAATTAGCAGGAAGCCCTGATGGTTTGTGTCTTACCACAAAAGCACCGGTGGGAAGGAGGCTCTGGCAAAGCCCCTCATCATGACAGGGAAGAGAGAGAATGAGGAATTAGGTTGCTGTCTTGGTTTTGAAAGACAGTTGTCTGCCAGGGGAAACTAGAACCTCCCTTGGAATGACGAATACAAACCCCCTTCCCTCTAAATTATTGTAATTTTGCAATTAGGGGCTTTCAGGCAAAGATATGGGAAATAGGAGTAACAGTTCTTTACTTGGAATATTAAAAATCAAAAGGAAAATACAAATGTAGTGCTACAAAAATACAAGCAGGGAAGCAAACAAGGATCCTGGAAAAACCCTGACAGAGTCAGGGATATGACCTGACACCTTGGTGGTCAGGGTGTTGGAAGCAGTCCAAGTAAGTCCTCCTGGAGTAACAGATGTGCTTCTGTGGAGCAGAGATGGGCCTGTAGAAAATCCAGTGGTGGCAAGATGGGTCCGGTCTTCCTCCAGGAATCCAGTGGAAAAACTGGATGCCTTGTGTCCTTCAGTCCCAGTTTTTATCTAGCTAGGAACAGCTGGCTCCCCCCACACTGGGTGGAGCATCTCCCAATGGATGATGGAATGTGTCATGTCATTGGTGGGCCCTGATGGCCCATTATCAGAAGATGTCCCCCTAGAGGATGGAGGGGTGGTGACAGATAAGAAACACTGCCCCACCTGGATTTAATGGCTGGGCCATTATCAGGAGGCATCCATTCCCCTCCTCCCTGGAGTTAGAAGAGAAGGATAAAACATCTCCAAAAAAAAAAAAAAAAAAAACCAACCAAAAAAACTCACCAGCCTTCAACAGATGAAACAGAATACACATTTCTAGGTTACATAATCCACTACATAGGTTTACATTCCTTTTTTCCCTATAGATACCGGGGCTTTCTGGGTGCAACACAGACAAACTCAGATCCAGATCATCCACGTCCTGCCAGGTGCCATGGGCTGGAGCATCCCTGAGCTGGGCAGTGCCTTGGAGACGATCCATCCTCACCTCCAGGAGGCCTTTCCCCTGTCGGGACCTCATTACCACAGCCTCATTACTCACTAACAATAAAACCCTGCCCACAGAATCCTTTTATGAGAAGAAGGGGTCCTGCAACATGAACATGGGCCAGCAGCATCTTCAAAGAAATTCCCAGCCCATGACAGGAACACAGATTTGTCTGTCAAACACACTATTCCCTAAAGGATTGGGGCATGGATGGCTGCAGGCTGGACGGGGCTGGGAGCAACGTGGGGTAGTGGCAGGGGGTGGAACTGGATGAGCTTTAAGGTCCCTTCCAACCCAGACCAGTCTGGGACTCCGTGAAGATGGATTTCAAACCACTCCAGTTTCTAATTCCCAGGCCTTGGGAGGCAGGTTTCATCCCCATTTTACTGAAGGAAAACCAGAGGCTGAGCTCAGTGAATTTAGGGGGTCAAACAGCACCTGGGATGCGACAGTGGGACCCTAGAGACATCAGTGTCCCCAGGGGACCCCGCCACAAGTGACTGAGCTCATTTTCCTGGCTTTAGATTCCAGGTTTATTCTCTCCTGGCTTATCCTTGCACAGTGGTGGGGAGCAGGTCACACTGCAGACCCTTCCCAGGCTCCTCAGCTCCCAAAGCCCAATTCCCAGGTTCAGATGACACCAGCAACCAAGCCAGTTCCTTCAGAGGTAATTAAGCACCTAATCAATTTTGGTCCTCTACTCACTAGTTGAATGTACACATCAGATTTATCCCTTTATTTCAGCAGACAGAAGAGTAGGATGGAGCTCTGCCAGGAGCTGGGACAGAACCCTGCTCAGCCTTTCCCATCCTGCAGGTTTGCTTTTGGACACTCACAGAACTCCCACTGAAGCATCCTGAGCTCAGGAGGGCACTCTGCACTTGAGGAATAGAAATGTCTAAGCAGTTAAGTTTGAAGGTGTTCTTTTTCTCTCTATCCATTCAAATTCTGTGAATTCCCTCCGGTGTGCACCAAACATCTCCCATTTTAAAGCTTGTCCAAGTGTTTTCCCTGAACCAGTCAGGGCATAAGGTGACATTCCCCTTTCTGCAGAGGAACTCCTGGGATGTGCCTGGAAAGCACCCATGTGCCACTGGACACCCCTCAAACAGTGGGGAGAAAGCCAAATTACTGAGCCCCAAAGCTCTGCACAGGAGTCACAAGGCCACCAAGCAGCCCTGGGACCACCCCCAGAGTCCAGCTCCGGAGTGTTTCTGCCCTACCTGTGAGAAAAGGCTGGTACTGCCCTGCTGGTCTCATTCCTCCTCCTGCTCTGCTCTGCCCTGTCAAGGACCAGATCAGTGGTGGATGCTCCCTGCAGTGGAAAACCCACTGTGGACATCCCAGGATCTAAACCTTGGGAGGCAGCTCCGTGTCCTTGCGGACAGAGGCAGGACCCACACAGGTAACAGCTGACCCCATCTTCCTGTGGCCTTTCAAGCTTCCTCTGGCCCGGCTGCTGTGGTCACAGCAAATCCCCCCCAGTCCCCAGCCACCCCTCTCTGGGCTCTTCTTGTCCTGAGCAGCCTCCTGAGGCTGAGTCCTGGGGAAATAAATGCAATCTCTTCCTTTCAGCGGTCAATCCAAGACTCAAGGAAAATGTACGAGATAAGGACATTTCCCCCAAGGCCTCTGCAAGCAGCAATAAATCCTTCATCTGCCATCCAAACTGATTCTCCACAGCCTCTGAGGCCACAGAGCGGGTTCAAGAGTTGTGGCTCATTTCTAGGAAGGCATTTCCACTCCTGTTTCCCACCAGGAGGTTGCTGGGGGCACAAATACCCCAGGCTGGATTGTCTGGTGCCTGCAGGATGATCATCTCCCTGGCTGCCACGAGACAGCGACTTTATAAAAACACAACAGCCTCATTTCTTGAAACAGAACAGGAAGAGAGAGCAGGAGAGCTGCTGCTGCAGCCCCAATCCACCCCACCCCACCCCACCTGACTCCAGTCCAGCCCAGCACCACAAGAGCCCCAGCTGAGGGAGAAGAGCTCAGGCACCCCCAGGGACCGGACACAGCTGCTCACAGCCACCTCTGCAGGGCCTGGGGCCGATCCACTGCGGATCCATCCTCCCCTGGCTCCTCTCCCAGTGCCAGGGGTTGCCTCAGGAAGCGGTGCTGGCTCCAGCCCAGACTGGGGACGCAGCAGGCTCCTTCTGCAGGGTGCAGACAGGGGCTGCTGCAGCTCAGCTGGGGAAGCGGATGCTCAGAGCTGAGGGGACAGGGGGGGAACCACCGCTGACCCCTCTGCAGGTCCCTGCACCCCACAGAGCATCTGCCCTGTCCCCTTGCACAAAAACGACAGAGGGGGTTCCAAAAACTCCAAAAACACAGCTGGGGATGGCTCAGCACTCACAGCTCAGATTCCCTTTTGGCACCACGGCACAGGACTCTCTGGTCCAGTCTGGCACAAGATGTAAAGGTTCTGTCACCATGGAGAACCCAGAACTCGGTGTGAGGGACGGAAGGACACCCAAGTGCAGAGCAGAGTCCTCTTCCCACCAGCTGAAGCCCCCAGCAGGAGCTGGCCCCAAACCCACCCAGCCGCCCCAGGCAGCCCAGGCTCAGCCGGCAGAGCTGCAGCCCAGAATTCCTGCCGAGGTACAGGACCGGCCATAAGCCAGCAGAAGGATGATCTCCAGCATCTGGCAAGGCTTGCAGTCGATCTCGTGCTGCAGCTTCTGCTTTTGATGTCATTTCAGAGTGAAAGTTGTGGTGTACAGGTGCGGCGCAGCACCAATAACAACAGTTAAACTAACAATAACAACAGGGTCCTCTCCCAGCCAAGGGCACTATCAAACCACACATTCAGCACCTAAACACATGCAGAGCCCCTTCTGCTCCACAAGTACTTCTAGCAGAGACTTCCACTGTCTTGGAGATTAATATATATATATACATATATATATAAATCTCTATTTAATTTCAATCAGTTCAACATGATCTGTTTCTGTTTAAATTTTGTAGCATCCTTGCTTTGGTTCTTTATTCCACCTCTCTCCCTGGCTCAGGGATGTGACATTTCCATAACACACTGGCTTCCACTGAAATCGAGATAATTCCCGGGCTGTGGCCTTTTGGAAAGCAGCAGTCAGGACCAGCTTTTCCTTCCTCTCAGTATGTGTGCCCTCCCTTCCCTCAGACAACCCCAGAGCTCTGCCAGCCCAGGAGGAAAGGGCAGGAGCTGTGGCAGGCACATGCTGCTGCACTTTCATTATCGCAGTCACAACACGCTGCCAAGCTGGGGGAGTATTTTTAGACTGGGGAAGGAAAAAAAAACCCAGGCATTTATCAGAGAATTATTAATACAAAAAGCAACACTAATATTAGCAGTGCTCGCTTTTCCCTATACTTATACAAATTGGGGTTGGTTTTTTCCCTTCTCCAGCTTTTCTAGACAAGGAAATTGGTGCTTATCCATCACTGGGAGGTCTTGGACAAAGCAACCAAGACAGGGAACAGGGATGAGGGCCTCCAGGACTTAAGGGGGTACAGGGATGTCTAAAAAGGACCACTTTGATTCCTGCCATGGATGGCAAAAGCTGTCACACCCCACAGCCTCCCCCAGGGAACGAGCCTTGGCATGAGCAGCGTGACATACACACCCTGAGGATCCAAGGACCAAGTTCTCCCATTCTCTGGAATATCCTTGCTTTCAGGAGATTTGCTGACAGGTAGGTGATCAAGGCAGTTCATCAGAGGAAGATTTGCGTAGATGAACTGGATTAAACCCCTGTGTGGACACAGCTAGAAGCAGGTTTCATTTATTTTAGCTCTGAAGTAAATAATTAAAGGCCACTTTTGTTCTGACCAAGAGCAGCCATGCCAATGTAGGTTAAGAATCCACCTTCAACCCTTGCCATTAGTTAGTCTGGACTAATTGTCACCCAAGCATCCCTGATCGAGCAAACCCGAAGCAAGACAGAGTCTTCCTGAGCTGACTCCAGCCAGTGCTTTGGAGATCCAACGCCGACCAGCAATGGGAACCGGCAAGCTGGGAACAATTTCAGCTCCTTCTGCAATGCCATCGAGCTGCCTCAATCCTTGGGGGTGAAGCGAGGCCACAGCAGAGCCCAGGTGGTGGAACAATCCCAGGATCACAGACCGGAGCCTCTGGAGATCATCTCCAGCCCGGAGCTGCAGCAGGGTTACCCCACAACAGAGCAAGGAGCCCTGGTGGGGTTTGGACATCTCCTGAGGAGGGGACCCCACAGTGTCCTGGGCAGCTCCTCTGGGGCTCTGCCACCCTCATGGTCCAGTCCCCT
This sequence comes from Hirundo rustica, assembly GCF_015227805.2. Classification (NCBI taxonomy): domain Eukaryota; kingdom Metazoa; phylum Chordata; class Aves; order Passeriformes; family Hirundinidae; genus Hirundo; species Hirundo rustica. Next base: position 625,748 of record NC_053472.1, read on the forward strand.
CGTTGTCCTCACAGCCCTGGATCCCGCTGGATTTTCTCCTGGCTTTAGTGCCCAGGCAGCACTGCGGCTCTAAGCCGCTTTTTCTACCAGAGCCACTTCTGGCTTGGCTGTGCACAAGGTTATTTAACAGCAGCCCAGGGGAGAAGGAGGAGGGAAGGAGGGATTTTGCTTCTCCAGAGAAAGCTGCTGCTGTCAATGGGCAAAATAAAATCCCACAGAGAGAAAGTGCCTGACGGGAGACTGGGCCCCAGGAATCGTTATCGGGATGGAGTCAGAGGCTGGCTCTGGAGGAATGAAAGGGCTGAACAGACCCTGCAGAGCAGGGAATGAGGAGCAGAGGTGCCCAGGAAAGGCTCTGTACACGGGGCAGGAACGGCAGCTCCTTGCCAGCCTTGGGCTGATGGGAGCAGCTCCCGAGACAGGTGATGGTTTTATCCCACTCATGCTCCTACAGCCCCAATTTTCCACAGCCAAACTGACTTCCACGGGCCTGCTTTCAGTACAGCACCGACAGCAAATACTGAGGATACTACACAGCAGCTCACTGAGCTGGAAAGAGACTTCTGGAGGGGGTTTATCAAGATAAGATAAGCCATGGCTCAGCTGCAGAGACAGAGTCCCATCAGGATATGTGATCTGCTTGGACCCTTTGAGCTGATTTATGTTTGGGGAAAGAACAAATACAAACACATATAAATATCTGAGACAGAGTCTGTCCTCTGCAAGTCAAAACACACACCTACAAACACTGGTGGTCACAAGCTTTAAGGTTAAGTGCATTCCCCTGTACCAAAGCCAGACCTTGGCCACACCTCGAGCAGACCCAGGGGTTCAGGGCAGGGCATCATTTTGGAGGAGAGAAGCCCCAAGGATGATGAAGCTGTGACAAGTTTTATGGAAATAGCAGCCAGGCAGAGGGAAAGAACCCACAGCAGCAGCCCTGGGGCAGGAAAGGCTTCCACAGGAGGCAAAGGCCAGCAGGCTGCAGAGCCCCGAGACCCTGGCCTGGCAGGAGTTCCTTTGTCTGTCACATCCAAATCCCTCCCCAGGGGCACTCAGGTTCTGAAGAGCAGTTAAGTTTGAGCCTACACTGGAAACCTGCAGCTGATGAACTGGTTCAGCCCTTGAAATGATGTGTTTGCAGTTAAAGAATCTGTTTTTCCCAGCATAAACAAGGCCACGGGTTAAGTGCAGTTGTTCCGTCAGAAACAAGCAGAGAAAAAAACCAGGGATAAATGTGAGCTAAGAGAATAATTACTTTTACCTCTTTCTGTTCACAAATGGATTGGAGCAACTGAGAGTTTTCCTGGATCTATTTATGATGGGAAATTAGCAAGGCAATTCCTGCAAATAATTAGTTATTGATCCCTAAGTTTGCTTAGGGAAAAGCTCTCCTAAGCAAGTCAATCTATTATTCAAGATGCGTTTGTTTAGGGATTTGTGGCACTGGAGCCACATTTTTGGTTTCCTACTGATGAAGCACGACTCCAGGTTTCTCCATGAGTGAGGGAGGTGTTTGAAATCCCTTTTTTTCCCCTTCTTCCAATAAATGCTTTTCTCTGGTATTTGCTTAAAAGGTTTTGATTATTTCTTGGCAAAAAATTATTGTTATTTTATTAATACTCTAGGAGCATTTTCCCAGCATATAGATGTTCTAACTAATAACAACATCATTAAGTGAATCCTTGAATTTCTCCTGACCCTGCTGGGCACACAACTGGGACAGAATTTTCATTTCTGCTCAGCTTCCTGCTTCTTATGACAGAAAAGCTCTGATCACCAAAACACCACCAAACACACTTTTTGTTACAAAACCACACAGATTTCACTCAAAACGTGCCACACAATCTTTTCCCACTGTCAGGACCCGGCATGTGGCTGGGATTCCTGTAACAAAATCCCCATCTGACCTTCTCAAAGGCAGGGGTTTCACTCAGGAACGGCTGAGCCCTCACCACAAACCTTCCTTAGGTCCCTTTTCCCAGAGCTGTGGGAATCAGCACTTTTCTCCTACTCCCATTCTCAAGAAGCGTTTATTGCCCTCTGATTCGAGTTCTGGTTGGATTCAAACACCCCCAGAAAAGAAGAGCAGACGTTCACCCTGCAGCAATTAGAGGCAAAACCTGAGCAAATGAACCCTCAGCCTTCAACTCCCGTGCTTCATGCTTCCCTGGGCCCTGGCAGAACAAGCTGCCTGTGCTTGATATTAGGGCTTTAGAGGGAAATGCCAAGTGCAGAGGGGGGTGAAGCAGCTTGGTGGAGAGTTTCCCAAATCCGTGTGACACCTGGGAGTCCCCAGGTCACACAGGCTGTGGCTGCAAGGCAGAAGCCGAAGAAGGCAGCTGGGATTGACATAATCCCAAATGCCAGAGGGGTCTGGAAAGATCCCATCACACAGTCATGCAATGTCCTGAGTTGGACCCACAAGGATCCATCAGTCCAGCTCCTGGCCATGCACAGACCCACAACAATCCCACCCTGGGCATCCCTGGAGCTGTGTCCAAGCTCTCCTGGAGCCCTTGGGGCCGTGCCCATTCCCTGGGGAGCCTGGGCAGTGCCAGCACCCTCTGGGGAAGAACCTTTCCTGATCTCCAACCTAGCACAACAGTCATAACATGCTTTTATGTGAACACTGATTTTAAGACTCCCTGGTGCTGCTCTCTCCTCTCTGTCTGGACGGTCATGATTTCAAGTGCTACTCGAGCTCCTTCACATCCCATTTCCCTGCTCATCCCCCATCCATTCTGCAGCAATTCTTCCAGCTGTGTGCCACAGAACCCCGTGGAAGTGTTCCTCCATCCTGCTGCACTCACAGAGATGTTGGTGTGAGAGATACTTTTTCAAGTTCCCAGCTCCAGCCCCAGCAGCGTTTGTTAATACCCTGATGTCACCACGGCACACAAAACAACCACACAAGAGATTTGCAGGGCAGAGCTGCTCCTCTGAGAGAGCCCAAGGCCGAGCCTCTGCCTGTTTATTTCTTACATGTTATACGTTTGTGGGTCTGGTTGTGGATTGGCTTCTGGAGTTATCACCTCTCAGCCCAGAGGCCAGACCAGCTGTTAGTTACAGCTGTTTTCAGGTTAGAAATATGCAAACAAAGGACAGGGAATGAAAAACAAAAGGTTTGTTTATGTTCCCATGTGTGAGAAGAGGGTTTGTTTATGTTCCCATGTGTGAGAAAAGCGAAAACTGCTCCTAATATTGTGCAGAAACTAAAGAATCTGACTCCATCTTATGAACAAGTAGAAGGCTTTAAAAAACTCAGAAAAACCAGGGTGATGCCCTGAACCGTCCCGAAGCCTCCTCCTCCCCTCCTCCCACAGCCCAGTGCCGTTCCCAGCAGCTTTGGAGCTCACTCCTTTCAACAGCCCCTGCAAATCTCTATTACCACTCCATGATGGGCTCAACAAAAAACAGCATTTCCGAGGCAAAGGGAGGAAATTTCTGTTTGGTTTTGGTTGGGCTTTCACTTTTTCAAGGCATGTTGTGGAAGAATAAGAGCTACTCCTAGAGAGAATCTGCCTTTGCAAACTAAACAGGAAAAGTGCATTTCCACGCCTTTGCATGCCTCAGAGCCCTCTGTGATAGCTCAGGGGGGTATAGCAAAACCCGGCCCTAGGCACAGACTTGGGGTTGGGAGGGACCTCAAAATCTCGTTGAAGCCAAAATCTGTTTTTCATTAATTCAAACTGCTCTCCACAAGTGATTTATCTACACAATAGGATGAGCTCAGGAACTGAACCTCAGAGAATGAAAACCACAAAACTTTAACGTACTAATGGGACCATATCAACTTTTATTTAATTAGTAACATCCTGTAAGGTGCCTTTACACAGCGTAAGTGTCACTAGTGCCATCAGAGTGGCCACAAAAAGGCCAGAGGACAGTGACACTCAGGGCTCAAGATGCCCAGGGCAATGCCCAAACTTGCCTGTTACACCTGCTCTTACAAGAGCAAGGATTTATTTCAGTGTCACTGAATGAGAAAAAACAACCCCAAGACTTTGCACAGAGAGTTCTGATTTACCCACTGATTCTCACAGAAGCTTTCAAAAAGCCCAGCAACTTTAAAAAGTCCCTAAGACCTTAAAGGCTGAGACAACTCCCTGATAATCTGAGCAGGATAATCAATTTGGCTGCCACCAGCACCTAAAGAAACCCAGATTTAGAGGCCAGAATTCCCTGGCTGGTCAGGCAGGGAAGGGGCTGCCACAGCCCTTTAGCACCATGTTTTGCCTATCCAGAGGAAACTATGTATTCAGGTTTTAAACACTCATATTAAGGAGCTCTTTAAAAGTGAAAAATCAGCAGGCAAAGCATAACTGTGCTGCAAATGTGATGTCAAAGACGAGAACAAATGAGTAAAGAATCCCAGGCTTTGGTTCAGCAGCCTCCTGGATGCTGTTTGAAGAGGTGACACCTTGTAATCTTTAATGCACTTCGAAACGATGCCCTGCTGAAAACCCTGTGAAATTAAATGGCTCCTTGCCTTGCAGTGAGGGGGGCACCTGGAGCAGCCAGAGGATTACACTGCTCCCTGCCCCAGATAAGCCTGTCACCAGTGAATTCCTCCTCCCCCTTTTCTTCTTCCCATATTAATGCCCTTCATCATAATAAGGATTCCTTCTCACTGCCAAAACTCAATTTACACTATTTACTTTAATGACCTCATTTGTCATCCTGGCCTGTGCTGCTGCCTCTGGGACCACAGCCCGTCCTGCTGCCAGAAGGTCTCATTTACAGTCTGCTCTTTCATTATTTTTTTAAAGATTAAATTGCTTCCATTTCAAGGCAAACAATCTGGGATAGCAAGATACATTCATGCATTTGATCAATGCATTTTAGGGTTATGGACATCCCAGTCTCAACTGACTCCCACCCACTGCATCATCAAGTTATTTCCATCACCTTTGGCTTTGTTATTCCTTTCAATCCTTACAAAACAGACTGGTTGGGACATTGGAATATTGCCACAACATTAAGCTGTGGGAAGAATTTTAGCTTGTTTCTGGGGGAAGGAAAAGAGCCTGATCATTTTCCTCCCCAGCAGCTCAGTTCATGTACCTGTATAAACCCCATTTTTTATCTCACAGCTTCACTGCTCCAGAGAGGTGCATTCCTTCATATCAGATTATATTTCCTTCCCCAATCCTGACATGCTCAGTAAAATTCAATGGTAATGAAGTCATGTAAATAGGTTAGGAGAGAGCTCAATACTTCATGTTCCATTACGCCCCATGATCCGTGCAAACAGCATCACACAGAGTGCTGGGCTGGGGCTGGGGCTGGGGCTGGGGGAGGCTCCAATACCCCACAGCAAACACCACCAGGGTTTTCCCCCAGAGCAGGGCAGGCTGGGCTGGTTGAGAGGTCACAGAATCACAGAATCATAGAATCACAGAATTTTTAGGTTGGAAGAGACCTTCAAGATCATCGAGTTCAACCCATCTCTAATACCTCAACTGGACCATGACACCAAGTGCCACATCCAGTCTTTTTTTAAACACATCCAGGGATGGTGACTCCACCACTTCCCCAGGCAAGCCATTCCAGTACTTTATCACTCTTCCAGTGAAAAACTTTTTCCTAATACCCAGCCTATATCTCCCTTGTCGCAGCTTGAGACTGTGTCCTCTTGTTCTGTCCGTTGTTGCCTGAAGAAAGAGGCCAACCCCCAGCTGAGCACAGCCACCCTTCAGGAAGTTGTAGAGAGTGATAAGGTCGCCTCTGAGTCTCCTTTTCTCCAGGCTACACAACCCCAGTTCCCTCAGTTGTTCTTCATAGGGCTTGTGCTCCAAGCCCCTCACAGCCTCGTTGCCCTCCTCTGGACACACTCAAGCATCTCAACGTCCTTCCTAAGCTGAGGGGCCCAGAACTGGTCACAGCACTCAAGGTGTGGTCACTTGTGTCTGGCCGCAGCGTTGCAAGGACACATTCCCAGCCCACGTGCAGTGGCTTTAAAAGGAGATCTTGAAGCCCATTTTCCTGTTTGGGAGTAGCTCCTTTGCCTCCTCCCAGCTCAGCTCCCACCTGACTGGCTGGGACAAGAGGTGTCCTCCCAGCGCAGTCTGCAGTGGCCACTGGCCTGGGAGCATTGGCCATTTGCGGGACACCACTCGTCAATCCCAGCATAAAGCTTAACAAACAGATGAACTGCAAAGTGCCAAACCTTGAATCACAATGCCATTTGCTCCTTCACTATTTAAAAATCTTTCTCTGAGATAAATAGAAACCCATTTTTTTTAGCCAAAAGAAACAGCAGTGAAACTTCCCTCATAAAAAAAAAAAAAAAACCCTTAAGAACTCACAATTATTTCAAAGTTAACAAGCACCTGCCTCATTTTGTTCAGCTCCTGTAACTACAGGACTTGTTTTGTGTTTTCTTCCATCCTAAACATTTGTCTTCAGCCCCAATAAACATCACCCTAAACCTTTGCAGTGATTTCCAATATGCTGATGCATTTCTCCAGAAGTCTTTTCAGTGAATAAATTGGTCCCAAACTAATAGTCCTTGTAATTCATTCAGACACAGCCTTGCTCAGGCTGTCTCCTAAGCAGACTTCAGCAGGAACATAAGGGATAACATCTTTTCCAGATAAATTTGAATCTGATATAAGTATTTTCTGCAGAAAAACATGCTTCAAATTTCTCATCAATATTTATACATAAAGCTAAACCAAGCTTTTTTAGTTACTTCTAGATAATATATGATGGTAACTTGACAATAACAGAATTTTACAGGTTATGTATGATGCATAGAAGCACAGAAATATTACTCTCGGAGGATCAAGTTTCTGGTGTGTCACAAGATGGGAATCACTCCAGCACAGTCTTCCCTGGATTCCCTCTAGTCTTGCCCTGGATCATCACATGCGGATGGGAGCAGCGCAAGGCTGAGGGAAAACAAACCAGAACTGACAACATCACAACAGCAAAAGCATCACCAGCGTGATCTGAAACAATCTGCTAATACAGGAGTAATAAAACAGCATCAAAGCTCTTGGGAACATCAGCTTACCACAGATTTTTACGAATATGCAAACATTTTAGAGAGACTGTGCCTTAGAACACTGGAAAATGCTTTTAGACTCAATAATATATTTTTTTAACTTCATTTTGGACTCTTTTTCCTTTATCTGTACAGGACTTGTGTCATTACCTTGCTCTGCCCACTGCAGCACACAATTGTGATGCCTGAGGCTGGAAAGGACTCTTTACTGCTTCTGTGGGAGCTGCTTTCCAAGGAAACATGGGGGAATTTAAATTAAAAAAAAAAATACATTGGAAACCCCACGAAATATGCATGTGAAGCAGGGAAGAATTTCAATTGTTCCTGGTTTACTGGTAGGCACAACCACTGAAATAATTCTAGAAGAGCTATAAACAAAGAGGGAGAGCTTGGAAAGGAGGAAGAGCTGTGATCACTGGATCATTGAGGTTGGAAAAGCCCTCCAGGACCATCCATTCCAACCTGTGCCCAATGCCCACTCTGTCCCCAGCACTCAGATCACTGAGTGCCACATCCAGGTCTTCCTTGGACCCCTCCAGGGAGAGGAAATCCAAACCTCCCTGGACAGCCCTTTCCATGAAGAAATTCCTCCTGATACCCAGGGTGGATGCGCCAGGGAAGCCCATCTCCCACAGCCTGGACGTCACCACGGTCTCCAAACCCAAGGTGGGATCTTCATCACGTTTACAAACCAGACTTTCCTGGCACTCCCTGTCCCAGGAGTTTCCAATCCATTTAACCAGGGGAAGAGCCTCTTCTCAAGCCTGGCATCTCCCCACACCTTCTCCAACGTGCAGGGAAATATTTGTAGTCACAGCAGGTAAATGAGCTGTGGACAAGGAACACAATGAATTTAATGGCATGAATTATTTACACACACATTCAGCAAAGCCATCTTGCTACGCAGCAGTCCCAGCAGCAGGGATTATTAATTTATAACCCAACTACAGCTACATTAAACAGAACGAGGCTTCCATAAAAACTTAACTGTGGAGCCACAGGAAATATTGCCCAGCACATCCAGGCAGTACAACAGCAAAGCCTCGGCTGAAAATCCAGCACATCTCTAGGGGTGTGGAAAAATGACCACTGGATTCCAGTTCGCATCCAGGCACAACCTTCTCTGCCTTGTCAACCCAAACAATGCACCTGAAGCAGGATTTGCCTTTGAGGCTCTAAAATAGCACCAAAATCCTCTCTTTCCAACAGCAGTGCCAGCCCCCCTCTTCCCTAGGGAGCAAAATCCTTGGAGAGGTAACAGGGAGCATCCCCCAGTCCTGCAATGTCCCCTCTGGGCCCCCCTCACCTGATGGGAGCAGGGGGAAAAGGGACCCCCAAAAAAAGAGCAGGAGAAGTCTTTGGAGGTGGGACAACACAGGATTTGAGGAGAAGCCGCAGAACATGAGGAAGAAAGGGAGGGAGCTGGAAACACCTGGAGCAGAGAGTCCAGGAGAAGGGAATGAGGAGGCACAGAGCACAACTACAAGAGTCAGAGCGGGGATTGGGGAATTCGGGTAAGGGAAGCCAGGGAAACAGAGTGCTCCAAGTCTATGGAACAAGAAATGCAGGTAATAGATCTGTAAGGAGAAACCTGGTCAGCAATGAGAAGTCTGCAGACTGGGAATGGATAAGGAAGTGAGAAGGCTGAGCATGGAAGAACACTAGGAGCTCCACAGCATCATGGGGCAGCTTTAACCAAGCTTTTAATGCTGGGTGTTTATGTGACAGACACCTGCATCGTGTCCTGCAATCATACAAGGCTTTACAGAAGCACAGGCTTGTCCTTGGGTTTAACCAGGGGCTCCATGCTCCTAAATCCTGCTGGTGTGTTTTGTGCCTTCTGCAAAGAAATGGAAGCCACCACTCCAAGAATGTTCCCAGCACAATATTCATCCTAATAAACACATTAACAGCTGGACTGCTGCATCCTCAGCTGCTTTTTCACCCAGCTGCTGGCTGAGGCAGCAACTTAATCTTCAAACAGCAGGAATTCAGGTCCCCATCAGAGCTGGAAACCCTCCTGTCCTAGGGTAACTTTATGATGCTTGTATCCCCAATCGTCTGTTCTGTTTGTGCTGTATATTGAGTCCTGTGCCTTTAAGACTGGTTCTAAGAGCAAGGAGAAGCGCGGAGTTTGTTTTGAGAAAACTGCCTGACTCCTCCACATTCTGCTGCGGACGGGGTGTTCGGCGGAGGCTTGGAGAGACTGCAGGACAGAGATTTCTTTTGCTTTTAGTTAGTTTCAGCTAGCTAGGGCAGAGAATTTCCCTGGACTGTTTTTTTTTCCTTTTTCTTGGAACTGTTTAAACCTGCTCTGGACTGAAAACCCAGGGGAGCACTGGGGGCTGCACCTGCTGCCCACCGGGGCCTGGACCTCGGCATTTTCCAGCAGCGCCGGAGAGACTGGGACTGAGGAGAGGCACTGAGAGAGAGAGAGCCAAGCTACACCCACGGCAAGGACTTTCTCAATTCGCCATCTCACTTCAGAAGGAGAGGTTTTATTGTTTCATACTATTCATTCTTTATACTTGTATGCACTTCATTTGTTTAGTAAAATAGTTTTTTCCACTTTTCTCCAAAGAGGGTTTTGGGTTTTTTTTTCCGGACCGGTTGGAGGGAGAGGCCACGTGGGTTTGCTTCCTTAGAGGGATCCTATACAGGGGTTTTCTCCCAAATTTGTCCCAAACCAGGACACCTTCCTACTGCACTGTGACAGCCTGAAAGGATTTCCCACAGCACAGCCTCACGGCACAGCAACCTTGCTGCTAACTCTGCCCAAGATCCCAGGGCAGGGTGGATTGCTTGCTCCTGGTGCCTCTGAGTGTTCCTGCTGTCAGGAGAGGAGTTTGGTGCCTCCTGAGCACACAAATGATGTCACTTTGGGGCTGGAGGAAAGGCCCTCAGAGGCACTCCAGCCCTGCTGAGCAGTGGGGAGGGAGCACACGCTCAGTCCAGCACAGCAGCTGCTTCTTTGCCTTCCACAGGTGAATTCTTGGCACTTCCAGGATGCCTTGCTTGACCTACTTAGGGCTCCCTGTGGGACTGCACCAGCCAATCCCAAAGCCCACAGCTCCCTGTTCCTGGGCTGGAGAAGCTTCTGCTGTGCCTGCACTGAGCTGCGTCCCCGTGCCCGTCCATGTGAGCGATGATGGGGGAACCTCCGTGCTCCTCACCCCCAACTGGGATGAGCTTTAACAGCTGCAAATCCCTGACAAGGAGCAGCCAGTGTCACTGCTGTGGAGTCTGTGCTGGCTGACCTGGTGCTCCCAGAGCCCTGCTGAGCTGCAGGGAAAGCTCTGCCCATGGACCAGGGCAGGCGGCAGTCCCCGAGCCTCCCCGAATAAATAATAGTTGAAATAACAAAACAACCTCCAAAACAACAAATCAGTTATCCATTAGCTGCAAATACTAGAAAGGCAGGAAGGTTAATGATCCCAGCAGGGTGGAAATTCTCCTGTGTCAGGAGACAGGACTGCAGGCAACATAAGAAGCAGCTTTGTACTGAATTTGGGAGAGGAGAGACGATGGTTCCAGGTGTCCAGAGAATCCAGTGGGACAAGCAGGAGGCAAAGCCTTGGAACGGTGCTGGCCTTGGGTGCCAAAGGGGGGGAGAAATCCCACAACCACTTCAGTGCCAGTGATGCCAAACAGAAGAAGTACCCACCCTGCCACCATCATCTTTCTCCAGAAGTGCTGCAGTTTCCAGCAAAGTTCTCCTGTCTGTGCAAGATCTGGGAGCTCTGTGACTTAGCTTCCCCCTCACAGATGGGTCACAGAGGGCCAGTGGGCCCTAAGAAGGTCTAAGGACAAGATGTGCAATATCTCACTGACTCTTTGGGCTGGGCTCTTGTAGCCAAAGAGGAATTCCTGCTTTTTGTGCTATAACAGCCTCGTCAGCAGCTGAGGAGGGGGTCAGAGAGCTCAATAGAAGGCTCATAAGAAGTTTTCAGACCCAGCAATTTTCCATACAAACCTGTTTTTAACATTTATCCCATTACCTGCCTGCTCTGTGCTTCAGTTTCTCCCTCTGTGCAAGCGGAAAGTGGCACCAGCCGACCATGGAATACTCTGGAACACAAACCCCTGGAACACCAGCTCCAGGTTGTGTTACTGCTGTGAGCAAGGGATGCAGCCTTTAGGGGGGCAGAGGCAAAAGGGGATTTGGCAAGAAGCCCAGGGGCAGAGCAGGATGGACCTGGGTTAGACTGTCCACATCTCAGTGCTCAGCAAAGCAAAAATCACATCTTGACAAAAACCCAGCTTGGTCATTGCCCGGTGCACTCGTCCCTCACCCCGACACTGGCAGCACTGCCAGAGACTAAAGCACAGCAAAAACACCCAAACAGCCACTGGAAGTGCACAGATCCCACCCCAAGAAAGGCACCAGCGCTGGGCACCCTAAGGAAGGTGATCAGGCACAGGCTGAGGCTCTCAGAAAGAAGCCAGCTTGGTTTTCTCCACATACACGATGAGGGCAGCACGCAAACCCCTTGCAGTCTGCTCCCCTCCCGCTGCTCCATGGCTGTTCCTTTTCCTCAGGGAAGCAGGGCAGGAGGCAGCATGGAATCCCTCCCAAGCCCAAAGCAGCAGAGAAGTCAAGGAGAAACCTTTCCCCAGGTGCCTCAGGAGATTTCAGCCCCTCCAGCCAACCCAAAGCTATTTTCCTCCCAGAGTAAAAACGAGTTCAACCCACACTGCTTTCTCAGCAGCTGGGGGGAGTCCTCCTGAGGGCCTGGGGAGGTACCTGGGTGCAAACCCACATTGCTTCCACTTGGGAACTCTGGTTTTTGGGGCTTAGAGCTGAAATCCACCCCAAATCATCCAGAGGGGTTTATGAGAACTTTGGAAAATGTGGACTCAATTCACAGCATCTCAAAACCAAGCAAGCTTTTACATGTTGCCACTCTGTCCACAAAAATGTGTGTTGAGAATTCACATTTGCTCTCTTTTTCTTCTATTTTTCCCTTTTGCAGAGTACCGGGGGAAGAAACAGCCAGATTTTATTGTCAAGTTCTTGTTCAAGACTGTAATGAAAATTCAGGGATTATTTTTTCATGAAAATGTCCACTTAGGAAAAAGGCAATTCTCTTCTCTTTTGGGAAGAAATGGTTTCATTAAAAAACAATAAAAAGGTAAAATAGTACTTTCTAATGAGAGGCTGGAGTCTCTTCTTGAGTTATTAAGCAGCAGCCGAAGCCACACAAACACACTTTATTATCCTCCCCAGTGTCCACACTTGCAGCAGAGAAAATTCCTGCCAGGACTTTGGAGTTACCAGCAGTACTTTAGTTAGGAAAAGACAAAAATCTGTCTGGCACACAATCTGTATTTGTGATTTAGTCAGGGTTTGGAGGCTTGGCCCAGGCCAAAGCTCAGTTCTGCCTTATTCAGCAGAGGATGTGAGCTCTGGTCCTGCCTTTGTGATTCCAGCAGGGCTGTGGAGGAGGGATCTGGATGGGAATGCACACCCAAAAGGTGGAGGTTTTGTCCAGATGAATGCTGTGGGTAAGGCACTCACCATCCCATGACTCACAGGATTCCCAGGAAGGCTCAGCCCTCACGGCCAGGTCTCACTGTCCCTGGAGCACAGGGCTGGCAGCAGCAGGACAAACAACACACCCTGGCTCTGGGAACAAAGAGCAGCAGGAGCATCTCTGGGGAAAGCAGGGGTGGGAAGGGTCAGGGAAAATGCCAGGAGGGGACTGCTGCCTCAGCCATGGGGCTGCACTGGGTGACACATCCTGGGGACAGTGCTGGCTGTCCCTGAGCATCTCCAGCTGGGAGACAGTTTGGAGCAGGTCCCGAATCCAGCACTGCCACGTGTCCTGCAGCAATGGCCCCAGAGGTTCCTGCCATGGCAGCACCAGGGAGGTGACCCTGATGCCAGCGAGAGGGCTATCTGCAATCTGCAGGTCTGTTCTTCGCTGCTGCGGCTTCAATCAGGCCCTCACTTGCCGTGGCTGGCACAAAGCCCCTCAGCAGAGTAGTGCCACCAGCACTGTATTTATAACCACGGTATCAGTGCACTCCACCCGCGGCTGAAATCCCTTTCTATTCTGAGCCATGCAAGAGGAGAAGGGCAGAGGTCCTGCCCCAGAGAATCCTCCATTTAAGCAGCCTGAAGGCAGGGATTTCACTTTGGAGTGAGGTGGACACACAGATGTGATCTGGTAGCTGAATACCTGTTTGCTTCCCTCTGTTGCTGGCCAAAAACTGTTTCCATAAATTTGCAAGTCCAGAAATTCTGTCCGGAGCCACAGAATTAGTCTGTCCCTAAAGCACTCCAGGCCTGTAAGCTTTATTCAGCCATCCCCTCACCCTATGGCGTGGCAGCACAGGGGCCCTGCTGCTCGGGCAGCTGCAGAACTGCTGGTCCCCCTCCCTGGTGATGGAAGTTCTCCCAGCACTTCATTACCACCTCTCCCAGGTGCCTGCCCCCCATCAAAGGGGTTTCCTGAGGTTTTGACAACCATCCCCTGCTTCCAGCAGGCAGCTCTTGTAAGCTTCTTTGGGGAAGAAATGATTTAAGGCAGCTGAAATAGGATTTACCCATAGAGGAAGAAGCTCCAGTTTTGCATCCCACCATGCACAGTGGAGGATGATCCCTAGAGACAGGGGAAGGGAATTTCAGAATCCCAGAGCTGTTTGGGTTGGAAGGGCCCTTAAAGCCCATCTCATTGCACCCTCCTGCCATGGCAGGGACACCTTCCCCTATCCCAGGCTGCTCCAAGCCCTGTCCAGCCTGGCCTTGGGCACTGCTGGGGATCCAGGGGCATCCTGTGTGAGCACTGGGAGCTCCAGTGCTGCTGCAAGGTTGAAGTGCTGCTGTGTGAAGCCACGGAGGCTCAGGCTTTACTGTGGACTGATAACACAATTATTTGTCTTGAGTGGATGGAAGTGCAATCACAGCAGAGCCTTTCAAAGCATCTTGAGACAGGGAAATCTGAGGTCCCAGACCCAAAGAGGTCTTGCTAAGCAGTGCAAGGGTAACTCTGCAGACCTGCCTGCTCTGTGGCAGATTTTCACTCCTGGAGCAGAAATCATAAAGGGAACAAATGAGCCCTTATTTTGCAGCACTGAAAATGCCTTTAGGCATCACATCCAGGGTGATTTGCCTTGCTGGAATGTTCTGTGTCTAGAGGGGGCCTCGTGACAGTCCCTGTGTGCCCTGTGGAGCAGGGGAATGGGGTGGACAAGCACGTGAAGTGCTGGAGCCTGTGAGCTTGCCCAGCACATGCACACCCCAAAGAGCAGGAGCCAGGGAGCTGTGCCCCTCACACACACGTGGAATGGACATCCCCATGGAATGCTGCTGTGCAAAGGCAGGAGGGCTGAGCTGCCCCGTCTGACTCCTGCCCTGCCCTGCTTCAGGCAGCTTTTCAGAGCAAATAATTAAAGATGGGCTCCAAATCCATAAATCAAAGAGAGAAAAACCTTGGAAACAGGAACAAAAGGAAGAAAAAAGGACTTAAAAGCCTTGCCCTGTGCTGTACAATGCTCAGACAGCTTTTTTGCAAGCACAATTCTGTTCAGAAACAGACTGCTGAGACTCAGCAAGTTCCCTGGGAACACAGGTGAGGGAGGCTTTGAATCTCCGGGTGCTTTTGTGGCTCTGAGTGCTTTGCTCTGCTCTTAAATCGCAGCTTTTCTTTCCTGCAGGGCCTACCAGGGAAAAGCAGAGGCTGGGGGTTCCTCAGGAAAAACCTGCCAAGCAGAGGGGACGTGATGAGCTCTGACAAAATACCACAGGAGAGCAGCAGGGAATTTTTCCTCCACAGCCCATGGTCACGAGGAGAAATCTGACCAGGAACAGACCTCCAGCAATGACCCCTCTCGAGCATTAACACTTCATCAGCATCAGTGAAGTCACAGAAGAGCTGAGAGGGAGAATTCCCATCCCACATCAGAGGAGAAACCAAGGCACCAGAGGGGGCAGGTCCCAGCAAACATCCCCGATGGACAATTTGGTGCCAGGGAGCCAAGCTGTGCCAGTTTATGAGTGGCACCTTCCGGGCTGCAGCACAGCCCTGTGGCCCCTGTGCTGCTCTCCAGCCCCATGCCCCAGCTGCCCGTGGGTCAGGCTCCACGTGTGATGTCCAGAGCAGGGAAAGCCCCTCGCTTTGCAGGAAACCTCCAATTAAATAGGGGTGGCCCGGGCTCCAAACAGCCCTGGAATCATCACTGCTAAACCAGGGAGGTTTCTTGCTTTGAGGAGGCCAGACAGGTGCTTTTGCAAGCTTATCTCCCCAAGTTTGTCAGAGCTCCTCGGTGGGGATTTTCAGTCTGAAGGGCAGGCTGGGGAAGGTCTGTGGAGCCCTCAAACCACATGAGGCTTTGGAAAATAGAGAATGAGCCTGACTACCCCAGGAACAGGTATTAGAGCGATTCGCAAAGCAGTCACACGGAGAGAGAGGTTTTCCAGGGCAGAGGTTCCTCCGTTCTGACTCAAGGTTGAGTTCAGGCGGAGAGAGAGCCTCTTTGTTTATTTCTTACTTTTTATACATTTGTGGGTCTGGCCAAAGATTGGCTTTTTGGGGTTTCCACCCTTCAGCCTCAGTGGCCAGACCAATTGTCAGTTACAATCGTTATCAGGTTAGAAATATGCAAACAAAGGACAGAGAATGAAAAACAAAGGATTTGTTTATGTTACATATGTGGGAAAAAGGTAGAAACTGCTTCTAATATTGCACCATAGCTAAAGATCTGACTCCATTTTATGAAAATTCAAAAGGCTTTAAAAAACTCAGAAAACCCAGGGTAACAAACAGGCTCAGACAGGAGACTTGGAGAGCCCTGCCCTTGGCTGCTGCTGAGAGTGATGCTCTTGTTTTCTGGGTTTTTTCCCCCCCAGACCTCTTAACCTGCTCTCTCACACTGCAGAGCTGGGAGCCTTTTGTTAACTATTTCCTGCTCCAGTTTCCATGGAAAACAGAAAGTCACATGTAGCATCTCCCAAGAGATGACAGAAATGCCTCTGGCCTAACAATCCGACTGCCTTTAACAAATGAGGCCAAAGAGAAAAACCATCAACATGCAAACCAGGGATTTCAAGTCTGTCTGCTCAAGTGCCCCAAACCCTCAGTATTTTAGAACAATCAAGTGCTAAAAAATTCCCAAACTGTTTAGCTAAGTCCACACTGAGGCATTCTTTCCCCTAAAAAGGGCAAAAAAGCCTGTATATCGCTAAAGTGCTGGGGGAAGTGTAATATATTGTGATTTAAAATATTTGATCTTGCTTTTCCCTGGTGACAAACTTTTAATTCTCATTATTTCTAAGCTTTGGGCCAAGGTTCCACCGGTCACACCAGTACCTGTCTTTCCTGAAGTTTCAGCTCATTGCCCCAGGGCTTCTGCAGGCTCCTGGGTAACATGATCGACCAGTAGGACACCTGGCAGCATCCAAAGTCCTCTAAGTGAGAGGCTCAGCACCTGAAGCTGGGGTGAGGTGTCCAGAAGAGGGGTGTCTGATTTTAGCTCTTTGAAGTGCTGTTCGAAGCCTGATTTCGGCACCTTTGAGTCTCAGCTTCCATGAGATCTATAAGAAAGCCCTGAATTTCTCTACCTGCTCGCCCCAAGAAGGCACAGAAGGGCAGTTCAAACACCAGTGATGTTTGCAAACCAGCACATTTCTTTTCTCTGCAGGAACACCGGGCCTCCTCATTCAGTTGTAGGCTAAAACCAGCTCTTGTCCCAGCGGCTTCAGCTGAGCAGCATTTGCCCCATGACATCTAAAGAACAGAGGTCAGCCGAGGTTCAAGGTGCAAGGATGAGGAGGAATAAGAAGAAGGCCCCAAGCTGTGAGCAGCTGAGGGTGAGAGGAGGCCCTTTGAGGAGAGAGCTCCTGTTAATCCGTGCAGCAGCAGAGTGGGGTGTGGGGCTGCTCCGGGGGCAGATTCCACGGAGTCTGTCTGCATCTAAAGTAGAATTCTTAATGAAACAAAAGCGCAGTGCTCTAAATTTAGATGCTCTATGAATGCCTTTAAAAGCCACGCAGTGGCTGAAATCTCTCTCAGAGTAGGTGCTCCCATCAGGCCAAACCCGAAATCCTGGAGCCAGTGGGGAAAACCTCTTGGGTTTGAGTGATGAGCTTCCTTTTGCTGTCCCTCCCCATCCTTGGTGGCCCTTCCAGCTGTTGCTGTGTGTTCCTAAGTGACACAACCCACAGTTGTTAATACCTGTAATTCCATTTTATGCTTTAGCCTTTCTGGCAGCAGGGCAGCAAGGCTAGAGCTGGAGTTGAGTGAGACTGCAAATAAACAGCAGGCCAAAGAGCTGCCATGCAAAGAGATACCCATCTTTCAGTATCAGATCTGTTAGTCTAATACCCTTTGTTTGTGTTGCAAAACAGGTTCTGTCTAGCACTCCAACTACAGCCACATCAGATGGGCCATAAATCATGGAATAATATAGGCAGGAACTGGGACTTATCTGGTAAATCACTTTCTGCTCCTAATATGCTGATCTCTGTGGGATGGGGATGGATGAGATCCCTGGATTGAAGGCAGTGCTGTGCTATGACAGTTATACATGAGGGATGTTCATAGCAAGCCCACGCTGCAATTTATTGTTTAGTCAGAAAATTTCCCCTTGATTTATAAATACTTCACCTGAGAAGAATCCACGCTAAATCCAAGCACACAGACAAACTTCCCAGTGCCCAGGGATGATCAAAGAGGAGCGGCTGGATGGATGGTGGGGGCTCCAGAGGGACTCCAGAGCTGCAGCTCCTGCACAATAAAGCCCATTATAACAAACAGGAGTGCAGCTCACGCTCTTCCATGGGATCATTGCTAGGCGTTAATCTACCCTGAGCTCCCCATTCCAGCTGAGAGGTGAGGTGATGATCCGGGGTTGAAAACTGCCCTTGGCTGTTCCATACAGAGCCAGGAGAAGTGCAATCCTTCCAGCGCTAAAGAACAAATTACAAGCTCACCTGTCCTACCCAACTCCCTTCTCCCTCGTAAGGTCAGGCAGCTCAGACTGCTTCGTTAATAAAACAACCCTAGCTCCCATCACTCACTGCCGACTTTATCTGTTCCAGACACCTCTTGCTGCCAACAGCCCCGTTCTATTTTTACACGGCTCTGCTTCCCTGTGCTGCCCACTTGATGTGTTGTTCACACCTCGTTTACTCTTCACACCCCTCAAGGACCTGGCCCACCCGCGTGAAAGGATCCCTCCCCTGGAGAGCCCAGTGCACCGATAGGAAGGGGGAAACAAATAAGAACCAGGGTTGCTGTCAGCACTTACGGCTCTAGGGAGGACAGGAGGGAAAAGGGCAAGGGAGGGTATCTACTGCTCCAGCTGCTGTCCTGGTTATCCCTCCTCTCCTTGTAACCCGTTTGGAGTGGAAGCCGTAAAGAAGAGCATCCTCTCAGCCAGGGCCTGAATTACTGCATCCAAGCTGGAACCTTTCTGCAATTCTGCACGTGGGAGCACAACCTTCGAGCAAGGCTTCCAACATACCCACTGACAAATACCCAACAACTGAGGGAGTTTAAGGCTCGCAGCCCCAGACAAGTAGTTCAAGTATTGAACAAACTTTCCAGATGTGCTAAAGATTCCCTGTGCAATCACTGGGATCACGGGGGCCAGGCTGGATCAGCTCATCCCAGAGTATTTAGAGTTGCCATTCAGGAAACAATCCCTGTGCCATGGATGACTAATGCGACGGTTGGCTCTCACATGTAGGGTTTGGTTTATAATTGTAAAAATGTTTAAGGCTTATTCTCACCAGAAGGCCCCATGGGGACGGCACAGCTGCAGGCTGGACGGTTGGAAGTCGGTTGAAGGGTGAGAGTCAGTGGGAAATGAGGCTGGAGGGATGCGTGAACAGCGTATGAGCAGAAAGGTGATTGGATGGTAGAACGTGGACAGCGTATGAGCAGAAAGGTGATTGGCTGGAGGGACACGTCAACAGCGTATGAGCAGAAAGGTGATTGGACGGTAGAACACTTGGACAGCAGCACTGCAGCTGGGCTAGCCAATGGGTGCCTTCATTCTGTTAAGTTCTGTTAGGTCTCAGTTGTGTCAGGTAGAGATAAAAGGTATATAAAGGGTGCCATTTCGACAGTAAAAGAGATCTCCTTTGGATGCGTAAGGGCGTCTGTGTCACTTTGTTCCCTATTGCTACGCTCACAATTAAGGGATGGATATTATGTACAAGTTAAGAGAAGTTTTATTGACGTATAGCTATGTTACTGTGGTTTGTTGTTTGGACATCCTCTGCTCTCTCCATAGCCCCTTTCCCCACTCCATGTGTGCCAGGGTCGGCCTTGGCAGTCAGGACAGGTGGCGGGAGCGCTGCGCCTGTGCCCAGGCGTGGGGCACTGGGAGGAGGGACGGCAGGTCACTGTGGCAACGCCTGACCCCCAATCACACTGCAAGGAAGCCATCTCCAGCAATGCATGGTGAAGAGGAGTGGATTGGCAGATTGGGGAGGGGCCAGGGTTACCTGATGCAACACCAGAGGTGTAAAAGGCGGAGCAGCCGTTGTGTGGGCAAGCACGTGGCGGTTTAGTTCTGTGCTCTCAATGCTGCTCTTTCTCTTTATTCAGTCCTTTGTTGTATTTTGTTATGGTTTAATAAACCTTTGAAATTTTAAAAGTGAGCATCGTTTCTCACAAATGGAGACTTGTCCAGGATAAACACCTTATCTCCATGGTCCTAAGAGATTTTGAAAGGGAGTGTGCCCTGCTGTGATTTTGGTGGCTCAATCAATTCTTCCTGGGACCATCAGTGATCACAAGCTGAAACCCCATGGACAACGGAAGACTGAATAACGAGAAAGAAGAGGGGGAAGGAGAGTGCCATCCTCATAACTGCTTTGGCCAGATTGTTCATCCCTAATCTGGGTGTACAAACACCAGCTCCAGACAAGTAGTACACGGGATCTGTTCACGGTCCATTGGAGTGTGACCTTATCACTCTCTACAACTTCCTGAAAGGTGGTTGTAGTCTGGTGGGTCTCTTTCTTCAGGCAGCAACTAACAGAAGGAGAGGAGACAGTTTTAAGCTGCACCAAGGGAAATATAGGCTGGATATTAGGAAAAAGTTTTTTACAGAAAGGGTGATAAAGTACTGGAATTGTCTGCCTGGGGAGGTGGTGGGTTCACCATCTCTGAATGTGTTTAAGAAAAGACTAGATGTGTGTCATGGGTTGGCACAGTTTGGTTTTTAGTTAGGGATGAATGTGGAGTGTTGGCATGTTAGGACCTTGGAATTGTTTTGGAAAGGACAGAGACCTATCGGAGGCTAGTTTGGGATATTGGCATCTGCTTTGACCACTGAGAATGCTGAATGCAACTTTGGGATGTACCCATATGTCCTAGGGTAACTTTATGATGCTTGTATCCCCAATCGTCTGTTCTGTTTGTGCTGTACATTGAGTCCTGTGCCTTTAAGACTGGTTCTAAGAGCAAGGAGACGCGCGGAGTTTGTTTTGAGAAAACTACCTGACTCCTCCACATTCTGCTGCGGACAGCGTGTTCGGCAGAGGCTTGGAGAGACTGCAGGACAGAGATCTTGTTTTGCTTTTAGTTAGTTTCAGCCAGCTAGGGCAGAGAAGTTCCCTGGACTGTTTTTTTTCCTTTTTCTTGGAACTGTTTAAACCTGCTCTGGACTGAAAACCCAGGGGAGCACTGGGGGCTGCACCTGCTGCCCACCGGGGCCTGGACCTCGGCATTTTCCAGCAGCGCCGGAGGGACTGGGACTGAGGAGAGACTGAGAGAGAGCCGAGCTCCACCCACGGCAAGAACTTTCTCAATTTGCCATCTCACTCCAGAACGAGAGGTTTTATTGTTTCATATTATTCATTCTTCATACTTGTATGCACTTCATTTGTTTAGTAAAATAGTTTTTTCCACTTTTCTCCAAAGAGGTTTTTTTTACTGGACCGGTTGGAGGGAGAGGCCACTTGGGCTTGCTTCCTTAGAGGGATCCTCTACAGGGGTTTTCTCCCAAATTTGTCCCAAACCAGGACACCATATAAATCCTGATTTTGCTCAAGTCAGCCCTTTTCCTCCTGGCCAGCTGAACAGGTAACATCGAGTCAGGATGTCCTGTTGGCTGGCTGGGCCTGCCACTTCCTGCCCTGGGGGAGCTGGACGTGAGGCCTGGCTGGGCTCCAGCGGCCCCCGGCAGGGGAGGAGAGGCTGCAGCTTAATGTCAGCCACTTTTAAAACCGGCCCGGGGCCCTGGAGCCCCAAAGGAGCCCTGGAGTCCCAGATCCCCGAAGGACTCTGCTGGGCCCCTGATAACAGCTGTGGGCCCGGTTGGGCTGAGACCGCCCCGATTGTCACTGAGGGGTGGGCAGAGCTCTTTCCCACCCCCTACCCCCCACTCCTCTGGTGATTTCCAGGCAAAGAGGGAAAGAGTGAAGGAGGAGAAACCCAGCTGATCTGAGATGCAGGAGGGGAGAGACTGCTGCCCTGCAGAGATCACACAGCCACTGCAGGCCTGGGCAGATTTAACCCTTTCCTGGCAAAATGAAGCTTCCAAGGCCTAACCCTTCCCTGAGAGAGAGAAGAAAGAGACAGAGTGGACGTAGAAAAGACACAGCATTAAGTCAGTGGAGCAAGAGTGAAAGAACTGTTAAAGATTATTGGACAGAGGGATTGAGGAGTTTCCTGAGCAGGAACACTGCATGAGGAGCGGCTGGAAGCACTGGGTGATGGCTAGCAGGGACCCAGAACAGCATTCCCAATGTTCGCCAACCCAGTGGAGGCAGCTCAGAACACAGTTTGTGTACGGTGCTGCCTAGGGTCGGAGACTGGCTTGGTTGTGCTGGGGTGTCTCAGAAACCACAGAGCTTGCCAACCCAGCAGTGCCAGCAGCGCTAAAGCTGCACACCGCAATGCCTAGGGTAGGGAGCTAGCTTGGCTGTACCAGGGTCTTGGAAACTGCAAGCAAGACCATGTTGGTAGCTTTTGGCAGCTGCCCCGCACTGTGCTGAAAGGCGTCAGAGCATCGAAAATGGCAGCTTCTCTGCGATCCACCATCATAAAGCTGCGTGGTCACAGAGGGGAGAGCGCGTGGGCAGCTTTCAGCAGCTGCCCTGCGCTGCGCTGAAAGGTGCTGGGATGACAAAAAAGTGGTGGCCTCTCTGTGATCCACCGGCATAAAGACCGTGCAAGCGTGGGACCACATCACCATGGGCTCTTGGGAGTTGCTTGCGCTGGTGCGCTGGGGCACGGAGCCATAGCAGCAAGAAGAGCAGCAGAGCTGACCCATGGTGCGGGGGTCCCCAGATCACAGGTAGGTTGTTTATTTGCTTTTATTTTCCAGGAAGAAGGTAAGGGTTGCTTGGGTTTTTTTTTCCCTTTTTCTCTCTTTCCTTTCTTTCTCTTTTTTCTTTCCTCTTTTTTCCTTCCAAGGCAGGCCTTGTTGGGAGGTCCTGTGGTTGGTTGCTTGGGAAGGTGGGCCTTGTTAGGAGGGCTGGTGGCTGGCTGTTGGGATGGGACTAGGAACAAGTAGAGAACCCCGCAATGAGAGAAGGAGGAAGTGAAGAGACATTAACAAGTATTTCCCTAAACAGCCCCCTGGGAAGTAGGCAAACCCAGTGGAGATATAACCCCAACACCAGGAGTGAAAATAAAGTTATGCAGTATTTTGTGATAAAGTGGATGGAAAGGAGATTGGGTCCAGCCAGGTGTACTGGTCATGGTGTGAGTCAGAGTGTGTGTATCACGTTTTGAACATCCATATAAAAACAAAAGAACAACCCTGGTACAGATCACGGAGAAGAGGCTTCTCACTGAACAACCCTTCCAGCTCTAGCCTCTTAATCCTGAGTTTCAAAAGAAAGCTACTCTGCACCCCACATTCTCCAAACAAAACATCCTGGATTCAAGAGAAACACTGGCTTAGGGTATGCTTTATTTTCCTCCTTCTCTTTGCCACCTCCTACCTTTTTCTCTTTCTCTGTGAACACTAATTTTAATCAAGTGTAACACAGAACAATTGTTAACATTAACAAGTGCTACTCCCCTTTCAAGTTGAGACAAGCTTGAGTGTCAAAAGCTTAGATATTTTTCTATGCATAACACGAAGAGCTCTAAGATTTGATGCAGTGATTTACCTTTCCTTCTTTGAGAAAGAACTCTATTTCAAAGTCACCATCACCCCTGCAGAGAGGCCTAGAGCTTTCCTTACTGTGTGTGCCTGATCCCCAAGAAACTGTGAGCTACCCTTCACAGAAATAGGGACCACAGGTACCACCCCCCTTCTGTTAAGGGGCAAGAGATGCCCCTTGACAAAACACAACAGTCCTGTCACCTACACTTCACCTTCCCTTCCTCTCCTAATATAAGGGGCGAGAAATACTATGTATGCTATGCACTAGCAGTGAATCTTCTCCTTCGTGTTAGTCAAGCCCCTGGGGAGGACAGGACAACAAAAGGTACTCAATTTTGTGCCCTCCTGCCCTTGAGAGGTAAGAGGCAAGAGGCAAGAATCCAGCACAGTCTATCTTTGAAATTTCCTTTGAGGCAGCACTGTCTGTTCCCACCCCAAAGGCACAGAGGGTGAAATATGGCCTAGAGGAGAGTAGCAGGCAGTGGATGTCCAACTACTCCCTTTCCAGAAGGACTCTAGGAAGTGCTGTGCATGTACGTGCCAGTGTGTGTGACTGTGTGCATGAGTGTGCACATGCTGTGCCTGTGTGTGCTGGTGTGCACAGCCCTGTGTGTGGACACAGGAGCTGGGGTTTATGCGTGTGTCAGTGTGCAAAGCAGTACACGTGTGTGTTTTCTGGTGTGTCCATATGTAAGTATACCTGTCCCACTTTGTAGAGCTACAGGTGTGCTAGTGTGCACAGCACTGTACACGTAGATAACTCTGTAGTTCAGCTCCTGCAGAGGGGAGCTGTTTCTTTTTTTTCTCTGCTGGGGCTGGCTGCAGATCCTCTGTGGGATACTCTTATAACGTGCACGTGGGTTGTGTACACTGCTGCATTCACATGTGTTGAATGACACCCTCCCAGGTGTGAGTAAGTTTGCACACAGCTCTGTGCTTGTGAGCGTGCACAAGCTCTGCATGTGCCGCCATGGCCCTGTGTAAGAAATGTATGTTGATGTATATAACACTACACGTATTTGTGTGCAGGACTCGGTGTGTGCTGCTGACAAGTACCGCTGTACACCAGGGCTCTGTGCAAGTGAGCAAGTGCCTGTGTGTGTGCACTAGCTCTCCACATGTCCCTAGGTGCACACCTGCAAGCTGGGCAGGCCCAGAAACACGGCTCTGGATGCACAGGTCTGTGTCCAGCTGCTGTCCCACCTGGGAAGAGCAGATGTATGTTGCTTGTGTGTATATCTGTGTGCGTGTCACTGCTGGGCTCTGCTAGCCAAAATGGCCCCTGGCTCTTTGTGTGCACTCTGTTCTCATAGGAGAAAGAATTTGCCTCCGTGTTTCCTTTTGTAGCTGTTGTGGCAAGGAGAGGCTGCCTGCCCTGGGAAGAAGGGGAGGCATCCTAGGCATGGCCTGTCCCTTTGTCCCTTTTCTCTAGGAAAACTGTTCTTTCCAAGATCCCAGACCAAGGGGAAGACCCCTTTTTGTGTTTTTCAGTAGTTGCCAGTCCTGTTTGTCACTTTTCTCACAAAGTCACCCTCTTCCATCCTACGTGCAGAACCAAAGACTGGGGGAGTGTGTGTGTTTGTAAGCTGGTTGCATTGCTGCGACAAGAAATCAGAGCCTGGATAAATTCACCTGTTTATTAGATGGCAATAGCTTTCTTTTTCCATGTAAGCTGAACTAAGACAACTGCAGTGTCTCTGCCAGATGTAATAGTAATGGTCAAGAGACACCTGCCTGCAATAGTTTACAAGCCAGCATTGCAGTTCTAGCCAGGCTGACAAGAAGATGGCCTGACCTCTGCTGCTTCTCCTCTTCAGAATACTCTCTATGACAGAATTAAGTAGCCCAGTAAAAGAACCCAAAGAATAGACCATAACATCCATACCGGGTGAGACAAAATTGACTCTTAAACAGGGACTGAGAGAGAACCAGAAAAGCACCAGAATGTCCAGAGAGTAAAGTTAAGCTTCCACCAGCCAGCTCGAGGACTGTTTTAAGTAACACTTTGAGTGAGAAATTTGAACTGTATAGATTATTGATGTAATTGTCCTGTTTTAATGGATAGGGATTGCGAGTGTCTGTTGAGGGAAGTACATGGGGACAGTAGGAGGTGCTGGGGTTGTTCTCTTAGGAATTGACAGGTGGAGTCAGACAGGAACTAGAGGGCAAGACTCGGTTGGCCCCTGTGCTCACAACCAAGAAGATTATATAGCCCTGCTGTGGGCAGCAACCCTGTAGGCATGGTAAGGTGGGGGAAAAAACCCCATACTGAACCTCTGTCATTCCTCAATTGGCCTTTCCCTCCAAAATCCAATATGAGTACAATTGACAGAATATAACAGAAACTAGAGGGCGAGACCGAGCTGCCCTCTAAACTTCCCATCAAGACACACCTGCTATGGGTAGCAACCCCATGGGCATGGTAGATGGGGATAAAAAGCCATACCGGACTTCTGTGATGCCCTTTTGTCTGCTCCAACAAGTTTGTGTCACCAACTCCACCAACCATTTTGCTTAAGGAAAACCTGAGGTTTTCTTCCTGTTCCCACTGTCCTCACCCACATCAACAGATGCTATTATGACTCATCCAAAATTAAAATTTGACTCTGGAGCAGTAGGAGTAGATCATCAAAACTGAAAATTAGAATTAATTGCTCAAGCCAAATGACTTATAGAAAAGAAAAAGGGGGGGGGGGTGTTGTAGATGGGTAACGCGATGGTTGACTCTCGCAATTAAGGGATGAATGTGTATCTTAAGAGAAGTTTTATTGACGTACAGCTATGTTACTGTGGTTTGTTGTTTGGACATCCTCTGCTCTCTCCATACCCGCCTTTCCCCACTCCATGGGTGCCAGGGACGGCCTTGGCAGTCAGGACAGGTGGCGGGAGCGCTGCGCCTGTGCCCTGGCGTGGGGCACTGGGAGGAGGGACGGCAGGTCACTGTGGCAACCCCTGACCCCCAATCTCATTGCAAGGAAGCGATCTCCAGCAATGCATGGTGAAGAGGAGTGGATGGGCAGATTGGGGAGGGGCCAGGGTTACCTGATGCAACACCAGAGCTATAAAAGGCGGAGCAGCCATTGTGTGGTTGAGCACGTGGCGGTTTAGTTCCATGCTCTCAGCGCTGCTCTTTCTCCTTATTCAGTCCTTTGTTGTATTTTGTTATGGTTTTATAAACCTTTGAAATTCTACAAATGAGCGTTGTTTCTCACACCTGTCCTTCACCACTTTCTAAGGCTTCAGCAAAATGTGCTCCAAGTGTGGCTACTAAACCGAGTGTAGTCTTGGAAATATTCCCAAAGCATCCATCTCAGTGACAATTAGGTAAGAAATATGAATTCCTTGTTACCAGTTCAGAGTTCTTCCAGTAACTTTCTACTTAATCTTTGGAACGTGTGCTATTTAAGGAGAGAGAAGCACAAATTTAATTGGGATGGGAACAAATGCATAAGCCCAATATAATTTGACTTTAAGGAACGATCCCAGCATTTAAAATCTATCAGTTTTGCCCTCCACCTCAGTTATTAATAGCATAGGTGTAAAAGCAATCAGCCACTTCTCTTGGGATGACCCAAAGATGCTGGGGTTGTGTGGGGCTCTGGAAGAGTATCTGAGCACCTCCAGGTCAGAACATTGTGTGCAGATGCCCTGCTGAATGCAGCCTGGCTATGAGTTCCCACTCTAAGAATAAACTTTCTAAAAATAAACCTGTGCTCTCCTGGCTTTCTTCTTTCCTTTGTTTTCTTTCTCTCTTTGTTTTCTTTCTCTCTTTGTTTTCTTTCTCTCTTTCCTTCTGCTCACCTATCCAGCAATTTTCTCATCTGCACTTTGTGCAGATCAAATATTCCAAAAATCCTCTCTCCAGCCTTCCAGCACACAAGGAAAACTACAGAACTTTTAAGT
This sequence comes from Hirundo rustica, assembly GCF_015227805.2. Lineage (NCBI taxonomy): Eukaryota > Metazoa > Chordata > Aves > Passeriformes > Hirundinidae > Hirundo > Hirundo rustica. Next base: position 652,737 of record NC_053472.1, read on the forward strand.
TCACTTTCTAAAATCACCAATATGAAAATAAACCACTTTGGAGCCCGGCCTGTGTTTTACATTCATTTACAAAGCCTGTATTCCAGCTTCATAACCATCCGCAGACTGTGTAAGGAGTGAATCCCTGAACTGATTTGAATGAGGAAAATGCAGCTTTTCTATGTCAGAATTACAGCAGGAAGAATTTAGAACTTATTTTTAACTGGAAAACAAATGAAATGGTTCAGAGATGACAGGATACTCACAGGGAGGTGATGGATAACTATCACAAGAGCATGAACTTCAACATCATAAAGCTTTTTCCTCCTTGTCACTTCAAGTCAGATGTTCCTCCATCCCTCAGTCTCCCTAAAAAAAAGAGCAATATTGGCACAAAAGGCATGAGGAATTTGTATGCCTTTAATTTTTCGTACCCCCACCTCCCACTCTTCCTAAAGGGAAGTTCCAAGTCCAAGGGAAAGTTACTAATCCCCCACGTGTTATGACTAAGGGTGTTTGGTTCTTTCTTCTGTCATGGTGAGCAGGGCCAAAATCTTAATCTGTGGCTGAGTGATCATTTTGGGAATCCAGCTGGATCAGCCTCGAGGGAACCTGCTTTCCCCAAGCCATCAGAGCATGGATCTCACTCACAATTATTGAGCTCATTTTGTACTCAGCCTCTCCTGTCCCTCATGCAGAGCAACATCAGTTTAAGTGTTGTCATCCCAGCTTTTCTCTTCCCACAATCCAGCTCTTCCACATCAGCAGGGATGGGGGGAGCCCTCCCCAAATGTATTATTTCATTGAATGTTTCCAACCAGGCTACATTTTTCATGGTCTTTATTTGGATCAATCATGTTAAAAGCTGACGCAGCATTATTTAATCTTTGACAGGTTTATTCACTTACAGAAAATGACAAGACTAGAATTAGATGATCACTTAAGGTATTGAACTTAACTACTACGAGAGCTGCTTTTTCAAGCAGAAAATGTTAATATTCTTGCCTTGTTTTTTCCCTGAGTTCCGGTGGCATGAAAATGGGATTTATTAGAACCTGGAGTAAGTTTGGGGTAAATTATCCTGTTCTTTTCTTCAGTGCAAACAACTGACAGCTGAATATTCAGCACCAAACCGAACTAGGCTGGGTCTGGGAGCACCCTGGGTAATGCACACTCACCCAGAGGAATTTTAAGGACTTGTGCCTGAGGCCAAGTGAGATTGACTGTGCAGTCTGGGTCTGGTCTGGCTTCTGACAGTGCAGGGAGCTGATTTACAGAGCCAGAGCAGCTCCTCTGCAGCTGAGGCTTTCCAAACACAGAGCACGCTGCTCTGAGCTGCCAGAAGGATGGAATTCAACACCAGGCACTCCAAGAGATCATTTCATGGGACAGCCCAGGATGGAATGGAGTTGTCCATGAGCCAGCACTTTGTCCTGGGGCCCAAGGAGGCCAGTGGCATATCCAGGGAAGCACTGGGGGGAGCACTGCCAGCAGCTCAGGGAGTGATCCTGCCCCTCTGCCCAGCCCCGGGGGCACCTCTGGGTGCTGTGTTCAGCTCTGGGCTCCTCCTGGAGTGGGGCCAGTGGAGGCTGCAGAGCTGAGGAAGGGTCTGGAGCATCTCGGTGCCCAGGAAAGGCTGAGGGAGCTTGGGCTGCTCAGCCTGGAGAGGAGCCCCAGCTGAGAGGAGCCCTGAGCCCTGGGTGTCCCTGGGTGCCCCTGGGTGTCCTTGGGTGTCCCTGGGTGTGCAGGGAGGGGCACAGCACGGCCCAGGCTCTGCTCCAGGTCCAGCAGTGGCACCAGAGGAATGGGCAGGGACTGAGCCCAGGAACTGCCCTGCACAGGAGGCAGAATTTCTGCCCTGGGCAGTGCCCAGTCCTGAACAGACTGCCCAGGGAGGGGCTGGAGTCTCCTCAATGGAGATATTCCAGGACCATTGGGACACAATCCTGTGCCCTGTACTGTGGGATGGCCCTGCAGGAGCAGGGAACTGGGACCTGGTGACCCTCCAGGTCCCTTCCAGCCTGATCCATCCTGGGATTCTGTGAAAATCTGCTCCTCTTGATACACTTGCCTGGGTCAGGGGCCCCACTGCAATTATCACTAAATTAATTCCAATTAAATATCTCAGAAATGAAAGAGCAGCTCTGTAGCCCTTGGTCCTGTGCTGTGTTCCCCAGCTGATGAAACACCTAGGAACTGATATTTCCATTGCACCATTCAGTGCCCAAGCAGCACAAACACCCCTGGGAGCCTGGAGCTGGGTTGGGCAACACCAGCAGCTCTCCAGGAATCCATCCCTTCATTTCTAACTGGGCCTGAGCTATTGCTCCCCCAACCTCCTGAAGGAGCACCTCGTGAGGAGCTCTGGTGAGGAGGGGGTTAACAAGCAGCCACACACATTTCCCTCCTCCCTAGCTGAGTTCCCCCCAATCAAACAACAGCCTGTTTTCCAGCATGGATCTCCTCTTCCCACTCAAGAGGTCACAGATTGCCAGCCTTGTTTTAATGAGCTGTGTCCTGCAAATTTCACAGTCACTTCCAGTCTAATAAGGGAACCCACAGGGGTGGTGTTTTCAATTTGCTCCTCTTTCCTGCCGAGTTTGTGCCATACATCACATGGAGCAGCTCACAGCTGGTACGAAGAGAAAGGAATTAGCTTGTATTCCCCACGCAGGGGTTTTATAATTCAATATTTATTAAGATTGGGGTCCTCTCATTTGAAAGGCCAAACAGTTTGTTTTACTATGTGTGGGATAGATTACGTTAATATAGTGAACAAGGGCTTCCAAGAACTAATTTAGTGAGAGTGTTGAAAAGCCCTGCACACGATAGGAATATTATGAACAAGTAAGAATCCTTAATACATTGTCTAGCCAGGCCCTGTGCATACAAATTAAACATAATTGGAAACCCTGTTCCAACCATCAGACTAAGGGCTACTTTACAACTGAAATGACACCTAAATGTCTAATTTTAATTTTAAATTCACTCTATAAAAGCACAGCCTGATTGTTTTCCTCCCTTCAAAAGAAGAATTATGAAAAACAAGCAAATCGAAGCTTTACTTAAATGTATATGAATGAACATAGGTCTCAGCTGACGCTCATTGCAAAGCAGAACTTCTTGAATATTCATTAACTCCTCCAGACATCTGATATTCCCCTGTACACACAGTAGCACAATACTATTGCTCAGTAAATAATACCAGAGTCCCGTGAGAAATTCAGAGATCTGGTTTCTTTTAATCGAAAAGCAATGTGAAATATTCCATCATTTTGGAATATAGACTGTAACAATATTCACATAGAAAACTTTGTGTTTAGAGCCACAGAACTGGAAAAACCCTCTAAGACCATCAAGTCCAACAGCAGCCATCTGGCAGCAACAGCCCAGCACTGCCAAGGCCACCACTAAATGCACCCCAGGTGCCACAGAATGGGAACTCCTCCCTCCACCCCTGCCTTGGGCAGCTGTAGAAGGGCTGGACAATCCTTTCAGTGAAGAAATTGTTCTCAATACCATCTAAATTTCCCACGGCTTGTTCCCTCTCCTCCTGTCCCTGTTCCCTGGGAGCAGATCCCGACCCCCCGGCTGTCCCCTCCTGTCAGGGAGTTGTGCAGAGCCACAAGGTTCCCCCTGAGCCTCCTTTTCTCCAGGCTCAGCCCCTTTCCAGCTCCTTCAGCCCCTCCTGGGGCTCCAGACCCTTCCCAGCTCCGTTCCCTGCCCTGGACACACTCCAGCCCCTCCATGTCCTCCTTGTCCTGAGGGGCCCAGGGCTGGACACAGCGCTGGAGGAGCCCCAGCAGGGCCAGCACGGGGGGACAATCCCTGCTCTGGGCTTGTGGCCGCAGCACCTTGGCCTCTTGCCCACCTGGGCTGGTGTCCAGCTGCTGGGGCAGCACCCCCAGGGCCTTTTCCAGCTTTCCAGCCCCTCTGCCCCAGCCCGGAGCTCCAGGAGGTGTTTGTGACCCCGGCGCTCGGCCTTGGTGACCCTGTTGGCCTCAGCCTCGGATCCCGTGGGTCCAGCCCGCGCTGACCCCGCTGCAGAGCGCCCACCCTGCAGCACAGCCACAGCCACAGCCACAGCCACAGCCACAGCTCGGGGTCCCCCGCGCTGACTGGGGGTGCCCTCCATCCCCTCCCCACGTCCTCCAGACAGACACTGAGCAGGCCTGGTGTCAGGGCTGCGCCTTGGCCAGCACCACCACCGAGCAGCTGCCGGCTGGGTTTAACCCGTTCCCCGCCATCTGCTGGGCCCAGCCTCAGTCGGGTTTTACCGGAGCACACCCGGCCAAGCCACGGGCAGAGGCTTTCCCAGGACAGTGCTCTGGGAAGTGGTGGTAGAGGCTTTACCAAAGTCCAGGCACGAGGACCCACAGCCTGTCCCACCCCTAGCAGTGTGTGTGATATATGTCCTAAAGTTAATTCGTGTTAAATGTTCTAATATGTGATTCGTTCTCTGTAAATGTAATGATAACCATAAGGAGCAAGTTTTATTTCTAATCGAGTATACAACGGGTTAACTGTGACTAAAACAGCACAGGGGGGACACAGGGAATTCTCTGTTGAAGATTACACGGAGGGACACAAGGAAGCTATGCCAGGAATTACACGAAAAGGGACACGAGAAAACTTCTGCTGGGAATCGTTAGAGGAGAACACAAAAGGACGGAAAAGGGAGATGGAGAACCCGGAGGACCGAATGATTACATCAGATCGATATCTTATCCGTCCCCGCCCGACATTAACATCTCTACACCGTCCCCGGACGCAGCAATCATGACATTGTTCTCCGGGCAAATCCATTCACCTCACCAGAACCTAAACATGAATATCTAATGAAGCTGCCTTGGAAGAGGGAGCCTTAGGGTCCAGATTTTCTCTCAGTGAACCAGTGTATAAAAATCAGCAGCCCCAGACCAAAATGTGAACTTGGGGAGTGACAGACTGACAGAGTGTGTTACCGTGTTCACCCGGCGCCGAAACCCCGGGGTTCGACACTGTCCTTTTAATTGTGGCTATCGGAGACTGTTATTTTGTCTCAAAATAAAATTCTAGATTTTGATTTACTGAATTTGGTCCATCGTATTTATTACAGTGTGTGTTGGGTCTCCTTAGGGTTTCTCCATGGCTGTGGGGCTTGGCCACCACTGCTCCTGCCCCTGGCACGAGCCCCCTCTGTTCCCCTGAGGGTCCCTGGGCTGGAATGCAGCCCCTGGAGAGCTCTGCTTTAGAGCCACTCACCCCAGTGCCTGCACTTGAGATTCTCCCTCTCGGCGTTTGGGAGTTTAGCTGCTCTACTGAACAGAACTAAAGGATTTAATTTAGTGAGATTTGGCATTAGCTCATGCTTCTCTGCTGTCCATTAGTGTCAGAACCGAGCTATGGATCCATTCCAATAAATGTTTGTACAAACATGTTTGTATACAAATTCATGCAGGCTGTAAATTCAGCGTGGGGCACTTCTCACTGAAACACACACCATGACTCACCAAAAAGATGGGGAGGATTTCGTCTTTTTGAGGGAAGGATTTTTTAATTAGCCAGTAAAGTTCAGGAGACAACACATCATCCAAGA